>NW_027507903.1:550088062-550688062 GCF_037356315.1 Lithobates pipiens | reverse complement strand
TTTGCCAGGACCATTTAAATTCAAACAAATTTCGCCCATCAGCATACAATATAACAGGGGTATTATAGTTGCAAACAATATTTGCCCATCAGCTGCCGCTTTAAACATGCTATATAGCAAATGCTCTGAAAATAATAGTTCAATGCTGCACTAATACGGACTGCCAAATTTCCAGCAAATGTTCTCAGTGTGAATTCTATATAAATTGACCCCCCCCCCCCCCCCCCGATGTTGTTCTGGGTCAGCAATCCACTGGGCAGTGAGGGCAGGATAAGGGTGACAACCTTGGACACTGCATCTTTAAAAACGAGTAAGCGATGGCTGGTTCCATATTTCTCTCCGAGTCCTGACAGGTTTCTATTAAAAATTGCAGAGAACGCAAAGCTTTTTTTTAAGTGAAAGTACTGCATTGCCAGTGCATTTGACAGCTTCTGCAGATTGTGAATCCAATGGGCCCCATCTCTGCTAGAAGACTGTTATTGCTGGAGGAACACTGCAAGAGAAAATGGAATTTGGGATAGGATTCATCCTTCCTTCTTTGGAAGAGAGAGCTAATGATAAGTGGGGTGGCTTACAGTGGCGAGTATCTGTCTAATTTAAGGCAGTGTTCACTTTAAGATTTCAGCACAGTAGAGTACTTTATATATAAATGCATGAAGAATTGTTTAGATAGCAAATAAAAATTGCTAACACATTCCAAAAATGAGTAAGGCCATGTACAGCTAAAAGGAACATGCACCAGTAATTTGGTGTTTTATGTCTATTCTATATTTAACCCTTTCATGACTAAGCCTATTTTTGGCATTTGGTGTTTACAAGTTAAAATCCATATTTTTTGCTAGAAAATTACTTGGAACCCCCAAACATTATATATATTTTTTTAGCAGAGACTCTAGAGAAAAAAACAGCGATTGTTGCAATATTTTATGTCACACGGTATTTGCGCAGCCGTGTTTTAAACGCAACTTTTTGGGAAAAGGGACAATTTCATGAATTAAAAAAAAAGACACGGTAAAACTAGCCCAATTTTTTTGCGTAATGTGAAAGATAATGTTACGCCGAGTAAATAGATACCAAACATGTCACACTTTATAACTGCACGCACTTGTGGATTGACGAGAAAGTACGGTACCTAAAAATCTCAATAGGCGACGCTTTCATTTTAATTTTAATTTTTTTACGGTTACCAGGTTAGCGTTGCAGAGGAGGTCTAGTGCTAGAATTATTGCTCTCGCTCTGACGATCACGGCGATACCTCACATGTGTGATTTGAACACCGTTTACATATGCGAGCGCGACTTCCGTATGCGTTTTCTTTGCTTCGCGAGCTCGTGGAGACAGCGGGCGCTTTAAAAAAAAAATTTTTATTTATTTAAAAATGAATAAATTGTTTTAAAAAAATAAAATAAAATTTGATCACTTTTATTGCTGTCACAAGGAATGTAAACATCCCTTGTAACAGTAATAGGTGGTGACAGGTACTCTTTATGGAGGGATCGGGGGTTTAAAAGACCCCCAATCCCTCCTTTACACTTCAAAGTATTCAGATCACCACAATTCGATTCTGAATACCGTATATATTTTTAAAACCGGCGCCATATGCCGCCGATTAGACAGGAAGTGACCTCATGACGTCGCTTACGTGTTTACTATGAGGAGACTGGAACGAAACCGCTTACGGCTTCGTTCCAGTGCCTCCCCAGCAGCCGGAGGCGTCGGACACGGAATCGGTGCTCCCGATCGAGCGGGAGCACCGATAACAGCGGCGGGAGGCGGGACATCCCCTCCCGCTCCTCCGGCATAACAGCCGAGCGGCTTTTAGCCGCTTCGGTTGTTATGGCTGGAAAGCCAATCGCCTGCTGAAAAAAACAGTACTGGGATGATGCCTGCAGGTGCAATGACCCAGTGCCACAAGAACCCATGCATGCCCATGCCATCACACCATTTTTTACAGATGGCGTTGTGTGCTTTGGATCATGAGCTGTTCCAAGCCTTCTCCATACTCTTTTCTTCCTGCCATTCTAGTACAGATTAATCTTAGTTTCATCCGTCTAAATAATGCATTTCTAGAACTGGTCTGGCTTTTTTAGATGTTTTTTGGCAAAGTCTAATCTGACTTTTCTATTCTTCAGGCTTATGAATGGTTTGCACCTTGTGGTGAATCCTCTGTATTTGCTCTCATGATGTCTTCTCTTGATTGTAGACTTTGACAATGATCCGCCCACCTCCTGGAGAGTGCCCATCACTTGTCTGGATGTTGTGAATAGGTTTTTCTTTACCATAGAGAGTATCCTGCGATCATCCACCACTATTGTCTTCCATGGATGTTCAGGCCTTTTTTATGTTGCTGAGCTCACTAGTACGTTCTTCTTTTCTTATAATGTACCAAACTGTCGATCAGGCCACGCTTAATGTTGCTGCTATCTCTCTGATGGATTTTTTTCATTTTTGAAGCCTTACAAAGGCCTGTTTCCTTTTAACGCATGATGTAGGTTCACATCAATAGATTCCAAATGCAAATGCCACACTTAGAATCAACTCTAGACCTTTTACCTGCTTAATTGATGAAGAAATAAGGAAGGAGTAGCCCACACCCGGCCATGAAACAGCTTTTGATTTAATTGTCTAACGGGGGGGGGCTATTCTTAACCACTTCAGCCCTGGAAGGATTTACCCCCTTAATGACCAGGGCATTTTTTTTTGCGATATGGCACTGCGTCGCTTTAACTAACAATTGTGCGGTTGTGCGCCACTGTACCCAAACAAACTGTATGTCCTTTTTTCCCCACAGAAAGAGCGTAAAAAATCGAATTTCTTCATTAGTTTAAGCCAATATGTATTCTGCTACATATTGTTTGTAAAAAAAAAACCTCAATAGCATATAATGATTGGTTTGTGCAAAAGTTATAGCGTCTACAAAATTGTGGATAGATTTAGGGACTTGTAATTTTATTTATTGTTTTTATTAGTAATGGCGGCGATCTGAGATTTTTGGTGGGACTGCGACATTGCAGCAGACAAATCTGACCCTAAGTAACACTTTTTTGGGACCAGTGACACCAATACAGTAATCAGTGCTTAAAAAAATGCACTGGTCAATGTATAAATGACACTGGCAGGGAAGGGGTTAACAATGGGGGGGGGGGCGATCAAGGGGTTAACTGTGTTCCCTGGTTGTGTTCTAACTGTGTGGGACAACACAGAGATTGCTGTTCCTGACTACTAGGAACATCAGATCTCAATGTTGTCCCCTGTCAGAACGGGGATCCTCCTTGTTTATATAGGCTGATCCCTGTTCTGCCTCTCTGTACCATGATCGCGGGTGGCCGGCAGACATCCCCCGACATGCAGTGCGGCACCCACACTATCTCATGCAAGGACTGATGTACAGGTACATCGGTTTGTGCACCCAAGCTGCCTTGCCACATTATATCTTCGCAAGGTGGTCGATAAGGGGCTAAAGTGGCTGTTAACCCACTTCTATAAAAAGCTCCCATCCCCTCTGAAATTTAACAATAAGTGCCCCTGTGTCTGTTATATAAAAAACATTTGCTTATCTTTACATATAACACAGCATCTCCCCGCGATTAGGTGACTCCTCTGCTCTCTCCTCTGCCTGGCTGACAGCTCTAGTGGGCGGGACTGAGTACTGCCACTGACGTCAGCCAGGAGAGAGAGGAGAGAGGGAGCTGAGGAGTCACGTGATTGGCGGGAGCCACTGAGTTATCGGTACAGATAAGCAAATTTTTCTATAACACAGGCACAGGGGCACTTATGTTATATTACTGAGGGGGTGGGAACATTTTATATTAATTATGAGAGCAGCAGGAGGGGAGAGGGCAGGAGCTGACACAAGCAGACAGGCAGGGAGGGAGGGGGGAGAGGACAGAGGAGGACAGAGCAGGGATGCAGATGATGGAGGCACATAAACTGACCACGGTGTCAGGGATTAGCAGCTATGATACACTGTGGTCAGCTTACAGGGGGGAGGACATAGCCAGGCAGGATCAGCCAGGTTTTTTAGGTGTTACAGGGGGCCAAATTACACAGCACAAACACTGTGCTGTATAACATGCTTTAAAGCAGGGGTAGGCAACCTCGGCCCTCCAGGTGTGGTGAAACTACAAGCCCCATGAGACATTTCAAGACCCTGACAATCACAGGCATGACGCCTAGAGGCAGAGGCATGATGGGATTTGTAGTTTCACCACAGCTGGGGTACCAAGGTTGCCCACCCCTGCTTTAAGGGAACAGGACCTGTTTTTTTGGGGGGGGGGAGGGGTAACAAAGGCGTTAATAGCTGTAAATTCCTAAACCCTTCTTCCGATTTGGATGTCAAATTAAACCTGAGAATGTGCAATTTCATCATTATATAACTATAGCCTTAAAAAGTTTAGGTAAATACATAGTTACATAGTGAAACAAACTAAAATTGTGTCTGTGTCGAAATATATATGGACCCAATTGTATATATGAAATTTAGTTACCCTCCTGGTCTCTATATAGTTTGCGTGTGACCAACTGTCGCAACTTGGGGCGACAGTGTTTTATGTAAGTTCATGTTGCTAGCTTTTACATGCTTTATCCTTTGGTGTTTTAATAAAGTAATGTTGCTGCATTGTTGGAGTGTTCCATCAGAACTATCTATACATGGAGGATCTTTCTGGAGCATACCACTGCTTGGGATTTTTTAGTGCACACAGACCTCTACAAATGCAGTGAGATCTGACATTTTGGTGAATGTGCATTTGAATTACCTAGTGATGGTGCTTGAGGTAATTATAGCTGTATTAGTGCACTTAAAAACAAAATCTATTGAGTACTGTCCGTAATACTTTTTTTTATTTGCATTAGCATCCAAATTTTCACAACAAGCTTTTGAGGTGTACCCCTTTCATCAAGGTCCAAGCATTACTAATACCTATTGCTCGGACCTTGAAGAAGAGGGTACACCCTGAAAGCATATCCTCATGCTTACTTGGCGTTTTTGCAGCTGCTGTTTTGGGCATCAGACTTTTTTTTAACTGCCTCTAAACTCTCCTGCATGTTATCCTATGTGTTCATTCACACATAGGCTTTTATCAGTATTTTTTTGGAAAGAGAGTTTAGCGTCAGAAAAAAAAAACCCTCTGCCAGCGCTTTCTGGAGCAGCATTGTTTTGGCAGAAAAAACACTGACACCCCTAAACTGTACTAAACCTTCCTAAACGCCGGTGTCAAGCGTTTAGGAGAGTTTTTTGGGGGGGGTTTTTAAGCGAAGGCCGCCAGTGTCCTTTACAACCAGTAAATAGCTGATTGTTAAGGAGCGGGCTGGAAAGCCAGCCGCCGTGTCCTTAACAACGGATGAGTCATTAGGCATTTTGGCATGGGGTTTTATAAGAAATTACCATGCCCAGGAAAATATATAAATTATGTATGTGATATATTTTTATGGGATTAATATCATATGTGGGAATACATAGTGATATGTTTATGAACGTTGCTAGTCTAAAGTATCTTTGTATACTATACAGGACAATATTACCTCTTGTTGCCTTATGAGTTTTAAGAAATTTCCATTAATAGCTGTAAAATATTGCGATTATGAATATATTTCATTTAGCTTGTATCTATGTAGGGCATGTAACATAGCTCCACAGAAGTGTCTGTAATGCCGCGTACACACGACTGGACTTTCCGGCAGACTAGATACGACAGGATCAGTCCGTCGGACAATCCGATCGTGTGGGGGCTAATCCGATCATTTTGTAATTTAAAAAATCATACGGACCTAGAAAAAAAACATGTTTCAAATCTGTCTGACGGACTCAATTCCTATTGGGAAAACCGTTCGTTTGTATGCTGGTCCGACAGACCAAATACGACGCAAGGTAAGCTATTGGCTCCTGTCTATTGAACTTCCTTTTTTAGTCCCGTTTATGTCATCATGTTCAAAACTAATGGACTTTCGAACGGACTTAGTCCATTCATGTGTGGCCAAGTCTGTTCGTGCGGAAAGTCCGTCGGAACTCCGCCGAAAGTCCGTCGGGATGACTGTCGGACCTAGTTTGCCAGAAAGTCAGTCGTGTGTACGCGGCATTAGACAGACAATTTGGTGCCTAAGCTTGTGTATCTAAACAATGGGACCCAAACCTCATTGTTCTACACATATTCACTTTAAAGGATCCCATGTTTGAATATGCAATGAGTCTGGTCAATATTCCTATTGCATACGTTCCTGGCAATTATGGCTCATAAAATAGTGGGTGCTGCAGCGATTACCAGTTGGGTCCTGGAAACATCAATCAAGTGTACATGTTCGCCAGCACGCCATGGATCGACAACTTCCGTTGAGGGGTTTTCTTGATGGGAGAGATCACATCACAGGAATGGGTGCAGCGTTTCAGAGCCACGCAGGTCCCCTTCATCGTCACATGCCTGATGGGGGGGGGGGGGGCCCTGCGTGGCTCCGAAGCATTGCACATCTATTTGTAATGAGATCATGTCATGGTTATGCAGTGATCTTCCTGGTTCCAGTTTACATTTTTTTTACAAGTTTAAGTTTACTCTCGAATAAATGAACCTATGCACAGATATGAGATCTCGATCTCTATAACTCCCTATAACTCTGAGAAACTGTAGGGATTTTTTTTTGTTTCTTTCTCCTTTCCTGTGGCTTAGAGTGAAGTTTCATTCACTCTGACACTCAGAAAATACATAATAATACATTACTTTGCACCTTGTGGCATCTTATGGATTCAGTATGTCTTGTGTTTTGTTTTTTCTTCCAAATTTACTCATGTCCTGTTAATATGTGTGAAGGTTTTATATCTATGTGTTGTCTTCTTAAATTTTAAGTACTTACAAACCCACCAAGTTTTACTATAATTTTTTTGTCTGTCAGAGTATAGATATGTGGGTGTGTCTGTACATTTTTGACTATACTTACTGTTGATGGACTCATTACCTCTGCTGGAAGTCTGTTCCAAGCATCCACTACTAGTTTAGTCCAGTAGGAACCTCTCAGAGAGGTACCGTGAGATGTTATTAATGGTTTTTAAGTTTTGTATTTTAGGGTAAAAATACACAAACCTGGAAGGATAATCCAGAGCGGACCCACACTGGGCAAATTACTTTGAAACACAGAGGACCTTAAAGCATAGTTTTTATGTTTGTTTTAAGGAAAAGCCTTGAATGGAATTAATTGCAGTCCATCCTAACTGGATTCTAATATATATTAGTCGACACTGCCTAATCTGCACTGAGACCTCTTAAAAGTGATGACCTCTTCCATAGTCTGCTAAAGGTAGGACTCGTACAGTAGCTACACACAGTAGCCAAGGACGGAACTATATGCACAAATGTTTGGCACCAGCCAAGGTTATAGCCCATCAGGGTTGGTATAACTGAACACAGTTTCATTAAAAAGAGTTAGTGGTGAGTTGCAATGGCAATAAGATCCTCCTGGACACTTGAAGGGTCAGAGTTACTTGCGGGCATATGACAATGGATAAAGAAATAAAGATAGGTGATGAAAATCAGACAACCTGGCTGAAGAGCGTAACCATTCAAATTGTTAAATGTGTCAGTGGCAAAGGGTCTCATTATTATGTCGCAGTATATCTATAACAATCCTAATCAAAGGTCCTTAATACTCAGAATGACAAGATAAGCATACATTGGAATGTATATGTCTTAAAAGTACTTGTGTTTTTCTTTCTCTACCTTTGTCTCCACATTAATAAAGTAAAGTATAATCTCAGAAAGCCCGGAAAGCTGGTCCAAAGGCCATTACTGTATGCTGTATACAATTGTAATCACCATGGAAGGCTGTCTCAGAAGCAAGGGCAACATGAACAGATTGGCATTAGGGACTTCCGTACTATTATTATTGGACTGTTGAGAACAAGGATCCTCATGTTTTTTTTTTTTTTCTCTTCTTGTTTTTTTTTTTTTTTGTTAGTGTTTTGTCTCTTATGATTTTTATTATGGACTTATTACATCCAGAACAAGTGATGACTACCGATACTGGCATCCAGAAATGTGGACTATAGAGAGGGAGAGTTTTAAAGTATTTTTTTTTTCTCAAAGAGTTTTTTTTTATTTCAGAAGGCAAAGCCAAAAGTTCCTACTATTAAAGAAGATTACACATAAACCATTATTTCAGGTGCGAGTCTCATATTCTCAATAGGCCACAAGAGGCCATCTGTTGTGATATGAATTTGTGTGAAATCTCCATTAATAGCTGTAAAATATTGTAATTATGAATATATTTCATTTAGCTTGTATCTATGTAGGGCGTGTAACATAGCTTCACAGAGGTGTCTGTTATGACGCGTACACGCGACCGGACTTTCGGTCAGACTAGGTCCGACGGTCTTCCTGATGGACTTCCGGTGGAGTTCCAATGGACTTTCCGCAAGGAACGGACTTGGCCACACACAAACGGACTAAGCCCTTGTATACACGGTCAGAAATTCCGACCACAAAATCCGTCGGATTTTTTCTGACGGATTTTGTCCAAAACTGGTGTTGCATACACACGGTCGGACAAAGTTGTCGGAAAATACGATCATTCGGAACGTGATGACGTTCGTTCGTTCCAACAGGACTACATTCAGCCTAGTAGCCAATAGCTTTGCTCTCGTAATTTGATCTGAATATGCGTGGCACTTTGTCCAATCGGAATTCTCTATAAACAATTGGAAAAAGTCCGATTGGATTTTGTTGTCGGAAAATTTGAGATCCTGCTCTCAAATTTTTTCGTCTGAAATTCAGACGGAAAAAGTCCAATAGAGCCCACACACGATCGCATTTTCCGACAATATAATCTGATCGGACCTGTTTCCGACCATGTGTACAAGGGCTATGTCCGTTCGTAAGTTAGTTCATTTTGAACGTGATGACGTAAACGTGACTAAACAAGGAAGTTCAATAGCCAGTAGCCAATAGCTTCCCTTGCGTCATATTTGGTCTGTCGGACCAGCACACAGACGAACGGTTTTCCCAATTTTAGTCTGTCGGAATTGAGTCAGTTGGATAGATTTGAAACGTGTTCTATTTTTAGGTCTGTCTGATATTTTTTTTTTTTTTAAACGATCGGACTAGCCCACACACAATCGGATTGTGTGACGGACTAATCCCTTTGGACCTAGTCTGCCGGAAAGTCCGGTCGTGTGTACGCTGCATTAGACAGACAATTGGGTGCCTAAGCTTGTGTATCTAAACAATAGAACCCAAACCTCATTGTTCTACACATACGCACTTCAAAGGATCCATGTTTGAATATGCAATGAGTCTGATCAATATTCCTATCGCACACATTCCTGGCAAATATGGCTCATAAAATAGTGGGTGCTGCAGCGATTACTAGTTGGGTCCTGGAAACATCAAGAAATTGTACATGTTCACCAGCACGCCATTGACAACTTCCTTCCAAGGTTTTTTCAATGGGAGAGATCACCTCACAGGATGGTTGCTGCGTTTCAGAGCCATGCAGGGCCCCTTTGTCATCACATGCCTGACGGGGGGCCCTGCACAGCTCCATAGCATTGCGCTTGTCCCTTTGGTGTGGTCTCTTTCATTGGAGGGACCTTTGGAAATAGTTCAACCTGAGTGAGTGTCTACAATTGCCCCTATTCTTGTATATTGCACACTAACATTGGTACCTACCCTCAACAAGCCCACAATCCAAGGTCCCCGTTCATATACTAGGGCCAATTTAGACAGAAGCCAATTAACCTACCAGCATGTCTTTGGAGTATGGGAGGAAACCGGAGTACCCAGAGGAAACCCACGCAGGCACAGAGAGAACATGCAAACTCCAGGCAGGTAGTGTCATGGTTGGGATTTGAACCAGCAACCCTTTTTACTGCTAGGCGAGAGTGCTACCCACTATGCCACTGTGGGGGTGCTGGGCTCCAGCACCCCCACCTAAAAAAAAACTAAAAGTCAGCAGCTACAAATACTATAGCCGCTGCCTTTTAATATTAGGACAGTCGATATTAGGGATCCAATTTTTCAATCGGCTCTCGGGTGCTGCCGTCATTGCCAGTACTTGTAAGGGAAACCGGCAGTGAAGCCTTGCTGCTTCACAGCTGGGTCCCTACTGAGCATGCACAAAGCATGCTTTGGGAATGGCCCAGCAACTGGGGGGCTGAACTTCTGGGGGACCTCGCCGCAGTGGGGTCTCCTGGAAGTGGGGGCAGGCACCTGTCAAAAACAGGTACCTGCTTCCCCCTCGAAAGGTGCCAAATGGGGCAGCGGAGAGGGGGAGGAAGCAAATAAGCTGAGCTTCCCCTTTTGGTTGGAGCTCCGTTTTAAGGATGGGGAGGTGTCAGAGGAGTAGATGTGCTTTTAAAGGGTGAATTAGGGTTGCCACCTCATCCCTTTAAGACCCCTTTCACACTGAGGCAATTTTCAGCGCTAGAAATAGCACCTGTAAACTGCCTCGCAGCGCGCTTGTAGGACATTAGAAAAGGTCCTGCAAGCAGCATCATTGGGGTGGTTTGGGAGTGCTGTGTACAGCACTCCCAAACAACCCCTGCCCATTGCAATGAATAGGCAGCACTTCCGATGCCCCTGAAAACCATTTCGGAAGCACTGAACAAGGGTGTTTTTAACCCCTTCTTTGGCCGCTAGAGGGGGTTAAAAGCGCCCGCTATCGGCCGAACAAAACAAACAAAGAGCGACCATTTTCAGCAGTTCAGGCCGATATATATATATTCGTCTACATATTTCTGGTAAAAAAAAAAAATCGCAATAGGCATATATTAATTGGTTTGCACAAAAGTTATAGCGTCTACAAAATAGGGGATAGATTTATGGCATTTTTATTTTTTTACTAGTAATGGTGGCGATCTGTGATTTTTAGCGGAACTGCGACATTGCGGTGGACTGACCGTACACTTTTTTGGGACCATTGACATTTATACAGAGATTGGTGCTATAAATAGCCACTAATTACTGTGTAAATGATACTGGCAGAGAAGGGGTTAACACTAGGGGGCGATCAAGGGATTAAATGTGTTCCCTTAGTGTGTTCTAACTGCAGGGAGGATGGGCTGCCAGGGACATGACAGAGATCACTGGGAATAGTAGATCCCTGTCATGTCACCTGTCAGAACGGGGAATCATCTTGTTTACAAAGGCAGGTCCCCATTCTGCCTCTGTAATAGCCGATCGCAGGTTGCTGGCGGACATTGAAGTCCGCCCGTTCACAATACCTCCCAACTTTTGAACTTCAGAATGAGGGACACTTGAGGAAGGAAGTAACCTTGATTCATCTTGTACCAAATTGTAATGTAAATGTAATGTCTGCCCTCATGTTGTAAAGCGCTGAGCAAACTGTTGGCACTATATAAAACCTGTATAATAATTATAATAATAATAGTGCGCCGCTGCAAATGCAGGTGTGGTCAAACTTCTGACAGTGGGAGGAGCTTAAGGGGTATCATTAAACAAAACTCGGGCTTCCTTGTACCTATAAAATATGCTTTTATTATTGTTCCACAAGCAAGAGTCTCAAGGATACATACAAACCCCAGCACATTCATTTAAAAAAAGGATAAAAGAATGCAGGGTTTTGCAGTGCATTACGTACAGAGTGCAGGGTTCTGGGATGAGCTATGAACAGAGTGCAGGGTTCTGGAATGAGCTATGTATGGAGTGCAGGGTTCTGGGGTGAGCTATGTACGGAGTGCAGGGTTCTGGGGTGAGCTATGTACAGGGTGCAGGGTTCTGGGATGAGCTATGTACAGAGTACAGGGTTCTGGGATGAGCTATGTACACAGTGCAGGGTTCTGGAATGAGCTATGTACAAAGTGCAGGGTTCTGGGATGAGCTATGTACAGAGTGCAGGGTTTTGGGATGAGCTATGTACAGAGAGCAGGGTTCTGGGATAAGCTATGATGGGAGGGGGTAGTGGAGGGCAGTATGATGGGAGGAGGGGTAGTAGAGGGCAGAAGGATAATAGGGGTGGTAATGGAGGGCAGAATGATGGGAGGGGTGGTAGCGGAGGGCAATATGATGGGATGGGTGGTAGCGGAGGGAGCATTTCTCCTACCTTTCTAGGGCAGGAACAGCCTTCAAGCGAGACCTGGAGTCGGGGGTGGAGCTGGGGGGCCTAGGTACGGATAACTGCCTCTGCACTGTGGATGCAGCTAGCGCCAGGCTGGATAGGAGGGCCGGAAGGGGCAGCATATAGGAGAACCGATCCTTCCCCTGCAGCCGCTGAAAATCATCTCTGTACCTAGGACCACCAGCTCCGCCTTCCGACTTAAAATTGCAGCCAGGGGCCCACCACAGTGTGTGGCAGCGGTGATGCAATGGCTATTTTTTGGGGCATTAGATTGCCACAGGGCCAGGAGGCAATTCTGGGACACTGTATTGTCCCAAAATGAAGGTGCCTGGGACAGATCTGCCAATTGCAATACTGTCCTGGACAATCCCGAACTGTTGGGACATATGCTTTCGCTGTCGCGCCTCCTTGAGCTGCCGTACAGCTGAGGCGATTTGCGCAGGAGAGCCGACCTTCCGTCGTATAACGACAGCGGCTGGTCAGCAACAGTTAAACTCACTTGGTGCCGTGTCTGCAATAAATCAGCCCCAGAACCTGTGTAATTCATATGTGTCTGGGTTTAAAGGGATGATGTTACAACCCTAGGGTGAAAGTCTGCTTTAATTTAGAGTGTGGCTTCGTTTTTAGGATGACAGTATTGGAGCTTTGTTCTACCTAATAACTCAATTTTTTTTAGAGGGAAGCTTTCCCCTGTGTAAGGTTCCTCCTCACACACAATCACAGCCCACAGCTCTCCTTCACAGCCGCATTTGCCGCCAACTACTCTGAACATGCGCAGTCCACTTTGATTGCGGTTCCTATGGAAACTCTCCCGCTTGCTTGCGAAGACCTACGAGAGCAGCCGAACACGTGGCCGCGCCCTCCGGTGTCGTCATTTCCGGTCAGTCGATGTGAGGAATGTAAACTTCCTGTTTGTAGACAGAAACCCGGAAGACGGAGAAGGAAAACACCGAGAGCGGGGAGGACGGACCTGGGGAAGATGAGTTGGTGAGTGGGCGGCCATACAGCTTCTACAGCTTCTGTGTGCGCTGTGTCTGGTGTCACCAGCTCTCTCTGCTTCCCATGGGCAGTGCCAGGCTGTGGAAGTGTCAGTTGTCACTACCTTCACATTCTGTCGTTTTTCATTCAGTTGTGGCTCAGTCGTCTTAGTTAGTGGCCTTATCTCTATTATGGTGGCCAATGAAGTTTCAATAATGATCGCTCTATAGTTCATAACCCATACCATTAATATGCCAGGCCTGGGGGAGAGGATTTTGATTGATTACTCAGCTATAACTGTAGCTCATGATGTAAGTTATTGATCGCATCTCTGTAATCTCAAAAATCGAATTGATTGAAATACGACCATCTTCATAGTCCAAAAATCTCAGTGGACTGATGCAAAATGATTGATTTTTTTTTTCCCACCCTGGCTGATTGACTTGGTTTGACTCTAATGAGTCTAAAGCCTGGTTCACACTGACGTGGTTGCAGGAACTGTAGCGAATCCCACACCACATCAGAATTGCAGGCAGTTCCTACTGTGC
Organism: Lithobates pipiens; assembly: GCF_037356315.1. Taxonomy (NCBI): domain Eukaryota; kingdom Metazoa; phylum Chordata; class Amphibia; order Anura; family Ranidae; genus Lithobates; species Lithobates pipiens. The sequence continues at coordinate 550,674,479 of NW_027507903.1, read as the reverse complement.
TCTGCAAACGACTGCGGATTTCAATATAAAGTTAATGACTAGGGATGAGCTCAGGCGTGTTCGCATGCTCCACGTGCAGAGCCCGCCAGGAAGTCGGCAAAGCACTGCGCTAATCACAGGCAGTGAGACATTGCCCCGATGTGCGGATGCAGAGATCGTGCAATGTCTCAATGCCTGTGATTAGCGCAGGGCAGCGCCGACTTCCTGGTGAGCTCAGCACGTGGACCATGCAAACACGCCTGAGCTCATCCCTACTGATGACACCCCTAAATCTGTTTGCAGAACGCAGTGCAAACTGTGCAATCCGATTGCATGGGGCTAAACGCCCACATGGTCCGATTCTAGTGTGGACAAAAAAAGAAGGGGGGTCCTATATATATTTCGGTGCGAATTGAGTCCTACGTTATGTATGGTGTAAATTAATGTGAACCCAGCCTAAATCAATCGGAAATGGGAAGTCATGGCTATTCGATTGTTTGTGGATTAGAACCTTTTAATTTGAATTGCAAATAGAGCGAAAAAATAAAGAGCGTCACCACTATAAGGCTGAAAATACACTATACAATTTGATTGTACAATCCCCTTTTAGATCTACCATCAATTCTATAGTATAGGAGCCTGCCTGATTGGTAACTAAAATTGATTGCTTAAGTCCTCATATTACAAAAGGATTGATAAATCAAGAGTGGATTGTACAATCTGATTGTATAGTGGCTTTACACAGATCTCCTAGTGTGTTAGTCTCAATCGTCATGTCATCAGATGCATAAACTATGCAAATCCTAGAAATAAACGGGCTGGCAACACTGACTATTACTGTCTCGTATTGAGCTGTGTTTTTTATTTCATTACTGTTTGTAGTGCAAGAGTATGTACTAATTAGCACTCTATCATCCTGGTTTAGTAAATACAGTATGTCATAACTGAGGCTTAGCAAAACTAGGCCAGTTCTGGTGTTCCTGTGTACTGCTGCTGTGTGAACACCAGTTGCACATCTTATGAATGGAATTTTATTCAGAAAATGTAAGCCCTGCTAGATGACTTCAGGCAGGCTCATTTTGCAGGTATAGTTATGTAACACATAAAAAATAAGTGTCCATGCTGTTTAAAATCCAGTAATATACGGTCTCATCCTACTCTGCACATGCTCAGTTGCTCTCCATTTTCACCACTGTGCTGAATTTGCAGAGATCGATCTGCTGACAGCCTAAAGGTATGCTGCTGTCGCTCAGTGGCTCTGGGCTTCAGCAAAATGGCAGCCTCCAGCAAGAAGAAACAGGAACAATGTTGGGGGCAATTTACAGCACACATTAGTTTTGGTAGCATAATTATTAACCACTTGACGCCCGCGCTATAGCCACTACAGTGCAGACCTCAAATGCCAGGAAGGCGTCCATGTACGATCTTGCACCACCCACGCATCATGCTCTGTGATCGCTAAGTTCTTTGGACTCGGCTGATCACAGAGCAGGGTAAAGGGCCGATCTCATTGGACGACAGTTGATCTCAGAAGAAAACAGAAGCCGGTTACCGACTTTTTTTTTTTTTTTTTTTTTTTTTTTCTTCCTCACAATGTCAGCGTGAGGAAAAGAATAAAGCCGGTGACCGCCTTCTATTAGACCCCTTTCACACTGAGGGCATTTTGCAGGTGCTATAGCGTTAAAAATAGCGCCTGCAATCTGTCCTCAAACAGCTGCTGCCTGGGGGTTTTCACACTGGAGCGGTGCGCTGGCAGGGCATCAGGAAAAGTCCTGCCAGCAGCTTCTTTGGAACGGTGTGTTTAACACTCTTCCACCGCTCCTTCCCATTAAAATCAATGGGTCAGTGCGGCTATACCGCCGCCGAAACGCCGATTATTGCGGGCGGTTTTAAACCTTTCTTGGCTGCTAGCAAGGGTTAAAAACGTCCTGATAGCGGCCAAAATGTGCCACAAATCCGATGGTAAAACTCCGCTAAAAATAGCGGCATTTTACCGCCAATGCTAGGGGTGGCACAGTGTGAAAGGGGTCTTAGAGGGACATTGGTCCCCTAAGTGCCAAACAGTACTGCTAATCTGTGCCCTCGATTGCTGCAAATCCATACCCACCAGTGCCACCTCACTGAAGGAGAAAAATGACCTGTTTGAAAAACGTGTTTTTTTTGTTTTTTTTTGTTTAGCAAAGAATAAAAAAACCCAATGGTGATTAAATACCACCAAAAGAAAGCTCTATTTGTGTGAAAAAAAAATGTACTTTGTGTACAGTGTTGCATGACCGCGCAATTGTCATTAAAAATATGACAGCGCTGAAAACTGGCCTGGACAGGAAGGTGGGGGGGGGGTATAAGTGCAGAGAAGCAAGTGGTTAACGTGGAATGTATGTCCCTTGCTAAAGAACAGTTGTTATGGGTAGAGTTCCACTTTAACCTGTATGCAAATATTTGCTTTTCTTTTAAATGTTAATGTGTTAGGTGTAGAAAAAAAAGATTTTTTTGGATAAAGTAAGGTTTGAAACCTCTGTCAGTTCATTCTTCCTTTTTTGCCATGTCCCTTTGGGAAAATTTCCCTTCTATTCCTGTCAGTAGAGATGCAACAGAAAGTTTGAGAAAATTTCCCTCTTAAGCCGCGTACACGAGATCGGTTTTTCCATCGGGAAACGTATGATAACAGGCTGTTGGTGGAAAATCCGACCGTTTGTAGGCTCCTTTGGACAATTGTTGTCAGATTTTCCGCGGACAAATGTTGGATGGCAGGTTTGAAAATTTTCCGTGGACAAATGTCTGTTGTCGGATTTTCCGAACGTGTGTACACAAGTCCGGACAAGGGGCAAGTTACCACAACACCATTATCTCGTAGGTTTTAAGATCAAAGATACAACTATGTTGCTGTCCCTTGTCAATTTTACATCGTATTTTTTTTAAATGTAACTGCCTACTCCCAAACTATCATTTGAAGTAAAACACTTTGCCAAGTATTTTTTATTTTTTTTATTGTGCATTAAAAAAAGAAAATGGATACAATTAGACATGCTATCTGCCAATAGAACCAAACAGTGCATTCTATGTATCCAAAAATATAGAAAATTATACCAAATCAAATCATTATTATTCAATCAAAAAATAAAATAAGTCTCATGCATGTGTCCTGCTTCTTAATATAGGGGGTCAACAATGCCAAGAGTTGGTAAAAGCAGGGGTCCATCATCTGGAGATAATTGCGAAAATCTGGATTATTCTCCTGGAGCTCCCGCAGCAAAAGCATATGACATAATTGGTCACGATTAATAAAGCAAACAATTTTTGGTCCAATAAATCTTCCTCCTCCTATTCCTGGACTGAACTTGGGTCAAAGCGATAACTCCAAGGCCAATAATAAATAACACATTATCTCCTCTGATTCCGCAACATATCAGGTTGATGAATGGCCATTCAGAAACTAACTGAAAAGTGTGAATCATCACTCACCAAACTTCTAACACAAAATTAGCAGAAGGAGCCCAAAGGGGGTGCTAAAGAGCTGAAAAACCATGCAGTACGTCACTACGTTCGTGTTTGTTGGCCGACCGTTCCTTGCTGTTTGTATGCAAGACAAAATCCAGACACACACCTTCGGACAAAAGTCTGAGGTTTTGTCTGCGGAAAATCCGATCGTGTGTACGAAGCTTTAGACAGTTATCTCCAGGATGACCACATACTCCAGACAGCTTCTAACATTGAGCTCACAGGAGATGAATGGAGACCTCCTGAGGTTTTTATACAAGCAGGTGTTTAATAATAAAGAATCTCTTTTTTACCACAATGTAAAGAATAAGTCCACCTTTAACTAAAAAATAATAAATGCACATCTGAAGTCTCTCAAAAGCATGTGGGAAAATGATCTGGTCTGATGAAACCAAGGATTAACTTTTGGCCATAATTCCAAAACGTAGGTTTGGAGCAAAAACAACACTGCACATCACCAAAAGAACACCATACCCACAGTGAAGCATGGTGTTTGCAGCATCATGCTTTGGGACTGTTTTTCTTCATCTGGAACAGGGGCCTTAGTCAAGGTAGAGGGAATTGTGATCAGTTCCAAATACCAGCCAATGTTGGCACCAAACCTTCAGGCTTCTGCTAGAAAGCTGAACATGAAGGCAAAATTCACCTTTCAGCATTAGAACGACCAAAAACATACACCAAATCAACAAAGGAATAGCTTCACCAGAAGAAGATTCAAGTTTTGGAATGGCCCAGCCAGAGTCCAGACCTGAATCCCTTTGAAAATCTGTGTGGTGATCTGAAGAGAGCTGTGCACAGGAAATGCCCTCGCAAGCTGACTGATTTGGAATGATTTATTTTTGTCTCATTTTTTTGCATCACAGAAAGCGGGGGGGGGGGGGGGGGGGAGGGGGGAGGGTGACTTTTTATATCCACTGTAAATATGTAAACTTAACTTAAAACATGATGAACAAAAATGAACATATAAATACTTAGAAAAATAAACTAGTATCGGTGCATCCCCTATCTAGCAGTGATATATAATTTGTCTCCAGTCTTTGAAAACTTCCTAAGGCATGTCCCCAGTTTTAACAATTATAGCGCATTCACAATCTCCGACAAGTCCTATAGCATGTTGGCAAGCTTTTAACCATCTCCTATTGCATGTCTGCAGTCTCTGTAACATTACATTTTATGTGCGGCTCTGGGGATGTCAGGGCCCCCCATATCAAGAAAGTTGACCACCACTGCTTTAACTGCTTCAGCCCCAGAAGATTTTACCCCTTTCCTGACCAGAGTACTTTTTGCGATTCGGCACTGCATCAGTTTAACTGACAATTGCACAGTCGTGCAACATTGTAGCCAAACAAAATTGACGTCCCTTTTTTCCCACATATAGAGCTTTCTTTGGTATTTGATCACCTCTGCGGTTTTTATTTTTTGCGCTATAAACAAAAAAGAGTGACAATTTTGAAAATGTTTGCAATATTTTTTACTTTTTGCTATAATTAATATCCCCCCCCCCCCCCCAAAAAAAATAAAATAAAATAAAATAATATATATATATATATATATATATATATATATATATATATATATATATATATATATATATATATATATATTAAAAAAAATATTTTTTTCCTCAGTTTAGGCCGATATGTATTCTTCTACATATTTTGGGGGGGGAAAAATGCAATAAGCGTATATTGATTGGTTTGTGCAAAAGTTATAGCATCTACAAAATAGGGGATAGTTTTATGGCATTTTTATTATTATTACACAGGTTTTATATAGCGCCAACCCTTTGCACAGCGATTTACAACATGAGGGCAGACATTACAGTTACATTACAATTTGGTACAAAAGGGAATTGGAGGGCCTTGCTCATTAGAGCTTACAATATAAACAAAATGTCTAGATGTAAACAGACAGATCCCCGTTCTGTCTGGAGGATGGACGTATTGTCTGTTCTTGGTGATTAGCAACAGCAAGTGGTCTCCTCCCCCAGTCACTACACTGCCCACACAGTTAGAAACCCTCCCTAGGGAACACATTTAACCCCTTGATCACCCCCTAGTGTTAACCCCTTCCCTGCAAGTGACATTTACACAGTATCGGTGCGCCTGTGTATTTACCACTGCGCTTCCATCAAAAGAACCCTTCCCCACTAAGCAGCCACTTAAAATAATGTGTAATTTCTGTGTATTTGTTCCTATTATAAATAATTGAAACACGTGGCGTTAAACCAAGTGACTATTACACCACTAAATATTATACTAAGTGCATCAGATATAGCTCAAAAAAATTGTATACATAAATAAAAAAATTATTAATAGTTAATAAACATTAAATAAAAATAAATAACCCAGTGAATAAGTGATAGTTCACACTATACATTTAAACACTCCTCAGGGAGTATTGCAGAGCATATGCAGTGTTCATACAATGTTGCAAAAGTCTGTGAGTCTCCAAAACATATTTCACTTTAACAAGCAATATTGATCAGTGTTTTTTCTTTCTCTCTCAAACCGCCTTTTCCTTCACCACACCGCTGTGAAATGTGATTCCTCTCCCCCTTATGTGAATTAACTCACCGATTCACTAATTGTCAGTTAAAGCGACGCAGTGCCATATCGCAAAAATGGCCTGGTCATTAAGGGGGCAAATCCTTCCGGTTCTTAAGTGGTTAACACATTATCATGTTCATTCCATCCCTTTAATGGATGACCTTTATTGTTTTTTTTTCCTCTTATCAGAATTGCCTGTTCTAAGGATCTAAATCAAGTAATAGAATAGAATAGAAGTCTAGATTCAGTTGTATCTTACCAAATCAATTCTTCTATATCGGTGTATTTAATTTGTATTTTTTTCTCTGCATATCTCTTGTGTAATACCCTGAGTTGGGCTTTAACTTTTTTTCCCTACTAGTTGGTAGTTTTGTCTTTTTAGGAGCTGTGTTTTATTTCCTAAGAACCACCTCTATATGTGATACCCTAGACCTAGAGGACGAACATAGACAGTAATGTCAAGTGCAGCCTCCCTGTTTTCTTCATCTGATTGTGTTACATTAGGAGTCTGGTGATTGACAGGTGTGAATAGCTGTGTAAAACTGGCACTAATGAGTGACACATGCATCGGTTGCCAGGATATTAACACTTAGCAGTTTTTACAGAGTATTATAAAATACCAACACAGCTTCAGATAGAAAGGTGAAATAGTCTATTTTAAAGGAGAAGTACAACCAAGGCTCGTTTGGCTGTATTTTTCCTACGGATCACAGGAGTTTAGTTCATTCTGCCTGTTTTCAGCTGACAGCGGGCTGAAGCCAGTTCAGGCTCGGGAAGGATCGTGACCATATGGTCGGGATCTGCTCACATGCCTGGTCAGACACCTGGCTCAGGCTTTCAGCGAGCTGCTCAGAGCCTGAGCCTGTCGCTCCAGTTCCCTCCACAGCCCAGCGCTCCAGGGAAGGAGCTCTGCGAACCGAGCGATCGGTGGTGTTTGATTGCTCGGCGGGGTACAGATGCAGCATCGATCCGATGTTGCATCCAGCTAGGTAAGTATGATTTAAAAAAAACAAAAACAAAAAAAAACAGAAAATCTCATACTTCTCTTTAACCACTTACCCACTGGGCACTTAAACCCCCTTTCTAACCAGACCAATTTTCAGCTTTCGGTGCTCTCAAATTTTGAATGACAATTACTCAGTTATGCAACACTGTACCCATATGAAATTTTTGTCCCTTTTTTTTTTTTTCTTCACACAAATAGAGCTTTCTTTTGGTGGTATTTAGGCTACTTTCACACTGAAGTGCTTTACAGGCGCTATAGCATTAAAAATGGCTCCTGTAAAGCGCCTCTCCTGTCACTCCAGTGTGAAAGCCCGACGGCTTTCACACTGGAGCGATGCGCTTGCAGGATGTTAAAAAAAAGTCCTGCAAGCAGCATCTTTGCAGTATGTAGACACCGCTCCTAAAGTGCCCCTGCCCACTGAAATCAATGGACAGCGCCTGCAAAGCATCATGGGAGCGTCACTTTTAACCCTTTATTTGGCCCTAGCAGGGTTAAAAGCACCCTGCTAGCGGCCGAAAAGCGCCTTTAAAATGACAGTAAAGCGGCGCTTTACTGCTGACACTCCGCGCCTCAGTTTGAAAATGCCCTTAATCACTGTTGGGTTTTTTTGTGCTATGAAAGAAAAAAGGACCGAAAATTCTGTAAAAAAAAATAAATAAAAAAAAAAAGCGCTTTTTTCTTAGTTTCTATTATAACATTTTGCAAATTTTTAAATTTTTTTGTCTTCATAAATTTTGAAATTCAAAAAATATATCAGTACAGCGCAAATACAAAATAATACAGTAAATATAAAGTGAAAAAAATATAAATGAAAAGTCCGTATAGTGAAAGAGATATTCAGAAAGAGTCCACTTGTGTAATGTATCTTCAATCAATATATCAAGTGACGATGTGATCCCTTCACCATTGAGCAAGTTGAACTCTCACCTCAACAAGTGGACCTCTGATAAATCAGATAGGTCAAAAACGCATGTTCCCATCAAGGGTAGATCATAAGGTTACAGCAGACCAAGCGGAAGCATTTCCAGGTAAGGTTCTCCTCCGTATCATCAGATCAATGTGATATCATATAAAAAAGAACAGGCAAATCTAGTGCTCTCCGTTGATGTAAATTTATTAAACAAATAAATAAAAGACAAATACCACTCACATTTAAAGGCACTGATCTCCAGTGCTGAGTGCTCAGATAAAAAGTACCATGCATGGATCAGTGTGTCAGCTGGCGGATGACGTCACGACGCAGGTCACGTGGTCCGTACGCGTTGCGTCCCAGAAAGTAGGCGGGACTTCATCAGCGGTGACGGAATGATGTCGGACGGCCGCTTTTATACCAACACACCATTAGAGAACCAATAGTAAGCGGAGTTGTGCGCAAGACAGATACCGTAGACAGCACGTATCAAACGTGACACCGGAACATAAATCTGCGTTCACTCCAAACACAGGAAGGAGAGAGAGAGCATCAAAAAATATAAATATGCTATGGAGACATGAAAACAAAACCAGAGGGAAGCAAAATAATAGTCTGCTAATTGGCAACAAGATACAATCCTTTACATATTCTCACATAAACTATGTGAAGACCGAAAAAAGGATATTGCCTAAAGAAACAGTACAATATAATCCCCTGGTAAGTCAAAAATAGAAATCTAGTGAATATACCCGCAATGCCGCTGACGTCATCAGAAAGCTACACTGATCCACACATGGGTTGATAACAATATGTACCATATGTGTGGATCAGTGTAGCTTTCTGATGACGTCAGCGGCATTGCGGGTATATTCACTAGATTTCTATTTTTGACTTACCAGGGGATTATATTGTACTGTTTCTTTAGGCAATATCCTTTTTTCGGTCTTCACATAGTTTATGTGAGAATATGTAAAGGATTGTATCTTGTTGCCAATTAGCAGACTATTATTTTGCTTCCCTCTGGTTTTGTTTTCATGTCTCCATAGCATATTTATATTTTTTGATGCTCTCTCTCTCCTTCCTGTGTTTGGAGTGAACGCAGATTTATGTTCCGGTGTCACGTTTGATACGTGCTGTCTACGGTATCTGTCTTGCGCACAACTCCGCTTACTATTGGTTCTCTAATGGTGTGTTGGTATAAAAGCGGCCGTCCGACGTCATTCCGTCACCGCTGATGAAGTCCCGCCTACTTTCTGGGACGCAACGCGTACGGACCACGTGACCTGCGTCGTGACGTCATCCGCCAGCTGACACACTGATCCATGCATGGTACTTTTTATCTGAGCACTCAGCACTGGAGATCAGTGCCTTTAAATGTGAGTGGTATTTGTCTTTTATTTATTTGTTTAATAAATTTACATCAACGGAGAGCACTAGATTTGCCTGTTCTTTTTTATATGATATCACATTGATCTGATGATACGGAGGAGAACCTTACCTGGAAATGCTTCCGCTTGGTCTGCTGTAACCTTATGATCTACCCTTGATGGGAACATGCGTTTTTGACCTATCTGATTTATCAGAGGTCCACTTGTTGAGGTGAGAGTTCAACTTGCTCAATGGTGAAGGGATCACATCGTCACTTGATATATTGATTGAAGATACATTACACAAGTGGACTCTTTCTGAATATCTTTCACTATATGGACTTTTCATTTATATTTTTTTCACTTTATGATATTTACTGTATTATTTTGTATTTGCGCTGTACTGATATATTTTTTGAATTTTGAAATGTGGGATTTGGTAATTTGACCTACAGTATTCTAGCTGCACTTTTATATTTCTTTTCACTGTATTTGTTGTGTTTTTTAGCGCTGGTTGATTTTTCACTTTATTCTTCATAAATTTTGGCCTAAATTTTCATACTGCTCCATATCTTTGGTAAAAATACCGTATTTTCCGGCGTATAAGACGACCTTTTACACCTAAATTACACAGCCAAAAAGTGGGGGTCGTCTTATACGCCGGGTATGAAGTGGCCGCAATGGATTTCAGCCCGCTGGGTGCTCGTTAATACTGTATACATACAGTATGCACCGCTCAGCCAATCCCGGCGGCCGGTGCACTCTGTTGATGAATACAGAGCCTTGCTAAGCCTGCTCGGATTGGAGTAACAACCTCTGCCAATCCGAGCAGGATACAGTACAATGAGTCAGAGCGGCGCGGGCTGATGATGTCACAGCCTCTGCCAATCCGAGCAGGCTTTGTATCCATCAACAGATTAGTAAAATACATTGCCTGCCATGATTGGCTTAGTGGTGCACATTGTATGTACACTGTATTCTGCAGTGTTCCTACTGCACTAACACAGCATCATTTACTTTGTACCTGGCGCTCTACATATAAACAAGGCATCCTATACTGCACATCCAGCTCCAGATCTTCCCAAAAATACAGGTATGATTTATGGTGCTTTGGAGGAGAGGATTCATTGTTGCTGCCTGACAATTGTGGGATCTCTGGGACTTGTAGTTCACAAGTTTTTTCTGATGTTAAGTCTGATGTGTTTTTTTTTTTACGTTTCTGATGGTTTTTTTTTAAATGGTGTTGCCTCCGAAGGGGGCTAGTCTTCTATGGTCAGTATAGCCCAAAACCTAAGTTTGCACTGGAAAAATAGGGGGTCGTCTTATACGCCCAGTCGTCTTATACGCCGGCAAATACGGTAACCCAAATTATTGTATATTATTTAGGGGTGCACCGAATGGGTTTTTTGGTGCCGAAACTGATACCAAAACATATTTTTATACAGGAGATGGTCAGAGACTGGGGACATGGTACAGGAGCCCCCTCCCGACCAGGCCCCCGCCCCATTTTCGGTTCCATTATCGGCCATTTTTCTCTTTCAGCAAATTGTCGAAAAGGGCATTTTCGGCTGATATGTTTTTGGCGGCCGAAATTTCGGTGCATCCCTAATATTATTTGGTCTTTGTGATAGCGTTCATAAGCTATGGTGCCAATCTCTGAAAATTGATCACACCTGAAGTACTAACTGCCTATCTCATTTCTTGAGACACTAACAAGCCAGGAAAGCACAAATGACCCCCTTTTTGGAAAGTAAAGCCTTCTCCTAGGCTTGAGAAAGGCACGCGCCTGTTGTACACAGAGCGCATTGCGCCAAGACATTGTTGCACTTGTAGGGATGTCACCCCGCTGGATGATTGTCATCCTGAGTGGATTGAAACCAAGCCTCGTTTTCAGCCCCTAAGACTGCACCAGGATATCCTGATGGATGGGACTCTATTCTCCTCTATGAACGGACTCAATTATACTATGTCTCCATGCTGGGTGGACGCCACTATTGAGGAATCTATGTGCTGAACTCGCTTTTATCCTATGTAAGTGAACAAATGCATTTGTATATCTATTAAACTAATTGATCCTGACTGGAGGCACTTTTGTTTGTTTTGGCCAGATACAGAGGCCCAACATGCAGGGAGTCCCATCAGCTGTTCTAGAGGCATACATTTCAAATCTAATTTGACTACCTATTACACTTTTGTGAGGCACTGTAGTGGCATGGATGGGGATGACTCAGTATGGATGGGATGACTGAGCATAACTGAGTATGCCTGGGGGTGGATGGGATGGCTGCGCATGGATGAGTACTGCAATGGGCACAGAGCAGCGCTGTGGGCACTACAGATCCAGCCCACAGCGCTGCTGCGCCCGATCTCTCCCTTTTCTGCTCACACTGTACTGATGGGTACAGAGATAGGACTGGACATGACGTCGTTTTTTTAAAAAGTGAACTCTCCGTCATTTGACGGAGCGATCGCGTGGTCAACGCCCACTGTCAGCGCTTTCGTGCCAAATGCACGGGCAGCCCCAGTGTGAAAGGGGTCTAATTTTTAACTTTTTATACTTTCTCTTTACATTTTTTCTTTGGATCAATTTTATTCCTATTACAAGGAATAGGATATATATAATAGGAAAAGTGTGTGACAGGTCCTCTTTATGGAGATATCTGGGGTCTATAAGAATGATAATGATCTCTTTTTTTTCCAGCTGAGTCCTAGGCTTTGTTTACTTCCACTGGCCGGATGTGACGTCATAACATTGCGCTGGGCTGGTCACTGGAGATCTCTATGATCAACATGTGGCGGATTCCTTCCCCGGCTCCCCGACAGCACAGGCGAACCGGGAGAAGCACTGGTGGGTGGCGGGTGGTTGGCCTCTCCTGCCGCCAATAAGAATGATCAAGCAGCTGGACTGCCGCTATGATTGTTCTTACGGTGCACAGAATTACCGGCTGTAAAAGATGATATCTGAATGATGCCTGCCTGAATGACGTCCTTGGGCTGGAAGTGGTTAAACTGAACCTGTGATCATAAGCATATAAGATGCACTTTAATTCCCAGACCCTGTGTATTAGGGGTCGACTGATTTTCTGACACCTTTTCAGGCCAATAACTGTTATCGGTGCCGATATTCTGTACATTACTGTCACCTGCCACCCATATACACACCAATATGCAGCTTGTCACTACTTCTGGCAGCCTCCTCCCAGCGGTGTCCGGGTGGGTAGACATCCGCATCCGGGCGGGCGATGAGAGATGACATAACTCTCTCTCTCTGCTCACCCACGGCTGCAGTGATGTGTCTCTGCTGCCCGCTGTGCCGGTGACAGAGACTACAGCGGACGCCGCACAGGGACAAGGGGAGGAGGAAGTCTGACCAATATCGGTGAGTTTCTGACCGATACCAATTATTTGAAAAATTTGAATATTGGCCCCCAATAATCGGCTTCTACTGCGCATGTTCTTCTTCCTTTCACTTCCTTGCTATTTTGTTTGTCCAAGTAGAGCAAAGAGAATTGCATGGTACTTCTGGATATGGAAAGTGTAACTCTGCCCCCTCCTCCCACAAACACCTCCATATGAAACGTGCTTAGAGCTTTTGTCTTGTGATGCCAGTCTAACTGCTTGAGTTCTGGTCAGGGATGCTGCCAATGTGAGGTTTGTACATTCTCCCCATATTTATATACGTACAGTATCACCCCTGAGAGTTTCAGTTTCTTTCAACAATCCAGAGCTGTATATGTGCATGAATAACTTTGGGGCATTATATAGAAGCATTTAGGTTAACCACTTGAGATCCGCGCTATAGCCAAATGACGGCTACAGCGCGGATCTCCTTTGCCGGGACTACGTCTATTGACGTCGTCCCGTGCACGAGCGGCCTGCGCGCCCCCTGAGGGGCGCGCGCAACGCGCTCTGTGATCGGCGAGTCCATGAGACTCGCCTATTGGGAGCCAATGACAGCTGATCATGTGATATAACGGAGCCGGTAATCGGCTATTATTCCTCCTCGCGCTGTCAGCGCGAGGAGAAAAAAAAAAGCCGATCACCGGCGGCCGTGATCGGAACATCAGTCCCGATCACGGCCAGCCCTGCTAGTGCCCACCTGCCCCCTGCAGTGCCAAATGTTTAAAAAGTAAGTGCCACCCAGCAGTGCCCATAATCTGCCTCAAAGGTGCTGCACCCCAGTGCCACCTATCAGTGCCCATCAGTCCCATCTATCAGTGGTACCCATCCGTGCCACCCATCCGTGCCCATCTTTGCCGCCTTATCTGTGCCCATCGGTGCCGCCTTATCTGTGCCTATTAGTGCCGCCTTAACTATGCCTATCAGTGCCCACCAGTGCAGCCTATCAGTGCCCACCAGTGCAGCCTATCAGTGCCGCCTAATCAGCGCACTTCAATGAAGGAGAAAAATGACCCGTTTGCAAAATTTTATAACCAACTATTAAACATGATTTTTTATTTTTTTTTGCATCTTTTTTTGTTTGTTTAGCAAAAAATAAAACTCCGAGCTGTAACTAAATACCACCAAAAGAAAGCTCTATTTGTGGGAAAAAAATGATAAAAATTTCATTTGGGTACAGTGTTGTATGCCCGCGCAATTGTCATTCAAAGTGCATCAGCGCTGAAAGCTGAAAATTGGTCTGGGACTGAGGGGGGTTTAAGTGCCCAGTAAGCAAGTGGTTAAAGTAGGCAAAACTTTATTATTTAAATTTTTTTTTTTTTCATTTTGGATAGAGTGAGGGAGGGTTATAATCCCTGTCAGTTTTAATTTTTTTGCCATCTGTGCTCAATTGAGGAGATCTCCCTTCACTTCCTGTAAAATAGCCAAACAGGAAGTGATATCCCTGCAAATTAAAGGTGTATTAAAGCAGAGGTCCACCCTAAAGTGGACCTTCCGCTCATTGGAATCCTCCCCCCCTCCGATGCCACAATTGGCACCTTTCAGGGGGGAGGGGGGTGCAGGTACCTGTACAGTACAGGTATCTGCACCCACTTCCTGGATAGCTCTCTGCGGAAAGGGGCGTAGATTACGCCCCTTTCCGAAAGTCCCCCGCTGCCTGCTGGGAAACACACAGATCCCAGAGGCAGCGGGTCCATCCTCATTGCGCAGCGCGACTCGCGCATGCGCAGTAGGGAACCGGGAAATGAAGCCGAAAGGCTCCACTTCCTGATTCCCATACCCAAGATGGCGGCGGCAGCACCCGAGAGACGATTGAGAGATCGGCTTCGGGTGCCGACATCGCGGGCGCGCTGGACAGGTAAGTGTCACTATTTTAAAAGTCAGCAGCTGCAGTATTTGTAGCTGCTGGCTTTTAAAAAAAAAAAAAAAAAAAAAAACGCACACTCCCGGCGGACTCCCGCTTTAATGATACTTTTTTTTTATCTTTATACATTCTATGCATGAAGATAAAAAGCCTTCTGTGTGCAGCAGCCCCCCTAATACTTGCCTAAGGCCCCTCTCTGTCCAGCGATGTGCACGAGTCTGAATGAAAACAGGGAGCTGTGATTCGGCTTGGGTGCCCCCTTGGCAAGTTGCTTGCTGTGAGGGCACTGATCAGGAGGGAGGGGCCAGGAGCACAGAAATGGGACCTGAAAAGAGGAAGATCTGGGCTCAGCTGCTCAAATCCACTGCACCGAGCAGGTAAGTATAATATGTTTGTTATTTGTATGGGGGAAAAAAATAAATGACTTTACTATCACTTTGAGGGAATTTCTTGAGGACCCCCGGGTCACCAGAAATAGTGTCCCCATTGGAAGATTTCCCCTATATTTACTTTTCTGGAGACAACCCAAAATTTTTAATTTTCTTGTACTGTTAATAATAATGGTAAACATGACAAATAGAGAGGTTGAATCTCCCTAATTGGGAACAGACGACAAAAACTGACACATTCTCTAATCCATCTCCACTCCATCCAAAGCGAAAAAATAAATAAAAGTTTTGCCTTTTTAGTTCTAATTTAAGGGTTGGTTATCTTGAAAGTGCCACATAAAAAGCTAATGATATATATAAAAAAAAAAAAAAAAATAAGCTATTGATTGACTATTTAAAAATGTGCATGTTTGGAAAAAAAAAATATTTTCGCATTGTTTTCTGTAGGATTTTGCTGGCAGGGAGATTTGGCATAAAACATTGTCAGTACGCTATACACGTGTAATTTTTGTGCTACATTTATACAACTGCCACTGATTAAACACTATTGCTGTTTCGATTTTTGCCCCCTGAATGAGTCATTCATGCAGTGGCGATGCATGCGCAGAATGATCTAGCCGATTCTAAATGACTGGAGGCCAAGACAACAGTTTTTTGTTTCTTTTGGGATAAAGGTTTTACAGAATTGGTAAGCTGCAATATAATAAATATTGGTTTTGGGTTTAATACCACAGAGCTCAACAAATTCCATGTGCCAGGTCGACATTGCTACTAGAAATTGCAACCTAGTGCCTGGGTTTTTGTTAGTCCATTCCCAGGCATAAGCAATGACTATTGCCCGATGCACCGGACATGTAGTGCCGGGCAGCTTGTTGCCTACTGCACAGTCGGCTAGTTCTGGGAGGGCGTCTATTGAGGTTGAGGTCCTCCCAGAACCCCACCCCCTGCACACACCGGGCCACATATCTGACACAGCTGATCACAGATCAAGTTAAAGGGCCAATCACCGCAGCCATTTACCATGTGATCAGCTATGTCCAATCACTGATCACATTGTAAACAGACTTGCCGGTTATTGACATTATTTTCCTCAGCGCTGTCACAGAATGAGAAAAAGAGAGCCGGTAACCGGCAATTCTGACAGGTACATTTACACTGATTGTCAGTGCTGCCTATCGGTACCCATCAATGCAACCTCATCAGTACTGCCTATTGGGACCCATCAATGCAGCCTCATTAGTCACGCCTCATCAGTGCCCCCTATCAGGACCCATCAATGCAGCCTCATTAGTCACACCTCATCAGTACTGCCTATTGGGACCCATCAATGCAGCCTCATCAGTACTGCCTGTTGGGACCCATCAATGCAGCCTCATCAGTACTGCCTATTGGGACCCATCAATGCAGCCTCATCAGTACTGCCTATTGGGACCCATCAATGCAGCCTCATTAGTCATGCCTCATCAATACTGCCTATTGGGACCCATCAATGCAGCCTCATTAGTCACTCCTCATCAGTGCCGCCTATCGGTTCATATCATGGAAGAGAAAAAATTACTTATTTGCAAAGATTTAAAACAAACCAAATTTTCAGTAATTTTTTCGTTTATAGCGCAAAAAAAAAAAAAAACTCAGTGGTGATTAAATACCACCAAAAGAAAGCTCTATCTAGCTCAAAAAAATGATGATAAAAATGCCATGTGGGTACAGTGCTGCATGAGCGCGCAATTGTCATATACAATGTGACAGTGCTGAGAGCTGATAATTGGCCTGTTCAGGAAGGGGGTAAAAGTGCCCAGTAGGCAAGTAGTTCACATCTAAAAACAAACTTTATCTCTGCTGCTCTGTCAAGTCCTGTAATACCAGTTAAATTTCACCTGCCACTTAGGCCCCTTTCACACGGGACGGATCAGTAATGATCCGCCCCGTGATGATCCGCTCGCTCAGCGGGGATCGCTCCGTTGTCCCCGCTGAGCCGGCGGCGGACAGGGCGGTCTCCGCACACTGTGCAGGGACCGCCCTGTCAGCTCACCGCTCTCCTCTATGGGGATCGGACGAGCACGGACCGTCTGTCCGTGTTCATCCGATCCGCTCTGCAGACGGATAGAAAAATAGGATTTTCCTCCGTCTGCAGAATCAGACAGTAGCGGAGGCGGATGAAATCGGGTGTCTGCGTATGTTTATCCGCATACACCCGCTATCCCATAGGGATGAATGTATGTCCGTATTTCATCTGCAAACGGATGGATGAAATACGGACATATCGTCCGCATGTGTGAAAGGGGCCTTAGATAAAGTAATTCAAATAACAGGAGAACGTAAACACTAGGCAACTAGAGCGTATGCCTGCAAATACTTTGGCTTATATTTTTGTTATGCGTTTCTGCCTGTTGGTCATGTAAGTAATCTCTTAATGATCATCAGTTAAAAAATGGCAAATCATTTTGCTCTATCGGTTTTCCCAAGTGTGGTGGGAATTGTCTAATTCAGTGTTGTACAGTATAAAATATACATATATTTTGTATAATCCAAGCTGTGTTTGAGATACATCGGCTATAGCTTTTCTCAGACTCGCATTACTCATTCAGGAAAACATTGCTATCTGTACATGCTCATAGATGTGCATTTCTTGGCAACAGAAGGGTTACAGAGCTTTGGAAGCACAGAACTTGCTGCAGAGCCCATTCTAGGGTTTTTCTGGCTAAATTCCAGTTCACAGAGAAAAATATCAAATGCAGCCAAATATGCTCAGCAAACAAATTCTATCTTAAGTCCCCCCCCTTCTCTCTTTTTCCAAGCCCTGACTCACCTTGTGCTACATTCAGCAGGAACAGATCTCAGTCAAGATGCTTAAAGTGAACCTGTTCTCAAATCACGCACATAAAAATATTTACATATTCTGTACAAGCTGTAAAAGCATTTAAAACATGCTCTCATTCACCTCTGTACCTTTAAGCACTGTGGAGAAAATGTATCTTCAAAAGATCACAACACAGATTTTTTTTTTCTCTGCAGACTTTGGCAGCCTATCAGCCCTCTAATGTTGGCACACAGCAAGCTTTTTAGGCCTCATTCACACAGGCGTACTGTTCCATACACCTGTGCAAAGGGCAGCGTTTACCTGCACAGAGGGCACCAATGTTCTTTGCCGAATAAAGTGTTCATATCAGAGACAGGCAGATGGCTGCACGGATCTCCAAGTGCATGCCTGAGTGAACATCTGTGCAGGGCCAGTGCGTTCTGATCCATGTATTGGTCCCACACGGATGTACGCTCGGGGATGACCTTTTGCACAGGTGTGCAGGACAGTACACCCCTTTTGTGAATGCGGCCTTAGAAACCAACTGGGACTTAAAGCGGAGCGCCACCAAAAATGGGAAGTTCTGCTTTAAGGCCCCCCCCTTCCTCTTTCAGTCATGGCACTTTTGTGGAGGTGGAGCGGGTACCCGATTTTGACAGGTACTCGCTCCCACTTCTACTTCGCTCGCCTAGGCTATGCAGCCTGATATTTGGTTTGCTGACGTGTCCATGGGCATTTGTGACATTTCAGGTTCACGGTAATGTATTTTGGACCCCTTGTTAGTTAGGGGACCTCTTAGACCATGGGTGCTCAACCTGTGGCCCTCCAGCTGTTGCAGAACTACAAGTCCCATGATGCATTGCACGTCTGGCAATGACAGTTCTCCAGCTCCAGTTGCCCAACTCTGAGCACTGGTATTTCTCTGTATGCCGACTCAGAGTTGGTACACGTGTCAGTACTGGTACTGAAACTTGCGCAAAACTTTATTTAATTACTCGCAAGTGATATTAAAGGGACCATACTGCCAGAAAAGTGTCCTTATTGCTTTATTGAATTCCTCCAAAGTGTGATATTGGCAGGATCACCAGGTGAAAATAGATGGGAAAAACCTGAAAGATGAATGCACCCACCACATCTAAGCTGCAGTATATTACATTGTTTTGGAGTTTATGTGCACTTGGTTTATTGCTATTACAAGAGGCTGACATGCCAGATGCTGATCCTACTTTAGCCAGCACAAATGAGCCTGAAAGCACCTAGAGCTGAATAGGTCCAGGTTCCTTCAAAGCAGAGGAGATTATAAAATGGAAAGTCTTGTCTACATTCCTGGATCACAAGGCTCTTCTGCAGTGGGTCCTGTAGTGGCCACCAGCTGGATACGTCGCATATTAATGTACATATTCTGCAGCACACCGTGGATTTTCAAATGCAGTCCAAAGCTCACATCAAAAAAGAACAAATGCAATGTTTTGGAGCCACGCAGGCTCCTTCGTCAGGCATGTGATAAAAGTACATACAGTGGCATGACAGAATATAAGTAAGCTAACCAACAATCAGAACCTTAGGAAAAAGTGATACCCCTTTATTCTAACTTCATACTCCCTCCAAAATTAACACCAAAATGAATTCTACAATCGGAGATATTCAGCCTAAAAGGTGTGCCTGTCCCTTGCAGTGCTATTGATGGGTAGCCCAGACCAACTATTTGTGCTAGGATGCTCCATGGCGGTCGGACACGTCAGCCAGATGTGTCCAATCAGGAATTGTGGTCGGCAGGGCCTCGCGTTCCGCTGCCAGGCATCAAGGCCCAGAGCCAATCCAAGTGTGCCACGTGAGCTGCGCATGCGCTGTAGAGCATTCTTTTTTAAATGTGGCATGCCTCTCTTTACCCCATAAACAGGTTTGGGAATGAGGGAGCCGCTGAACTGCCCCATGGCAGTACCTCAGATCTGCATGTATGCTTTTCCCGCAAATGTAAAGTGGTTATTGGCAAGAACAAACTCAAGAAATTCCAATATATATTCTTTCGGTAGCTGTGAAAATTCCTCTCTATTAAGAAAATGTCCCACAGCATGTAAACCTGCGATTATTGGGTATGCAGGTGTATAGGGAAGTAATGTCCATTGTGGCCAGCTTCCAACCTTCATGGGGGAAAAAACTGTTTCAAAAACATAGAAGTGATATCAGGACCACCCTGGCAAAAATAGAGCGGGGCAAACAGATCGATTTAAACAAGCCTGTAGCAGTACATTTTGTTACATCCAAAGATCAGACCCATGAGTTACGTGGGATGGTGATTGAACATGTCAAACAACCAATTAGGGGAGGGGATCATGATCGATTGCTCCTCTGCCGTGAGGCCTAATAGATGTATATGTGAGGCACAGTACAACCTGGTGGTCTCGATAATAATTTGTCATTTACGTGTTTTCTTGGCAACAAATAATCCTGTAGCCTTTGATACACCTGACCTGACGTTTTCTAAGTAATGTTTAATCCTTGTGCCTGGGATGCACATTGGTTAGGTTTTATGTCATATTATTTACAGTTTTTTTTTTTTTTTTTTTTTTCTGTTTTCCCTTTTTTTCTATTTCTCATTCTCTGTTCACCATCATGTTACAAGTTATGCAGCCTGATGTTTGGTTTGCTGACGTGTCCACGGGCATTTGTGACATTTATTGAGGTTCACGGTAATGTATTTTAGAGACCTAATGGGACTTGTAGTTCCACAACAGCTGGAGGGACACAGGTTGAGCACTTAGACAATTGTCTCATGGTCCCTTATTGTACCATTGTTTAGTATATCTTTTTTTTTTTTTTTCTCTCTCTCTCTCTTTTTTTGTTTTTCTAGCCCTTATTACTACCATGGTAACAGGGTTCGGGTTCATAGGCTTCGTTTCTATGCTGAGCATTTCCTCCCTATCACATCTGAGCAGCCCATGTGACTATAAAGACATGTAGTTGTATACACAGGGGTAAATGACAGTCCACTCCATCCCTCCTCCTTCATATCCACTAACCAGCTAAACACGGGCAGGATATTACATGTAGATTGTCAGAGGCTTCACCTCCTGTGACTGGCAGAAATCTACCCACACTATGTTATTTCCACAAAATAATAAAGATTTGATTTCAAATATATATTTGTATGCCAATTTAAAACAGTTTATTGATATTCTTTTATATTTACTCTATTTCATTTTGAACATGTAACCAGCAGCAGAAGACTAGATGCTCTTCCTGCTTATGTTTACCTGCAGACAGGCTGGGAAAGATCTTGGTCATGTGACGGCTATAGATCAATTAGGAAGAAGGTACTTAGGTGTTTTGATTTTTATTTAAATAATTACAGTACAATCAGCCACATACAGAAAGAGCAATGTAAATCAAACAGTATGAGTTTAGTATCACTTTAATTCAGAAAGGAAAAAATAAATAAAAATCGGCTATTTTTGAAGAAATAAAATACAAGCAAAAATATACATACAATAGAGCTGCATTAAAGAATCGAGATCGCGATTCAAACCCCCTGACGATCTGAAAATGGCATTTCCATCGATTTAGTGCAGAGTTCTTTGCTCACTGCTGACAGCTGTCAAAAAAAAAAAAAACAGACAGCTTGCCAAGTTTATCACAGCATGCTTTGGCCAAGATAAAGAAAAACATTGTAACGTTTTTTAGTTCTTTTAGATCAAAGGGATGAACTTCGGTCTGTAAATGAGGTCAGTTTAACCACTTAAGGAGGAGTGCCACCTTAAACAAAAAATATTAAAAGTCAGCAGCTACAAATACTGCAGCTGCAGACTTTTAATAAATGGACACTTACCTGTCCCAGGGTCCAGCGATGTCGGCAGCAGATGATGAGCAATCGCTTGTCTCTCAGCTGCCCCCACCGCCATCCTCTATCAGGGAACCGGGAAGTGAAGTGTTGCGGCCTCACTGCCCGGTTCCCTACTGTGCATGCGCGAGTCGTGCTGCGCATCTTTACTGGTCCCCGTTGTGTCCTGAGAACTGTGTGTTTCCCAGAACACTACAGGGGGAGGGCTCGCGCTATTCCCGGAAGTGGGTGCAGATACCTGGATTATACAGCACCCCCTCCCCCCTGAAAGGTGCTAATTGTGGCTTCGGAGGGGGGGGGGGGTTCCGAAGAGCGGAACTTCCACTTTTGGGTAGAGGTCTGCTTTAAAGACTAAACCTTTTTTTGACACTTGTTGCTTACGAGTTAATATCTGTATTTTTTTCAAACATTTTATTTATTTTTATATAGATATAATATTTTTTTTTTTTTGCAGAGACCCTAGAAAATAAACTGGCGGTTGCAATATTTCATAATGCGCTGTATTTGCGCAGCGGTCTTTCAAATGCAATTTTCTTGGAAAAAATGCACTTTAATTAAAAACGAAAACTAAACAGTAAAATTAGCCCATTTTTTTGTATAATATGAAAGATGATGTTCCGCCACAAGAATCGTGATCTTTATTCTAAACAAAATGATAGCGATTCTCATTTTTAGCCAAAATCCTGCAGCTCGTAGATTCATCCCTAGCCTGGTCTGCACTATTTATGTGGCTCTATTTTAGTCAGAAGGAAGAACTCTAATGGCTTCTGCACACTGCAGCTCAAAAAAAAAAAAAGCTGCTTTTAAGGGTATTCATGCTTTTATTTCAGATTAAAGAAGCTTGTACTTTTTTGGGCTCTTTTGCAGGTTTTTATTGAGCATCTTTGAACCTTTTTGAGCATAAACATTTCTTTATTTTTTTTTAAATTTGCTCTGGAAACACCAAGTGCAAATAGAGCCTCACTAAGCTGTGGGAAAAATGAGTGCAACTGCACTTGCAAAGTGCATAGTCTATTTGCCTTTTAATAAATCCGCCTCAGTGAAACATTAGAGTCTCTGTGGTGATGTTTGGGGATTTATTACTTCACTGTACAAGCAGCTATAGAGGTTATTGAAGACCTTTTTTTTTATTTTTATTTTTATTTTTTTTTTTTTTTTTTTACTTCTTGTTAGGAATGCATGAAGAAAAAAAATGTTAGTACCTATAGTCTGGGCACAGGTGCACTTTACATTTTTAGGTTCTAAAGGCTGAAGGATTTTTACAATAAAGTGGTTCTAAGCCTCAGACAGGAAATAAGAACAAAGCAAGTTTCACAACATTCCTCAGCCACTGAGCTAACTATAAACGTTGTCAGTTAAAGCGTATCGCAAAAAATAAAAAAATGGCCTGGTCGGGAACAAACACTTTAAGGCATTGGATGGTTAGCTGACAGCCTCCATCCCATTGCACAGTGCTGTCACCCTACCATTAGAATTAGTAATGAGCCCTTGTTTGTGACCAATGGGACAGAAAAAAAGAAATGACAGGAGTTGCGCTGTAAATATGGCAGCTGTAGAAGTTGCTGCTGTCAAAAAACTGACTGCCTGACAGTGTTCACATTGAAAGAGATACAAAATATCCTTCATCTGCAGATTAAGGCCTCTTTCACATGGAGCTCTATGGAGCGTTGGATGTCAGCGGTGACATGTCCGCTGACATCCAACCCGCTCCGATCCGAAAAAGTGACGGAGGAAAAACCTACGTTTCCATCTGTCATCGGATCGGGTGACGATGGACACTGCGGTCTGTCATCATCCAATCTCCCATAGGGGAGAGCGGCACTCTGACAGGTCCGTCCCTGTGCAGAGTGCAGAGACGGACCTGTCATCTTCCTGCTCAACGGGGACCGATGGAGCGATCCCCCATTGAGCAAGCGGATATCCACGGGGCTGATCATCACTGATCCGCCCCGTGTGAAAGGACCCTAAATGGATCAGCTTCTAATCTGCATATGATGGAATTTTATTTCTTCTTTGAATTGTTGTTTTTTTATTAAAGTTTCGACATAAACAAGCATAAAGTACACTTACACAGGACTGTCATACAGTATAACATGTTTCTTAGAATTCTTTGAACAGAAACGTATGACGTGGTAAACAAAATAAAAAAAAAAACATATCATATTAACTTCAGGGAGAAGAGTGATGTCCCCCTATGTCTGGCACCCCATTTGGGAACTAACTGTGCCTGGAAGGAGGACAACCCAACCCCTCCCATAGTTCACCTGTGCGCATGAAGCAACAGGACAATTAACCATTATCGATTAATATTTGATGTTTATGCATTATGGTATATATACTTTTAATTGTACTAATCTGTAGTAATCTGTCCTAATTTTCTTTTTTGTGACCATTAATATTTATTTTGTTGGTTGATTCTTTTGGGTTTGCATAAAATCACACACAAAAAAGCCTTTATTTAATTTGTACATAACCTTATCTAAAAAAAAAAGTTGATAACTTAAAGTGGTCGTAAAGACACAAGGTTTTTTACCTTCATGCATTCTATGCATGAAGATAAAAAACCTCATGTGCAGCCCCCTCTTGATCCAGCAATGGGCACAAGAGCCTTGCCTCTCCAGGGACTCGCATTCCTGATTGGCTTTTGGCTGTAAATTACAGCCAGTGAGCCAATTGGGAGACATGGGAGTGGACATACAGAACCGTGTGCTCGGGAGCTTGCCTGCTTGAGTGCCCCCAGAGTAAGCTACTTGCTTTGGGGGCACCTGGCAGAAGGGAGGAGCCAGGAGCGCTGGTGTGGGACACGAGAAGAAGAGGATTCGGGCTGCTCTGTGCAAAACCATTGCACAGAGCAGGTAAAAATAACATCTGTTTAAAAAATAAATACTTAAAAACAAGGCTTTAATATCCCTTTTTAATGAAGAAAAAAACTGTATATACATTACTTTCTTATCTCAAAGAGGAACTGCAGTCTACTCGCATCATTTGTAATAAAAACACCTTTGCCATTCTGAAGCTTCCCTCCAACCACCTTGTATATTATTTTATATATACTGTGATTCTATATATGCCAAATATGCTGCGGAAATCTCCCTCTACTGCATCCATTTTAACTGTGGGCAGCTGAAGCTGCTGCCTGTTTTACTTCCTGGATTTACACAGATACACACCTCCTGCAGCCCTCATTGGCCCTCATATGACTCATCCCCCACCCTCCCTTCCTGGAAAACGCTCACAAGAGTTAGAGAGAGAGAGAGCTGTGCATGATATCATAAGCCTAGGCTTTTTACCAGACAAGAAACTGGAAGTGAGCTGTAGAATGGATTTACTGAAAAAAATGTTTTGCTATCCAAAGTTATAACAACAAGGACAGAAGATATAATAGATGGAAAGTTGAGAAAAAGTTCCGCTTCAAGTTATTGCTGAATCATTAGGCGTATAGTGGAAATATAAAAACTGCTCTGGTCCATAGGCAGTGTATATTTGTGATAGCTGAAGTAGTTGATGATGATGATAATTTTTTCATTTGTAAAGGTTATTATAAGAGAAAATTGAAGATTTCCTTCAAGTCTCGTGCATTTTTATGAAGAAACGGTCTAATCTGATATTGTCTGACTGTTTCACCCTCTGTTTGCCAGGCATGTTTGTGGGCATGTGGATTTGAACTCAGAGCGGTGTTTATTAAAATGTTATGTTTTCTAGGCTTTTATCCTTGTTTCTACATAGCAAAGTCTATCAGAGCCTGTCTCTATTATGTGACCTGAGTGACCATAACATTACATGAAGTATCTGCTAAATTCCTGGCCACCAATGTCGCTGGATATCTTGAAGCTAAGCTTGGGGCACCGTCCATGACCCATCTAAGCACTTAACTCTTACAGCCCACCAGAGATTTGTGTAGCTAAAAGCCATCTGTGGGTAAGCGTGAATGCAGGGGTTAACGAAGCCTTCCTCCTGGGATGATAAAAAGCAGTAATATATCTGTATATTTTCCCTGCAGTAGATTGTGCTTTCCACGAGTCCATCTGGAGATCTGTACTGTAAACAAGCTGTGAGTCAGGCCTTCTAAATATACCGATGCATAGCCAGCCTCTCAAAACTGGTCCAGCCACTGCTGCTATCCTATTGGTTGCTGGAGAGCTGGTTGCCATGTGCATATCTAGCTTTTTTTTTTCTTTTCTTTTTTTTTTTTTCTTTAATTATTTTTTCTTTTTAATTATCTGCTGCTGCCAGAGAACCCCCAGTGCCAGAACTTTGGCACATAGTGTTGGTGGGGGGAATAAAAGTTGGGTGAGGGAGAATGGGAATGGAAGCGAGGAGAGAGATGATGGTGGCATTATTTGTGACCTGGGCTTAGCGGTCGTCGCCTGTTTGTATGACAATACACCACTTGGTTGTCAGGGTTGTGCTGGGACATCCGTTGATGAGCGCTTGTACATAAATGTATGTGCCATCCAGAAATAATCCTTTTATCAATAATAGCAGAAACCGTTTGCTGAATACATCACATTGTAATAATGGAACTCTACGTGCTTATATTCAGGTGGACTTGCTGATTAAGATATAAATAGATTTAATACTTTACGATCAACCTGGTGTGCAATGTAATGACAGGGTCATAACCATTGTACACTGGTAATAAATATGCTGTACGCCATAAACACTGTGTACTGTATAATGACACTGAGTATCTCTATACACTGATAATGAGCACTGTGCTCTGTATAATGAGGAGTATCACTATGGAGTGTCCTAAAGAACGATTTTAGGGACTCTAGAGCTAAATGGAGGAAAAGGACCTCCAAGGTAGTATTCTCATGAATATTACCAGTACCTCGAGCCGCATCAGAAAGGTGGAGGGAGATTAGGGAAGTAAACCAATGGCTGAGGAGCTGGTGCAGTAAGGAGGGGTTTGGGTTCCTGGAGGACTGGGCAGACTTCTTAGTCGGTCACCAGTACTATAGAAGGGACAGACTGCACCTAAATGAGGAGGGTGCAGATTAGCTGGGAGTAAAGATGGTCAAACAGTTAAGCCCCTGTACACACGGTCGGAGAATCTGTCGGAATGCGTCTTATCGGACCGTGTTGTCAGATAATCCGACTGTGTGTGGTATGCATCGGACTGATTCCGTCCGAATCTCAGTCCGACCCAATTTTCCAACATGTTGGAAATATTTCCCGACCAACTGGGCCGGATGGACCTAATCCGATCATGTGTATAGCATTTTGATCGGACCAAGTGCCACGCATGCTCAGATCAAATTCCTACATCAAAGCTATTGGCTACTAGCCTGAATGTAGTCCCATCGTAACGAAATTACGTCATCACGTTCTGAAAGATCGGATTTTTCGCCAACTTGGCCCGACCGTGTGTATGCAACAGTTTCGGACACAATCCGTCGGACTAAATCCGATGGGCAAAATCCGACGGATTTGGTTGGCAGAATCTCCGACCGTGTGTACAGGGGCTTAGAGGGGTTTTTAAAGTAGGTGGGGGGGGGGGGGGGGGTCTCGGAGGTAGAAATAGTCAGCAATGAACATATTCCAGAGGGTAGTATTGGGGGCATTAGTGGTAGGTTGACTAAAGCACATAAGCCCAAGGTAAGTATAGTAACAAGTCCTTGTTGCAATCTCGGAAAACCCAATAAGAGGATAGTATGCAACCGATCTAAACTTGCGTGGTATGTTCACCAATGCCAGGAGCCTGGTGGACAAGATGGGTGAACTAGAGATACTGATGTACGAGGAGGTTTTGGATTTTGTGGGAATTTCAGAGACCTGGTTTAACAGCTCTCATGATTGGTTGGCAACCATTCAAGGGTATACCCTTTATCACAGGGATAGAGAGGGTAAAAAAAGGGGGAAAGGGTATACCTATATATCAATAATAATGTACAACTGAATGTGAGAAGTGACATTGCTAAAGGATCTAGGGAGGAGGTGAAATCCTTATGGGTAGAGCTCCAAAGGGATGAAGCAAAGGGGAAAATGGATACTGGGAGTATGCTGTAGGCCCCCTTACTTAAGGGAGGAGGGGAGACGGATCTCCTATCACAATTTGGATTAGCATCAAGGATGGGAAGTGTTATAATGGAGGATTTTAACTATCCAGACATAGACTGGACAGAGGGAATCGCACATTCATCTAAAGCTTGCCAGTTCCTAAATGTCTTGCGGGATGTCTTGGTTCAGATGGTAGACGCACCAACTAGAAAAAAAAGTGTCACCAGTGTTCAACAATGGCTCTAATAATAATAATAAATACATAGACAAAATTTCAATGATCAAATAAAAAAAGATAAAACAATCGTAGATCATGTGACATGGTTCAAGACCTTCCCACCCTACAGATCCCACACAACTTACCGAAGAGACCCCAAGAGGCACATACCCGGACCAATCCAGTAAACCACGACAAAGGGGGGCTCTGTGTGTCCACAGGGGACATACAGGGACCAGACTGTGTCAAAGTTATTAAGGAGAAAATGGAATAATGAGTATTATTGGACAAAACACAGTCCAATATAGGACTTCAATAATACTTTAATAAACTCTGCTTATAGGAAAATGTGGGTACGGAGGCGCCAAGAAACTAAAATGCGGTTGTGAACAAGGAAGCTATTGCTTGCAAAACATGTCAACTACTTGTTCTGTGTTTGTCTGATACACTTGTGACAATAAATGTACACCAAGCAAGCTTTTTGGATTTTCGGAGTACGACCATTTCTTTTTATTTTATTTGTATAGGGGGCTAACATAGCCTCAATAATACATACATAAACTCTGCTTATAGGAAAATGTGGGTCGCCAAGAAACCAAAATGCAGGTTGAAAATTTAAACCCGTTATGAACAATCCACTGTGGGAAAAAAGATACATGGCAATTCAAGTCTACAAGTAAAGATGGGAAAAATTGGGACAAAGATAACAAATAATAAAATTTAAATGAAACTGGAGATTGTCCATAGCAACCAAAACTGTCCCTTTACGTCAAAAATGATTTTAGACCAGCTAGAAAACAGCGATAATAAATTGGAATCACTCGTAGAATTGAGTGATAGCGATTTGTGGGGAGATCCGTCATCAAATACTGAAAAGTAATGACAGCGACAATTCTGCAACTGAGCAAATTTCTGTGTTTTTGATTTGATTACATTATTGAATATTTTTTTATTATTATTATATTTTTATTTTATTTATAGTTATTATATTAGAATTTATGATTTCATTTTTCAAACTTTATCATACCTGGAATGTCTACTAGACTCTGGTTTGGACAGATTTAAGTGAGTTATTCCTAAGAATTACAGGACTACAATATAAAACCCAAATTTTCATGCAAAATAATCGTACCGCTTTCAGCACCTAAAATCCGAAATAATTGTACCGCCAGGGAGGTTAAGAAGTGGCTTCTATGGGGCACTACTTGAAGAAGAGGAGCCAGGAACGTCAGCAGGGCACCCCAGAAGAGGAGGATTGGGGCTGCTCTGTGCAAGACCATTGCACAGAGCAGGCAAGTATAACATGTTTATTATTTTATTAGATAAAAAAGGAACCTCTCTTTAATGTTTTTTAAATTGGAACAATTATTTCCTTACAGTCGGTTATCCAGGAACTTTTCCTAGGCTATTAAACACAATCGCCATCCACTGCTGTCCCGTGTTCTGTATAGAGCAGGCCTCATCTGGCATGGTGTGGTGTGCTGGGTGTGAGATGGCTCTTTCCCCTGTGGTGTGGAGACTTGTATAGTGCCCATGTGTCATACTTCCAGGGGAAAACTCTTCATTAGTGGTTAGACCTCAGTCTCTCTCTGGCAGTCTCACTTCTTCCTGTTCTCTTCATGAATCTCTTACCCTTTTTCCGGTCTGCTATATCTGTACACTTGTTATCCAAGGTGAGCAGCCCAGATGTTTTTAGAAGATCTATTTGCAGTTTTGTGTGACACTTGGTGACCTGGGTGACACACATGTTACCCTTCAATGTATGTTCTAGCTGATGACCACATACATTTTCTCCATGAGTTATACTTGGATGATCTCCACAATCTTGGTAGTATGTGTTTCTATATGATTGGAGGTTTCCAAGTATTCAGTCTAATTTCTCTTGATATAAAAGATCATGATGGCGAAACGGTTTTCACAGTTATCACTTGTAGCACAATAGAGAACAAACTGTGTGAGTCGCTAAATTCCAATTTTTGTTTTATTCAGCTGTATTTACAACTGCAATAATGTTTGACAACTTATAACATCCAAGTGAAACACATATATCTGCTGTTTCTCCTCCCCCAGCACTTAGGTGCAAATGCTCCAATACCTGAAACCAATACCTTTGCAGTGCGATTTGAGCCCCTACAAAATGAAAGGGCTCAAATCGCACTGCAAAGAATCGCATATGATTTGAACATGACTGTAGTGTAATTCCAGTCTGAATTGCATGTGGTTTCCTCCACCTCTCCTGTGTGAACCCAGGCTTGTCATAGTGACTTCAGCCTGGCTTTACACAGGAGCGGTGTGAGAAATTGCATGCGATTCAGACAGGAATCGCACCGCATTCCTGTTCAAGTCAAATGCGATTCTTTTGCAGTGTGATTTGAATCCATCCATTCATTTGGTATGGGCTCAAATTGCACCACAAACGTATCGGTACTTGCTGGTTAAAAGAAAAAAAGATATCGATGCAACCCTAGGCTGTGACCCCTTTTGGAATATTTTTAATTTCTGTTCCCTTTCTTGTGACATTAAAATTAAGGGGGGGGGGGGGTCATCTGTTGCCAAGACAGGAAGGCACAGCCAACAATGAAAAGGGTCTCATTCTACTAAAATGCGCTTTTGTTTTTGTCAGTATGGCCATTGGAGAGATTTCTGATGAGGCAGGGGATGGGTAGAAATCTCCCCAATGGAGGAAAAGATGGCATTAAATACCAGACACCCTTTCCCACCAATTTAAAATAAAGTAGAGTGATTTGGCTGGAGTTGTGCGATTTGTATCTGTAATTTTGTACTTCCAGATTACAACTGCAAATGTTTGTCAAACATATTTCTAATAAAATTGTAAAAAAAAATCTTTTATTAACAGCCCTAGACATAATCTTCAGAATGTGTACAGGGTATATGTGGGCCAGCTCGTAGTGGAAAGTTGGTGGGACACACAGCAGCTGTCCGGTACTTGATAATACAGTGCCTGGAAAAAGTATTCACACCCCTTGAAATTTTCCACATTTTGTCATGTTACAACCAAAAACGTAAATGTATTTTATTGGGATTTTATGTGATAGACCAACACAAAAGCGTTACATAATTGGGAAGTGGAAGGAAAATGTTTTTTTAGAGTTTTATACAAATACGTTTCTGAAAAATGTGGTGTGTATTTGTATTCAGCCCCCCTGAGACAATACTTTGTAGAACCCCCTTTCACTGCAATTACAGCTGCAAGTCTTTTTGGGGATGTCTCTACCAGCTTTGAACAAAACAGTGAAATGTTTGCCCATTCTTCTTTGCAAAATAGCACAAGCTCTGTCAGATTGGATGGAGAGCGTCTGTGAACAGCAATTTTCAAGTTTTGCTACAGATTCTGAATTGAATTTAGGTCTGGACTTTGACTGGGCCATTCTAAAACATGAATATGCTTTGATCTAAACCATTCCATTGTAGCTCTGGCTGTATGTTTAGGGTCGTTGTCCTCCTGGTAGGTGAACCTCCACCCCAGTCTCAAGTCTTTTGCAGACTCTAACAGGATTTCTTCTAAGATTGCCCTGTATTTGGCTCCATCCATCTTCCCATCAACTCTGACCAGCTTCACTGTCTCTGCTGAAGAAAAGAATCCCTCACAACATGTTGCTGCCTCCACCATGTTTCACAGTGGGGATGGTGTGTTCAGGGTGATGTGCGGTGTTAGTTTTCTGCTACACATAACATTTTTGCTTTTAGGCCAAAAAGTTTGCTGTGTCCCCTACATGGCTTCTCGCAAACTGCAAACTGGACTTCTTATGGCTTTCAACAACGTCTTTCTTCTTGCCACTTCCATAAAGGCCAGATTTGTGGAGTGCACGACTAATAGTTGTCCTGTGGACAGATTCTCCCACCTGAGCTCTGGATCTCGGCAGCTCCTCCAGAATTACCATGGGCCTCTTGGCTGCTTCTCTGATTAATGCTCTCCTTGCCTGGCCTGTCAGTTTACGTGGACAGCCATGTCTTGGTAGGGTTGCAGTTGTGCCATACTCTTTCCTTTTTCAGATGATGGATTAAACAGAGCTCAGGGAGATGTTCAAAGTTTGGGATATTTTTTTTATAACCTAACCCTGCTTTAAACTTCCCAACTTTATCCCTGACCTCTCTGATATGTTTATTGGCCTTCATGATGCTGTTTGTTCACTAACTTTCTCTAACAAACCTCTGAGGGCTTCACAGAACAGCTACATTTATACTGAGTTTAAATTACACACATGTGTACTCTATTTACTAATTATTTGTCTTCTGAGGGCAATTGCTTCCACTAGACTTTAGTTAGGCTGGGTTCACACTAGGGTTGCACCGATACTAGTATCGGTATCGGTGTTGATACAGAGTATTTGCCTGAGTACTTGTACTACAAATGCTCCGATGCTTTATCTGATACCTAGACAGTTGAGATGATCGGTTTGGCGGTGGGGAGAGTTACAAGCACTGGTCCCCCTGTATAGATTTCTATAAAGTAGCTGACAGCTGCTTCTCCTCCTCTACCCCCCGCCGTACCGATCACCCCCTGACTATCCCTGTATACTCCTCCACTCCCCCTCCTATGTCCTCTTCCAGGCTCCCTGGACTCCCTCTCTGGTCCCCCCTCTGTGTCCTCTGCCCCCCCCCCCCCCCCCCCCCCCGGTGTCCTCCAATCTGGTCCCCCACTCCTGTCCCCCCTGTGTCAATCTTTCAGGGTGGAGAGCGGAGGAAGGAGCCAGTAAATCTGTCGGCTCCTTCCTATTCCAAATGAACAGAGTCAGAGTGATCACTGACCCTGTCCATTCATAACTGAGCATCATAAACTGTCTTTATGATACTTCAGTTTATGAATGGAGAGGAGCCTCTGTCTCCTGTCCATTCATCTCCAGTGCAGCCGAGGCTGCTGAGAAAGGGACTGGGGTATCTCTGTCCTCAGTCCCTTTCTGTGTCTGAAAAGGGAGATGTCGGTCTGTTAAGACCCCTGATATCTCACCAAAGCCCCCCCCCCCCCCCGCAGGGCTGATAAAAATAAAAATAAAGAATTGTAATAAATATGTAAATTGGTTAGGTTAAATTGTAACAATAATAATTTTTAAAAAAAAACGCACTGATACTGACCTCCTCCTCCTCTCTCCCCCCCCCCCCCCAAAAAAAAAGCACTGTAAAAAATAAAATTGTAAAAAAATAAACATAAAAAGCTGCTGACACCGTCCATGCGTCATCAGTGCTGCATATTAGTGCCACTGTTACATGACAAAAAGTATCGGTAATCTGTATCGACGAGTTCTTGAAAAAAGGTATCGGTAATTGTACTTGGTCTTAAAAAAGTGGTATCAGTGCAACCCTAGTTCACACCTATGCCAATAGGATGTGGTTTCACCGCATCCAATTCGCATAGCAGGAGAATGTGACCGGTTCTCTATGGAGCTGGTTTACATATCTCCAGGGTAGCTACAGAGTGCACTGCACAGAAATGCTGTGCGTCTTTAGCTCAGTTTCAGGGCCAGATTCAGGCAAGGATTCGGCGCTGATTTGTCCCCAAACCGGAGAATGTTGGACACACCGCGTTCCTGTGCGATCCGCAGCCGGTTGCAGTGTGAACCGAGCCTGAGGGGTATCGGTGTAAAGGGTGCTGAATACAAATGCACTTCACACTTTTTTTCAGATATTTATTTATAAAAAATTTGGGAAACCATTTATCATTTTCCTTTCACTTCACAATTATGTTCCACTTTGTGTTGGTCTATCACATAAAATCCCAATGAAATAAATGTTTTGTTGTAACATGACAAAATGTGTAAAGTTTCAAGGGATATGAATACTTTTTCAATGCACTGTACCTGACCTAATAGCTGCTCTTCCATCCTCAGACAAATTAGTGAAGGCATTAAATATCTAGCGCTCTAGCGTCTTTTTTAGTTTGCATGCACTTCCTCTTTAAAGTTGAGTGGAGACCTTAATTATAAGTTGTGTGCTTGCTGAGGCAATCCTTACAACTTATGTAATAATGACTAACGAGTCCGTAAACAATCTGAACACTCATGAGAAACGCACGTAAAGGTCCATCCAGATGTTTGCGATTAGGAGGCTTCATGACTTTTTAGTCTATTTTTGACTCTGGACTTTTCAGCGATGTAGCAAGCATGTTCTTCAGTCAGTAAAGGGTTAATGGAGTGATGTTTTAATCTCCCCCCTGGGATGTAAAGGGTGAATATCTAGATCCTCCTTATAGAAGAGTGACATGTTATTTATGAGTTTGTATTTTGAATTTCCCGTGAGTGACGTGTTGCTGTGTCCTCCTGTGCTATAACAATAAACAGGAAGGAGTCCAGGCCGCAGCCTGTGATTACCTGCCCATAATTGCCTGAGCTGTGGGCAGAGGCGGAAAGAGGGGGAGAGGAAGCCAGGAATAAGTGATCGGAAGTTTTTGCTCCCACTTTTTGTAGCTCCTTCAGGGAGGAGGGCAACTTGCAGTACTGTAGCTGATGTTGGAACAACAAGTCCCAGCAAGCTGTGGCAGCTACTGTAGTGTTATGCTGGGGTTGGAGCTATCACAGGGCTGGAGAGCCCTGGGTCACCTAGCTTAATGTGTGTGGCAGACTGATTCCTGAGACTACTGCTTTTTACTGATTCTCAGATGTGGTGTCTGCAGTCCTTTTCTTCTGTTAGGCTTTTTTTTTCCCTTGTATTTTCATCTGGTAAATCTGCTGGTTTTTCAACTTCCTTTAACAAGGACAAAATATTTTACATTGTCAGAGGTGTTTACAATGGGCAGTTTTTATACTTTTTGTAAAGCCTTCATCTGAAAAGGGGGGGGACTGTTTCCTGCATCTAAACTAAACACACTTTATTTAAATTTTTTAAACACTCCTCATACTTAGCTGCTCTGAACAAAGGTTTTACACAGAG
Organism: Lithobates pipiens; assembly: GCF_037356315.1. Classification (NCBI taxonomy): domain Eukaryota; kingdom Metazoa; phylum Chordata; class Amphibia; order Anura; family Ranidae; genus Lithobates; species Lithobates pipiens. The sequence goes on along the minus strand of NW_027507903.1, from coordinate 550,639,772 downwards.
CAGCCCCGATCCTCCTCTTTTAGGGTGTCCTGCTGTCACCGTGTTCTAAACCCCCCCCCCCCCTCCACTGTGCGCACTCAGAAAACCACTTGCTATGGCGGCACACGTGTGGGATTGTCCCAAACCAAACGCCCCCTATCTTTCTACTCAGAGGCTTTGATTGACAGAAGCTGGAGCCAATAGCTTCTGCTTCTGCCTCCATGTTCAGTGAGGAAACTTTGAATGACAATTATACTCAACAAATAAAAATAGACAAATTTTGAAGATAAAAAAAAAAGTTCTTCTTAGTTTCTGTTATAAAAGTTTGCAAATAAGTCATTTTTATTCTTCACTGATGGGGCGTGGATGAGGTGCCAATGATGGGGCGCTGATTAGCTGCACTAATAATCAGGGCACTGATGATCAGTGCCCTAGCTATCTGTGTAAACAATGTACTCACTGTGTCCTTTCATACATGCTGGTTATTGGTGCTCCTTTCCTTACGCAGAGAGAGCATGTGAGGAAAGGAATGCCATAAACCAGCAAGTCTGTTTACAGGTGACCAGCTGTGATTGGCCCTTTACCGGGATCTGTGATCACCTTTGTCCAAAGGGGGCGTGCACGTGGAAGGATGTCCATGGAAGTCCTCCCAGAACTGTAGAGCTGTGCTGTAGCCGTCCTGTGACAGGGTTGAGGAGCGATGTGTGTGTCTATGAATGCACAAAGCCCGGCTAAGGAGTGCATCCGCTTGAGTGCCCCGGCAGCAGCGGGCTTGCTATGTAGGTATTTACAGAAGAGAGGGAAGAGACCGCACTGGCAGGGGACCCGAGAAGGAGGAGCTAAGCCACCGCTGTGTGCAATACAAATGCACAGAGCAGGTAAGTATAGCAGGCAAAAAAAAAAAAGCTTTACAACCTTAACTCCTATTGATAAGTCTGATTTGCATGAAGCTGATCTCTTCTGTTTTTACACAAAATCACATTGAAAAAGCTGAGATTTTGTATTAAAAGTAAAATATAAGACTGCCATTGCCCACATCCTTCTGAAAATGCTGTGTGTCTGGTTCTCTCTGACTTTGTTGACCTGTAACAAGCAAACAGACAGAACTCTTGAGCTGCATATCCATTCCAGGTTAAGTGGCTCGGAATGTGTTGAAGTTATTGGGCTGACTATATTCAGGAGAAGAGATCCATAATGTCAGTACCTGAATGTCGTTAATGACATGTATTCTTCCTGGATAATTACTCCTGATCATTATGTGCCATATGAGCTGCAGATTGTAACATCTTCACCCCTTGCTGTGGCCATGAGCTTACCAGTTTTTGTTTGTTAATATGCTTATTATTGCATGACCTACTTAAAGTGAGTAATGCAAGAAATGTTTTTAGAATAATGAAAAATCAGAGGGAGGCAATTTTTAACATTTTCATTCTGATTTTGGCACACTTTTTGCACATAAAGAAATGCCATAGGCAACTTGTTAGTGGGCGAGATCTGATCAGTGAGACCTCTCTTTCTTGTATGTTTTCTTTCAGAAAGAGAGTAAGGGTGATGCCCTATGGCATTCTTGACAACAAGATTGAATATGTTTTACTAGTCTGTATGTCTAAATAGCAGGGCCCCAGCATTGTAAAGTGGAACTCCACCCCAAATTTTAGTTTTTTGCAGTATGATTCCCCTCCTGGTCTTTTTTGCAAACTGTGAACCTATTGAGAAGGCTCAATTTGGTTCTAAGCACATTCATTTTGATCTGTTACTTGAAAGTAGTGCTTAGATAAACCTATTCGTCCTTATTGATGAATTGTACAAGGAGCAGAGGTTGTGTGCCAAGTGCAGAAAACCATCACAGACAAAATAATGATATCAGTGAATGATCCCTGTCTGCCTACCACTCAGGAAGACCTGGTCAGAATCTGGAGAAGACGCTGTCATTGGTGTTCCAGAGGAATGGGGGTGGTTTATGATACTCTAAACCAGGAGGAGTCACCGTTTTGATTAGGAACTTGTGTACACTTGCAGTTAAGAGCAATAAGTACTCCTCCTCAGGGCAGGACATAGGGTGGTGGGAGCCCCTGGGCTTGAGTCACTTTCGGGCCCTACCTTCTATACATTACCGTATAACACGCACCCCAAGTTAAGGAGGGAAGTTTAAGGAAAAAACTTTATATTTAAATGCCCATCAATGCATCCTTATCAGTGTCCATCTGCAGCCTTGCCCATCCATCTGCAGTCTTGTCCAGTGTCATTGCAGCCTTGTCAGCATCATTTGCACCCTTGTCAGTGTAGCCTTGTGATTTGCAGCCTTGCCCCAGTGTCATTTGCAGCCTTGTCATTGCAGTCTTGAAGTTTAAAAATGGTACCACCGAGATGGAGAGTCCTGTGTATCTCGGCGGCTCTCGGGTCCTCCTGGCGGTGTAACGACATATTCAGCGACCTATCGCAGTTTTCTACAGAAGTGACGTTCTGTCACCGCCATCTTGGTACACCCCACACTTGTCCACAGTAAGGATACACTAAGAAGGGGGAAGTGGATATGTTACACCCGCCGCAGTTTTGCATTTTACACATATTTATATCAGTAAAGTCAGTTTATATAGTGAAATACAGGACTTCGTACTCTGTCTGACTACTTAGATCTTGAATTTTAAAAGCAGCGGCAACCCTGCTCATCTCACAGGTTTGCTAAATGTAACAGAAGTTCGCTGCTTTTAAAATTCAACATCTAAGTAGTCAGATGGAGTTGTATGAACTGTATTTCACTATATACTAACTTTAATGTTATAAATACATCTAAAATGCAAAACTCCGGTGGGTGTAACATGTCCGCTTTACCCCTTCTTAGTGTATCCTTATAAGGGAGGAGGGGAAAAACCATGGTAACATAACCATGAGGCCAGTATCCGTCCCATTCATCATGGGGTCAGTGTGGTCTAGAAATGCAGACCCTAAATTCAGCATTTAAACTGAGTATTATAGCCTTCCCTTTAATATTATACTCATTGTTATAGATTTTATCCATCTCCCTGGCACTGCAGGAAGAGTATAAGGAAAGGGGTAAGCCAAGGAAAAGAGCATAGAATGCCAAAGAGAGTGCACATCATAGTATGAGCTTGTCTGGTTCCTGACCGCTCCCAATGGGTCCGACAAGTATTTAATCCAGGGTTCCCAGATTTTATCAATCCCAGCTCATTTTGTTTTATAGAATTGCCAAAAGGCGTTTGTTTACCATGATCCATGACAACTTGTTTTTTCACAAAGTCAAAGGGGATCATAGGTGTCCTCCAGGACCTAGCTGTCGCTATCCTAGCTGCCGGCAAAATAAAGGTTATGCGTTTCCCTGTCTGTCTTGGCATTCCATCAACTGGTTGTCCCAAAAGAGTTTGCTGTGGTGATTTGAGTAGATTCACCTGTGTAAGTGAATAAATTAAGTTGTACAGTGCCTTGCGAAAGTATTCAGCCCCCTTCTTTTTTTTATTTTTTTTTTATTTTATTTTTTTTGTGAAGAATCACCAACAAGTGGGAAACAATTGTGAAGTGGAACGAAATCTATTGGATTTTTGAAACTTTTTTAACTAATAAAAAAATGAAAAGTGGGGCGTGCAAAATTATTTGGCCCCCTTGCGTTAATACTTTGTAGAGCCACCTTTTGCTGCGATTACAGCTGCAAGTCGCTTGGGGTATGTCTCTATCAGTTTTGCACATCGAGAGACTGAAATTCTTGCCCATTCTTCCTTGCAAAACAGCTCGAGCTCAGTGAGGTTGGATGGAGAGTGTTTGCAGTTTTCAGCTCTTTCCACAGATTCTCGATTGGATTCAGGTCTGGACTTTGACTTGGCCATTCTAACACCTGGATACGTTTATTTGTGAACCATTCCTTTGTAGATTTTGCTGTATGTTTGGGATCATTGTCTTGTTGGAAGATAAATCTCCGTCCCAGTTTCAGGTCTTTTGCAGACTCCAACAGGTTTTCATCCAGAATGGTCCTGTATTTGGCTGCATTCATCTTCCCCTCAATTTTAACCATCTTCCCTGTCCCTGCTGAAGAAAAGCAGGCCCAAACCATGATGCTGCCACCACCATGTTTGACAGTGGGGATGGTGTGTTGAGGGTGATGAGCTGTGTTGCTTTTACGCCAAACATATCGTTTTGCATTGTGGGCAAAAAGTTCGATTCTGGTTTCATCTGACCAGAGCACCTTCTTCCACATGTTTGGTGTGTCTCCCAGGTGGCTTGTGGCAAACTTTAGACGAGACTTTTTATGGATATATTTGAGAAATTGCTTTCTTCTTGCCACTTTTCCATAAAGGCCAGATTTGTGCAGTGTACGACTGATTATTGTCCTATGGACAGACTCTCCCACCTCAGCTGTAGTTCTCTGCAGTTCATCCAGAGTAATCATGGGCCTCTTGGCTGCATCTCTGATCAGTCTTCTCCTTGTCTGAGCTGAAAGTTTAGAGGGACGGCCAGGTCTTGGTAGATTTGCAGTGGTCTGATACTCCTTCCATTTCAAAATGATCGCTTGCACAGTGCTCCTTGGGATGTCTAAAGCTTGGGAAATCTTTTTGTATCCAAATCCGGCTTTAAACTTCTCCACAACAGTATTACGGACCTGCCTGGTGTGTTCCTTGGTCTTCATGATGCTCTCTGCGCTTTCAACAGAGCCCTGAGACTATCACAGAGCAGGTGAATTTATACAGAGACTTGATTACACACAGGTGGATTCTATTTATCACCATCAGTCATTTAGGACAACATTGGATCATTCAGAGATCCTCGCTGAACTTCTGGAGTGAGTTTGCTGCACTGAAAGTAAAGGGGCCGAATAATTTTGCACGCACCACTTTTAAGTTTTTTATTTGCTAAAAAAGTTTAAATTATCCAATAGATTTCATTCCACTTCACAATTGTGTCCCACTTGTTGGTGATTCTTCACAAAAAATTAAAATTTTATATCTTTGTTTGAAGCCTGAAATGTGGCAAAAGGTTGAAAAGTTCAAGGGGGCCGAATACTTTCGCAAGGCACTGTAGATACGGATACAGAAGCATTTCACTTTGGGGCAGGACCACCATATATGTAATACTGTGCCTTCCATCCCGAACCCTCAAAAACAAGAGGAAGAGGCCCCTTTGACATATGTGGCTATTCTCGCCGTAACCATGTACCATCTCAATACCTTTTTTATAGTTGGCTTCGATCAGTGAGGTATTTATTTATGAATTTGACACACACACACTAACATTTTGGACCATTCAGCTATTTTGAAAGGTTTCGTCTGTCTTGTTCCCTCTTCATCATATAAAATAGTTTTTCTGACTTGGAAGTTGGTATGTTTGTTACTGCGAAATGCAGACCCATCGGGTACATTTCTCGATAGAACACCGGCCCCCCTGATGTCTGAAGGACAGTAAACTGGCCCTTTGTTTAGAAAGATTTGAGACCCCTGATTTTATTTTTATTTTTTAATGACCTGCCTAAGTATCTGCCTCTACCATGAATCTAATTTAAGTGTTGTGATTGTATCTCCTTTTCAGTTTCACTTTCATGAGCTCGTTATAGAATTCCCCAACTGTTCTTGTGAATGTCAATTGCTATGTATATGTGTATACATCTTTCCAGCTTCCTATGTAAATGATTTCATACGCAAATATGAGCTAAAGGAAACCCAGTCTGATCTGTTCCACTTGAAATGTACAGTCCAAACAAAAAAAAAAGAGAAGCGTGGTTTAATTATAGCTTATCAGTCTGTTCTTATATTTATCTTCCTCTTTGAATTCTTTATCACTCAGCTTTTTCCACTCTGTGCATACATTTGTTTTTTTACTCTAGGAAAGCTGAGACCAGAGTGTGTGTGTGTGTGTGCGCATATATATATATATATATATATATATATATATATATATATATATATATATATATATATATATATATATATATATATATATATATATATATATATATATATATAATCTATCTCTATATCTCACAAAAGTCACATTTTTGTAAATATTTTATTGTATCTTTTCATGTGACAACACTGAAGAAATTATGCTTTGCTACAATGTAAAGTAGTGAGTGTTCAGGTTGTATAACCCTTTCATGACTAAGCCTGTTTTTGGAATTTGGTGTTTACAAGTTAAAATCCATATTTTCTACTAGAAAATTACTTGGAACCCCCAAACATTATATATATTTTTTTAACAGAGACTCTACAGAATAAAACGGCGATTGTTGCAATATTTTATGTCACACGGTATTTGCGCAGCGGTGTTTTAAATGCAACTTTTTGGGAAAATGTACACTTTCATTAATTAAAAAAAAACAAAACAGTAAAATTATCCCATTTTTTTTGCATAATGTGAAAGATAATGTTACGCCGAGTAAATGGATACCAAACATGTCACACTTTATAATTGTACGCACTTGTGGATTGACGACAAAGTACGGTACCTAAAAATCTCAATAGGCGACGCTTTAAACATTTTTTACGGTTACCAGGTTAGCGTTACAGAGGAGGTCTAGTGCTAGAATTATTGCTCTCGCTCTGACGATCGCGGCGATACCTCACATGTGTGATTTGAACACCGTTTACATACGCGGGCGCGACTTCCGTATGCGTTTTCTTTGCTTTGCGAGCTCGCGGGGACGGCGGGCGCTTTAAAAAATTTTTTTTTTTTTTTTTTATTTATTTTATTTATTTAAAAATTACTAAATTGTTTAAAAAAAATAAAAATAATTTTGATCACTTTTATTGCTGTCACAAGGAATGTAAACATCCCTTGTGACAGTAATAGGTGGTGACAGGTACTCTTTATGGAGGGATCGGGGGTCTAAAAGACCCCCCACCCCTCCTTTACACTTCAGTGTATTCAGATCGCCGAAAACGGCGATTCTGAATACCGGATATTTTTTTAAAACCGGCGCCATTGGCAGCCGAGTAAACGGGAAGTGACGTCATGACGTCGCTTCCGTATTTACTATGAGGAGACTGGAACGAAGCCGATTACGGGGTCATCCCAGTTCCTCCCCAGCAGCCGGAGCCATCGGACACGCAATCGGTGCTCCCGATCGAGCGGGAGCACCGGTAACAGCGGCGGGAGGCGGCGGGAGGGGGGGACGTCCCCTCCCGCTCCTCCGGCATAACAGCCGAGCGGCTTTTAGCCGCATCGGTTGTTATGGCTGGATAGCCAATCGCCCGCTGTAAAAGACGGTACCGGGATGATGCCTGCAGGTGCGGGCATCATCCCGGTATACCCCCCGGAAGCCGAGTACGCAGATCTGCGTACGCTCGGCGGGAAGGGGTTAACAGTGTAAATTTGCTGCCCCCTCAACATAACTCAACACACAGCCATTAATTTCTAAACCGCTGGCAACAAAATGAGTACACTCAAAATGTCCAAACTGCCCCAAAGTGTCAATATTTTGTGTGGCCACCATCATTTTCCAGCACTGCCCTAACCCTCTTGGGTATGGAGGTCACCAGAGCTACACAGGTTGCCCCTGGAGTCCTCTTCCACTCCTCCATGACGACATTAGGGAGCTGGTGGATGTTAGAGACCTTGCACTCCTCCACCTTCTATTTGAGGAAGCCCTACCTACAGATGCTCAATAGGGTTTAGGTATGGAGACATGCTTGGCCAGTCCATCACCTTTTACCCTTGGCTTCTTTAGCAAGGCAATGGTCATCTTGGAGGTGTGTTTGGGGGTCATTATCATGTTGGAATACTGCCCTTGCTGCCCAGTCTCTGAAGGGAGGGGATCATGCTCTGCTTCAGTATGTCTCAGTACATGTTGCCATTCACAGTTCCCTCAATGAACTGTAGCTCCCCAGTGTCGGCAGCACTCATGCAGCCCCAGACCATGACACTCCCACCACCATGCTTGACTGTAGGTAAGACACACTTGTCTTTGTACTCCTCACCTAGTTGCTGCCAAACACACTTGACATCATCTGAACCAAATAAATATGTTTATCTTGGCCTCATCAGATCACAGGACATGGTTCCAGTAATCTATGTCCTTAGTCTTTTTGTCTTCAGCAAATTGTTTGTGGGCTTGCTTGTGCCTCATCTTTAGAAGAGGCTTCCTTCTGGGACGACAGCCACGCAGACCAATTTGATGCAGTGTGCAGCGTATGGTCTGAGCACTGACAGGTTGACCCCCCCACCCCAACCTCTACAGCAATTCTGACAACACTCATACGTCTATTTTCCAAAGAAAACCTCTGGATATGACACTAAGCACATGCACTCAACTTCTTTGGTTGACCATGGCAAGGCCTGTTATGAGTGGAACCTGTCCTGATAAACTGCTGTATGGTCTTGGCCACCGTGCTGCAGCTCAGTTTCAGGGTCTTGGCAATCTTCTTATAGCCTAGGCCATCTTTATGTAGAGCAACAATTTCTTTTTTCAGATCCTCACAGTTCTGTGCCATGAGGTGCCATGTTGAACTTCCAGTGACCAGTATATGAGAGTGAGAGCGATAACACCAAATTTAAGACACCTGCTCCCCAGTCACACCTGAGACCTTGTAACACTAACGAGTCGCATGACACTGGTGGAAAATGGCTAATTGGGCCCTATTTGAACATTTTCACTTAGGGGTGTTTTGCCAGCGGTTTAGACATTAATGTATGTGTGTTGATTTATTTTGAGGGGACAGCAAATTTACACTGTTATACAAGCTCTACACATTACTTTACATTGTAGCAAAGCGTAATTTCTTCAGTGTTGTCACATGAAAAGATGGAAAATATTCACAAAAATGTGAGGGGTGTACTCGTTTGTGTGTATGTATGTATACGCACAATAACACACACATTCACACAGACATACAGCGGGTAAAATAAGTATTGAACATGTCACCATTTTTCTACACATACAAAGAAACCAAAACTAAGTTCAGAAATGAAGTTAGGCTTCATGCACATGAGACGCCGGTGCAAACTCTGCTGGACACATGTTTTTAAAAGCTGAAACCGGCGTTTAGAAACGCCCGTTTAGCTGCGATTTTGTACAGCGTTTCCGTTTAGAAGCATTTAGTTAAAGTGGTTGTATGGTCAATTTTTTAACTTTTACCTACAGGAAAGCCTATAATAAGGCTTACCTGTAGGTAAAAAAAATATCTCCTAAACCTGTACGGTTTAGGAGATATTCCCCTCGGTATGCGCCGCTGACTGCAGCGGCGCATGCGCACAAGGGGGTTCTCGTCGTGAAAATCCGGCAGCGCTCATCCGGCCGGACTGAAATCTCCCGCGCGCATGCGCGGGAGTGACGATATCGCGGCTCCGGCCACTCACAGCGCCGGAGCCGCGATACCCGGAAGAGACGCCGAGGGAGCATGTCAGCTCCCTCGGCGTGGATCGGGCCAGATGTCGGGGCCTCGTTCTAAGGTAAGTATTTCATAATGAGCTAGTATGCGGTGCATACTAGCTCATTATGCCTTTTGCTTTGCAGGTTTAAAAAAAAAAAATAATTTGCGGGTTTACTACCGCTTTAAGCTAACATCATAGACCCTCCCCAAGCTCAAAAAAACAGTATTATTTACTATTTCAGCCATTTTGTGAGACCAGAGTGAGTAGCAGCAGCTGTGAGAGCAGCAGTGTACTTGTATTTAGCATGTCACTTGCCACATAACCTGCCACAAGTTGTGGATTATCCACTTGCCACATCACCTGCCACAAGTTGTGGATTGTCCACTTGCCACGTCACTTACCACATCACCTGCCACGTCACCTGCCACGTCACTTGCCACAAGTTGTGGATTGTCCACTTGCCACGTCACTTGCCACAAGTTGTGGATTGCCACCTGCCACGTCACCTGCAACAAGTTGTGGATTGTCCACTTGCCACGTCACTTGCCACAAGTTGTGGATTTCCACCTGCCACGTCACCTGCCACAAGTTGTGGATTGTCCACTTGCCACGTCACCTGCCACAAGTTGTGGATTGTCCACTTGCCACGTCACCTGCCACAAGTTGTGGATTGTCCACTTGCCACGTCACCTGCCACAAGTTCCGGATTGTCCACCTGCCACAAGTTGTGGATTGCCACTTGCCACGTCACCTGCCACAAGTTGTGGATTGTCAACTTACTACGTCACTTGCCACGTCAGCTGCCACGTCAGCTGCCACATCACCTGCCACAAGTAAGTTGTGGATTGTCCACTTGCCACATCACCTGCCACAAGTTGTGGATTGTCCACTTGCCACCTCACTTGCTACATCACTTGCCACCTGCCATGTCACTTGCCACAAGTTGTGGATTGCCCACTTGCAATTGCAATTGTTTAAAATATTTTTTAATGGTTTTTCATCATTTTGCCATCATTTTTGAGATTTTTAATGTAAAAAAAAAATAGGTCACCTTTAAAAACGCTTATAAACAAAAACGCGGCAAAACGCCGGTACCGGTGTCTGAAACGTTGAAAACTTTTGCGTCTGAACCCATTTTTTTTGCTTCTGAAAAAACGAGGTTAAACGCAACTGCATAAAAACGGCAAAAAACGAGAACATGTACATGGACACACAGGATAACATTGAATGAGTTCAGGGGCAGTTGAAAAAAGTGTCCAACTGCCTCTGAACATGTGTTTAACAGCGTCTCGTGTGCATGAGGCCTTATGTGTAATAAAATAGAATGGCGCAGGGAAAAAGTGTTGAACACATGAAGAAAGGGAGGTGCAAAAAGGCATGGAAGGCCAAGACACCGGCTGAAATCGATCAGTAATTAGAAAGCAATGTTGCCCCTTGTCGGGGCAAATTAATATCTGCTGGTTTATTCTCAACTGATGGCCTATAAAAACGGTGTCTCATTACCAAGGTGTCACACAAGAAACATCTCATGATGGGTAAAAGCAAATAGCTTTCTCAAGATCTTTTCAATCTTATTGTTGCAAAACATACTGATGGCATTGGTTACAGAAGGATTTTTAAACTTCTGAATGTTCCAATGAGCACTGTTGGGGCCATAATCTAGAAGTGGAAAGAACAGCATTTGGCTCCACCCAAGATTTCTGACAGAGGAGTGAAAAGAATTATCGGAAGAGTTGCCCAAGAGCCAAGGACCACTTGTGGAGAGCTTCAGCATGACTGGGAATTAGCAGGTACAATTGTTTTAAAGAAAACGATAAGTAATGCACTGATCCGCCATAACCCGTATGCACACTACCACGCAAGACTCTGTTGCTGAAGAAAAAGGATGTTGAAGCTCATTTAAAATTTGCTGCACAACATTTAGACAAGCCTGTGAAATACTGGGAGAATATAGTTTGGTCAGATGAGACCAAAATTGAACTGTTTGGATACCATAATACACATCATGTTTGGAGGTCAAATGGCACTGCACATCACCCCAAAAACACCATACCAAGTGGAGTTTGGAGGTGGGACTATTTTTCAGCAAACGGTACTGGCAAACTTCATGTGATTGAAGAAATGATGAATGGAAAAGTATACCAAGAAATTCTTGATAAAAAAATCTGCTGCCATCTACCAGGATGATGAAGCTGAAATGAGGGTGGACATTTCATCAGGACAATGACCCCAAACACAAAGCCAACAGTTGGTTTCAAAGAAAGAAAATAAAGCTGTTAGAATGGTCCAGCCAATCACCTGACTTGAATCCAATAGAAAATCTATGCAGAGAAATAAAGGTCAGAGTTCATAGAAAAGGCTCATGGAACCTTCAAAATTTGAAGACTGTGTGGAAGAATGGGCCGAAATCACACCTGAGCAATGCATGCATCTAGGCTTTTCCACGCAGGAGGTGTCTTGAAACTGTCATTACCTACAAAGGGTTTTGTACGAAGTACTAAATACATTTTTGTTGGTGTGTTCAATACTTTTTCCCTGTGTGTCAAATGTCCTGTATAGTGCCAGTATGGGGCAGACGCAGCCGAAGGTGAAAACGGCTCTGGGCCAAACAGTGCACAACCACATTGGGGAAAATACAATGTTTAGGAGATTAGACGGCACCGGTAGGTAAACATGGTTGTCTATGAAAATAACCAGAGGGATCCCAAAAAATCCCCACCAAATCAATATACAGTTAGGTCCATATATATTGGGACACAGGCACAATTATTAGCTTTTTCAGGTATTTACCAAAGCTTGTTCAACAGTTATATAATGGACATGGGCTGAAAGTACACACTCTCGGGTTTAATTTGAGGGTATTTATATTCAAATTGGAGGAACGGTTTAGGAATTACAGCTAAGAATAGCCATCCCCCTTTTTCAAGGGACCAAAAGTAATTGGACAATTTTGCTGTTTCATGGCCAGGTGTGATCTACTCCTTTTCGTTATTTCTTCATCAATTGAGCAGGTAAAAGGTCTGGAGTTGATTCTAAGGGGGTTATTTACTGAAGGAAAATCCACTTTGCACTGCAAGTACACTTGGAAATAAAGTTGCTGTAGATCCGAGGGGGCATGCACGTAAAATAAAAAACAGCATTTTAGCTTGCATGTGATTGGATGATAAAATCTGCAGAGCTTCCACTTATTTCAGATCTACCTATTAGATAGAGAGATAGAGAGTGACTACACTTCCAAGTGCGCTTGCAGTGCAAAGTGGATTTGCCTTTCGGAAATAACCCCTTAAGTGTGGTATTTTGCATTTGGAATCTTTTGCTGTGAACCTACATCATGCATTTAAGGGAGCTGTCCATGCAAGTGAAACAGGCCATTGTAAGTCTTCAAAAATGAAACAACTCTACCAAAGAGATAGCAGCAACATCAGGAGTGGCCAAATCGACAGTTTGGTACATTCTGAGGAAAGAACACACCGGTGAGCTAAGCAACATTAAAACGCCTGGATGTCCACGGAAGACAACAGTGGTGGATGATCGCAGGATCCTCTCTATGGTAAAGAGAAACCCATTCACAATATCCAGACAAGTGAAGGACACTCTCCAGGAGGTGGGTGGATCATTGTCAAAGTCTACAATCAAGAGAAGACTTCATAAGAGCAAATACAGATGGTTCACCACAAGGTGCAAACCATTCATAAGCCTGAAGAATAGAAAAACCAGGCTAGACTTTGCCAAAAAACATAAAAAAAAAAAAAAAAAAGCCAGACCAGTTCTGGAAAAGCATTCTTTGGATAGATGAAGCTAAGATTAATCTGTACCAGAATGAAGGGAAGAAAAAGTGTGATGAAGGCTTGGAACAGCTCATAATCCAATGCACACAACGTCATCTGTAAAACCTGGTGGAGGCAATATGATGGCATGGGCATGTATGGCTTCCAGTTGGTGTTTATTGATGATGTGACAGAAGACGGAAGCAACCGGATTAATTCTGCAGTGTTTAGAGATATAGGGGGTAATTTACGAAAGGCAAATCCACTTTGCACTACAAGTGTAAATTGCAAGTGAAAAAGTGCACTTGAAATTGCACTTGGAAGTGCAGTCTCTGTAGATCCGAGGGGGACATGCAAGGAAAAAAAAAAAAAAAAAACAGCATTTTAGCTTGCACATGATTGGATGATAAAATCAGCAGAGCCTCCCCTCATTTCAGATCTACCACTCAGATTTACAGCGCGTGAACTTCCAAATGCACTTTCAGTGCAATTTCAATTGCAGTTCTAGTGCAAAGTTGATTTACCTTTAGTAAATAACCCCCATTATGTCAGCCCAGATTCAGACAAATGCAGTTGATTGTACGGTGCTTCACAGTACAGTCTGACAATGATCCAAAACACCCTGCAAAAGCAACCTAGGAGCTTTTGAAGCAAAAAGGCAGAGTCAATCACCTGATCTCAACCCAATTGAGCATGCATTTCACTTGCTGAAGGCAAAACTAGGTAGAATCCACAAAGAACAACTGAAGACCGCTACCGTTAGAGCCTGACAAAGTAACAGAAAGGAGGAAGCCAAGTCTTTAGTAATGTGGATGGATTCCAAACTTCAGGCAGTCATTTCCGGTAAAGGATTCTCAACAAAATATTAAAAATTAGCAGACTATGTATAAAAAGGGTCGCAGTTCCTAAAATTTGTACTTGATATTTATGTTCAACCCCTTGAATTAAATCTGAAAGTCAGCACTTCTTCAAATTCATTTGGATTGTTTTCTTTAAATTTTATTCTGGTGGCATACAGAGCCACAAGTATGAAAATTGTGCCTGTGTCCAAATGGTATATACAGTGCCTTGCAAAAGTATTCACCCCCTTGGCATTTTTCGTGTTTTGTTGCCTCACAACCTGGAATTAACATGTATTGTTTGAGGATTTGCCTCATTTAATTTACAGAACATGCCCACAACTTTGAAGATATTTTATTTAATTTTTTTTATTGTGAATGTGAAGCAAACAACAAATGGGACAAAATAACAGAAAAAGTCAATGTGCATAACTATTCACCCCTCCTAAAGTCAATACTTTGTAGATCCACCTTTTGCGACTATCACAGCTCCAAGTCGCTTTGGATAAGTCTCTATGAGCTTGCCACATCTTACCACTGGGATTTTTGCCCATTCCTGCTTGCAAAACTGCTCCAGTTCCTTCAAGTTGGATGGTTTGCACTTGTAAACAGCAATCTTTGTCTGACCACAGATTTTCTATTTGATTGAGGTCTGGGCTTTGACTCCAACACATTGAGGTCATTGTTCTGCTGGAAGGTGAACCTCTGTCCTAGTCACAAATCACACACAGAGTTGTACAGGTTTTTCTCAAGAATATCCCTGTATTTAGCACCATCCATCTTTCCCTCAACTCTGACCAGTTTCCCAATCCTGACTGCTGAAAAACATCCCCACAGCATGATGCTACCCCCATCATGTTTTACTGTGGGGATGGTGTTCTTTGGGTGATGTGTTGGGTTTGCGCCAGACATTTTCTTTGATGGCCAAAAAGTTCAATTTTAGTCTCCTCAGACCAGAGCACCTTCCTCCATACATTTTGGGAGTCTCCCACGTGCCTTTTCGCAAACTCAAAACGTGCCATTTTGTTTTTTGCTGAAAGTAATGCCTTTCTTCTGGCCACTCTGACTTAAAGCCCAACTCCATGGAGCGTACGGCTTATTGTCGTCCGATGTACAGATACTCCAGTCTCTACTGTAGAACTCTGCAGCTCCTCCAGGGTTACCTTAGGTCTCTGATTAATGCCCTCCTTGCCCGGTCCGTGAGTTTTGGTGTGCAGCCGTCCTCTTGGCAAGGTTTGCTGTTGTGCCATGTTCTTTCCATTTGGATATGATCGATTTGATGGTGCTCCTAGGGATCATAAAAGATTTGGATATTTTTTTTTATAACCTAACCCTGACTTGTACTTCCAACAACATTGTCCCTTACTTGTTTGGAGAGTTCCTTGGTCTTCATGGCAGTGTTTGGTTAGTGGTGCCTCTTGCTTAGGTGTTGCAGCCTCTGGGGCCTTTCAAAAAGGTGTGTGTATGTAATGACAATAAAACTTAGTTTGCACACAGGTGGACGTCATTTCACCAAAAATGTGACTTCTGAAGGTAATTGGTTGCACCAGAGCTTTTTATGGGCTTCATAACAAATGGTGTGAATACATACGCACATGCCAATTATCAGTTTTTTATTTTTGAAAACTAGTTTTATGTATATATTTTTCTAATTTTACTTCACCAACTTAGACTATTGTGTTCTGATCCATCCATACATATAATTCAGATTTAAAAATTGAACTAAAAAGGCTGTAATGTAACAAAATAGGTAAACTGCCAAGGAGGGTGAAAACTTTTGCAAGGCAGTATATGGACCTAACTATAATGCAAAGGAGTTATAGCACAGTAAGTATACGCTTGATTTATAATGGTGTGGTGCCAACAGGGCAGACTCACTGCTCAAATTTTGGTTGATTCAACAGAAATCGGCAATTCCAGCAGCCAATGGCCAACTTTAGTCCTGCATTAGTCCTGCTGACTGCTGTTCCACAAGACTGATTTATTGGCCAGTACTCATACTGGACAAGGGGATAGCATGTAACAGTAACAAAGTAAAACTAAATCGGAGAGGAGCTGGAAGACTCCATTCACACAGGGGCAACTTTGGATCTGACTTCAAGTCGCCCCTAGTCGCCTCAGGTCGCACTACATGTAGAAATCAATGTAAGTGAATGAGAGCCGTCTTAATGCACACTACTGAAGTCGTTCCGACTTCAGAAAAGGTCCCTGTACTACTTCAATCCGACTTTTAGGCGACTTGTATCCATTGAATTCAATGCAAGTCGCCTCCAGAAGGCTTTTCTGGCTAATAAATGTAAGCCATTGGTAGTACAGCTTTACAGTAGTTATTCAAGATTTATTTTGCTCAGTTTTGGTTTTGCATTGCATGTTCTTTCTTGTGGATACATGTATGGATACAAATAGTTTTCTTTTTTTTCTTTTCTAGGAACCCTTTTAAAGCTGGACCAAAAAAGCAGATTGTCCCGAAAACAGTAAGTAACAAAATGGTCTAAGATTGAAGAAGAAATCCATTTGTTGCAGCCACAGGTCCACACTTAAAAAAAGGCATGCGGAGAGCAAAAGGCTAGTCACAATTATCACTTGGGTTCTCCCTGCATCTGATTGTTTCATAATTACTGACTTACCATGTCTTATTCTGTACTGTGTCTCTGTTTGAAGGTGGGCATCTTGGTAAAGGTAGGGCTTTGCTTCCTCGTGTCGGAGCCTCCAACAAGGAGAACAGTGGGCAGTACAGAAGCAACATCGCCATATCTCGCACCAAATCTCCCCCCACCCCCACATATCCACACATCCGAATGTAAATGCATGCGTCGAGGGCACCAACACATGAAAACGTTGATTGCTATACACGTTACATATTACTGCACAAGCCAGATGGAGAGCAATAATTCTAACACAAGATCTCCTCTGTAACACTAAACTGATACCTAAACTGATAACTAAATTGACGCTTTTGAAGTGTCTCCTATAGAAAATATAGGGTTGGACACGTTTGGGTGTCTATATTTTACCAAGCATTTGGGTAGTTTATTGCATTTGTTTGCCCTAAGATTCACTTTACTGTGTTTTTTACTGAAATTTTGAATTATCTAGACCTTTGCGGTAATAAGGTGTGACATAAAAATTTTTTAACTACCGCTATTTTTTATTTTCTAGGTGTCTGCTTTCAGAAATATATGTTTGGGGGTTTTGTGCAATCTTCAGGGTTAAAGGTTTTGTGTAATCTTAAAAGGCTAGAGTGGTTGTAAACCCTTACCCAGTGAAGTGACTGACCTCCGTGATACACAGAGATAAAACTAATACTCCTACATAAGTTTTGCTTGTTTATCTGCGGCCCCCTCTTTGCTACACCTGTTCAAAAGCTAGAATTTTTAAAGCTTGTCTGAGCTGTCAGAAAAAAAGGGGGTGGAGAAAGCTCTGAAAGCTGATTGGAGGAAAGGGACCCCCCCCCCCCCCCCTCACAGCACACAGGAACAGAGTTGAGGCTGTCAATCGGCTGGTGATCCCTCCCCTGTCACCTTTTTTTCTTGGTGTCAGGAAAATGACACTTAGTGCTCTTAATTGCTACAAGTACACACTATTGAGGGATATGCTTTCTTCATATTTCATGTCACAACAACTTGTCTACCAAGGCACATTTATAAACGCCATGGCAGATGTTTGGTTAAATCAAGCTCATTGTTGATGCTGCAGCTATGAGATTGGTACCGGCTTTAGGAGTCAGTGTTGGACTTTTGGATAAAAGTGATCTGGTGGGCTCTAGGACCACCCAATCACTTTTATGGGGCTGTCAAAGTGTGCACCAGCACACCCCCTCCCTCTTACTGTCTTCCTAAATAGCACCTGTCACCTTCTTGCGGTATCCCATAAGGGGCTTGTTAGTCCCCGTGTGATTGTAATAAAGTTTAAAAGAAAAATGAAAATTTTTTAAGGCACTCGTTACACCCATATGCACCCCATATAAAAAGAACATTAATGAATTATTTAAAGTCGCCAAAAACTGTAGTTAGGCTTTAAGCTGCAAAAGCAGCAGACAAGGATCTACACATGCTTTGGCCGCAATATTTTCCATTGTGTGCCGCAAAAATAATCTCCTTTTTGAACTAGATGGGGCTGCACTTTATCTATCTGCAACAATGTGCAGTACATGTGGTTTCGGCGGGGTGATGTGGGTTTTTAGGTGTGATAAGGAGGCGACGTAATGCCTCCTCACGGTCTGTCAGATTCCCTCTGAAAAAGTGATCCACCTCGGATCACTCTTCAGAGGGTGACACCAGTGTAAACAAGCACGTATAGATTATCTAATTTCCTACAAAGTTTTTTTTTTTCTCTCACTTTTGAACTTATTTTCAGCCTCGCGCTACTCATTTATTGCAAGCCACCTTTGAACTCCTAATCTACTGGGACATTTTTTTCATACATGTGTTTGTGTCTGTACAATAAGCAACTGCTGCCTGTTAGTTTTAGCTGTGGTTCCTCGGGCCACGTTTTGCTGTGTGAGCTGCATGCCTACTCTCCGCTATGTAGTGTGGGAAGCTGATGATGTGTGTTTTGGGATCTTGCTTCCATATTTTACAAAGCCTGCATTGTGTGTGACTGTGTACCTCTGCACCCACAGGATTAGCATAAATTCCACCTTGTTTTACAAAGAGTGGGAGCGGGAACAGCTATGACATCATGGACACACAGATTAGGCTGCTTTTCTAAAAGCGACTTCATTCGTACCTGTCATTGCAATGTTCTGCTTTCCACAGCCCCAAGTGTCAGGGACTGGAAGATACCAGGGGAAGGGCGCAGTCATGGAAAATGGATATTCTGCAACTTCCTTGCTAAAACACACTTAGGATTTCTATTATAAAGATGTCAATATGTGTTTAAAATGAATTATCACAGGGTTGACAGACTCTTATTACCTACATTAAAAGATGAACTTTAAGTAAACCGCTAAACATATACAGTCATGTGAAAAAGTAAGTCCATCCCATGGAAACTGTTGATTTTTCCAATCTGTTTTCAACATGCAAACATTAGATCTTGAATCAGATAGTCCCTACAGATAAAGGTGATATACCTGAACAAATGACACATAAAAAGTGTGCTTTTTCATGATCTAAATTAACAAAATGGTGATGCTTGTTGCTAGAGCCCAACAATATGTGCTATGCGACTACCTGTACATCTCCTTGCCTGCCTGCTATCTGCCCATGTAAAAAAGGCAGTCTGCTGTTCTGACAAAAGGTAAGGGAGCTTGTGTCCCTGCAAAGCAGGAATAAATTCCATCTCTTCCCCTATTAAAATCACCTTACACAGTATAGTAAAACACTGGTTAGGCACACATTTAACCCTTTGATCGCCGCTGTTAACCCCTTCCCGCCAGTCACATAGTACAGTAACCATGTACATTTTTAGTACTGATCACTGTATTAGTGTCATTGGTGCCCAAAAAGTGTCATAATGTCCGCCACAATATCGCAGTCCTGCTATAAGTTGCTGATTGCCGCTAATTACTGGTAAAAAATAAATAAAAACAAATAAAATGATCCCATAGTTTGAAAACGCTATATCGTTTTCACAAACCAATCCATATACATTTATTGTGATTTTTTTCCCCAAAAATATGTAGCAGATTACAAATTGGCCTAAATTTTATGAAGACATCTAGATTTTTTGAAGACATCTGTCTATCAAAGTGCCCGGACAAGGGGGAGGGGCTGTATGTCACGATGCGCAGCGGGGAACACACAGCTATTGAAATGAAAGCTGTGATGTTCCTGGCGCTATAATGAAACAGGCGGCAGCGGCTCTCCTCTCCCTTCACTGGCTTCACTACTAGGGACACAGGCTGGGACACTGGCTTCACTACTGGGGACACGGGCTGGGACACTGGCTTCACTACTGGGGACACTGGCTGCACTACTGGGGACACTGGCTGCACTACTGGGGACACTGGCTGCACGACTGGGCACACTGGCTGCACGACTGGGCACACTGGCTGCACGACTGGGCACACTGGCTGCACGACTGGGCACACTGGCTGCACGACTGGGCACACTGGCTGCACGACTGGGCACACTGGCTGCACGACTGGGGACACTGGCTGCACGACTGGGGAAACTGGCTGGCTGCATCTGACGGGCACTGATGAGGCTGCATTGATCTCCTGTACCATGTCCTCAGTCTATCACCATCTCCCGTGCCATGTCCCCAGTCTCTGGCCATCTCCCGTGCCATGTCCCCAGTCTCTGGCCATCTCCCGTGCCATGTCCCCAGTCTCTGGCCATCTCCCGTGCCATGTCCCCAGTCGCTGGCCATCTCCCGTGCCATGTCCCCAGTCGTTGGCCATCTCCCGTGCCATGTCCCTAGTCGCTGGCCATCTCCCGTGCCATGTCCCCAGTCGCTGGCCATCTCCCGTATAAAAATATTTTTAAAAACCGTGACTTTCAGTATCGGTGTTTTGGTTTTTCAGGATCAAGGAAGATTTATTTTCGGTATCTGTTTCGGCACCAAAAAAAAACATTCAGTGGATCCCTATTGCAAAGATTAATGTAGATAATGGGCAACCTTGGCGAGTGCCTTTAGCTATTTTAATGGGATCTGAGTAGAGGCCCTGTAGGCAAATCCTAGCTTTAGGCGTAGAATATAATGACCTGAGAAGGCCTGTAAAACGAGGGCCAAATCCCCAATGGTCTATTATGGCAAACAGGTAAGGCCAAGAGACAGAATTCATAATCCAACAACGGCAACATACTGGCCTGTTTTATAACCCCCATCCCAACCTGACTGTAAGAGGAAGACAATGACTACTGCTCTCCTAATTTGGTCCGGACCCTGTCTTCCTGGGATAAACCCCACTTGATTTTTATGAATTAATGATCCTATAAAGGAATCTTTAAAGCATTATTAATCAGGGATATTGGCCTGTAATTGCTCACCTCACCCAGGTCTTTATCTTTTTTTTTTTTTGGGATGACGGTTATATGGGTTACCTTTTGGTTTTGGCGTTAAAAAATTTAGCCATGTAGGACGCTAAAGTGGTCGCAATTTGTAGTAGGGAAATGGAAACCCATCTGGTCCCGGGGCTGAGTTTTTCTTTGAGTTTTTAATCACCTCAAAGCCCCCTTCTCTACAGAGGAGGTGTTAGAGTCTGTCTCTATGTTCTGCCGCCAAAGTGGGGATTGGGAGATTCTCAAGAAAGCTAGATAGATCCAAAATACTTTCGGCTTGCTGTATGCTGTATAGGTTCTCGTAGAACTTGTGAAAGGCCTGCATAATGCTCAAGGGGTTCGCCCTCGGGGGGTCTACCTGCAATCTTAAGTTTAGGGAAGGAGTAAGTTCAGGCCGAAGTGTAACCCTGGAAGCCAGGAGGGAACCTGTCTTGTCTCTGATGGTAATATCTTGCCCACTCCATCTAATGCTTTCTCTCTGCACCGGCTGTCAGTGCTAAGTCCAAATCCAGGTGGGCTGCGTCTAGAAGGGAGGTGGGCACTCGAGATGGGTCTTTCTTGTAATCTACTCAGAGGAGATGTTCTTCTCCAATTTCTCGATGTCTTCGTGTTTTTCTCTTTTCAGTTGGGTAGAAATTTGTATGATTGCTCCTTATTGTAGCTTTATGGGCCGCCCATAAAGTTTCCGCTAAAACACCATTGACATTAAGGGTGAAGTATTCTGTAAAGGCCTTTTTTATTTCGATTTTTCTGATGGGGTCATTTAGGAGGGCTTCATTAAGTCTCCAGTGGGGAAATTTAGATTGGGGGGGTAGGTTACGGATAGTAATAATGACCATGGAGTGGTCTGACCAGACCGTATCTGTAATATGCACTTTAAGCACTGAAGGGATTAAAGCATTGGAGACCAGGAGGTGGTCAATCCGGGCGTAGGATTGGTGTGAATGGGAGTAGTGCGTGAAGTCTTTTTTTTTTTTTTTTTTGTGGGGTTCAATTCTCTCCCGATATCAGTGAGGCCCAGCTGAAAGATCATTTTGGCAATCTTGGAGCTGCTCCTGGTTGGGCAAATAATTTGAGCGCGAGGAGGATTAGATTTGTTTAGGCTTTGGTTGAAGGCTGTATTAGGGTCCCCCTTGAAGATTATGGAACCTTCTAACTAAGGGACTAAGGTCTTAAAAAGGGCAAAAAGGAAAGGAAAAAATTTGATTGGCCGGAATTAGGGGCATAGTAGGACACAAAGGAGTAGAGGTGGCAGTCTATGGTCCCTTTAATCAGGAGGAATCTGCCCTCAGGATCTCTTTGTTCTGATCTCAAAGAGAACCTACAGGTCCTTGAGATAAGAGTAGCTACCCCTCTCGTTTTATCCTCTGCATTGGATAGGAAAAATAGAGGGAAATGAGCATGGTTTGTACCGGACTTGATCGTCTATTTTATGGGATCTCATGTAGTCAAGGACCTTTCTGCGTTTGGTGGAG
This sequence comes from Lithobates pipiens, assembly GCF_037356315.1. NCBI lineage: Eukaryota > Metazoa > Chordata > Amphibia > Anura > Ranidae > Lithobates > Lithobates pipiens. The sequence continues at coordinate 550,617,453 of NW_027507903.1, read as the reverse complement.
GAGTTTAATCTTTGGGCGTTATGAGTTGCTACTCTTAAGGGAGCAGCTTGTGGTGCCTTACTTGTCATGTAACCTCCCGGAAGATGGATGTTCTGCACAAGATCTAGCGGTTGGCTGAAAAAGAGAGAGGTAAGAAAGAAGAAATGGGGAAGAAGATAGGGTAAGGTACTCGGGCCTCTGGGAAACCTGAGTAGATAGCAGGCATAGCAGGACCTGCTGCCTGGGAAACAACAAAATATGTTCACTCCCTCCAGGAGAGGTGGAAACCTAACCCAGGAAGAAGGTGAAACCAAATGGGGTAGGGGGAGGCACAGCAAAACTGCCTTGGCACACCAAAATAGCAACTGCAAAAGATTGCTAATGTATGGGGGACCTTGCCGTCCCAGGCACTTGATTCCGAGGGGCTCGCCTCCTCCCCCTATGGGGAAAGGATGCAAACCCCCGGGTTGACCCAAACAAAGTAACAAAAATTAAGTGTTCAGGCAACAAAGTTCTAACCTGTGGAAAGTCAAAAACTGATAACTTGAGATAAGAAGAAAACTAAGAAACTAGAAACTAAGGAGTAGTAAAAATGGGGACTGAGGGCTACCTGCACTGCGACCTGGTCTTGGAAGGAAAAAAAAACGACATTGGAGTCAGAGTTTGGAGTCTAGGATATCGGGGGGAATCTAGTGTCCTTGGCACGTTTAGGTTTGTTTCAGACAGTCATCAGGGGGCTGGTGGGAGAGGGACGCTTGGCTGGTCCAGAACTGGAATCGGCAAAGTCCATTGCTTCTTCTTGCAAGATGAGACGCAGGTCCAGAAGGAGACATTCACCATCCTGATGGCTATGAAAGGAATGTGTCCTGCCTTTGAAGTTGAACCTTAAAGCAAAGGGGAAGGCCCATCTGTACTTGATGTCACGTTAGGATAACACTGTTAGAAGGGGTTTTAATGTTCTCCTTTTATGAATCGGGGTCGGCGAGATGTCAGCAAAAACCTGTATGGCATGCCCTCGGCAAGTTAGGAGATTGGAAGCGACACAGCTTCATCACTTCTTCCTTGATGGAGAAGAAATGGGGTTTCATCACTATGTCTCTGGGGAAGCCATCTTTTCTTGGCGGGCACAGGGTCCTGTGGGCTGGTCTATCTCCAATTTGTGTGGAGAGATGTTGGGAATCAATTGTTTGAGGAAATCTTGCACAACAGACATGGTGTCAGTGATTGATTCCGGGAGACCTCTGATTCGGAAATTCTGTCTCTTGGACCTATTTTCCAGGTCATCAATCCTGGATAAGGCTGTATCCAGTTGATCCTGGAGAACCTGAATGTGGTCAGAGTTCTGTTTAGTTTTAGAGACAGTTATGTCCAGCTTATTTTCTATAGTTTCCATCCTGAACCCCATGTTCTGGAAGTCCTCCTGGATATCACTGTGATTTTGGCTGCTGTTTGTGCTAGTCTCCTTTTCAGCAGGTCTGACAGTTTCCTTAACAGGTCACGAGTTGAGGATGGAGTTGGGGGACAGGTCAGATGGAGAAGGCATATCTTTTTATCGGACAGGGGGAGGCACCAGAGGGGAGTCCAGGAGATCCTCGTAGTGTTCAATGAGGGATTCTGTGGAGGCCGCGGAGGGGCCACGGTCTGGTGGTTACTCACATGGGTCCCCAGAGTGAAGATTAGGTTAGTTGGAGCCAGGGTTTGCCTGAGTCTGGAGAGCTCCTCTGTGCCTGGAGTGTGTGGCTGTGTGGCACCCGCCATCTTAGATTTGTCCCGATCGGCTGTGGTGTTGAATTGTGGCTCCAGGTCTCTCCTGACTTAAGCGACCATCTCCGAGACTTCCGCGCATGTGTCTCCCCCTTTTTTGGGGTTCCCCTTCAAGATCTTCACAGCACAAGTTGCATGCCAAAGTCGGATCAGTTAAAATGGCGATCTGACTTTGATCCGACTTCAGTGATATTTAATGGGCTGAAGTAGGATCAAAGTCGGAACAAAGTAGTGCAGGGAGCATTTTCATTCGGACCGACTTGTGTCAGACCAGTTAAGACGACTCTCATAGGGAAACATTGATTTGCACACGTCATGCGTCATGAGCTCCCAACGTCTGAGTGTTTGTTTGTCCTACCAGTGTGAACCCCACCCTCATCTACAAGTGGCTTAGATTTCAGACTGCTGCTCATTTGTCTGGAACTGGCCGGCCTAGAAAACACATCCCAAGAGTTGATCCTTTGATGGTAACTCTTGCAGTAGATGTGGCCAAAGTGAATACATCTACAATAAGAGAGATTGCACCAATTTCACCTGCGTAAGAGGTAGAAAAGCGGCAGAAGAAAAAGTCTTTGCTGATCAAAAATAACATTAAAGTGGTTGTAAACCTCAGACATGAAATATGAACAAAGCACATCCCTCTATATGTGTACTTGTCTCAGTCAAGAGCATGACGTGTCATTTCTGTCTGCTGCTTTGTTCCTCTATTGGCATGAATCAAGTCTGACAAGTTTTCCTGACACCAAGATAAAAAAGGGGACCTGGGAGGGATATCCAGCTGATTGACAACTGCAGCTCTGTTTCTGTGTGCTGTGTGAAGGGAGGGTGTGTCTATCGGCTCTTAGAGGCCTCCTCACTCAGTGTGTAACTTGAGCACTCTGCCCCCTTTTTTCTGACAGCTCAAACAAGCTTTATAAATTGTAGACTTTGAACAGATGTGGAGAAGATTGCAGATCAACAGGTACAACCAATGTAGGAGCATTCATTTAATCTCTGTGCATCACTTAAGGTTTAGCCACTTCACTGGGTGTATGTAAGGGGTCACAACCACTTTAAAGCAAGATTACAATTTGCCATTGAACATGTAAGCAAAGAAGAAGAAAAGACTTATGGAATACACTAATCAAAACCCGGATTTGATTTCCATTGAAATTTTGTGGGTGGGTTTTCAATTCAGCAGTTAATACAAGGAAAAAGAAAAACCCAAAACATCCTGCAGCTGATGGAATTTGTCTTGGAGACTTGGTCAAAATATTCACTAGATCAATAATAGAGACTTGTGGGCAATTAAGATAAATTTGGGTGTGGCAAAACAGTGGGAAGGGTGTAAAACTTGTACAGAGTACAGGGGTCAAAAGTATGTAACATATGAAGGGCAGGTATAAGGTGTAAATAATGTACAAAATGCAGTTGTTAGGAGTATGTCATGTACAGCATTCAGGAGTCAGGCGAGGATAATGTACAGAGTGCAAGGGTCAAGAGACAGTAATGTACAGAGTGCAAGGGCTGGGAGTGGGTAGTGTGCTTTGCTTCTCAGCATTTTTAACTCTGGGTGTAGAGTTTAATGTGGCACTGCTTGTCAACTCGTTCAATGGGGCAGAAAGGGGGCTATTTAATGACTTTTGGGTGTAGGCAGACTAATCTTCCACATAGAGGTTCCCAATAATTAAAATCTCCACCACACGCGAAAGTCCTTTAAAGGATGTCTAAAGTTTTGTTTAAAATAAAAAATACAAAACATCTTCTTGAGTGCCCTGCTGGAGAGCCGCTCCCCCTTGGGGCACTCGTGTGGGCACGCTCCTGTGTCCTGCTGCTGCGCCTATTGACACAGACAACAGGACTTAGCTCCCACATCATTGGATTTGATTGACAGCAGCGGGAGCCAATGGCTACACTGCTATCAATTTATCCAATCAAGACAGAGACAGCAGCTGGAGCTGGTGTGCTCGCCCCCATCACTGGAAAGACTGGGTTCAGGTAAGTAAAAGGGGGGCTCTGGGGGGGCAGCTTCATCGCACAAGGTTTTTCACCTTAATGCATAGAATGAGGGTTTACAACCATTTTAAATAGACTCCTTTCTGCCCCCTGCTAAACAACTGGTGTCTGGAGAAGTTTTTAATTGCTGCAGAGCAGGGATTACTACAGAGGTGTCCCAAAGTTGGGAGTTTGGGGCGCATAAAAACAAATGTTCCTGAGCAGTATATTCTGATAGTGGAGGAGTCCTGTCAGAATACAGCAGCAGGGAAGATCCCTTCATCACACACTGTTTATTTTGATGCAGGGATCTGTCAGATCTGCTTGTGTATACGCAGCTTTATTCTCTCTAGAATGGCCTTTAAGACGGCCATACATGGATTGAAACTGGGCCAGTTCAGCAAGAACCAGCCTAATTTCAATCCATGTATGGTCAGTGTGGTTGTACAGAAGTTGATCTCCTGATCTTCTTGTTGTCCCCACCTGCATCACCTTCCAAGAGAAGGATTTTATAGGCAACTCAAAATTCCTATTTTTAAAATGATTGTAAAAAAATAACAAACATGTCATACTTACTCTGTGCAAGGGTTTTGCACAGAGTGGCCCCGATCCTCCTCTTCTGGGGTGCCCGAGTGGCGCTCCTGGCTCCTCCTCATCGAGTGCTCCCATGGAGATCCGCATTTCATGAGGGCACTCGTACGGCGTGCTCCCAAGTCCTGCTGCTGCATCCATTGACACAGACAGTGGGACCCGCTCCTGGCTCCCATGTCACTGGATTTGATTGACAGCAGCGGGAGCCAATGGCTTCCGCTATCATTCAGTCCAATGAGGACCCAAGACAGCAGCTGGAGCTGCTGGGCTTGTCCTTGACGCTGGAAAAATGGGTTGAGGTAACAAAAAGGGGGGCTCTGGGAGGCTGCTGCAGCACAGAAGGGTTTTTACCTTACTACATAGAATGCATTAAGATGAAAAATCTCAAGACTTCACAACCCCTTTAAAGCATTTCCCAGCAAGAACTTGTCACAAATAACAGGCAGGATTACAGGACCCCATAAAAAGGGGTAATTGGTATTGAATATAGATGTTTGGGTCCCTTAATGTAAATAACCTAATGTTCTGTGATGGGAATGAGTGTTGTCATGTACTGGTTGGAAAGTGTCACTGTAATGAGGCATTAATGTGTCTTCTCTGGTTTCAGGTAGAAAGGGACTTTGAACGAGAATATAGCAAGCTCCAACAGTAAGTCACCTCTTTTTATACCGGTCATTGGGCTCAACTCAAAAACAGAGAGGATAAAGATCCTTATTGTGATTATCCTCTTATTCTGTCGTTTTGTGTTCAAATGGAACTAAACCCATCGATTTAACGGCTTCCCAAAATACTCACGCATGCGCAGTAGGAAACCAGGCTGTGAAGCCACAAGGCTTCACTTCCTGATTCCCATACTGAAGATGGCGGCGCCCCCACTCGGGAGCCAAGGGACGGGTCGGCTTCCAGTGAGGACATTGCGGGCACCCTGTCAGAACTCCACTTTAATGCCTTCTATGCATTAAAATTAAAATCTTCTGTGTGTAGCATCCCCCCAGCACCCCCTAATTACCTGTTTGTTTTTTTTGTTTTTGTTTTTTAAATGAGCCTTTACAATAACTTTTACCATTATTTTCCTTCTGTATCTCATAGGCTAGAAGACCAGACCAAAAAGCTGCAAAAAGACATGAAGAAAAGCATAGAGGCCGATTTAGGTATCGGTATCTTTCCTGCTCCTTTTGTTTAACTCCCATCCACTAATCACTTTATATGCCTGGTCCTATGGGCTTTAATAGGAAAATGCAGCATGCTTTTCACATCAGTTTGAGACACTTCTGAGACCATTCAGAAGGGCAGTTGACCTACAGTTGATCTCTTTCTAACATTTTAAATTCCCAGACTTTGTATGAAGAGTGATGCGGTTCTGAAGTAAGCAAAGCCCATTGAAACACACCCTAAACACTCTCTCGCTTTCTCTGTATATTTCTCACATAGACTGTTGACCTCTTTCGGAAAATGCTAACCATTTGGCAGCCTTGCTGGCACTGATTTTAGTGCTTTTTTCAGTGTCTCATCTTGAGCAAGAATGCTTTCAGTGAAGTCTGAAGACTTGTTCAGTGTTTGAGACTTTATTGATTTCATTAGGTCAGCAGCCAGACAAGTAGCATTTTCAGATTGAGGTGTGCATTGGCAGCCTCAACATTTCTCTCAGCACTGATTTCTTCTAAAACGTTAGTACTCTATTCATGTGTAATTTCATATGAATGTATTTCTTTCCTTACCAGCCATGTCTAAGTCGGCTGTCAGAATCTCCTCAGACCTATTAGGGAACCCCTTGTGTGAACCAGATGCAGATTTTCTAGGAATGGTGACCGCACTGGACACAGCAATGAAACGTATGGATGCATTTAATCAGGAAAAGGTATTGGTGACATTAGCATTGCATGTGTGCTTTTGTATGTATGTGTGTGTATTTGTGTGTGTGTGTGTGTATATGTATATATATAATATGCATGTGTGTATATATATGTGTGTGTGTGTGTGTATGTATGTATGTGTGTGTGTGTGTGTGTGTGTGTGTGTGTGTGTGTGTATATATATATATATATAATATATTATACAAAGTATGGAAAAAAGTATTTAATCCCCTGCTGATTTTGTATGTTTGCCCACTGACAAAGAAATGATCAGTCTGTATAATGGTATGTGTTTGTTTTTTTTTGTTTTTTATTTGTTTTTTTTTTAACAGTGAGACCATAACAAAAATATCCAGAAAAACGCATTTCAAAAACGTTTTATAAATTGATTTGCATTTTAATGAGTGAAATAAGTATTTGACCCCTTTGCAAAACATGGCAAAACCCTTGTTGGCAATCAGAGGTCAGATGTTTCTTTTAGTTGGCCAACTTGTTTGGACACATCTCCGGAGGGATTTTGTCCCACTCCTCTTTGCAGATCCTCTCCAAGTCATTAAGGTTTTGAGGCTGACGTTTGGAGCCTTCAGTTCCCTCCACATATTTTCTATTGGATTAAGGTCTGGAGACTGCCTAGGCCACTTCAGGACTTTAATGTGCTTCTTCTTGAGCCACTCCTTTGTTGCCTTGGCCATGTGTTTTGGGTCATTCTCATGCTGGAATACCCATCCATGACCCATTATCAATGCCCTGGCTGAGGGAAGAGTCCAAGATTTGTCGGTACACGGCCCCATCCATCATCCCTTTGATGCCATGAAGTTGTCCAGTCCTTTTAGCAGACCCCCAAAGCATGTTTCCACCTCCATGTTTGACAGTGGGGATGGTGTTCTTGGGGTCATAGACAGCATTCTTCCTCCTCCTCCTCCATATACGGAAAATGTATAACTTTTTTGAAATGTGTTTTTCTGGATATTTTTGTTCTTCTGTCTCTCAATGTTAAAATAAACCTATCATTAAAATGATAGACTGATCATTTCTTTGTCAGTGGGTCAACATACAAAATCAGCAGGGAACAAATCCTTTTTCCACTCACTATCCACCCAAAATCAATGTCATTTTAACACTCTAATGTTCTTGCTACAGGTTAACCAAATTCAGAAGACTGTGATGGATCCTTTGAAGAGGTTAGAAATAACCCGTGTGAAATCTCTATTACTGCTTTAGAAAGGCAGCAATGCACTTAACATGTAATGTGTTAGTTAACATGTATGAGTTACAAAATTATTTAAAGCACAGTGCTATTTGTTTTACTCATTCAGAAGGCTTAGGCCCCTTTCACACATGCGGACCATATGTCCGTATTTCATCCATCCATTTGCGGATGAAATACGGACATACGTGCATTTCTATGGGATAGCGGGTGTCTGCGGATGAACATCTGCAGACACCCGCTATCGTCCGCCTCCGCAATTGTCCGATTCTGCAGACGGAGGAAAATCCTATTTTTCTATCCGTCTGCAGAGCGGATCGGATGAACACGGACAGATGGTCCGTGCTCATCCGATCCCCCATAGAGGAGAGCGGAGAGCTGACAGTGTACAGGGACCGCCCTGTTATCCGCCGGCTCAGCGGGGACAACGGAGCGATCCCCGCTGAGCAAGCGGATCATCATGGGGTGGATCATTACTGATCTGTCCCGTGTGAAAGGGGCCTTAAAGTGTACTCCCAGTTTTGCTAAGAGAAACTCTATCACCTCTAGGTGATATAAAGTTGTGTTTCGAAATAATAGCAGTCCAACATCACTAACCAGAGCATTCACTGTTTTTGGTATAAATTATATTTCTACATGGAAAATAATTTACTCGTAGATGTGGTAGAGTAAGAAAACCAACAGTTATGACATGAACGCTGCTGATTCTGAATAATTGAATCATTAATTGAAAGGGGTGTGTTCAAAATAATAGCAGCGTGGAGTTCAATTAGTGAGGCCATTCAGTCTGTGATAAAACAGGTGGCCCTTATTTAAGGAGGAAGGCAGAACATGTTCTATATGCTGGGTATAGTGCATTTCTCTCTGAAAATGGGTATTTCCAGACATTGTTCAGAAGGACAGCGTACTTTGATTAAAAAGTTGATTGACGAGGAGAAAACATATAACAAGGCTCAGAAACTGATAGGTTACTCAGTTAAAATGATCTCAAATGCTTTAAAATGGCAACCAATACCAGAAAGACGTGGAGAAAAAACGAAAAATACCATTCGAATGGCTGGAAGAATCTGCAAAATGGCAGAGACTCAGCCAGTGATCAGCACCAGGGTGATCTAAGAAGGTCTAAAGTTGCCCATGAGAACTGTAACAATTAGAAGAGGATTATGTGAAGCCAAGCTATTGGCAAGAAGCCCCCACAAAGTCCCATTGGTGACGTGCTGAAGAGATTTGAATTTGCCAAAGAACACATTGACTGGCCTAAAGAGAAATGGCACAACATTTTGTGGACTAATGAAAACAAGATTGTTATTTTTGGGTCTAGGGGCAGCAGACAGTTTGTCAGACGACCCCCAAACACTGAATTCAGACCACAGTACACTGTGAAGACGGTGAAGCATGGTGGCACAAGCATCATGATATAGGAATGTTTCTCATACTATGGTGCTGGGCCTATTTATTGCATACCGGGGATCATGGATCAGTTTGAATACATAAAAATACTTGAATAGGTCATGTTACCTTATGACGAAGAGGAAATTCCCTTGAAATGAGTGTTTCAACAAGACAACAACCCAAACACACCAGTAAGCGAGCAGCATCTTGGTTCCAGACCAACAAGAGTAACTTTATGGAGTGGCCAGCCCAATCTCAGACCTTAATCCAATAGAAAACTGACATCAAAAATGCTTTTTCTGAGGCAAAACCAAGAAATGCAGAGGAATTGTGGATTGTAATGCAATCATCCTGGGCTGGAATACCTGTACACAGGTGCCAGGAGTTGGTGCACTCCAAGCAACACAGATGTGAAGCAGTTCTCGGAAACAGTGCTTATAAAACGAAACGTTTAGTCATACACAGGAAAGCTAAATCTTCAAGCATTTTCAGTTTATACAGTAAATGTTGAATTTGTAAGGAAAAATGCAGACACTGCTATTTTTTGGAAAAGCCTAATATTACTTTTTCTTCACTTTCTGTAAAGTAAAAACAAACATTTCTCTTCATCTTTTGATTTAAATAGACTGTGCAGTGTTCCCGATGCATTTGCATGTATGGAAATAAAAGCGAATAGTGGAATTTTGGTTTACGAGTAATGAGGTTAACGAGCGTTTTGAAAGACGAGCAACTTTTTAAAAAGAATTCTGACTTGGTTTGCGAGTGTGGTCTCACAAAACCAGCAGGATTCAATCCAATGGGTTATGCAGTACCGCATTTGGCCAGAGTTGCAGGGGCACTGGTGACACTCGGAAATACTCCGTTCCCGAGTGTTTTTGAAGGTTTCCAAGTTCGGTTGAGCTGTCCCTGAGTATTTCCGAGGCTCTCCGGCGCCCCCCCCCCCCCACCTTTGGCCACATTTGGTATTGCATGCAATAGAAGTCAATGCGGAATAAATTATCTTTATTTCTATTGACTTCTATGGGGAAACTAGCTTTGATATGCAAGTGCTTTGGATTACAAGCTTTTTCCTGGAACGGATTATGCTTGTAATCCAAGATTCCACTGTATAAGCATTTTGAGCTTTACTCACTTTTTTAAACAGACTGCTATTATTTTTAACACAACTGTATATACATTTTAGGGGTTTTAGCAAAATGTATTGGAAATTCCTTAAAAAAAGCTGCTTATTTCACCATGCCCTTTTTTAGATTCCTGAATGGGAGATTTGCACACATTTTGAGGAATTAACAAAGACTGGCACATGCTTCATGCTTGCATAGTAGATGCTGCGTCTGTTTTTCAAAAGGGGTGCAAGGGGGAGGGGGAGTGATATGCTCCATGTTCTATTGCTGTGTCTCTAACAGACAAAGCACAGAGAGCAGTTCAGCTGGAGCTGCATACTCCAATTCTTATGCCCCCTTCCCCGCTCAGCTGAGTGCAGGAGGAAGGAGGAGGGTTATTAACCCTGCAGGCTTGGCAGAGAGGCATGTGAGCTGTCTGCTGACAATTCATATCCTGTATGCCAGGTCCACTCTGGCAGTAATCTGCGGCAGATTTCTATACTAAAAACTGCAGCTTTCCCTTTGGAAGCAGTTCCTGCGCCAGTTTTTATTTCACTCGGAAATAGAAACTACTGTGGGCGGAACAGAGGGGAATTGTGGTATTAAGGTGTTTTGGGCTTCTGTGGGTGACAGTGTGCTTTTGCACCTGGCTTCAATGGGGGAAATTTAAAGGCTAAGCACACCTTAAAGTTTAACTTGTATCTTAGTTAGACTTCTGAGAAAATCCATAAATCTCACACACACAAAAAAGATAATTTAAAGCATTTGTTAACCCAACCCCCCCCCCCCCCCCCCCCCCCAAAAAAAACAAAAACAAAAAACAGATCCTGTTCCCTTAAAGCATGAGCATGTTATACAGCACAGTGCTTGTGCTGTGTCATTTGGCCCCCTGTAACACCTATGAAACCTGGCTGATCCTGTCTGGCTATGCCCTCCCCCCCTATAAACTGATAATCGACGATAATCATGGCAGCTGAGCCCTGACACTGTGGTCAGTTTACGTGCCTCCATCATTCGCAGCCTGCTTTCTGTCTCCTATGTCCTCCTCCCCTCCCTGCCTATCTGCTCATGTCAGCGCTCACCCCCTCTGCTCATGCTGCTTTCATATTTCATATTAACCACTTCCGGACCGCCTCACGCCGATATATGTCGGCACTTTGAAGTGGGATATCATTGTTATGGCAGCAGCTAGCTACCATAACCCCGGTATCCTTTTCTTCAGTGAGCGGTGCGGTTTCAGATAAAAGTGGTCTCTGCAGCGGATTCGCCACAAGGTCCCTTTTATCTGTGGCTGGAAAAGGCCCCCTCCCGCCGATCTCCGGTGCCCTCCGCCGCTTACTGGTAGCGACTGAGGTCGATCAGGTCCTGTCCCTGGCTTGGTATGGAGACGAGTGAGGGAAAGATGCCCCCCACCCGTCACCATACCATTGCGGGGCAGAAGCGACGTCAAAATGTCACTTCCACCCATAGCTCTTAAAGCAACATTTTTTTTTATTTTTTTTTTATTGCATTTTACTGTAAATATGAGATCTGAGGTCTTTTTGACCCCAAATCTCATATTTAAAAAGTAAAAATACAAAATAAAAGATAAAATAAATAAGAATTTTTTTTTTTTAAATGCACCCCATTCTGCCGAGCTCGTGAGCAGAAGTGAACGTGTACGTGAACAGCGGCCACATATAAACCACACTTGTGAGGTATCACCACGATCGATGGAGCGAGAGCAATAATTCTAGCTCTAGACCTCCTCTGTAACTCAAAACGTGCAAACTGTAGAATTTTTTAAAGGTCGCCAATGGAGATTTTTAAGGGTAAAAGTTTGTTACCATCCCACGAGCGGGCACAATTTTTGAAGTGTGACTTTTTTTGTGTCGATTTACTCGGAGTAACATTATCTTTCACAATATTAAAAAAAAATTGGGCTACCTTTTACAGTTGTTTTTTTTTTTTTTTTTTTTTCAAAAAAGTGTATTTTTTTCCAAACAATGTGCGCTTGTAAGACCGCTGTGCAAATACGACAAAGTATTGCAACAACCACCATTTTATTCTCTAGAGTGTTAGAATAAAAATATAATGTTCAAGTTTCTAGCGAAAAAAAAAAAAAAAAAGTTTTTTTAACTTGTAAACACCAAATCTCAGAAAGAGGTCAGTCCTTAAGTGGTTAAAAGCTCCCATCCACTCTGTATTATAACAATAAGTTTCTCTTTGTCTGTGTTATATAATAAATATGCTTATCTGTTCCGATAACACAACGGCTCCCTGCGACCATGTGACTCCCCATCTGGTCCCGCCCACTGGAACTGTCAGCCGGGCAGAGGAGAAAGGAGGCACCTGAGCACTGGGAGATGATGTGTTATCGGTACAGATAAGCATATTTATTATATAGCACAGGGGAATTTATTGTTATAATACAGAGGGGATGGGAGCATTTTATAGAAGTGTCTTAACAACCACTTTTAAGTTCCTTGGGGATATTGTAAGGAGCTCATCAAAGCTGCCATATTGGCACAAAGCGACTGTTTCATAAAATTGCAGCTTGTTGTAGATTGAAATGGAAGGTCATATGAAATAACACATTTTAAAAAGGCTGATATAGCAATATACAGTATTACTATATATATTTTATATAATTTTTTTTTTAATTATTATTTAAAGTGTAGTTTTTTTCTTTTAAATAATAAATTGGATTAGTATTCCTAAATTGTTGTGATCTTACCTTTTTAGCGTTATCCCTGCATACACTTCCCCTAATCATCCCTTTTTATACAATTTAGTAGCACAGTGACTATACATGTGAATATTGAATATGTGAGGATTATTGGGGTATGTGTTTTCTACCATCTTCGTTTGTGTTCTGTTTGCTACATCACCCAGGATACATGGCTGTGAAACACACAGAAACTGCTAAATATACATCATATAGCATTGAAGGGTCTGCTGTCCTACCTGGTATATATCACATACAAGGACAGAAATATCTCCCCCTATAGCTTTAAAACTAAAGGGAGCAGACTTCATAAAGATACTCTATATAGTACATAAAAATTTAGCAGCAGATATTTATATACCATAGGTTATACGTATTTATAGCATCAGGCTCTGTAATGTTCTGTTATACGCAGGTATAGTAAAGGGATAGATATATATGGTATATGTAGTACACACCAGTATATCAGTGTAGGTTACACATATTTATTGGACCAGGTTGTGTAATGTTTTATGTTCTATACACAAGTGTGGTAGCAGCTTTGTAATGAGATAATGTGTATTGTATGGTAAATGTAGTGCACACTGATATAGCAGCAAGTAGTGTAATTGTGTTTGTGTTTGTGTCAAACAGGTATAGCAGCGTCTTTCCCTCGCTGAACATGGCTGTGAAACGTAGGGAGCAGGCTCTACAGGAATACAAGAGACTCCAGACCAAGGTGGAGAAATATGAGGAGAAGGAGAGGACTGGGGCTGTGATTGCGAAGTTGCACCAGGTCAGTGTATGGTTAATAGTAACCAATTTGTGTGGTTTTTGTTTTGTTCTTTGTATAGGGACTAGAGTTGGACATTTTTAGAGCTAAAAGTAATTCTAATTATTTATAGAGGTGTGTAAAGGGCAGCACCTCAAAGATCACTTACTATATCAAAACCTATTAATATTCTTTTCCTCCTGTGCCTATTTCTGTAATTTCCGCTGCTATTTCAAGAAACCACTTCCTTTCAGTTTGGTGAAGTGTCTTGTACAGTTATCAGCATGCTTGTCATGGGTGGAATATGCAGCGTCATCCACTCTGGCCATGCCCCTCTAGTCCAGTATGTATGATGCAATGTCAGATTATGCAATCGCTTGCCTGAGGCCTTTTCTATGACTTGTATATCTCCATAGCTGACACTTTACTCGATAGCAGGGATTGCCATTTACAGTATAATATTGAGACCTGACTGATCTCCCCCCCCCCCCCCCCCCTTTTTCCTGTCTCTCTCCTCCACCCACTTCTCTTTCATTGCCAGCGGCAACACAGAATATTCATGAGGGCTTCCACTTTTCTTTTTCTATGTATAAAATATACCGATACATCATCATTTTCTTTCCACCGAAAAAGTGTAATATACACATGTATATTTACCTGCATTCTCTGCAGTGCTGTGGGTAAACGTTACATGCATGGATAGAAAGTGTCTAAGGTTATGAAGCAATGTCTAAGTCCCATGAAATTAACCGATTTTCCACTTAAAGAAAAAATTAATAATTACAAATTCATTTCCTATTAAAGGTTTATAAAACTTTTTCAGTTGTGCAATATGCAAGTGCTGTACTGCAAAAATTACGGATTTTACGAACTGTTTGTAAATTTACTGACCATTTGCGACCATGTCAGAGGGTGGTAAAGCAGTGGCAGCCAGGCAATCCGAAGGTGGTAAACCCATGCCTCAACCATATATTTTAACACCGCCCATGTAATCAAGGCCTTACCGCTAACTGGGGTCTATTGCAGAGATTTCGCCTCTATTACTGTTGCGCTGATAGTGGTTTCACCAGATAGGTAGTGGAGCGTAATCTGCAACACAGACAAAAATTGAATGGTTGATAAGGGTTAATAGCATTACCTTACTCGGTGTCTTGGTTTCAGTTTACTCCTACTTCCTGCCTGGTGAAACAGTTGTCACCAGTACTTCAAATAAGAAATCGTTTTAAAAATCTGACAACCTAACCCCTCTCCCATTCTTTTCAAAGCTTTAAAAAAAAAAAGTGATTTGGCTGAATGTACTGCACACTTTAAGACCTTTATAACAGGTCAGTCAGTGTGTGCTCATCCAGCAGTCTCTGCCCTTTCAACCCTTAAAAATGATTGTAATTGTAAAGTCTCAAAACATGTTATACTTACCTCCTCTGTGCATTGGTTTTGCACAGAGCAGCCCTGATCCTCCTCTACTCTCGGGGTCCCTTTTTGGTGCCCCTGGGCCCTCCCCCCCGTTGAGTGCCCCCACAGCAAGCAACTTGCTATGGGGGCCACCCGAGCTGAGTCACAGCTCCCTGTGTCCAATCTGACACGGAGCCCACTTTTGGCCCCGCTCCCTCCCTCTCTCTCAGGAGGGAGAGTGCAGGACAGCCGAGACACTCCTTGACAGTGCTTGAAATAAGTATAAGGGGGGCTGAGGGGGTCTGCTGCACACAGAAGGCTTTTTATCGTAACCGCTTCCCGACCGCCTCACGCAGATATACTGCAGCAGAAGGGCACATACAGGCAGATTAACGTAACTATACGTTGCTCTTCAAGCCAGCGGCGTGCGCCCTTCGGGAGCTCCGTGAGTGTGATCGCGGGTCCCGCGATCATCTCACGGAGAGGAAGAAGGAGGAAATGCTAATGTAAACAAGCACTTCCCCGTTCTGCCTAATAACACCAGCTCTGAACACAGCTCCCTGTAATCGGGAATGGTGATCAGTGTCGTGTCACACACAGCCCCCACCCACCCACAGTTAGAATCACTACTTAGGACACACTTAACCCCTACAGCACCACTACGTAACCCCTTCACTGCCCGTCACATTTACACAGTAATCAATGTATTTTTTTAATTGCACTGATCACTATAAATGTGAATGGTCCCAAAATTGCACCAAGAGTGTCCGATGTGCCCGCCGTAATGTCGCAGTCCTGTTAAAAAAACGCTGATCGCTGGCATTATTAGTAAAAAAAAAAAAAAATAATAATAATAATAAAAATGCCATAGAACTATCCCCTATTTTGTAGATGCTATAACTTTTGCGCAAACCAATCAATAAACGCTTATTGCAATTTTTCTTGCCAACAATATGTAGAAGAATACGTATCAGCCTAAACTGAGCAAAAGGTAAAAAATGATGTGTTTTTTTTTTCTTCAAAATTGTCGCTTTTTTTTGTTTTTAGTGCAACAAAAAACCGCAGGGGTGATCAAATACCACCAAAAGAAAGCTCTATTTGTGGGGGAAAAAAAGGATGTGAATTTTTGTTTGGAAGCCTTGCCGTACGACCGCGCAATTGTCGGTTAAAGCGACGCAGTGCCTAATCGCAAAAAGTGCTCTGGTCTTTGGGTAGCCAAATGGTCCAGGGCTGAAGTGCTTAATGCATTAAGATAAAAAAAACCTTCTGCCCTTACAACCACTTTAAAGCTGAACTCCAGTTATGATGAATCATGGCTATGACATGATTAATGTTTTGTACAATGTATTGAGTATTTCTGCTTGATTGTATACTGGGTAAGTCATTGTCTGGAACGCCTCAGTGAATCTTGTAAGTGTAATAATGTGTGATGCAAAATTTGATTCTTTAATAAAGGCAGATTAAATAAAAAGGTAAATGAGTATTTGGGCTGTTGCTAATAATTTAGAAAGTGGTATTTCATGTAATATGTTTTCAAGAATTTCCAGAGAGCAGATATGGTTTGGTGGCATGATCTTGGCACTGTCTTGTTTAAAAGCCCTGGATATCATTCATTCTTTCGAAACCTGTTTTAGATGCTAAACGCTGCCATCTAGTGTTGTATTAGTGAAATGCATTTGATCTCCCAATAAATCGTGTATGATGTTAATTAAATCTTCTCCACTTCAGGCCAGAGATGAATTGCGTCCAATTCGGGAGGACTTTGATATAAAGAACCGCCAGCTATTGGATGAAATGCCAAAGTTTTACAATAGTCGCATAGATTTCTTCAAACCCAGCTTTCAATCTCTGATCCGAGCCCAGGTATATAGTGTCTTGTGTATCAGGCCTTTATTTTTGTAGGTAAAAGTATAATGAAAAGTAGGAAAGCATTAATGTCTATGTGTATTTATAGTTTGTTCTGTGAGTTTGAGAAGAGTATTGTCACCCCCCCTCCCCAGTATCTTATGTCAGGTTAAACCTGACCATTTTGTACTTGCATATTACTATGACAACCCTGTGAGGTGGGAAAATTGGTTTAGTCACTCAAAATGATATAGTGACACCAAATAACAGCTGTGCCTGTAATATTTTGACAACCTTACAACTTTTAGGCCGGGTTCACACTGGTACGACAAACTCTCTGACATTGGGAGCTCATGTTGCATGACGTGTGAAAATCAATGTTTCCCTATGGGAGCCGTCTTAACTGGTCTGACTTTGAAAATGCTCCCTGTACTACTTTGGTCCGACTTTGATCCTACGTCCGCCAATTGAAGTCAGATCAAAGTCGGATTGCCGTCTTGCATGCTCTGACTTTGGCATGAGACTTGTGCTCTGATGATCTTGAGGGGGAACTCCATGCCAAATTTTTAAGAAAAAAACTGGCATGGGTTCCCCCTCCAAGAGCATACCAGGCCCTTCGGTCTGATATGGATTTTAAGGGGAACACCCTATGCCGAAGAAACTGCATGGGGTCCCCCCAAAATCCATACCAGACCCTTATCTGAGCACGCAGCTCGGCCGAACAGGAAAGGGGGTGGGGACGAACGACTGCCCCCCCCACCTGAACCGTACCAGGCCGCATGCCCTCAAAATGGGGGAAGGGCCCCCCCACCCCAAAGCACCTTGCCCCCATGTTGATGAGGACAAGGGCCCCTTCCCGACAACCCTGGCCATTATTTGTCGGGGTCTTTAATAAGGGGGCCCCCAGATCCTGGCCCCCCCACCCTATGTGAATGAGTATGGGGTACATTGTACCCCTACCAATTCACCTGGGGGAAAAATCTGGGGCTCCCAGATTCCGATAAGCCCCCCGCCCACAGACCCCGACAACCAATGGCAAGGGTTGTTGGGAAGGGGCCCGCCCTTGTCCTCATCAACATGGGGGCAAGGTGCTTTGGGGGTGGAGAGATGCCCCCTACCCCAAAGCACCCACCCCCCATGTTGAGGGCATGCGGTCTGGTATGGTTCGGGGGAGGGGGCGCTCGCTCGTCCCCACCCCCTTTTTCTGATTGGCTGGGCTGCGTGCTCGGATAAGGGTCTGGTATGGATGCTGGGGGGACCCCCACACTGTTTTTTCGGCGTGGGGCGTTCCCCTTAAAATTCATACAAGACCCAAGGGCCTGGTATGCTCTTGGAGGATGAACCCATGCCGGTTTTTCATTTAAAATTTGGCGTGGAGTTCCCCCTCAAGATTCATACCAAGCACATTGCCTGGTATTGGCGGGGTTCCAAGTCGGATCAGTGTTCATTGAAAGTCGGACGCAAGTCGGCTTCAAGTCGCAGGGCAAAGTCCGATCCAAAGTAGGATGGCTGTCGAGTTGTACCAGTGTGAACTCGGCCTTAGGAGTTTCACTAACCTGTTGAAAGGGCAATCCTTTCTTTAAAGTAGAACTATAAGCAAAACCTTTTTTTCATGTTGGATAGAGTAAGGAAGGGTTGGAACTGCTGTCAGATTTATTTTTTAGTTGTACTTTAATTTAAAAAAAGAAATAAAAATAGCTGACATTGACCAATCATTCACTACAGCTAAATCATTCGGGTGTATTTGATTTCAAATGAGCTTAAATGATTCACCACCAGTTAATGTTTGTCTGACGTTCACTGCTTTATAAGTATACCATTAGGCCTGTTCACCCCCCACTGCTGGGAGAAGACCGTGATTATTGCTGACAGCTATATCGGCCACTAGCAACAATCGCAAGTGCATCCAGGAGGCTGGTTGTACCCAAGTTGACCAATCATTCAATCAACTTGGTACATTCAGCCTGCCCACACAAGGTTCCTGCTGAAACGGCCAAGATTCGAACTGCCTATGGCCGGCCTAAGGATATATTATAAAGCAGTGACCGTTTGCCAAACATTAACTTGTGGTGAATCAAACTCATTTGAAAAACCAAATGAGTGATTTACCTACAGTGAATGGTTGTTCCAGGTCAGATTCACTGATTTATAAGGCTACTTTCACACTGAGTGGCTTTTCAGGCATTTTAGCGCAAAAATAGCACCTGTAAAGCAACTGAAAAGCGCCTCTCATGCCTACCCACTGTGAAAGCCCGAGTGCAAGAGAGAATAAATTGAGATCCTCTAATCTGTCCTCAAACTTCCTCCATGCTTCTTATCAGTTTAGTTGACCTTCTCTGTACTTTTTCCAGTTTCCTCGATATAATTTTTATGAACTGGTGCCCAAAACTGAACTGCATATTCAAGATGAGGGCAAAATGATATCCCTCTCTCTGGAGTCCATACCTCTCTTAATACAAGAAAGGACTTTGGAAACTGCAGCTTGGCATTGCATACTAGTATTAAGCTTATGCTCTACCAGAACCCCCAGGTCCTTCTCCACTATGGATCCCCCCAGTATGTATGATGCATGCATATTCTTAGCCCCAAGTGCATAACTTTACATTTATCAACATTAAACCTTATTTGCCACATAGTTGCCCAATTAAACAGTGTGTTGAGGTTGGCTTGTAAGTGGGAAACATCCTGTAAGGACGTTATTCCACTGCATAGCTTGGTGTCATCTGCAAAGACAGAAATTATACTATTAATCCCAGACCCAATATCATTTATAAAGATCTTAAAAAGTAAGGATCCCAGCACTGAACTTTTGGGTACACCACTGATGACCTTAGACAATTCAGAGTAAGAATAATTAACCACTACTCTCTGAATTCTGTCTTTTAGCCAGTTTTCTATCCATTTACAAATTGATCTTTCCAAGCCTGTAGACTTTACCTTACACATGAGCTGTGTGTGGGGAACTGTGTAAATGCTTCTGCAAAAGCTTTAGCGGGCAGCAGTAATCGCATGTAAAAATTCCTACAGGCTGGTTGTACCCAAGTCGATCAATGGATCACCTTGGGTACAACCAGCCTGCCCATAGATGGATGGAATCTTGGCCAGCCCCTGCTGAACTGGCTGGGATTTGATCCATTTTTGGCCGTCTTTAGTATCGCTAGCCTACTCAAGGGGAGTGGTGTGTCTGGGTTAGGGTAGGTTAATGGCCTTGAAATGGTGGCCTGTTTTATTTATCTATTTATATAAAAGTAAACTTGTTCTTTTTGACAAGTAGTGATAGAACCAAGGATGGTGGCCGCCTCTCTTTATTTCCTTATTCATAGCATCCTCATTTTTTTCTGCTTCTTATGCTGGACCTACAGTTAGTCATTGTGTCCTTCCCTTTTGTAGGTGGTGTATTACACGGAGATGTCCCGGGTGTTCGGAGAGTTGGCCCAGCAGGTGGATGAGATACAGCTCACAGATGCTGAAAGAGAGCGGGAGAATGAAGCCAAGTTAGCCGAGCTACGTGCTCTCTCCATTGTAGCGGATGATTGATACTGGACAGTAATGAAGAGATTGAGAAATTGTTATATGGAAATGTTACCTTACGGTGACTTCCGCATGAGCACTAACTGGATCCATGTTAAGTAAATAAGGTACTCACAATATGAACCCTGCTGGGCCTGTGCTGACACTGAAGTATTCACCATTGACATTCTATGATGCCTGACAATAGCTGCTAATACATTGCTTGTACAGCACAATAACCCATATCTGATACCCCACATAGTCCTTTTACTGATTGTATGACTCCGTATTTTCCTGTTACATTGGAAACTGCAAATATGTGAAGTACGAGGAGATTGAATGAACTCCTAAAGTGCCTTTGTAATCATTTTTACTAAAAGTTGACTGTTATGGATAAAAGCTTCTATACGTTGAGCTCTTCATTTGTCAAATGATCTCAAATGAGAACTGTGTGTTTTTGCCCGTGCAGCATAAAAACATGATGGCTGCACGTTGATTTGTTGCTTTGGGCTACAAAAAACATTTTCCTTTCAGACCATTTGAGAAGTGAGGACAAATGTGGTCTATCAATCCAGCTGGACCTGCGCAGCAAATACTAACAACAGGATTATTTTGTTCAGATTTACACATTTTTTTTTTTTTTTTTTGTAATTGCTTTTAAATTCCTGTTTTTCATTTCTTCTTCTTCTTCTCTTCTCTTTTTTTTTTCTTAAAAGCTGAACTCCAGGATTTATATTTTTTGTATACTTACATTGGGCCAGCTTGGCTCAATCTAAATTTACATGTCTGATATCCAGAGGGTCTTTGGGGATGCTGGGAATAATTGTAGAGTGTGTGCTACATACTGTACAGTGAGAGCTGTGATCTTCCAGGTTCTGTGTGAACTGCTTCCCCTCTGCACACTGACCACAGGGGGGCACTCTCTCAGCATCTCCACCACTCATAGAACACCTTGTATCTTTTTCAGTGAATACAAGGCATTCTTTTATTGGTCAGGGTAGAGACTGATGTCACCGCCCCTCCTCTCCACTTTGTCTGCCTAAGTCTGCCACAATGTGTCTGCGGGGACACCTCCAAGGAACAGCTAACAGGAAACAGCCACGTTACCCAGGCAGCAAAGTGTGTACCTAATAATAATTATAAAAAAAGGACCCTCCCACTATGCATTTCAAATTAGAAAAGAACTGGGACTCGGCGCGTCACTCAGCGTGTCATGCGCCTGCCAATTTAAGTAAAAGGATATTTTAGGTATTTTTTTTTTTTTTTTGCTTTAATTAAATTCAGTGGTAGTGGGTGGTGAGGATTTAAGGGTAATGGGTTACAGGAATTAATTTTAACTACTTCACAGCAATTTTTAAATTTGCACTATCGGTCTATTGATTTGCCATAGCTCAAAGTTACCTGAGTCCTGTATCGATCAAGTACTGTGCCTGCCTGCCAGCTGCTTGACTGACAGTAGCGGAAGCCATTGGCTCCCGCTGCTGTCAGTCAAATTCCTGTGAGCGGGTTGGGGGGTAGGCCCAAGCTGTGTTGTGTGTGTCAATGGACACACACAGCCTGGCTCGGGATCGAGTCTGCACATCTGCCCCCATAGCAAGCGGTAGACACAGAAGGAAAAGAGCCAAGATCACCGTCGGTAGACTGCAGAAGAGGAGGTTCAGAGCTGCACTGTGCAATAGCATTAAAAATGCCTTTACAAATACTTATACATATTACACACTATAGAGAATTATGTGATTTGCTTTGCCATTCATGCCTGTGAGATGGCAAATGCAGGAGAAATCACTGAAGTGAAATGAGGCCCCAGGATGAATGATTCTGGTACAAAGCATGGCAAAGATATCTACAAACGAAAACAAAAAATATTAATGGTAAAAAAAGACTTGAAATCTGAAGAAAAAAATATATATCAAGGGGAAAAGGGGACAAACTAGTTAATTATCTGAGCACCACAAACTAAAAACACAATTTCATTGATTTTCATTCAGTCACTGCTCCATCCACCCATGTCTGTATGCTTTATTTTGCAGAGAAATCACTTTGAAACCCCCGCCCCCCTAGCATTCCTAGCTGTTGCCATCTTGAGTAAGGGCAGATAATTCATGTAGCATTAACTTCCTGGAATCCATCTGCCCTTAGCGCAGGCAGGAGGGTGTACTCAACTGAGAGAGCCCCTACCCCCTTCCTGAAGACTCCTAGGATGTATGACATCATTGGCTTAGGCTGAAAACCAGATCGCAACTGAAAAAATAATATATAATAATAGACCCTCCTATCTATTTACTAATGCTAGCAGCATAAGGATTGGTTAATGCTGACTTCGCTTTAACTAAGGGCTAATAGGGGAATCAATAGGAATGCATTTATTTTATTTTTAATTTTTTAAACAAAAAAAATGAACTTCTAGGTTTTCTTTAAGCAATGTCATATACAAATCAAAGGTCACACCTTCAATCTACATAGGAATGAACTAGAAAATACAATTAAACAATACATTGTATTTAGTCAATGACACTTGCAGACAGGAGTGTCATTTTCCACAACAGGAGCCACTACATGTTGTCAGCCACTCCTGTTGTGTAATAGTAATTCCCAGCTGTCATTTTGACAGCTGATTGTTGTCGGTAATAGTGTCAGGGGAGTGGAATTGGACAGAGAGATTCATCCTCCAAATGCTGATGTTTTTTCTAGGCTGTATCTCTAATGGTCTAAGAAGTGGTTAAACAAGGAATTGGTTCTATGGGCACACTTTTCTTTTTTCCTTTGCTCAAATGTTCAGAACTCATCTACACTATGGAGATGCTTTAGTAAAACTGGGGAGTGCAGCTCTGCATGGTAACCAATCCGCTTCCAGGTTTTACTGTCAAAGCGCAAACAAGCTGAAATTAGAAGCGGATTGGCTACAGTGCACAGCTGTATCACTCTCCACCTTTAGTAAATCCCCCCCCCCCCCCCATGCTACTATGAAAATGTATACAAGTGTCTGTCTGCTGTCACATTGTCCTTAATGATATCATCCCACTATGTAGGTTACAAGCAGGTATGATGGAGGACAGAAGATGCCAGTTTTATTTAAAAAGAAAAAAGTTTGCACTGTGTTTTTGATGTATAGTAACATTTGCTTTATGTTCTGCTTATGAAAGTTTAGTATCAGACACTAAAAGAAAGTATGACTATATCCTACCTCACATTTTATGTTCCTTAAGTGAACTAGACATACACCACCATCCGTCCAATAACATTGCCCTACATGACCGTTGTTATAGTCTGACTGAATCACCAGGAGCTCTGGGGTTGTGTCGCCCTCTTGTGGACAGTGGAGAAACTGGTGGCATTTCCTAACAGATGGTTTTCAAAATTTGTAGCTAGAAGCAGAGCTATAGTAATTGGTGATAGCTAAAAATATGCACGCTATCATTATTTTTTCTGTGATTCTGCTTCGAAAACCAAAAACTGTAGCTTGCTGAAGCTCACTGAGTATTGTAGTTGAAAAAAAGAAATATCTAAAAAGCCCAAACTACAGTGTAGTTTTTACCCAATGTGTAGTTCCATGATCAGATATCTAGCACCAGTTGGATCAGAAATCTCCTGCAATGTGCAGTCCTTACTGGGGTGATCAGTATATAGTGATCTCTATTGAAGTGGAGCAGTTTAACATAAGACGGTTTCTGGTTATTCAATTACCTGTATACTATACACTATCTAAAAGGTTATAGTTTTGCCCATCTTGTTTGTTCCTGGATTCCCATATCATTATGCATCAGTTGCAGGGATATATAGCTTGGCAGCTGCTAACGTGACAGGTTTTCTGATAATTGCACTCCTTTGGTCTCAACGTTAAGTAAAACTACTTAGAATTAATATAAAGCTGAACTCCAGGCAAAAAAAAAAAAAAGTTTTCCTTTATGATGGAGCTGTACCTGCGCTGCAAGGGTCAATTGCTCATTTTTTGTCTAGGGGAGAGATGAAGGGTTATATAACTTATGTGATCCTCCCCACACAAGCCTGGTCCCTGCAGCTCCTGTACCCTGCTCTCTGAACATGAGGACGCCCGAACATTCCACCGCTGGATTGTGGTGGAGCAGAGGATCAGGTACATATAAGGATCTCTACTTCCCTGGACAAAATGAGCATGTAACCCTTGCAGTGCGAGCCAGTGTTAATTTTGTAGACTAATATCGACAAACTTAACAATATATTCGACTTAAATACAACTAAAACAATGCAGATGACTAAAATACGATTTATAGCTAAAATTGCATTTTAGTCAAGACTATGACTAGAACTATATTGAAATGTGACATCAAAATTAACACTGGTTATATATCACAGTGGCTAAATCTGTGTCTGTACTGCATGTTCAAACCTCAAGACCAGAAATAATAACATGTTAGATTTTTACTATGTTTTATGTAATGAGTTTGGCAATTCTAGAGAAATACCTAAATAATTCATTACAATTCATTACAATTTAACTGAACCCATTAGATTTTAGAAAGAATAAAACGTACTGTAGATTTTAGTTGGTTAAAGTGGTTTTGAACCCTTACAACACACTTTTTGCTACAGCTAAGTCTATAATAAGGCTTACCTGTAGCTACACTGGATATCTCCTAAACCTGAATGTTTTAGGAGAATATCCCCTGTATTTGCATGTGCTGAAGTCATTGGTATATGCGCCCTGAAGCAAACTGAAGCAATGGCAATTCGTGCTGTTTCTTCAGTGAATGTGCCATTACCGGAGCCCGCGATACCCTGCACCCTGAAGCAATGGCACGTACGTGCTGTTTCTTCAGTGAATGTGCCATTACTGGAGCCCGCGATACCCGGAAGTAAATCCAGGCGCGATGTTGGCCGCCGGAGCGGTGTACGGAGACGGCTGCATGGACTTCGATCTTAGGTAAGTAATTCATAATGAGCTAGTAAGCTATGCATACTAGCTCATTATGCCTTTGTCTTGCAGGTGTTTTTTTTTTTTTTTTTTTTTTCGTCCTAGGGTTTACAACCACTTTAAAATACGACTAAGGAAAACCATTCAGATGACTAAAACTGAAATAGAATTTTAGTCAAAAGACTATAACTAAAACTAAATTGAAATCTGATGTCAAAATTATGACTGGTGCGGGCTCAGCCCCACTGCAAGTGAAAACTATTTTTGTTTCCCGAAGTTGGGCACGACTGTTACATTTGTGCTCAATTAAAGTGTATCAAACCTCAAAAACTGAATATACTGTATATTGCCAGTCTTAGATGTGGTGGCTGCTTTCATTTTCAGGCTTTTTCCCCCCATATTTTCTCCAGGTAATCTAGCAGATAATACACTTCCTGTGCCCATGGTGGTTACAATAATTTCTCCATTGTATCTGTGCAGGCATCCTTGGTTGGCACACAGGCTGGGCTTCAAATACGTCTGCCTTTGTTCATTCCTGTAACATAGGAGTTGATGGGGTTAGTAGTTTATAGTAAATAAAAATAATTTTATGCTTCCAGGTCAGCTTATAGGAAGTGATTAAATTGTATTTTTTGCACTTGCTAAGCCTGCAAACAAAAAACGAATGCAGCCGTCACATCTGTAGACTGGTAAGCTGCGATAAGATTATTTTTGTGGGTGGGGTTATTTATCCTCTAGTATACACCTTGTGAGGCAATCGCATCCCCCCATAGAATGATATTTAGCTTAATGAGAGGTTCCCAATAATCACTAAATGACCTGTCTTTATTCTGGACTGAGCTGTGTCCTCTAACCTACATTGTACTCCGTTTCTTATCTCTTGTCATTCTGTGTTGTTTCCTCATGAGCCTCGAGTACTGAGGGATTCCTGGATTACCTGTCGCAGAATCTGCCCTCCTTTATTTATTGTGGAATGGGCCAGTCTGTGCTATAGTTCCCGTACATAATTCTCATTTTCTCACTTATGTCAATAATTTGTTTTCTTGTCATGATTGTTCTAGAAAAATGTCTTATTTTATTATTGTGTATCTGTAACTTGGGTGGGAATATAATCTATTTTAATAAAAATCTTAAATACATGTCGTCTTGTTTTCTTCTTGTACAACAAGCACATTACTTGATGATGACTGTCTTCACTGTGTTCCATGGTATATCTAATGCCTTGGAAATTCTTTGTACCCTTCTCCTGACTGATACCTTTTAACAATGAGATCCCTCTGATGTTTTGGAAGCTCTCTGCAGACCATGGCTTTTGCTGTTGGATGCGACTAATGCCCAGTACACATGATGACAGTATTGGATAAATGTTCGTCCATTTTTTTTTTTTTTTTTTTGCATGCTAATCTCGAATCGAATCTGATGAGTTTACTAAAGTCATGAAAATTCCTGTAGGACAGAAAAAAAAATCGTAAGTGATGTCATTTGTTGTAATGCATTTGTATTGCATTTTCGAACGATAGCTGTACTGATTAAACGAAAATCGTACGATCTGGCTTTTTTTCCCGTTCATGTCCGATAGAATAATATCTAATGAACTGAACTGATCAGCTCTCAAAAGCTCTATACTAACGACCCGGTTATCGTATGAACGATTTGAAAGCGGTATTTTCCACACTATTTTCTGATGGTGTATATGGGGCATGAGAAAATGTCAGGAAAGACCTACTAGAACAGCTGAACTTTATTTGGCCGTTAATCAGAGGCACATTAAATGATGGCAGGTGTGTACTGACTACTATTTAACATGAGCTTGAATGTGATTGCTCAATTCTGATCACAGCTACATCCCCCAGTTATAAGAGGGTGTGCACACTTATGCACCCAAAGATTTCAGTTGGTTTCTCAATTAAGTTGTACAGTTTATAGGTTACATTAAAGGTGGAAAAAGTTCTGACATTATTTAGCTTTGTCTCACTTTTTTACATCACAAAAACCTGACATTTTAACAGGAGTGTGTATATCTTTTATATCCACTGTACACACGCTTATGTCTGTATTTTTTGAGATGCGCAATACATTCTGCGCATGCGCTGCCAACACCTACACATTGGTGATATTTACACCATGCCCTAAATGAGTGATTCAGACAGCATCAGTGCAGGTGCTGAATGACCTTGCCCCTACATTCCTTCAGAGTCACCAAAGGCGATGGTCATTCAGCCCCTGCACTGCCTCAGCATAAATGTCTCATTCATGATGAGATGTAAACGCAAACAATTTGTACTCAGCAGGCGGCGATGCATGTGCAGAATAATGAAAGCATGCTCATTCTCTACCTGCATTGCCAGCATCAGGTACACATTGTTCACATTTCAGTTTATAGCATAAAATAAGGTCAAAATGGAACCATGGATGCAGAATTTTCTTGTTTTGGTTTATACAGCGAAATACTGCAGACTAACACAAAACTGTTACTGTATTCAGATCCTTATAAAATAAGCATATTTGTACGTCCATGTGCATGAGCCTTAAATGCTTATACTTAAATTTTGCCTTTAGTTATACTTTGTGGCTGTAACTTTAAAGTGACACTAATTGAGGCTCGGCAACCTGTGGACCCATGGGCAGGAGGTGACAGCTTCCCTTCCTTGCCCACCTGTGGACTGCTCCCCCCACATATGCCGAGTGACGCAGAGAAAGAGCAACTTGGTATACTGCGCTGCTGACAAGCAGAAGGAATGGGAACCTAGACAGAAGCAGGGGTGGCATTTACTGGAACCGATCCCCTGTAGTCCCCCCCCCCCCCCCCCTCAGCAGCTGAAAGCAGGCTTCTCCGTCCTGTCGTCTTTCAGCTGTTGCAGTGATAAACTACAGGGGATTTTATTCCAGTAAATGCTGCCCCCAGTGCCCCTTCTGTACAGGTTCCCCTTCTTTCCACTACCCGGGTCTTTGTGTGCTCCTCCGTTCCCACCACCCACTCGCAGTGCTGCTGGCTGTAGCGGAGGATTGTCTCAAGGTGGAGAGCAGGGTAAGGGGCTAGTAAATATCTAATATTTACCAGCCCCTTCCTTTTCAGAATGAATCACTGTGTTCATTCATAACTGAAACATAGAAAACTATGTTTACTATACTTCCCTTTGTGAATGAACAGGGAGACTTGTGCAGAAAAATAAAATTGTAAAAATCTATCATTAAAAAAAAAACGAAATAATAGAAACCAATACAATTCTCTTCTTTACTGACATCATTTACTGCCCTAATGACACTGTCCATTTTAAGGTAGGCAAGCTTAATTTTATTTTTTTATAAAACATTTGTTTCATTATATTTCTCTTACGCTGGGTTCACACCTATGCAAATCAGATGTGGGTTTTCCGCTTCCAATTCGCATAGCAGGTCCAGTGCGTTTTGCATGAAAATTTGTGCTTTTTTGGTCCGTTTCCAGTCCGAATTCAGCCCAAAATTTGGGCTGATATTGGACCTGAAACGGTGAACCCAGTGCGACGGATGTGGCGATGGTGTGAACCCAGCCTAAGTGTTCCTTATTATTTAGTTAAGCCTTGCAATTAACTTTTGGGGGGGCGCCGCAGTCTGGTGATCTTTGATCTCTTTCATGTTGTTTAGGTAGATCGCCGCCTCTCAAAGGTTGACTACCCCTGCATCTCAGGAGTAACAAAAAAAAGAGGGACCGTGGAAAACGGCCAGTGGGAACACAACAAAAAAGGGGGATATGGAGGGGTCTGAGAACAATAAAAGGTACTTTTTTGAGTTAATATATTGTCAAATGTATTGGGACACCTAACTTTACATGCACATGAACTTTAATGGCATCCCAGTAAGCTGGATGCACACTATACAATTTAAATTTGATTTTTTTTCTTTAGATTTACCAAAACCATATAATATGAGGTCAAACATTAACACTTTCAATTTGTATGCAATCAGGCAGGCCCTTGCACTACATAGTTGAAGGTAAATCTTAAGGAAATTGAACAACAATAGGTGTATAGTGTGTATCCAGCTTTAGTCTGTAGGGCTCAATACTGCACCAAATCATATGGCGTGGGGTTGTATTTCAGGGGTTGTGCTTGGCCCCTTAGTTCCAGTGAAGGGAACTCTTAAGGCGTCAGAATACCAAGAAATTTTGGACAATTTCATGCTCCTAACTTTGTGGGAACAGTTTGGGGATGACCCCTTCCTGTTCCAACATGACTGCGCACCAGTGCACAAAGCAAGGTCCATAAAGACATGGATGAGCGAATTTGAGGTGGAGGAACTTGACTGGATTCAACCCGATAGAACACTTTTGGGATGAATTAGAGCACAGACTACAAGCCAGGCATCCCAATACTTTTCACAATATAGTGTATATCCTTGAATGGACTATATTTCTGAAACCAGAGTTTAGTCATTTTAAGTAGTTCAAAGGAAAGCACGGTCCATTCACTGTACTGCTGGTGTGTAAAGGAGATACATCTACTACCAGTTCTTCATAGAAACACAAGAGGGCACTCTTAACTATGATTATTTGTATAGCTGGGTCTGTGCGTTGGAAGTTGCAGGTCAAGAAGGTGTTAGGAGTAGTCACCAGGTTAACACAATAGTTGACAGAGTAAGCTTTGCAGACAATACTCTGTTCTCTTTCTCTGTAGGGGAAGTGAGAACTTCACACCAACTGTGAAGTCAAACAAAGCCTAAAGAGCTAATTAGCAGGTTATCCTACCTACCGCAGTGGTATATCGTCTTCTATGTGTTATAGATACATTAACACACAATACTTCTTACTGTACTGTAGTCATAGAGCATCTGCACCATAGCCCTGTGTTCTCCTCTCCAAGTAAATACCATTACGCCAATTAGATTTCTATATCCCCTCAGCTGTCTACACAGTTCTAATGGAGTCATCTGTTTGTTCCCCACATTTTAATCCCCTTTAGTCTCAGGGTTCCCCCTTCTGTTCTAACAATCATAAGAGTTTGCTGAGATTGTGTTTTAATCCTGAGATAGGCTAGATAGATGAAAGTACCATTGTGTATATGGGAAGTCAGCCTATGCATTGCACACACAGGATGGTATTGTGTGCTGGGCATTTGTAAAGTGAAGCCTTCCATCGACAGAGATTACATTTAATCTCATCAAAGGATAATCATTTTACTTTATATGTTATTCTGTTTGAACTATGCTTTTGTAGTTTGCACGACTATTTTTTTTTTTTTTTTTTTTCTTATGGACCTGGGCTAGGGTTGAAAATTTACTGACAGTTTGTAAAAATCAATGATTTTTTTACAACTACCAGTAAATACCAGGGACTGATAATTTCATGCTGTGTTGACTTTTTAAGTGTAAATGACTTTGTTATAGGTATTGTAAGTGTTTCCATATCATGTTTATACTGTTCAAATAGTATGGTGTGAGTTTTCAATAGGAGTTCTGTAATTTTTCTGGTTGCCATTAAAAAAATGTGCTCTGCCAATAAATTTTCCATGTTTTGTCAGTAAAAAATTATGTGGGAGGTTGGCAACCCTGACCTGGGCCCTGTAAACGGTGAAGGCTTTTTTGTGGAGTGGCTCCTGAGAAATTGAGATCCAAGCACAAGGAACAGACATGATCATTCTAGTTTAACTCACAAAAATGTACGATAGAGCGTGTTGGCACTGTTTTCTGCCTTTTAAAGTTGTAGTAAACTCTTGCTTTTTTTTTTTTATACCTACATGTAAGCCAGGGGTTGACAAATTTGCTTGGAATCTAGGAGCCAGCTAAAAAAGTTAGGAGCCAGGTCCGTGACGGCGATCTGGACCTGTCCCTGGCCTGACATGGAGACGAGTGAGGGGAAGATAGCGCCCCAGCCCCCCACCTGTCTCCAAGTCATTGCCCATAGCTCTTAGAGGGACATTTTTAAATTGCATTTTAGTGTAAATATGAGATGCGAGGTCTCTCTGACCCCAGATCTCATATATAAAAGAGGACCTGTCATGCTTTTTTCTATTACAAGGGATTTTTACATTCCTTGTAAAAGGAATAAAAGTGACACACATTTTTTTTTTTTTAAAGAACAGTGAAAAAAATAAAAATAAAAATAAAAGTTAAAATAAGAAAAAAAAAATGTTTTAAATGCGCCCTGTCTTGCCAAGCTTGCGTGCAGAAGCGAACGCATATATGAAAGCAGTGTTCAAATCACACATGTGAGGTATCGCTGCGATCGGTAGAGTAAGAGCAATAATTCTAGCCCCAGACCTCCTCTGTAACTCAAAACGTGAAACCTGAAGAATTTTTTAAACGTCGCCTATGGAGATTTTAAAGGGTAAAAGTTTGTCGCCATTCCATGAGCGGGCGCAATTTTGAAGCGTGACATGTTGGGTATCGATTTACTCGGCGTAACATTATCTTTCACAATATAAAAAAAAAAAAATTGGGCTAACTTTACTGTTGTCTTTTTTTTTTTTTTTTTTTTTTTTTTATTAAATAAAAAATTTTTCCCCCAAAAAAAGTGCGCTTGTAAGTCTGCTGTGCAAATATGGTGTGACAGACAGTATTGCAACGACCATTTTACTCTCTAGGGTGTTAGAATAAATAATAAAAACATTTTTTATATATATATATATTTATATATATATATTTTTTTTTTTTTTTTTTTTTTTTTTTTTTTTTTTTTTTTTTTGCCAGTTCTGACGTTCCTTTCTTTCATGTAGTTTTTGGTAGAAAACTATTTAGAACCCCCCAAATATTATATATATTTTTAAGCAGAGGCCCTAGGGAAAAAAAATGGTGGGTGTTGCATATATTTTGGTCACACAATATTTGTGCGGTTTTTCAAACAGTTTTTTTGGAAAAAATACTCTTTAATTTTAATGCACACAATCACAACATAATACTCAATTGTTTGGTAAAATATAAAAGTTGATGTTAACCTGAGTAAACAGGTACCAAACATGTCACGCTTTAATATTACGTGTGCCCATGGAACAGGCACCAAACTACGGTACCTAAAAAAAAAAAAAAAAAATCTCCATAGGCGATGCTTTACAACCCTTACAGATTACCAGTTTAGAGATAAAGAGGAAGTCTGGCACTAAAATTATTTCCCCCGCTCTGACATTCGTGGTGATACCTCACGTGTGTGGTGTGATCGCCGTTTACATTTGCGTGCGGAACCTACATGTGCCTTTGCATTTGTGTGTGAGCACTGGGGAACTTTATATATTTTTTATTTTATTATTAATTTTAGTTAAAAATATATTTTTTTACACTTTATCGTTAAATGATTATTTTTTTATCTCTTTTATTGCTATCAGAAGGAATGCACAACATCCCTTGTGATAGCATGGGACATGAAAGGTCCTCTTTATGGAGAGATTTGGAGTCTTATAGACTCCATGTCTCTCCTCCGCCCTACAAAGCATCTGATAAAATTAAGATCTGTTTGAGATGCTTGTTCCAAGCCGGTAATGACTTGTTTACATGAGACCAAAATCCTTGTTGCTTCCAGTTTCTAAGGTCACACAGTAGGAGGAACAACATTGGTTCCCTTCACTCTGTCCCAGGAACCAGATGCCACCGGTCACATCCTTACCAGGCTCCCTGATCACACGGGAGTGCCCAGTAAAGGCAGCAGTGGTGGCAGGGGGGTGGGTTCCTCTTCTGCCACCTGTAAAAGTAATCCAGCGGTTCTATAGTCGGTAGAATTACTTTTACATGGAGGGGAGTCGCTGGCACTAAAAAATATCTTGATCATTGCTGCAGCGATGACTGAGGTATCACCCTTCCTATCTAGTGAGGTACCGATCGGTCACTAGACAGGAAAGTGTTACATTTAGATCTAAACTCAAAAAAATGGTGCATTTAACTTTTTTCGTTTTGCTGATCTTCTTTAACAAATTCCCATCTAAGTAGGAACACCAATCAGGTAGGCAACCTGATCGTGACAAGGGTAGAACGTGCCCGTGCAATGTATGGGGGGAGGGGGTCTATTGATGGTGGCAGGGGAGCCATTTTATTGCTTTTCTTGTTATCAGTACCAAATTATATACAAATTACTTGGTTCTGTATCCTCTAAAAGGGGTGGTACTGGAAGGTGGGTAGGGGGTGGATATGAGAGGTGATATGGAAGGAGGGAGTACCTGCACCTATTCTCTGAGAGGAAAAAGAAAAAAAAGAAAGCACTGGATAGCCCTATCAATCCACCATGCACAATAGATGAACAAAGGCAGACATGTTTAAAGGGTTGGGGCCAGGCCTCTGTGCAGGCCAGTCAAGTTCCTCCACCCTAAACTCGCTCATCCATGTCTTTATGGACATTGTTTGTACACTGGTCCAAATAATTTGGTGAAGGGGGAATTATGGTGTGGGGTTGATTTTCAGGGGTTGGGCTTGGCCCCTTAGTTCCAGTGAAGGGAAGGCATACCAAGACATTGTGGATAATTTCATGCTCCCAACTTTGTGGGAACAGTTTGGGGATGGCCCCTTCCTGTTCCAACATGACTGCGCACCAGTGCACAAAGCAAGCTTCATAAAGACATTGATGAGCGAGTTTGGGGTGGGGGAACGTGACTGGCCTCAACCTAATAGAATACCTTTGGGATGAATTAGAGCGGTGACTGTGGGTCAGACCTTCTCATCCAACATCAGTGCCTGACCTCACAAATGTAACATTCCATTAGACACACTTCTAAACCTTGTGGACAGCCTTCCCAGAAGAGTTGAAGCTGTTGTAGCTGCAAAAGGTTGGGCCAACTCAATATTGAACCCTACAGACTAAGACTGGGATGCCATTAAATTCATGCCTATGTAAAGACAGGCTTCGCAATACTTTTGGTAATATAGTGTAATATATAGTGTACCTATATTGCTCCAAAGTGGACCAATGTAACTATGTAGAAATTGCTTGGAATATATGGAACTCCTCATTAAGACAATCCTGGGAATTCATAAAGACTGGCGCAAGCAGATTTAGCAAAAGTGTCTCTCATGCATTCTAAAAGTGAACCTGTCTAGAACTTGTACTTGAATTTGGCTCATGCTGCGCCACTTTTAGAATGCATGTGAGACACTTTCGCAAAATCTGATCCAGTTATTCTCTCTGTACGCCAAAAGAGAGTTGGTCTGAATTGGCTCTACTTTTACATTTTGTGCATTCAAGCCACACAATGTAAAAGTAACCTGTTATATTGCTTTTGGCACCTCTCAAAGTAGAGATGAAAGTATATCTCTGTGGGGTGCAGGCTTATCCAGATACCAATCCAGAAGGCAACTACTGTAAATGTAAAGAGAGGAAAGGATCACCACTACTCTCGACCAGCCCAGGTGAATAAACCATAAGGAGTGGCCTCAGCCTACGTCTCCACCAAACCATATACATTGCTGCATTTCACCACCAGGGCTTAGTTGTAGGGAATCTGCTCTTTATTGTTTATTCACCTGGGCTGGTCGGGAGTAGCTGTGAGCCTTTCCTCTTTGCAATGTAAAAGTGGCGCATTCTAGAACTACCTGAATTTGGGGTACGAGTTGCTGTCGGAACCTAAAGTGTTTCAAATGCTTTGTGTATTTAGCGAAATACATTTACAAGAGTGATTAACACCAGAAAAGTGGTGCAGCAGCTTTATTGAATTCCCCTAACGTCTTCAGTAAATGTGGAAGTAAACATAGCTCCCAACTGTCCCTGATTTGGAACCAGTGGTATCACTAGGGGGGACCGCACCCAGGTGACACCCATCAGCAGGGGCATCCCCACTGCACCAGCGGCACTGGTATGCATCTCTTGATCCCCACTGTCTCTCCCTCCTCGGCTGTTTAAATCTACACAGCCTGGAGGAGAATCACCAGTGGCGATCTGAGGTCTGTACTGAGTTTATTATATTGTATGGACATACGAGGAGGACAGAGTGACCAGAAAGGGGGGGGGGCAATTACAAAAAGATGTAGTAGTGATTGGGGGGGGGGGGCACTTTGGGAGGGGAAAGGACCTATGCCACAAGAGCGTAAGCCCTCTCACCGCCCGAAGCATCCCCCCAGCACATATCTGACCATCTGACCCCCCTCCCACACCTCTCTACTAGCACAAGGTCTATACTTGGTGGAGAGGTGGATCTGTAGTGAGTAACAGGGGGTCTATACTTGGTGGTGAGGGTGGAGTCTGTACTGAGGAAGAGGGGGGTCTGGACTGAGGGCAGAAGGTCTATACTTAGGAACAGGGGATCTATACTTAGTGGAGAGGGGGGTCTGCACTGAGGGAGGCGGTCTATACTTGGTGGTGAGGAAGGGGGGGGTCTGTGTGGAGGGGGGTCTGGACTGAGGGCACAGGGTCGAGGGTCTATACTTAGGAATACAAAGAATTACCGCTCCAAGGTAATGACTTCTCCCAAAACAGCTGTCTCCACAATCCCACGGGGTGCCGGCTCTGTTTGCAACAAGAACTGAAGTAGAAAATATGTAGCTGGATAGCCGCACTCCAAATTATTCAACTTTATTTAAAAAATTTAATTAAAATCATGGCATCTAGGCTTGTATACAGACTAACTGCACAGCTGCTGACATGTTTCACACAGAACATGGTGCTTAGTCATAGCTCATATATACTTAGGAACAGGGGGTCTATACTTAGTGGAGAGGGGAGTCTGGACTAAGGGCTGGGGGGGTCTATACTTAGTGGAGAGTAGGGATGTGCAGGCAGGTGAAGTAAATGTCCTACCCCACCACTGGTCAAAATTTGGGGCTCCTATCATCTATGGTTCCAGAGACACGGGGTTCCATGCACAGCCTGTCAGAAGCTACATACCAGCCAGTTTAAATACAAGCTCTGTTTGCAGACTGAGTTTGAGCTCACGGTGCCTCTCCTCACTTCTTTCCAGAGGCACTGAGCTCAATAGACAGCTTGACGTCTTGGACCAAAGTAAAATTCAGTTAGAACATTTTGGTTCTGAGGGCCTGAACGTTCAGGTTAAGGTATTGTCCTGCTAGAAGTCAATCTGTTTATGCCACAGCAATGGCCTATATTAATCACCAAGGGTGCACAAGAAGTTGTGCGGCCCAGAAGAAGAGGAATCTTATCCTATCTTGGGAAGAAAACAATGTACTTTGCCTATTGGCAGTAATTCATTCTAGAAATAGAATGAATTGCTTGAATCGCTAATAGTTTTTCCTGTCAATATGTGAAGGATGGGGGATCCCAAACATAGATCTGGTTGCATCTAGGATCAACAAAAAAGAACAAAGGATCCGCTAGCATGCGGAACGGATGCCTTGCTATTCCTGTGGAATCGGTTCTCACTGATTTGTGCATTCCCTCCTATTATGCTTGCATCCACAACTTCTATACAGGATCAAGCAGGAAGGAAAGTCGTTGATTCTTGTGACCCCCAGCGGGGTCCTGGAAATCTTGGTATGAAGAGATCATAGAGATGGCAGTAGGGAACCTATGGGCCCTGTGTTCACAGCTAGACCTTCTCTTGCAAAGTCCAAAGTTCCAACCTACTTCACAAACAATAAATTTAACGGTTTGGCTATTGAGGCCCACACTCTGAAGAAGCATGGGCTGTCAGGTTCTGTAGATTTCTACCTTGGTTTATGCAGAGCCAGCCTCCATGGTTATATCTAATGGAGTCTGGGAAACATATGTCTCCTGGTTTGAGACCAGGAGCTACACCTCAGGAAATAAGTCCAGGTAGTGTCCTTGATTTCTTTCTGCAGATGGGATGAGAAATAAAGCTTGCCTTGAGTGCTTTCTAAGGACAAGTCTCGGCCTTATCGGTATTATTTCAACGACCACTTGCTTCCCATTCTTTGGTCCATAACTTTATTCAGTAACTCAGTTTAATCTCCGGTTATGTAACCCCATGGACCGTTGGGACTTGAATTTATTTTTGCCGGCATTACAAAACAGACTTTTTTGGGCAGATACAACATATTCCCTTGGTCCTTTTTTGACAAGGAAACAATTTTTTTTGGTAACCATATCTGCTGCAAGAAGTAAATATCGGTTGCTCTTTCTTGTAAAGAGCCATATTTTTGTTGCTCACAAAGATGAGGTAGTATTGCGTCCTCATCCTATTTACCATAGGTAGTATCAGGTTTTTATCTAAATCAGGATATTGTTCTACCGTCTTTTTTTTTTCCAGAACCCTGTTCTTTGGAAGAAAAATCACACATTTTTTTGATGGGGACAGAGCAGTCAATGTCTGCTTAACCACTTTCAGACCGGACCATTTTGCTGGTCAATGACCAGAGGTCTTTTTACAATTTGGCACTGCGCTGCTTTAACTGGTAATTGCGCGGTCATGCAATGTTGTACCCAAACAAAATTTGCGTCCTTTTCTTCCCACAAATAGAGCTTTCTTTTGATGGTATTTGATTGCCTCTGCGATTTTTATTTTTTGCGATATAAACGTAAAAAGACCGCAAATTTTGAAAAAAAATGATATTTTCTACTTTTTGTTATTAGAAAAATCCAATAAACTCAATTTTAGTCATACATTTAGGCCAAAATGTATTCAGCCACATGTCTTTGGTAAAAAAAAAGTCAATAACTGTATATTTATTGGTTTGCGCAAAAGTTGTCACATCTACAAACTAAGGTACGTTTTCTGGAATTTACGCAGCTTTTAGTTTACGACTGCCTATCTCATTTCTTGAGGTGCTAAAATGGCAGGGCAGTACAAAACCCCCCCAAATGACCCCATTTTGGAAAGTAGACCCCCTAAGGAAATTGATAAGTGGCATGTTGAGCCCATTGAATATTTTATTTTTTTGCCTCAAGCGATTGAATAATGACAAAAAAAATTTTTTTTTTTTTTTTTTTCACAAAGTTGTCACTAAATGATATATTGCTCACACATGCTATGGGCATATGTGAAATGACACCCCAAAATAAATTCTGCTTCTCCTGAGTACGGGGATACCACATGTGTGGGATTTTTTGGGAGCCTAGCCGTGTACGGGGCCCCGAAAACCAAGCACCGCCTTCAGGCTTTCTAAGGGCGTAAATATTTGACTTCACTCCTCACTACCTATTACAGTTTTGAAGGCCATAAAATGCCAAGATGGCACAAAACCCCCACAAATGACCCCATTTTAGAAAGTAGACACCCCAAGCTATTTGCTGAGAGGCATGTTGAGTCCATGGAATATTTTATATTTTGCCACAAGTTGCGGGAAAATTACAAACTTTTTTTTTTTTTTTTTTTTTTTTTTTTTTCCACAAAGTTGTCACTAAATGATATATTGCTCACGTATGCCATGGGCATATGTGAAATGACACCCCAAAATAAATTCTGCTGCTTCTCCTGAGTACAGGGATACCACATATGTGGGACTTTTTGGGAGCCTAGCCGCGTACGGGGCCCCGAAAACCAAGCACCGCCTTCAGGCTTTCTAAGGGCGTTACAGTTTTGAAGGCCATAAAATGCCAAGATGGCACAAACCCCCCCCCCAAATGACCCCATTTTGGAAAGTAGACACCCCTAAATTTAGGGGTACACTAGTGAGACTAGGTAATAAATGGCGGGTGCCCTGAAACTATAAAAAAATAACTAACCAACCAGCGTCACCTGTAACAGTTATATGGTGATCACTGGTGAAAGGGTTAACTAGGGGGCAATCAGGGGGCTTTATGCGGTAGTATATGGGGGTCCCTGGCGCTATAAAAAGCTGCGGCGAACCTAAATACCTACCTGCCTAACTAGCGTCACCTGTGACACTAATACAGCGATCAGAAAAACGATCGCTTATTAGGCTGGGTTCACACTGGAGCGATGCGGGAACGCCACGAATCCGCGGCGGGTTCCCGCATCGCATGCCTCCCGGCGGCAGTTCACACTGCCCTATGCGAACTGCTGGGAGTGTCAGTGAAATGTTAATGACACCCCCAAATCAGTTCGCATTTTGCAGTGCGATCTGCAAACTCGGATCGCATGGTGTGAACACCCATGCGATCCGATTCTGCTGCGGACCAAAAAAAGGGTCCCGTGCGAATTTGCGGCGGGTGCGACACGAATTCAGCCATACTATCTGTATGGCTGAACTCGAATCGCACAGAGATCGGATGTGATTTGCACTGCAGTGCGGTGCGAATCACATCCGTTCTCATAAACCGCTGCAATGTGAACCCAGCCTTAGTGACACTGGCGACGGGGGGTGATCACGGGGTTAAACCTTTATTGGGGGGGTTACCTTAGAACTAAAGGGGGCTAACCCTAACTGCCCTAACGGTTATTACAGTCACAAATGACACCCGCCGGGTGATCAGGGGGTTAAACCTTTATTAGGTAATAAATGGCGGGTGCTCTGAAACTATAAAAAAATAACTAACCAACCAGCGTCACCTGTAACAGTTATATGGTGATCACTGGTGAAAGGGTTAACTAGAGGGCAATCAGGGGGCTTTATGCGGTAGTATATGGGGGTCCCTGGCGCTATAAAAAGCTGCGGCGAACCTAAATACCTACCTGCCTAACTAGCGTCACCTGTGACACTAATAGAGCGATCAGAAAAATGATCGCTTATTAGGCTGGGTTCACACTGGAGCGATGCGGGAACGCCACGAATCCGCGGCGGGTTCCCGCATCGCATGCCTCCCGGCGGCAGTTCACACTGCCCTATGCGAACTACTGGGAGAGTCAGTGAAATGTTAATGACACCCCCAGATCAGTTCGCATATCGCAGTGCGATCTGCAAACTCGGATCGCATGGTGTGAACACCCATGCGATCCGATTCTGCTGCGGACCAAAAAAAGGGTCCCGTGCGAATTTGCGGCGGGTGCGGCGCGAATTCAGCCATACTATCTGTATGGCTGAACTCGAATCGCACAGAGATCGGATGTGATTTGCAGTGCGGTGCGAATCACATCCGTTCTCATAAACCGCTGCAATGTGAACCCAGCCTTTAGTGACACTGGCGACGGGGGATGATCACGGAGTTAAACCTTTATTGGGGGGGTTAGGGGGGTACATTAGAACTAAAGGGGGCTAACCCTAACTGCCCTAACAGTTATTACAGTCACAAATGACACCAATGCAAAAAAAAAAAAAAAATGCAATTGGTGTCACTGTGACTGGGGGGGCAGGGGTAATTGGGGGGGTGATCGGGGGGTGAAGGGGGGGTGTGAGTGTGCCTGGCATGTTCTACTGTGTAGTGTCGTGTTGGTGCAACTCACCGATCCTCTCTCCTCGGTGCCGGAACGAAAAATACCGACACGGAGGAGAGATTACATCACTTCCTCTCCTGTGTTTACATTACAGGAGAGGAAGTGATGTCACGGAGCATTTCCATTCGTCGGGAGCGATCGCGAGGGGGTGGCCATGAATGAATGGCCGCCCTCTCATCCCGGATCGCTCCCGAACGAATACCGACCGCCGCAGGCACCGGGGGGGGGGGGCCCAATCGGGCCCCCCACCCGCGGGAAGGCAGGGACGTACAGGTACGCCCATATGCCTGCCCGTGCCATTCTGTCTACGTACATCGTCGTGCGGCGGTCGGCAAGTGGTTAAAAGCGATTGCTCAGATTTGGAAAATTTATGTTTTTATTAATGTTGCCTGAAAGCATTGAAATCTACTATTCTAAATAGATTCGAAAAGTAATCGTTCTAGCTCATGGTTAAAGAGGTGTATTCCTCCCTCTCAAATAAAAAAGTACTCCTCTAGGGCTGTTAGTGCTTCCTGGGCAGTGCATCACCAAGCTTCCATTGCTCAAATCTGTAAGACCGCAACTTGGTCTTCAGTCTATACGCTTACCAGATTCTATTAAATAGATGTAAAAGATCATGAGGATATCGCCTTTGGCGCAAGGTACTACAGGCTGCAGTATAAGTCCTCTAGTCTCTTAACCGCTTCAGCCCCGGACCATTTGGCTGGTCAAAGACCGGAGGACTTTTTACAATTTGCCACTGCACTGCTTTAACTTTTAATTGTGCGGTCATGCAATGTTGTACCCAAATGAAATTTGCATCCTTTTTTTCCCCACAAATAGATCTTTCTTTTGATGGTATTTGATTGCCTCTGCGATTTTTAGCGATTATAAACGGAAAAAGACGAAAAATTTGGAAAAAAAATATTTTCTACTTTTTGTTATAAGAAAAAGCAAATAAACTCAATTTTAGTCATACATTTAGGCCAAAATGTATTTAGCAACATGTCTTTGGTTAAAAAAAATGTCAATAAGCGTATATTTATTGGTTTGTGCAAAAGTTATAGCGTCTACAAACTAGGGTACATTTTCTGGAATTTACGCAGCTTTTAGTTTATGACTGCAATTCAATTCAATTCTTGAGGTGCTAAAATGGCAGGGCAGTACAAACCCCCCCCCCCCCCCCAAATGACCCCATTTTGGAAAGTAGACACCCCAAGAAAATTGCTGAGAGGCATGTTGAGCCCATTGAATATTTTTTTTTTGTCCCAAGTGATTGAATAATGACAAAAGTTTTTTTTTTACAAAAAGTCACTAATTGATATATTGCTCACACATGACATGGTTATATGTGGAATTGCACCCCAAAATACATTTTGCTGCTTCTCCTGAGTACGGGGATACCACATGTGGGGAACTTTTTGGGAACCTAGCCGCGTACTGGACCCCGAAACCCAAGCAACGCCTTCAAGGTTTTCTAAGGGTGTACATTTTTTATTTCACTCCTCACTACCTATCACCAATGTAAGGACCAGGATTGTCAGGACAGCGGGGACAATAATAACGGGTGTCACGCCTATATCCACGCTTTCTACAGACACAACATTTTCTTTGGGGGGGCTCGTTGGGTAGGGGTACTCAGGAAGACATAAGGAAAATGCCTCTCGTGCAGCCGGCTTACTGCATTTGGTTGGGGAAGGTGAGGTGGAGCACCGTCTGGAAACAGAAGGGCTCTGATGATCTGTTCCTGGAATTTATGGAAGGATCCAGTCCATCCTGAAGCTCTGTATAGCACATGAGCGTTCAGAAAAGCCAATTGAAATAAACAGACACTTTTTTGTACCAGCGTCTGGCCTTACGGGCAACTAGGTACGGCACCAACAACTGGTAGTTGAGGTCCACCCCTCCCATATTAAGGTTATATTCGTGGACACAGAGGGGTTTCTCCACAACACCAGTCGCAGTAGTAATTTGGACTGTCGTGTCTGCATGAAGGGAGGTAAGAACGAAAACATTCTTATAATCCTTCCACTTCATAGCGAGCAAGTTATTACACTTCAAGCAGGCTCTCACCCCCAGCCTAAGACGGGAATCCACAAAGCCGCTGGGGAAAGCCCCGATGATTAGATCACACGGTGCCACATGCTCCAATCTGTTGATCAAACAAGTGAATAAAAAGTGGCACGCTCGTGTAATAATTGTCCACATGCAAATGTTACCCCTTTCGAATAAGGGTGACACCAAGTCCCACACAATCTTGCCAGCGCTTCCTATGTAGTCAGGGCAGTTTGTCGGCTCTACGTGACTATCTCTTCCCTCGTAAACCAAAAAAATACATGTATAGCATGTGGCCCTGTCACAGAGCTTATACATCTTGACCCTGTATCTGGCACGCTTGCTGGGAAGGTACTGTTTGAATGACAAGCGGCCAGAAAACGTAATCAGGAACTCCTCAATGCAGACAACTTGACGGGGAGGAAACAAGTCTGCAAAACGTTGGTTGAAGTGGTTTACGAGGGGCCGAATTTTGTAGAGCCGATCGTATCCAGGGTCTCCACGAGAACAACCGATTTCATTGTTATTGAAGTGCACGAACCGCAAGATCTGCTCGTATTGTGCCCTGACCATGGAAGCAGAGAACACAGGC
Source organism: Lithobates pipiens (assembly GCF_037356315.1). NCBI lineage: Eukaryota > Metazoa > Chordata > Amphibia > Anura > Ranidae > Lithobates > Lithobates pipiens. Next base: position 550,574,734 of record NW_027507903.1, on the reverse strand, counting down.
ATATGGTGAATTGGGTCAGTGAACCAATATGACCGCAACTCACTGTTTTTGGTTATGCCCATAAGGAGAGAAAGGCCCAGAAAGGTCGTAAAATTTGGAAACCATAATTGGTTTCCAATCTCTGGCAAGGGAGGACTGGGGAATAGTGGTGATGTGTTGACAAGCGTACAAATTGCTTTGGTCCACAATCAATCAATAGAGATCTCCGATGAAAAACAGCAAATAAAAATCAAGTGACGTAAATTCAACTGTTTCCACCTGAATGCTGGGTTGGCCAGTGAATGGGGGAAGTACGGGTGCTGCAGAAGTGGTGGGTTCCCAATTAGGATTGGTGAATTCTACAGGAAAGGCACTATGGGCTCGACGGGCATGCCTTTGTCTTGGTGGCAGCGGGACACTACTTGTGCTTGACACCTCACCAGCTTGAACTGCACTTATGGGACTTGCCACGTCACCAAGTGTTACTGCAGTCCTGACTGTACAACCAGGGTGTACTAGGCCGCTGGTGCTTGCCAGTTCACCAGAAGGAATAGTGGCGCTAGTACTTCTCTGCTCCATACAAGAGTCCTGAGGTTCTTGCACCTCAACGACAGAAGAAGATCGGGGTCTGGTACGCCTGACCTTGGCATGGATCACAACTCCGTCCTCAGAGCTATCTGTCATGGAGCCACTGTCGTCTACAGGATCGTATTCTGAGCCTGAATCTGACAGATGAGTGACTTCCTCTTCACTATCTGTCATGCTCAGAAACATTTAGGCCTCTTCACTAGTGTACCTTCGATTTGCCACTTTGGGCTCCAAATTTAGTGGTACACTAGTGAGACTCACAGGTAAAAAAGCTCCTAGACCGTCAGCGACTATATCAAAACGCTACCAAAAAACTGTTAACAATAGCAGGGATTTGGGAACCCTAAACTGCTGGGGACGCTAATATAGATCTGTTCAGATCAGATATCAATCCGTTCAGGTACTATACCACTAAGGGAGGTGTATGCTGCGTGGGTGTTAGCAGTACTGGCACTAACCTGACTCTGCCTGGGGCGACGCAGACCCTATCCGACCCTAAAAACCTATGCTATAAAAAGCTGACGGCGAACATAAATACTTACCTGCCTAACTAGCGTCACCTGTAACACTAATACGATCGCTTAGTGACACTGGTAACAGGGGGTGATCAGGGGGTTAAACCTTTATTTGGGGATGGTTAGGGGGGTACCCTAGACCTAAAGGGGCCTAACCCTAACTGCCCTACCACTTATAACAGTCACAAATGACACCAATGCAGTGAAAAAAAAAAAATACTATTGGTGTCACTGTGGCAGGGGGGTGATCGGGGGGTGAAATGTGTGCCTATGTGTTCTACTGTTAGTGTAGTGTTGGTGCAACTCACATTTATGTCTTCTCTCCTCAGCGCCGGAATAAAAAGACCGACACAAATAGAGATTACATCACTTCCGCTGTTCCTGTTTACATTACAGGAGCAGAGAAAGCTTTCCATTCGTCAGGAGCGATCGGGAGGGGGTGGCCATGAATCAATGGCCTCCCTCTCAGCACGGATCGCTTCTGAATGGATTCTGACTGCCATAGGCACCGTGGGGGGGGACCCACTGGGAGGCATGGACGTACAGGTATGCCCATATACCTGCCCGTGCCATTCTGCCGACGTACATCGTCGTGTAGTGGTCGGCAGCTGGTTAATGCCCTACTTTTTGTTGTGTCTCCCTCCCTTCAGTTGGGATTGCTTTGGGACATCCCATATAGTAACTACTATGGCTCTGTGTCCCATGATGTACAATAAGAAAATAGGATTTTTAAAACTGCTTACCTGTAAAATCCTTTTCTTTGAAGTACATCATGGGACACAGAAGTCCATCCCTGCCTGTCTAAATTGAAGCCTAAGCCATCTGCTCTAATCTCTGGGATCTGGTCAAAACTTGGACTTTTTCTGTAATCAAGTTGCAAGGCCAGTTTTGGCAGACTTTACACACATTTCAAGGAATGCCGAAGCTTGAGGAATCCTGCTCATACCTTGCTTTAAGTAACAGTCAGCACTTCTCTTAAGATCTGTGTGAACAGCTCCAAACTGGAGCTAAGTGCTTCAAAAAAACTACCTGAAGTTTGATGAAAGCCATTATAATTCTTACTGTACATACTGCACTTTCCACTGAAGCTGTGCACAGAGGATTATTAGTGTGCTATGTAGCAATTCAGAAGCCCTAGTGCTAATCCATGCTGCTCCTTAAGTGCTGGGCCTCGGCTATCTGCAATATCCTGCATTTTCAGCACTTGCCGGACCTGCTGCCAGAGCAACTTTAAATTGACGCTGTGACTGACAGGTGTCTACAGTGTCGTTTTATTCTAGCGCCTTGTTTTAAGAGATTAACTTTTTAACCTGCAAAACATGATTGCTGCAAAAGCACAACTTTTTTTTTGCAGCACCAGTATTTTTTTTTGGACTATCCCTTTGTTATTCACGTAAGTTCACACTCATGGCTAAATGAATGGTATTTTGATGGCATATGTATTTTATTGCGGTTTAAAATAAAGGAGGTGTGCAAGGTTATGCCTTTTTTTTTTTTTTTTCAATTTTGGTGCTCAGAACCTTTCATATTGTGCCCATGCAGAGTAGATGCACAGGGAAGCTTAAAGGCGAAGTTCACCTTAAAAAAAAAAAAAAATGCACATATTTTTTGCATCTAAAACAATGTGCATTTATTTTTATTTTTCCCTGGAGCCTGCAAAAGCTTAGTACTTGCAATCAGTAGAGCATTGGTGCAATGCCAGGCTCCTGAAGACTCCTAATCAGCTTTCTGCCTATACCTCTCGTATGTGCAGACAGTAAAGCGCCGTACAAATGGGCCGAATGTCTGGAGACATTGCCTGGTTCAATAAAAAATGTCCGATAGTCAGCCGTTTAGCCAGCTTCTGTCGGATAAGCATTCTGGAAAACCAGCAGCCGACCAGCTACCGATCAGCACTCTCAGCCAATGACTGACAGCGCTGACCGGAGTGTTCTGGCAGGGAGGCCGTCCCCCTGTCAGAACACAACTGCTCAGCAGGGCACTGTTAGTACAGTGGCTCCGGCTAGAGCTGTCAGGTTTTTTTTCATTCAACCCGCTGGGGTTGAACAAAAAAAAAACTACCGGGCTTTACTGAAGAGCAGGTAGATCAATTAACTATTAGATTGCTCACCAGTGCATTCGCAGTTCGTTGAGAACTACAAGGCATCTGACACAATGGCAGGCAGTAGTTGTAGTTTATTTACAGAACCCTGTGAATGAATGACACTGCCGTGCGGGCGGTGGCCTGTGCAGCTGTGCCCTTTTTCAATTGCGACAGCAGGTGTGGGAAGAAAATCCCCCACTGGCTGTCACAGCGGGGAATCGGAGGGGCTCAGGCAGGTGCTCTTTAGTAACAAGTTACATCCTTTAAAGGAGATCTATCAATGTAACTTTTTTCACAGTTCTGTAGTACTTTGTTCCATGTTTCTAAGTGCTTTCTAACCCTAGTTATGAAGGTCGAGATGCTCCCCTCCTGTCATGGTTGATCTGACAACAGCTCTAAAGGAGACAGCTGATTCATAAATGCAGCTTGTCTCAGCTGTGATCAATTTACGTGAGATAAGCAATGGCAAGAAGCATGCAGAGGCTGACACATCTGTATTTCTCTTGCGGTCATTTGTCTCAGTAAAGAGTTCACAACTGAGACAAGCAACACTTATGAATCAGCAGTCTCATTCATCTCTAATTAACAGCGGCGAGAAGGTAGGGGGTACAGGTCGAACCTCATACTTAGGATTACAAAGCACTTAGACTCATGGAAGAAAGTTCACCAACTTTTCCCATAGAAGGCAGAACTGTAAAAAAAAGAAATAGATCTTTAACCACTTCAGCCTCGGACCATTTGGCTGCCCAAAGATCAGATCGTTTTTTTGCGATGCGGCACTGCGTCGCTTTAACTAACAATTGCGTGATCGTGCGACGTGGCTCCCAAACAAACACTGTACATAAATAAAATTTACGTCCTTTTTTTCCCCACAAATAGAGCTTTCTTTTGGTGGTATTTGATCACCTCTGCAGTCTTTGTTTTTTGCGCTATAAAAAAAAAAAAGCTCAAATTTTGAAAGGAACGCAATATGTTTTACATTTTGCTATAATAAATATCCCCAAAAAATATCTAAAAAAAATATTTTTTCCTCAGTTTAGGCCGATACTTATTCTTCTACATATTTTTGGTAAAAAAAAAAAAAATTTGCAATAAGCATTTATTGATTGGTTTGCGCAAAAGTTGGTGTCTAAAAAATAGGGGATAGTTTTATGGAATTTTTATTAATAATTTTTTTTACTAGTAATGGCGGCAATCTGCGACATTGTGGCTGCGACATGACAGACAGATCTAACACTTTGGCGTTATTCTGGGACCATTCACATTTATATAGCGATCAGTGCGATTAAAAATGCACTGATTACTGTGTATATGTGACTGCCAGTGAAGGGGTTAACCACTAGGGGGGCGCAAAAGAGGTTAAGTGTGTCCTAGGGAGTGATTCTAACTGTGGGGGGATGGGCTACATGTGACACGACACTGATCACTGCTCCTGATCACAGGGAGCTTTGATCAGTGTCAGTGTCCCTAGGCAGAATGGAGAAATGCTTGTTTACATGAGCATTTCCCCCGTTCTTCCTCTCCGTGAGATGATCGCGGGTATCCCTGCAGGACCTGCGATCAACTTGCGGAGCTCGCGGTGGGTGCGCGCCCACAATGCCGTGTCTTAAAGGGCAACAGACAGGTAAGTTAATATGCCTGTAAGTGCCCTTCTGCCAACATATATCGGCGTGAGCCGGTTGGCAAGGGTTTAAAGTGGATGTAAACTCACTCTCATCCTTTCTAAACTACTGCCATAGTGGTTATCTATAAGGATATACATGCCTCCTTCATGTCTCTTTACCTGTCAAATGTTTCTCCTCTGTTATGAGGCCTGAAAAACTGCAGATTCTGTGGGTTAGTCTGTTGTCTTGAGCTCAGTGGGTGGAGTCGTGATGTCAGTAAACTCCCTGCCCACCTCTACGCTCTCCTTGTCAACATGCATTTTCTCCTGTGTATTGCTCACACTGAATTTCTGCCATGATCACTAACATCCAGCCAAAACCCAGAAAAGTCACCAGATGACTTCAGCATGCCCAATCATGCTGAGGTGGGGGAACAGCCAATCCTGGGAGAGCTGGAGAAGAAACGAGGAGGGGATCTGAAGTACTCCTATTTCTCTGTCTGACAATTTTTATCTCCCTGAAAAAAGATAAGAGGATTGCTCAGAGCTGGATTAACTCTCTGTGGCAGGACTGGGCACAGATGACATGAAATCCTATACTGTACAAGGTGCAAGCCTTAATTAAAAAAAAAAATAATTTTGGGTTTACATCCACTCTAAGGCTGATGTCACATGGGCGATCTTGTAAAGAGAATTCTATCAGACCATGTACCTTTATGTGAAGACGCTACCTTGACAGCTGGACCCGCAAGATCCCTGTGGTATGTTGCAGCAATTTTCAGCAGTTTACAGTACAGCTCTGTGACAGCTGCCTTGCAACTAAACTTCTACGCCAATTGATTTAGCATCTACCTGATTTCCTTGGGAGATGAGAATATTATTATTATTATTCACGATTTATATAGTGCCAACAGTTTACGCAGTGCTTTACAATGTATAGAGGGGACAACACAATTACAGTACAATACAAAAAGGTACAGGAGGGCCCTGCACGTAGAGCTTACATTCTAAAGGGACAGGGTGGTGGTACAAATAGGCCTAGAGTTTCATTAGGTCACCATTGCTAGAATGGGTCATTTCATGATGAATAAATATCTCCACAACTGCTGTTGTTGGGTATATATTTGCCTATCTGTAGCTCTTTAACTTCATGGATCTATATTTTTTTTGCCCACTTTAGCTAGGAAACAATCTTGATGAACGTTCATTGACCACTAAGCCCTATTAGCCCCTCCAGGCGGAAGTTCCCAGTCTTCCCTTTTGACCAGAATCACATAAGGAAAGTTTTGACAGATTTGTTTTTTCCTCTAGGTTTGTATCTCTTTAAAACGTTGTAATTTTTCTCCGTATAACATATTCAAAAAACAAAAAAGCAGAGACAGGTAAATAGCTTTTTTGCTTTACACATTACTAAGTGTCGTGTTTTGCCTTGATGTTTTAACCGCTGTGCCATGATAATGGCTTTTTACAAGACACGAATACATTAAACCTGTTTCAGGTCCTTTTTATAAAGACTTTTATTGCCTTCCTTCACTTAGAATAAACATACCAATAAATTATATTAGTGAAAAGAATAGCAACAGTTTTACTCCAATACATTATATCACGTTAATTAAATACATATATACAAACAGCGCTTTGAGTATAAATATAAAATGCACGCATTGTGCTGGCAGTTGTCTGATCAGAGATTGGTGACTCCTCCACATTGTGACCTCATTAGTCCTTCCATTCCATCAGAATGGCTTTTCCCACAGAGCATTCCTTTCATACCACAGATAGCATGGCAGATGAGTAATGAGGCGAGGTGATTTCCCTGGCAGAGTTTCAGTGCCATTGTCCGTTTTCCCAGATACTGGTGAGTCCCTCTGAGGGAATCTGTTACCGAAAGCAAGTCCGTTCATTTCAGTGCATGAGTCTTTGTCTACAGAAAAGTCTTCTTCAATGAAACTGGCGGCCATGGTTGCGTGGTCTAATCACCAGGCCAGGCAGGAAAAGTCTTTTGGAGTGTTGAGGTGTTTCATCTACAACTGTCTGCATTCTGTGGGGGGGGGGGGGGGGAGAAAGGGGGACAAGTCAGATCAACAGTCCTAGACATTTGTACTGGTGTGTTCTATAATCCTCCAGACTAAGGCAAGGTTCACACTGCTGCGATGTCCGAGATCGGATGTGATTCGCACCGCACTGCAGTGCAAATCTCTGTGCGATGCGATTTCAGCCATACAGATAGCATGGGTGAATTCGCCACGCATCCGGCCCAAACTCGTACAGGACCCTTATTTTGGTCCGCAGCAGAATCAGATCACATGGGTGTTCACACCATGCGATCCAATTCCTGTACGAGTTTGCAGATCGCAATGCGATATGCAAACTGATTTGGAGGTGTCATTAACTTTTGATTGACACTCCCAGCAGTTTGCATAGGGCAGGTGTGAACTGCCGACAGGAGGCATGCGATGCGGGAACCCGCAGTAGATTGGCAGCGTTCCCGCATCGCAGCAGTGTGAACCCAGCCTTATTGTAATAAACAGCAGCGCGCTACCTGAAGTTGCTTTGGGTCCTGCGAGACGGTGCTCGTGGTGAATTCTTCCCGGCAAGTTTAGAGAGTAAATCCTTCACTTTAAACCACTGTGATGATTCTGCCTGTTTAGAACAAGAGATAAAAGCTGGATTAGCATGTGGATCAACAAGATGAGGAACATTTAAATCTAAAAAAGACAAAACAAAAACCCCCCAAAAAACATTTGCTTGGTGAGCTCCATCGCACAGGCTAAATATGGATGATCATATCTGTATATTTAAACTGCAATTTCAGATTTTCACACTAATGCAGTGCCCTCTCCTGTACTGTACCCACAGGTTATCTGCACTTTGCCATAGACTTCTATTGCATCAACAGTTTTGGTGCGTTTTCTAAAAGAACATCAAAAGTTCTGCATGCAGGAATTTTAATGCACATTCAGAAAACACCCCAAAACCACACGATGCAATAGAAGTCCATACCAAAGCCCAAGTAACCCTCTTAAAACCTGTGGGTATACTGCACTGGGTTGCTTTAAATGATAAGTTTACCTTTGGGAACGTGTAATATGTTCCCACTGTTGCAACCTCTCCCCGACCTGCCCGGGATCTTCTCCCCGAACTTACTGTCACAATTTTTATAAAACCCTTTGCCGAACGGGACTCCACCCACCCAGCTGCATCAGTCATTCACAGAGGGGAGAACTACAAGTACTGACAGCCTTTGTGGCTGTCGGCTTGTAGTTCTCAACAAAGTACCAGTACCAGGGAGCTATTGAGCTCCCTGGGTAGTTTTTGATGCCTGCCTGCCTGCCAGCAAAGGTATGAGCAGACAGCTTACACCGACAGTCTGCAAGAGCCCTGATTTGCTGAACATGGGTACAATGTTTTGCAGGTTCCTAGAAATAATAATAATGAAAAAAAAAATTTACCTGCAAAAAAAAAAGAAGTGCTTTTTATTATTATTTTTTTTTTTTTTTTTTTACAAAAGGTGAACTTATCCTTTATCCTGTCAAAAAAGTCTGCACTGCCTGTGTCCTATCATATACAGTCCCCCATCGGATAGTGTCCGCTGTGTACTGTGCATGCGCAGTACACAGCACACACAGATTCCGAAAATACCCAAGGATGAACGGCGCCTGCGCCGTGATTCCAGGTTCTATCCCCACCATCCAAGTGGACATAGAGTTGGAATATAAAAGAGCTGAGCGCAGCGAGGCCGAGCCCAAAACATGGCAAGCGAAGCGAGCTAGCGAGGGGCCCTCTAATTTTCCCAACCCTATGTCTGCTTGGATGGTGGGGCTACCCCCTCCACTCACGGCGCAGGCGCCATTCATCTTCTGAGATTTTCCGACGTTTCTTCTGCTCTGTACTGCGCATGCGCAGTACGGGGAGGACACTATATGATGGCAGGACACTATCTGCCAGAACACCTGCAACAAGCACCTCCAGCTGTGATTTCTATTGGTTGGGGGATGAATGCATTGTTTGGTTGATATGTATCTGCTACTTTTTTCTTTGATAAAGCATGATTATACATTCATCCTCCAGTTTGGTTTATATTTAGGACTGGCTCTAGGCACATTAAATCCCCTTCAGCTGATAGGTAACAAGTTTTTCTACATTGTCACCATTTGTCTTTCCAAGTGCATGGTATTAGCTATTTGCATTTCTTTAATAACGGCCTTTGGCACTTTTTGTTGGTCTTGCTTTCTTTGCTAACAGAACACAAAGAACGTCCTGTAGTATTGTTTTCTGCATACAAATTCAGACATTTATTGCTTGGAGAGCATTGCGTTTGTTGAAATTCTACACTAATATTTAAAGTACAACAATGGCTCCTGTAATGTCTACTGAAGCCCCAACTCCAGTTATGTGATGCATGTGCCTCAATATAAAATTTCCTGCATCTTCCCAGACTGAGCCAAATCCAAATGGGTGACTCAGCCCACTGGATTCCACCTGTAATCGAAAAATCTGAGTTCCTGGTTCTATATAATGAAGGGAGTACATAGAATCATTCACATTGCTCCCTGTTCCCTAAAGTATCTTATACATACCCGTAACACATACAGACTCAATGTAGATAGCATCTCAAGTGGGACTCAATCCTATGCCCCAAAGCTATGACTTCAATCCTATGACCCAATGCTCCTAAGGCATAACCTTGCACACCTCCTTTATTTTAAACCGTAATAAAATACATATGCCATCAAAATATCATTAATTTAGCCATGAGGGTCAACATACGTGAATAACAAAGGGATAGTAAAAAAATAAATAAATACTGGTGCTGCAAAAAAAAAAAGTTGTGCTGTCTGCAGCAATCATGTTTCAAAAGTTTATCTCTTAAAACAAGGTACTATAATAAAACAACACTATAGATGCCTGCCAGTCACAGCGCCAATTTAAAGTCTCTCTGACAGCAGGCCCGGCAAGTGCTGAAAATGCAGGATTGCACTTTTTTGATACATATCTTTAAACCATTGAAGTTTATGGAACCAAAAACCAGAAGAAAAAAAAGCCTGGCCCTTTCCATAAAATGCACAGATGTGAACTACATCCATAGGAAACCATGTTAAAGCAGTAGTAAACCCGCTGAGGTTTTTTTTTTCCTGACCTGCAAGGGAAAAGGCATAATGAGCTAGTATGCACCGCATACTAGCTCATTATAAAAAATACCTTAGAATGAGGCCCCGACATCTCGCCCGATCCACACGCCGAGGGAACATGTCAGCTCCCTCGGCGTGTCTTCCGGGTATCGAGGCTCCGGTGCTGCGAGTGGGCATGCGCACGGGAGATTCCTTTCCGACAGGGTCCGGCGTCTGCCGGACTTTCAGCCAAGAATCCCCTGTGCGCATGCGCCGTTGCAGTCAGCGGCGCATTGCGAGGGGAATATCTCCTAAACCGTACAGGTTTAGGAGATTTCTTTTTTACCAACAGGTAAAAGTTGTAAAACAAGACTATACTACCACTTTAAATGGACTGTAGTGTGTTTCTACAAAACTGAAAATGCACTGCAAAATGCATAGGTGTGAACCGGGCCTTAAGCAGGGGATACTGGGGGATTATGTCTTCAGCTCCAATCCATTAAAACATTCTTGATCATTTCATGAGCTTTATTTCAAATGCATATCGCCGGCATAAGCGGCAGTATCTTCCAAACCACTTCTACTTACTTTGTAGTTCTGATTTGTTCTTTGTCTTTCCGTTTCCTGTAGGTTTGGCACGCTCCCATATTGTGGGTCCATTTTGTTGGTTTCTTTCAGTTTAATCTCTATAAATGACAAAAGATGTCTTAGAATTCTTAGAGCTCATTAAGTGCAGCCTCCTGGCTTACACTCTCTCTCTTCCAATTCCAGCTATACAGGTTTCCTGAATAGCATCATTAATGGGAGCTGTCCATAGGTGTCCACATACATATTCAAGCCTAATGCATGCACTTTTCATGTAACAGGACAATGAAGTGCTGCTAGATACTTATTAACAAAATGCTGATAGTCACCAATAAAGAACAAATAACTTTGGTGTTACATTTGTATCTCTCTCATATCGGGTGTATCTATACCAGCCTTTCTAAACCTTTTCAGCCCAGGGGAACCCTTAAAATTATTTTCAGGTCTCGGGGAACCCCCTGATAAAACCCATTTATTGGGGGTCAGTGGGAACAATGCCCCATACTTTGGTGTAAGAATAGCCCCCTTGCAGAGAGCTATAAAGATCATTGGTGTCAAACCACTGGCTCCTCCAAGTGGCATTGGCTCAGAACTATGTAGGCACCATCAAACGGGAGGTAGATCAGCCACAGCTCAAGGAACCCCTAGCCACCTCTGGAGGAACCCTGGTTGAGAATGGCTGATCTATACAATTAAAATCAATAAACCTAAAAAGTAATATATGAGATATGATAATCATCTTCAAACCAACTAATGTTTTGCTCATCGGTACACTCAGGCCGCGTACACACGCGGGGACTGTTCGGCCAACTTTGTCCGCTGAACAGTGTTTCGGCGGACAGTCCGCCCGTGTGTGGGCGTTCAGCGGACAGTTTCAGCGAACAGTCCGCTGAACAAGGTTTTTCGGAATTTCCGAAAAACTGTCCGCTGAAACCTTGTTTCAGCGAACGGTTCCCTCGTGTGTAGGCTTGTTCGACAAACTAAGTTCCGCGCATGCTCAGAAAGGATTTACACGCCGAAAGTTATAATGCAGTGTATAGGACGTCGTATTTTTCGTCCCGTCGTATGTGCCGTTCACGTCATCGCGCACGGTTTCAGCAAACTGTTCGTACGTCGTGTGTGGCCATGTCCGTCCATGCTAATTTTGAGTGGACTGTTTGCCGAAACTGTTTGACGGACAAAGTTGGCCGAACAGTCCCCGCCTGTGTACGCGGCCTCATAGTTCATTGACACTTCCTTCAGCCCTGTAACAGAAAGCTGGCAACAGAGCTACAGGAAGTGTGTGCAGAAACCTAACATTGCACCCACAATCCACTGTTCACAGCTGCAATGCCCCTGTAAAAAGAAGAAAAAAAATGTCTTTCCTGCAAAAATGTGTGCATTTATTGTTTTTTCAGAAAGGTGAACTTTGCCACCACTTGCTGGCTGCACACTGTAGCTTTACTGCTACAGTGCAGGCCGGCTGCACAGAATCACGTATATATACACGCACACACGTGATTCTGCTCTTCTGGGCAGGGGACTTTTGCTGGCGTGTCACTTGTGCTGTGATTAGTCACAGCACAAGCCTACCAGCAGGTGACAGCCAATGGATGGCTTCCGGCACCCTCTAATCAGCGAGGAGGAAGACATGTAAACAATACAGAGCTCTGTCCTATCAGTAGATTTGCTAGTTTTTGTTTCCATGCAAAGCAGGGAATAAAAACCAGCACATCCCTTAGTGAAAGCACCTAACAGTACACACAAATACTGGTTAGGCACCAATTTTAACCCTTTGATTGCCCTAGATGTTTAACCCCTTCCCGGCCAGTGTCATTAGTACAGTGAACAGCGCATATTTTATCACTGATCACGGTATTAGTGCCACAAAGTGTAATTTAGTGTCAGATTGTTTGCTGCCATTACTAGTATAAAAAAATGCCAGTATATATCCAATAGTTTGTAGATGCTATAACTTTTGCGCAAACCAATCAATTTGTGCTTATTGGGATTTTTTTTACCAAAATACATGTAGCAGAATAAATATTTGCCTAAATTTATGAAGTCATTTTTATATGGGATATGTTTTATAAAAAAAAAAGTCTAAAATGTGAGAATATATATATATATATATATATATATATATATATATATATATATATATATATATTTATTATTATTTTTCAAAATGATCAGTCTATTTTTTTGTTTCTAGCGCACAAACAAACTCAGTGATCAAGCACCACCAAAAGAAAGCTCTATTTGTGGGGGAAAAAAATATAATTAAAAATATAATACATTTAGAACACATATATGTGTGTGTGTGTGTGTAATTCATGTACAGCATTGCATGGCCGTGCAATTGTCAGTTAAAGTAATGCAGTGTCGTATAGCAAAAAATGGCCTGGTCACGAAGGGGGATACATTTTCTGGAGGTGGTTATTTAATAATCGATTTTAGTCCAATGAAATGGTACTGGCACAACCACACTGCTCAATCTCCAGCCGAACCAGCAGGAACCAGCCGTAATTTAAGCAGTGTCTTTCTAAATAGAATGATTCAGTCTTACAGAAGAAAACATAGCAGCATAATTTCAAGTGTCATTAAAGAATTTAAATTTATAGGGTATAATGTGATTGGTTGCCGAGGGCAAGACTTCGCCTGCCACCTTTTCAGCATTCTGTATTACAGTGTAGGTTAACCCTTACCTGGTTGTCTGTCCAAACTGAGCATGAACCCGGCATGGGAGCTGGACCTCTTCCTGTAATGTTGTGGTTGCCAGGTTGCCTCGTGGGGAAGGGGGTTATCTGTCCTGTCTGGTTCCAAATCTCTGGAGTCCCGGGAGCTACCGCACACACATGAGTCCAGAAACAGCACCTATACAAAGAAACCAGACACAGATCAGCACTTTGTAACTGACACCAACATCAATCAATGGCCAGGCATGTGAAAGTTTGCTTTTCAGGTCTTTATTTTTTATTGATATAGACTATTCTGTGGCCACAGTAAATGACAAACATGCATTCTGTCAAATAGCCTCTAAGTGACATCTCCAAGGTGGATTAGCCCAGAGGTCTAGGTGGAGGGGTGAAGGGCAAGCTGTTTGCATATATATCAGTGTACAATTACTTTATGTGCCTGCGGGCTACTGGATGACAGGCTAAAGTACACGGCTAATGGACAAGGATCATCAACTGATTTAATTGTTAGATGCAGTCTGATATCCATGTACACCGATACTTACCTTGCTTTGCAGTCTCTCTTCCAGTGTTCTCTTCTGATGTTGAAGCTTCTGATTCCTTTGCTGCAGTTCTGCAATTTGCTCCAGCATGTGACAAAGATTTTCCAGATACCGAAGACCATCACCTGGAAGGTTTAGGGCGTCCTGCTCCTAAAAGTGATAAGAAACAATGTCAATGTATGAGGCATCTACTTGAATGGGCAGCACAATGGAGTAGTGGCTAGCGCTTCTGCCTTGCAGCACTAGGGTCCTCAGTTCAATTCCTAACCAGGACACTACCTGCAGAGTTTACAAGTTCTCAGTGTGCTTCTGTGGGTTTCTTCCAGTTTCCTACCACACTCCAAAGACATGCTGGTAGGTAAACTGACTCTAGTAAATACATGTGACCTTAGATTGCAAGCTCCTCGAGGGCAGGGACTAATGGGAATGTACAACATGTAAAGTGCTGTGTACATTGTCAATGCTATACAAATACCTGTAATAAATGTGCTTACTATACCGGTCACTAGAATGTATGTTGTACATATGCAAGTCTGTTTGTTTACTCAATCACGTACATGGTTTTACCTGCAGCATGACCCACTGTCCAATTCAGGATAACAGCAGAGTTGCATAGATATAGTAGTGTGGGTTTGTTTTTGATTTTTTTACTAGGGGACTAAGGAGTAGAGGGCCAAGGCAGAAAGTAGATTTCAATGTAAATAAGACAAGACATCTCATTTAGCATAAAAATGCTTTTCTGTGCTGTACTAGCTTGTGTGATGTATGAAGGTGTCACTCATTTTACATACCTCATTTTCTAGACTATAGCGACCTGGGCTTCTTTCTTCATAGCCAACAGATTTCCCTCTATGCTGGTCCTTTAGTGAGCCCGGATACTGCCTGATACATCTTGCTGCTCTATTTTGGATGGCCTCCCGGCTACTGCTCCTCTGTTTCCTGCTTCGGAGAATTGCCTGTTCCAGTTTATGGGGCACAATTGAAACATTACTAGGCGGTTTGTTCATACAATATTCCAATCTGTGTAGATCCCTAGGTGAATGCATAATAAAGCTTTTGGGGCTTTCTGAAGAAGGGCGTTCCACTGAAGCTGCTTCTTGAGAATGTTGAAAATGATCTGGTTGTCCTAAGGGATGGATTTTCAGGTCCTGAGACTCCTCGGGGGTGGGGTTTTCCAAACTCTCATGATCCTCGGAGGTAGAGCTCTCTACACTTCCATATTCATCCGGATTAAAGCTGCTCTCAGATCCATATGGGGAAGGTGGTGGCAGCTCCACCCCTGAATCTTCTGATTCTGATTTCTCAAAACGATTACGTTTCCCAGTGTATTCACCATTTCCCTCTTGGTTAGCTGACAATTTGGGATAGAGGGAATCTCTAGAGATGCTGCAACTGGATGAAGGATCCATGAGACGCCGATAAACAGCAGTACTTCCCAGCAGTACACAACCCTCTGGTCGTTCTGTAATTGTGGAAGAAAAACAGTGTGTTAAAAAAAAAACCTTGTGCCAACAATATAGTGAAATAAATCAGATCATTTGCCAGGGAATTCAGCAACAGATTGGAAAGTGTTAACGTGGTCTTATCAGACAGCTGTCATATTACCGGTTTTAGCATCACAGCACAAGTTGATTTTTTTTATCTTCTGTTGCCCATGTACCTCACTAAAACACTAATAAAATATGGTCTCACTGTTCCAACTAATGACAGATGGATGTGTTTGATAGTGCTTTCTAAATGCATCTTGCTGTACTATGGGTATTTAACTGTAATAACTCACAAAGTCAATAATGAGAGGGAATCCATGCAAACCCAAATCTACTGACCAATTTCTACTGAATCCCTGCAATGATGTGCAGCTTGGATACTTCATTGTTAGCAACCATAATGCCGCGTACACACGATCGGAATTCTCGTTGGAAAAAGCTCTGATGGTTTTCCCGATGGAATTCGGCTCAAGCTGTCTTGCCTACACACGGTCACACCAAATTCCGATCGTTTATAATGCGGTGACGTACAACACGTACGACGCGACTAGAAAAAGGAAGTTCAATAGCCAGTAGCCAATAGCTTCTGTCTCGTAGTTGAATCTGAGCATGCGTGATTTTTGGCATGTCGGAATTGCATACACACGATCGGAATTATCGATAGAAAGTTTTTCCGTCTGGAAAATTGAGAACATGCTATCAATTTTTGGCTGGCGGGAATTCGGACAGCTACATTCCGATGGAGCATTCACATTTTCAGATGAAAAGCTCTCATCAGTCTTTTTCTGTCCGGAATTCCGATCGTGTGTATGCCGCATTAGACTGAAAAGGTATAACATCCTTCTATAGTGCAACAGGTGCATTCCGCAGTATCTCAACCTTCAAAATGATCCTCACATCTCAGGGAGCCCCTGCTAAAATGATTATATCTACAGCTCATAGTACATAGCGTGATAAATAAGTTAAAGAAAAAAATTATAAATGAAAAGAATAAAGAATTTGGGGTATCTGGTGTATTTGACACCCAAGGTTGATGATTTCTAAAAACCTGATGTTCTATATATTCATGAAGTTAAAATGAACCAAATGGAATGATATTAATAGGAAAAGCAGACAATGAAATGTGAAATGTACCCTCATATTAGTGGTCAATGGAGAAACCCCTCCCCCCTTACATTAGTTGGTGGTCAGTAGACGTGTACCCCGATGGTCAGTAGAGAAAACCCCTCTTACATTAGTGATCAGCAGAGAAGGGCCTCTTACACTTATGGCAGTGTGAAATAGACCACTTACATAAACAGTTGGAGGAAGAATGTCCTTTACATTTGTGTTTAATCAAGAAACCCACAGGAACCCTAAAGCCCCATACACACTATCAGATTTTCTTTTGATTTTCTCCTTCAGATTTACCAAAACCATATAATATGAGGTCAAACCTTAGGAGTTTAAAATTGTATGTAATCAGGCAGGCCCTTGCACTACATGGTTTTGGTCAATCTGAAGACAAAAAAAAATCAGCAGAAAATCTGATAGTGTGTATGGGGCTTTAGGGTGCACTGGTTGAGAAAGGCTAACGTAGATTATGAAACTCCAGTGTTCAAGTATCATGCGTTGAGCCTACATGATCAGCAATGACACAATGCTTTCAATCAATAGACATTGACAGTTCTATATTTAGATTTCACTGTATTCATCATTTCAATGCACTAGGAATCCCAAGCAGTATGAATACTCAACCAATGAGTGGGAAAAAGAATTACAAATGTATTTGCTAATTACTATAACAAATTCTTGGCATAGCTGGCCATAGATATTAGAATGTGGAGGAAGACTTTTGACTTCCCAACTATTTCTGCCTTCTCCAATACTCAAACAAAAATGCATGTATATTTGTAGGCCTCTTCCCAACTGTTGAGTACATTACCTCTATAAATGTACAGGTATATTTCCAGAAGATATCCAGACCCACAAGATGTGCTGCCAACACAACAATCCATATAGTAAATAAAAAATCCAGCTTACCCTAGCAAATAGCTATTTGTACCAAGACTCCCCGAAGGCCCATTCACACTTGTGTGTAGTGGCAATGCATAGTAAAACACATGCGATAACCCACATTACCACATTGTGTAGCAATGCAACCGCTCTATTTGTGATACCATTCATTTTCAATGGCACCCCAATGCATTGTACAGTAGAACTCAATGCACCACACTGCATAGTTCGTAAAAAAAAAAAAAAGGTCTTGTATTTTTTTTTAATCCATTGTGGTGTGTTGGCTGCCTACTCATAATGAATGGGCTGCATTAATGCAATGCACATTAGTGCATACCATAACGCGTATAAAGATTTCCCCATTGCACACCTGATTAGAACCCGCTCACATACGGGGTGCTGAAACAACCAGTGGAAGGAGCTGTGTGATGTTACAGAACAAAATATGTCACCACTGCACCTCCTTTTGAGATAACATGCGTTAACGTGCGTGCAAAAACGCACTGAAAAGTGTGCATGAGCTCCGAACAATATTGCCTGTGGCCCCCAGACAAATCGCTGGATTTATATTGTGTGTCATTGATGTGAATATGATTATTTCATTAATTGATTAATATAATAAGTTCATCAATGTGAAATAAAGTGGATTGTATATGTAATGTGACTATTCTATGCCTAGATATAACAATGACTTCATCGTCATTAAACAAGATATAAAGATATTGTGGTGAGCTTTATCATGGTGTCACCTGCATGTGTAATATATATATATATATATATATATATATATATATATATATATATATATATATATATATATATATATATATATATATATATATATATATAGCTATGATCTAATTGTGCAATCGATTAAAATGGTGCAATCCAGCAAACCTGAACAATCTTCTGCTATTCTTGTCCAAAGTTATCATTTGATTTTAAAACGTTCATAGATGTCTCCCTGTTCAATTACTGCCAATCACAAAAAAATCGGGAAAGAGGGGACTTTGTGCGACAAACTGCAGCTTCCCATTCAAGAGATGGGGACATTTATTCCTATTCCCTACTACTACAGGCTGACTGTGCGATCACACATTGCCTACACACCTTACCAATTAAATGCAATGCGATCCAGCGCAATCAATGCATGACGTATGACTCTCGTATTTGTAGCATTGATCAGTGATTAGAGAAGTATATAGATATATATACAGATGTATATATAGGGTGCAGACACGTACCTGTGCTGTGTATGGACAGCGCTCAGTCTATCACCATCCGCTCTCCTGGATGATCTGCGCTCACACTGACCTCCTCCGCCTGTCCAATCCCAGCTCTATCTGCTCAGTCCTACCTGCGTCGTGACCCCGCCCTCTCCATTCCTTATATGGCAGCTCTTCATCTGCCGCATTCCTCCCGTGCTGACACAGTGCAGCCTCTGTGCCGGGATAGTGGAATCCCGAGAGACCGGCCCGGCCGCATTCCTCCTCCCATCTGATAACACCGGTCACATCCACTGGGCATAATGGGGCGCACGCTGGTCTCGCCATCCACATGAATGGGGCACACCTTCAGCTGCATGCATGGTATTTCATCCAAGACTAGCACTATAGGCAGGGACATCGCCCTACTTCTGACACCATCCTCATCATTGTACTTCATACACCTACAGCTGACTGACCCTGCTTTCTCACACATCTCCAGTCCTTCATACATCTGCATCTGACCCTGGTTCCCTAGATAACACCTTCCTCATCATAGTCCTTCATACACCTGCATTTGACCCTTCCATCCAAGTCAATACCATCTTCATCCTCCATACACCTGCATCTAACCCTTCCTTCCAAGGCATCACCATCCTCATCCTCCATACACCTGCATCTGACCCTTCCTTCCAAGGCATCACCATCCTCATCCTCCATACACCTGCATCTGACCCTTCCTTCCAAGGCATCACCATCCTCATCCTCCATACACCTGCATCTGACCCTTCCTTCCAAGGCATCACCATCCTCATCCTCCATACACCTGCATCTGACCCTTCCTTCCAAGGCATCACCATCCTCATCCTTCATACACCTGCATCTGACCCTTCCAAGGCATCACCATCCTCATCCTCCATACACCTGCATCTGACCCTTCCAAGGCATCACCATCCTCATCCTCCATACACCTGCATCTGACCCTTCCTTCCAAGGCATCACCATCCTCATCCTCCATACACCTGCATCTGACCCTTCCAAGGCATCACCATCCTCATCCTCCATACACCTGCATCTGACCCTTCCTTCCAAGGCATCACCATCCTCATCCTTCATACACCTGCATCTGACCCTTCCAAGGCATCACCATCCTCATCCTCCATACACCTGCATCTGACCCTTCCTTCCAAGGCATCACCATCCTCATCCTCCATACACCTACATCTGACCCTTCCTTCCAAGGCATCACCACCCCCTCATCCTTCATACACCTGCATCTGACCCTTCCAAGGTATCACCATCCTCATCCTCCATACACCTGCATCTGACCCTTCCTTCCAAGCCAATACCATCCTCATCCTTCATACACCTGCATCTGACCCTTCCTCCCAAGCCAATACCATACTCATCCTTCATAAACCTGCATATAACCCTTCCTTTCCCAAGGTAAGCTTGTGGATCTCCTGCAACAGCTGGGGTACTACAAGTTCCAGCATTTCCTGCTAGATTCACATTTGTGGCTATACCAGACAAGTAGTCCAAACTGGTCCAATGTTTTGGTTCTGGTCATAGCTGGTCATAATTCTCTGACCCTTATTATAAAATAATTATTTTCATATTCTGATCAAATATAACCATTTTTGAGTTGCTTGCACTACCAGCTTTTGATTAATCCAAAGATAAAAACCTCTGGGTGGGTTGTAAAAGTGATTGGGTTGATAGATGTACCATTTGATGTATGGAACGGTCTTTTCAGATGGATAAAACTGATATCTTTAAGCCTCCACAAGTGATATACAAGCACTACAATGTGCTGCGTGTACCAGAGTAGATCTATGGCAGCCTTTCTGAACCTTTTTACTAGAAGGAACCCTAGAAATAACAGGGCCTGGTCATTGTGTTTACACAATGGCCACCTTTTTCACTCTCCTCTTCACTATCCCTTCCCCACTTTATTTATTTATTTTATTTCTGTGTGGTTTGTCACTGCACGTTTGGCTAGTAGGGTGTCGGTCCTCGGGCCAACCCTGAACATCTTGTGGGAGGGTGGACATAGGCCTTCTGGCTTGGTTCGCTCTCTCTTTGGGGGGTCTCCCTTCAGGGGAGCCCCTACCCTAGTACCTGGGTGGGTCTGTTTCGGCAGACCTTCCGGAGAAAGGCAGTCGTCCGGCTTCGGCTGGATGGGCCATGTATGGTACCTCAGTCCCCGTCTGGAGCCTAAAGCCCCGGGGGATCAGGGTAAGGTCCTTCCTTGTGGAGGACAGCAGACACCCGTTGCACGTTTTTGTGTTCACTCTCTATGTGTGTGCACTTTTTTTGGCACCGGGTGGAAGTTTTTGGGTTGTGTTTTACACGCCACAGTCTTTTCAATCGAAAAAAAAAAATAACAGGTGTGAATGTAGCCTAGCAGGCTTATATGGTAATGCAGAACCCGTCTGCGAACAAAAACCCGTCGACAGTCTGTAGAACGTCTGTAGCAGTGCCGTTCCAGCCGGCTCTGAGAGCCGTGAAAGCCTGCATTATGCAGCTTCCTGCCTTAAACATGAATATTCAGAAAGGTTTGCTTATATAGCTTTTCCAATGGGGTGGGGGCTGTGCACTAACTATTCCACAAGTTAGAATTTGCATACTATGGGGTCCATGCGGTTCTGTACTGTAAAGGCACTATAGCACTGATGCCTAGTATACACAATCAGAAAATTTGCCGAAAAAAAATAAAAATACAGCTTTCAAAACGATCATACGAAAATCTGATCATTCCTACACAACTTTCAAGAGCCGATCACGACAGTTCATGCAAAATTATCCTAAGGCACAAACACGAAAATTGTTCTCGTACGATACCAGAACAAACGATTTTTGTTTGAGTACAATATTTTTCCAAAAAGTCTGGAAGACCAAGACTGTGCGTATTTAGAAAAAAAAAGAATACATTACAATACAATACAATGCATTACATCACTTCTGAAGTTTTTAGTATGAGACTAGCGTGCAAAAAAAGACTATCATTTATCCGATATTGTCATCATGTGTATGAGGCTTTAGAGTTACTATCCTTGCATTTGTAAGGTTAGTTTCACAGCTTACACCTAGTGACAGGTGTATATTATATGTGTTTCCTTCAGAAGATTTGTTAACATCTCAATTAGAGAATCATCAAATAATGTAATGTGAACAGGGATTTCCAGTGATTTACATACCTCTGTGTGTATCATGCTTTTTAATCATCACTCACACAATACAGAATAAGTCATAGCCCCAATATAAAGGTCCGAGCTTGCTATTCTCTAACCTCTATATCACCCATATGATGCTGTGCTTTATTGACTAAGAAACTCTTTGTGGAATTTATCGGAGTGCAAAGTCACATTCCAGAGATATGAATAATGGAACAGGATGTGACCTAAGTATTTGTACACGTAGGGATTGTACTTATCCGTCTCTGTGCAGAGCCAGATAAGTATCCAAATCTGCACAGAAGCATCGACAAAACTATACCTGAGGACAGTTCCATAGAAAATAAAATATATATAACATCAGTAGCATATACTGTATGCCAATAATGGAAATAAAAATATTAGATAAATGCTTAACAGCCCTATGATGTTAAAGTGTTTTTAAAACCTAAAAGGTTTTCTACTTTAAAGGATAAGTTCATCTTTTAGAAAAAAAAATAATAAATGCAAATTTTTTTGCAGGTAAAAAAAATGTGCATTTATTATTTTTTTCTCTTTTGGAGCCTGTAAGGCCCCTTTCACACCGAGGCGGTTTTCCAAAAAACCGGCCCCTTTCACTCCAGTGTGAAAGCCGGAGGGCTTTCACACTGGAGCGGTGCGCTGGCAGTACAGTGAAAAAAGTCCTGCTAGCCGCATCTTTGGAGCAGTGAAGAACTGGGGCAGCGCGGCTATACCGCGGGCTAAGCGTCGCTGCAGCGGCGCTTTTCGGGTGGTTTTAACCCTTTTTTGGCCGCTATGCGGGGGTTAAAACCACCCTGCTAGTGGCCGCATACCGCCGCTAAAACGACGGTACAGCGGCGCTGATACTGCTCCCGCCCCAGTGTGAAAGGGGCATTGCACCAGTGATCAGCAGATCTCTGCTGCCATGCCGGTCCCCTTCAGATCTGTCGTTATATCCCTGTGCCCATTTATCCCGTATGGGCAGGCAGATACACTGACAAGAAGAAATGAATGAACTACCACGCCGTTGCACAGCGCCATGGTAGTTCAATGAGAACTACAAGTCGACAACCGCAAAAGGATGTTGGTATTGTAGTTCATTCACACACAGAGCTGTGTGAATGAATGACGCAGCCGAACGGGTGGAGCCCAGCACAGCCGCGCTGATTTTAAAAAGTGACAGCTAGTAGGGGAAACCTCTCCCTGTGGGGCAGCAGGCAGTGACTGCAGCATTGGGAACATGTTATATGTTCTATCCTAAATATGGGTGGAACATGTAACGTTCCCAAAGGTGAACTTATCCTTTATTGCATTCTATATGAGTTCTCCCATAAAAAGCATCTTTCTATGGGGGCAATCGCTGAAGAGGAGGGGCCAGGAGTGCCGGTGGGGGACCCCAGAAGAGAAGGATCAGGGCTGCTCTGTGCAGGATTTGTATAGCGTCAGCAGTTTGTGCAGTCCAGAAAATGATGTGAAGAATTGGAACATTACTAGCAATGACTGCCCATTTAAGGATTAATTTCAGATTTGTAACAAAGGAATCCAAGGATCGGAAAAACCTGCTACATAGTAGCTGAGGTTGAAAAAACACACAAGTCCATCAAGTCCAACCTAAGTGTTTGATTATATGTCAGTATTAGATTGTACATCTCTGTACTGTATGTTGCAGTCATTCAGATGCTTATCTAATAGTTTTTTGAAATTATCGTTGCCCCTCGCTGAGACCACCGCCTGTGGAAGGGAATTCCACATCCTGGCCGCTCTTACAGTAAAGAACGCTCTACATAGCTTAGGGTTAAACCTCTTTTCTTCTAATTTTAACGAATGGCCACGAGTCTTGTTAAACTCCCTTTTGCAAAAAAGGTTTATCCCTATTGTGGGGTCACCAGTACGGTATTTGTAAATTGAAATCATATCCCCTCTCAAGCATCTCTTCTCCAGAGAGAATAAGTTCAGTGTTCGCAACCTTACTGTGCTAGTACACATAGAATTTTCCTGATGGTTTTAAAATTGGCAACCAACATCTGTTCTTTTTTCTCCAAAAATTTGGCAAGCCACCCTATAGCTTATGAAAACTACAAAGTTTTAATGCTCCATTACCTAACATTCCACAGAATCGCAAAATATGTTCCTAGTGCTTCTCCTAATTGCATCGATCCTGTGGCTCTCCTGGATATATGCTACGTATTTGGTTGACATATTATTACAGGTACTTATAGGGCAGTCAATTTATGCAGCGCTTTACATATACAGATTATTGTACATTCACATCAGTCCCTGCCCTCAAGGAGCTTACTAACTAAGATCTCTAACTTACACTCATACATACCCATACTAGGGCTACAATTAACCTTCCTAGAATGTTTTTGGAGTTTGGGAGAAAACCCACACAAGCACAGGGAGAAAATGCAAACTGCGGGCCAGTACTGCCATGCTTGAGATTGAAACGGAAGACTCTAGTGCTGCTAGGTGGAAGTGCTAACCACTTAGCTCCTGTGCGGCCCATCCCAGAGTGTGCAAATTGTGGATTTATATTTAAAATTTCCTTAGAAACCTTCTGCATGGCAAACTCCCATGGAACGAAACTGATACAGCAGTCAAGCAAAAGTAAAACATTGTTCCCCAAGGGTCCCTAAAACAAAATTTTCCCTATCTATATGGCACAGCCTAAAATGTAACAAGACATTACCTTTTTTATGCGTCAGCTATCACATGAAACCTTGCCCTTAAACATTAGGTAAATTTTTTTGGGATAGAGTAGTAAAGGGAAAGAATCCTTGTCCAGTGTTTATTGCAATTTATGTCTCGGTTAGGGAGACTTAAGCCTTGTACACACGATCGGAGAATCCGTCGGAATGTGTCCTATCGGACCGTGTTGTCGGATAATCCGACTGTGTGTGGTATGCATCGGAATGTTTCCGTCGGAATATCCGTCGGACCCAAATTTCCAACTTGTTGGAAATATTTCCCGACCAACTGGTTCGATCGGACATACTCCAATCATGTGTAGAGAATTTTGATCGGACCAAGTGCCATGCATGCTCAGATCAAATTCCTACATCAAAGCTATTGGCTACTAGCCTGAATGTAGTCCCATTGAAACAAAATTACGTCATCACGTTCTGAAAGATCAGATTTTT
This sequence comes from Lithobates pipiens, assembly GCF_037356315.1. Classification (NCBI taxonomy): domain Eukaryota; kingdom Metazoa; phylum Chordata; class Amphibia; order Anura; family Ranidae; genus Lithobates; species Lithobates pipiens. The sequence continues at coordinate 550,550,047 of NW_027507903.1, read as the reverse complement.
CGACAACTTAGGCCGCGTACACACGGGCGGATTGTCTGCCCAACTTAGTCCGCTGAACCGTGTTTCAGCGGACAATCCGCTCGTGTGTGGGCTTCAGCTGACTTTTTCAGCGGACAGTCTGACGGACTAAGTCTTTCGGAATTTCCGTAATTTTGTCCGTCCAAACTTGGTTTTGTCCGTCCAAACTTGGTTTCAGCGGACAGTCCGCTCGTGTGTAGGCAAGTTGGACGGACTAAGTATGGCGCATGCTCAGAAAGGATTTACACGGCCGAAGGTTGCATTGCAGTGTATTGGACGTCGTATTTCTAGTCCCGTCGTACGTGCTGTATACGTCATCGCGCAAGCTTTCAGTGGACTGTCTGTTCATCGTGTGTGGTCAAGTCCGTTCATTCAAAAGTTGAACAGACTGTCTGTCGGATTGTCTGACGAACTTGTACGCGCCCTTAGTCCGACCGTGTGTATGCAACAGTTTCGGACAAGATCCGACTGACAAAATCCGACGGGCAAAATCCGACGGATTTGGTTGTCGAAATCTCCGACCGTGTGTACAGGGGCTTACTTTCTATTTGTCCTGGTGACAGCTGTGACGGGGTCTGAAAATGAAGGAAAATCCAGAATGTTTGAGTTGTCACCAGAACAGAAAACAAAGGGAACCCTTCTAATGCAGATGCTTGTTTTGATGTTAACTATCTAACAGAGACGTCTCTTTATTTTTATTTTTATTTTTATTGTGAATAACAGATAGGGAACTAGGAGAAATCTCTTGAATGGGACATAGATAACAAAAAGGGCTTTAACCATTGCCTACTCAAATTTGGCTTTGATATCCTTTAAAGATGATACTTAAAAAGAAACCTCCTAATTCTTACAGAAACACTAATCCGACCCAGAGCTGTCACCACCAAAAGATTGACGTTCCATCCTGACCAGTCGAAGGGCCAATGTGTCCTTTGAAACCTTCTGATCCATGGGGTTGTGTGTGAAATCCTCAATCATAGGAGCCATGAAAGAAAGTGACCCTATCTAAATTGGATATCTATGCGAGGTGAGTCTAGTGGCAGAAACCATGTAAGCACTCAGATCTGGTTTTATGTCTGCTAATGGACTGTAGAGTAGCCTTTCAAGTATAACAGAGAGGCAGACTGCCAACCTATTAGTGGATGATTGGACACAAGTTACTACTTCTTTGTGGAGACGGGTGTGGAAATAAACTTTTGTCTATGGCAGACGTTACACAACGTATATATAGAACCAGACCAAAGGGAATGTGATCAGGCAGACATGTTTGTCTCCATCTGATTTTCCAAGTATCTGATTAATCCCAGACGTAATTTCCCTCAGATTACAGAGTCGGGCGGAGATACTCAATACAGTTTCTATTTCAGAATATGGTGGGTTTTCCTAGCAAGCTATCCTGGCTTCCTTTACAAAATACAAGCATTTCATACATAACTTCAATAATTTCCCAGATATGTGAAATATGATTTTTTTTTCCATGTTCAAGTTAAAAAAAGAAAGAAAATCAAAAGTTGTAGTTTCCTCTTCACATAAGGCCATATATGGGTTGTCCAATCCATCGTTTTGCCTGCAACTTGCAGATTGGTATGGCTGTCTGTTATAAAGGCCAACTTGAATGGGTACAGACAAGGGAGGAATTGGCTGGCAGCCCTGAGTTGAGATACTCAGACATCAATCAGAGTGGGACTTGCAGTCTGTGACATATGCTGGGCACTATTTATCATTATGATCCCTGTTCAGATCTGTAATCACAGAATTGTATTCCAGCACTGGTTTCCCTTGTGGCTGTTTGATGTCATGTGACCAAATGCCAAAAGCCAAAAAGGAAAATGTACAAAGACATGTCACAATAAACCATGTCCTTTAGGAACACCCACCTATCATCATGCCCACTGCCTACCAATCAATGATGACTGCTGGTGGTGATCCCAATGCAATCAAGGTGGATCTTTCATTGGAAGGCCTTGTATCAAGAGTACCAAAGATTCAAAAGAACCCCTTGTTTTGGACTTTAAGAGGCACCAATATCTCTAAAACACCCAACCCAAACATCTTATGAGAGCAAATGGAGGTGTTACCATTAACAATAATCAGAACTGTGCTTTCTTATCCATAGTTGTATTTTTAAATCATTTTCCTTCCTTCTTGGAGTATTGTGAGGTGTATGATCATGAACATTAAAGGTGTAAATATACAGTCTGGTTAGATGGGTCTCTTAGAAACTTTCTTTCTGTGATTATTGGACAGAAGGTATAAAGCAGGGGTTTCAAACTGGCGGCCCTCCTGCTGCTGTGAAACTACAAGTCCCATCACGCATACGGGAGTAATGCTTGTATCTGCCAGCCTTGCAATGTCTCATGGGACTTGTAGTTTCGCAACAGCTAGAGGACCAACAGTTTGAGACCCCTGGTATAAAGGATATGTTTGTCGACACCATATCAATTGTGTGAGCCTTTAGGGTAATAATATTGTGTAACCCCCTCACCCTTCACTGAAAAACAACAATCTTTTTGGTCTCACAATGCCATATAAAAAGGATATTCTACATGTAGCAAAATCTTTATTTCTAATTTTGTTTGCTATTAAGATTTGTATGTAAAAAAATACATGTTAGACTCTAGCATCCTTTCCCATAAGCCTGGCAGATATACAGTACAGGTGATGTATCTGTATACAGATGAGGATGTGAACATTTGGCCTGGAAGGGGAAGCAAACAACCAACTGGTCCTTAATTAGTAGGAACACATTCTACAAACTAATGAAAGTGTACCACCAAAGTGCCATGGTACCCCACTGATTAATGGGCATTGTGGAAGGTGGGTGTTCCTATAGAACTTGGTTTATTCATTTTTACATCTTCCTTTTCAACTCTTGCATTTGGCCACATGACGTGTCAGAGCCACAAAGGAAGTCAATGCTGTGATTGCAGATCTGAACCGGGATCATGAACCTAGTACCCAGCATATGTCACTGACTGACACACACTGATGTCTGGATGGTGAAGTATCTCAACTCAGGGCTGCTGGCCAAATCCTCCCTTGTCTGTATCCATTTAGTTTGCCCAGTTTGACTTGAACAAGTGAGCTTTAGTCAATAAGACTAAATTGGACAGCCCAGTCTCTCCATACATGGCCTTGTGGGCAGAGAAATATGACATTTTCATAATTTTCCCATTTTGTACATTTATTTTAAGTATGTAAAACTAAATAACTCAAAAAACAATCTACATGTAGAATGTGACACCTGTTTTTGTTTAACTGTAACTCAAATGTGGAAAAAAAAATCTATTTGTGAAAATATTTCAATTATGTATGAAATGCTTGTATCAAGGAAACCAGAATAGCATGCTAAGAAATTCCACCATATTCTGATATGGTAACTGTACCGGGTTCCTCCGCCCGGATCTGTATTTTTGTGCATGTCGGGGAATTATCTGATATTTGGAACATCAGATGGAGACAAATGTTATCTGTCTGATCGTGTACCTTTTAGTCTGATACTATATTTACCTTTCATAACTTCTTCCTTGTTTTACCTTAGACAAAAGGTTCTTTCCACACCTATCTCCACAAAGCAATAGTGACTTGTGTCCAACCATGCACTTATCGGCTGATGGTTTGCCTCTCTGCTAAACTTGAAAGGCTAGTCTACAGTGTGTGTTAGGTAACAGTGTCTGTAGTGCAAAAAGCCCATAAGTAGCCTTAAAAGCAGATCTAAGTGTTTGCTGCACTCGTCTCGTGCCTTGTGACAGCCGCCAAACCCACCTTGCACAGATATCAAATTTAGAGTCATTTGCCTTTATGGCTCCATGTAATTGTTGGTTTTACTTTGCAACTGTGATATAATGGAGTAAACTTGGCAGATCTCTCACTCCTTCAGTGGGTTGGAAGGTATTATTGTGGGATTTCAATTGCCCAACTTTCCCAGGAAGCAGCAGAGTTTTTTTTTTCTTTACTTTTTTTGGTCAAAACTTTCATTTTTAGATATTTTTTTAAGCAAATTCTATATGGGGGGATTGGCAGTAAAGGGGATTACACATTAGCAATCTCCTATTCAGCAGGTGCTCGCTATATTTACCTATGCACCAGATTCATAGACAATCCTAAGAACAGAGGTAACTTCCTGACATCCACTGTATTCCATAAGCTACAAAACCTTGAACTTCATTTTGAGAGGAGTCTGAAATGAGAACTGTCAGTGTTGCTCTTCATTTTCCAGTGCAGCTTTTAATTTGATCTCATTAGGTATATCTGCCAAACTGACAGTTCTATGGTAGCTGACTCAATAAAACATGCAATTAGTGGCTGAACATTTGATTGAGACTTCCCTGCAAATCTCACCCTCGCCTACATGAAACTTTGTCAATACAAGCTAATTATAAGATTAAAACCACAACTAGAGATTGCAGTAACACCTTCCTTAAAATAAAAATGAACTGCCTATACAATAACACAATTGTAATACAATAGGGTTCATCCCACCTCTTTACATTCAGATGTCGTAGGGATAACCCAGAAGACCATGTAGTGGAAACAATACCCAATGTAGCAACAATTACTACTGTACAGATAAGACTATGGGTTTCATTTGATAAAACTGGAGAGTGCAAAATGTGGTGCAGCTCTACATAGAAACCAATTAGCTCCCAGGTTTTTTTGTCAAAGCTTAAAGTGGAATTCCACCCAAAAAAAAAAAAAATGTAATTATGCGCATGAAATAAATAAAAGAAAAACATTTGGAGAAAAGTATACCTGTTGCTAGGGGGTCCCTCGTAATCTGCCTCCTTACTCACCTCGGGTCCTTACGTCACTTCCCTCGGCGCCGGAAGGGCGATCAGCTCTGCCCCCTCCCTCTAGGCAATCATTTGGGACAAGTCACAGGTCCCAGATGATGCCAGTCACGCCAGCTCACACATGCGCAGTGGGTGTCCTGCACAGCCAGGTGTCCACAGTTACAATGCCGGCGCCACCAAGCAGAGGAGGAGACAAGCGGGGCTGTGATTCCCCAAATCGCTGGACCCTGGAACAGGTAAGTGTCCTATTATTAAAAGTCAGCAGCTGCAGTATTTCTAGCTGCTGGAATAGGATAGGATAGGAATCTTAGATTGTAAGCTCCTTGGGCAGGGACTGATGTGAATGTACTGTATAATAAATATGTAACATGTAAATTGATGGAACTATATAAGTACCTGTAATAAAATAAATAAGTGCAAAAGTTGTCATACCACTATTTTTGTGAAGCTATTACAGTCATACATGAAGACAGTGTGATGCCGTGTGATGTGATGTTACAAAAAGTCTTCAAATATTTAATCAGTGACCACATTCGCATTGTATATACACAAAGCAAAAAACCCAACAGGATTATAATAAAAGCCAACGGGATTATAATAAAAACTTGTATTAATTGTACAGATGGCAAAGAACAGCGCCCCACAGTGGTACACATAACACAGTGAGCAGCACAAACTAACAAGAGGGAATTTAGGTTATCAGTACTTTAGAGATTAAATTAGTGGAAAACAAGAACATTAAGTGTGTATATTGTTTTTGGATGATTAGACAATGACTGAGATATATCTTAAAATTATAGACAATTTTATTGTAGCCTTTAAATGACACCTAATTTTATTTGTCTCTTTCTTTCACCTTACAATGAACAGTCCCTCATTGTGATTATCCCTCCCATAGGATTGCATAGTTATTTCTCTGATGTGTTTATAGCAGGCCTACATTTACAAGGAGAATAATGTAAAGATATATAGCTGGCCTTGTATGAGAGCTCATTTCACTTCGTAATTAGTGAGTTTTTTTCTACTTGTCAAGTTATAAGTGAGTCTGGGTTCACACATGTGCGGAGCGAATTGAAGCTCAGGTTTCCCTGCGAAGAGAAAACTCAGTTGTTCAGCATTTCATGTCAGTTTTTGAACAGTATCAGCTCAGGATTGCTTCAGTATTTTTATCCTTTTATCAGATGCGTGCCCATACAAGATAATGGGCCTGAATTCGCACCTGAGCCGGACCGAACTGCCTAGAAAACGCACACGTTTTTTGTGCAATGGGGCGTGCGAATGCACCGCAGATATGTGAACCAGCCTCATTAAAATTAATGTATTTTGACATGTCCTGCGAATTGGATGCGGTGTAAGCCACATCTAATTCACATAGGTGTGAACGGGGCCTAAAAAATGATGACAAAGAAGTATCAAACCTAAATGCTAAATTTAATATGAAGCCAATTTAAAAAAGAAAAGCACAGAGCAGCCATGTTTAAAAAACAAAGGCAATCAATTAGATATTGGTCTAGGTTCACATCTATGCAGGCTGCGATTGATGTGTTTTTCAGGCACATTTTGGAGTGCATTTTGTGTTTTTAAACCCTCGTTTTTTTATGCCTTTTTGCATGCAGTTTTCATGTATTTTTCTTTTTTTTTTCTCTTTAACCACTTAAGTCCCGGACTAGTTTGCTGGCCAAAGACCAGAGCACTTTTTGCGATTCGGTACTGCGTAGTTTTAACTGACAATTGCGCGGTCGTGCGACGTGGCTCCGGAACAAAATTGACGCCCTTTTTTCCCACAAATAGAGCTTTCTTTTGGTGGTTTTTGATCACCTCTGTGTTTTTATATTTTGCTATAATAAGTATCCCCCAAAAATATATAAAAAAGTTTAAGTCGATACGTATTATTCTATATATTTTTGGTAAAAAAAGGTATTGATTGATGAGCAAAAGTTATAGTGTTTACAAAATAGGGGATAGTTTTATGGCATTTTTATTTATTAAATTTTTTTACTAGTAATAGCAGTGATCAGCGATTTTTATTGTGACTGCGACATTATGGCGAAAACATCAGACATTTTTGACACTATTTTGGGACCATTGTCATTTATACAGCAATCAGTGCTATACAAATGCACAGATTCCTGTGTAAATGACACTGGCAGTGAAGGGGTTAACCACTAGGTGGCAGTGTAGGGGTTAAGCATGTCCTGGGGAGTGATTCTAACTGTGGGGGGCGTGGCTATGTGTGACACGTCACTGATCTCTGCTCCGATCACAGGGAGCAGAGATCAGTGACACTGTCACTAGACAGAATGGGGAGATGCTCGTTTACATTAGCATCTCCCTGTTCTTCCTCTCCGTGAGGTGATCACGTGTATCCCCACGGATGTCGAGTCCGACTCACAGAGGTCCCGGCCAGCGTGCGCACGATGGCACGGCGGCAAAGGAAAAGGCCTTGTCCTTTGGGGCAGGGGGCCCCCAAAGGACAAGGCCTTTTTCCCAACAACTCTGGGCGGTGGTTGTGGGGGTCTGCAGGCAGGGGACTTATCGGAATCTGAAAGCCCCCTTTAAGAAAGGGGGTCCCAAGATCCAAGCCCCCCATCCATGTGAATGAGTATGGGTTACATTGGCTTCCCGGTCTGCTCCTTAGCAACCAGCTATATACAGTGTTTTTAAAAAAACAAAAAAAAATTGCATCATAAACACAACACTTGCGTTTCTGGTGCGACTCAATTGAAGTCTATTACATGCAAAACACGGGGAAAAAGTCACCGACCCTTTCCAAAAACGCACTGGCTGCAAAACGCATAGGTGTGAACGTGTAACATAGGAAACCATGTTAAATGGACTGTAGTGCATTACTGCAAAACGCACTAAAAACCGCATAGGTGTGAACGTAAGGTCAGTGTTTTGAATAATGAGTAGTACATCCAAATGAAAGTTGAATCCTGATTGTTTGCATGTTTCTCTTTGCATCATATTATAAAACAGAACTAAAAAGCTTAAAATGTATGAAAGAAGGAATTCACACAAACACATGCAGGCTCAGTTTAGTGACATTTCTCCACAAGCCTTAAATGTATACTGTATACATGAGAATGTATAAAACATATAGCATATCAGCCTATGATTCCAGGCTGTTATTGTTGTCCTCTGAAAATACAAGTTACCTGGGTTTTTTGGACTGTAGCACACTAAGCCCACGTACACACGGTCTGAGATTTTGCCAACCAAATCTATCGGATTTTGCCCGTCGGATTTAGTCCGACGGATTGTGTCCAAAACGGTTGCATACACACGGTCGGACCAAGTTGGCGAAAAATCCGATCTTTCAGAACGTGATGACGTAATTTCGTTACGATGGTACTACATTCAGGCTAGTAGCCAATAGCTTTGATGTAGGAATTTGATCTGAGCATGCGTGGCACTTGGTCCGATGAAAATGCTCTACACATGATCGGATTAGGTCCGTCCGGCCCAGTTGGTCGGAAAATATTTCCAACATGTTGGAAAATTGGGTCGGACGGAGATTCGGACGGAATCAGTCCGATGCAAACCACACACAGTCGGATTATCTGACGACACGGTCCGATAAGACTCATTCCGACAGATTCTCCGACCGTGTGTACAAGGGCTAAGGCCTGGTTCACACCTATGCAAGTTGCAAGTTGCAAGTTGCATATTCTGGTTGCATTTTGTATTTTTCAATACACATTTTTGATCCATTAAAGTCTTTGGAACCAAAAACCAGAAAAAGTCCCAGGCCCTTTCCATAAAATGCACATATGTGAACATTACCCATAGGAAACCATGTTCAATGGACTGTAGTGTGTTTCTGCAAAACTGAAAAACGCACTAACAAAAAGCATAGGTGTAAACCAGGCCTCGGAATCAGTTAAACAGAAAATATTGATTTAGCATGACAGCTAGGAAGAGAAGTCAGCAATGGCATCCTTCAACTTCGCCCACTACAGGTCTCTTTAAAGCGGAGGTCCACCCTAAAGTGGAGCTTTCGCTCATTGGAACCCTCCCCCCCTCCGGCGCCACAATTGGCACCTTTCAGGGGGGAGGGGGGTGCAGGTACCTGTACAGTACAGGTATCTGCACCCACTTCCGGCGTAGATTCTGCAGAAGCTACGCCCCTTTCCGCAGAATCTACGCCCCTTTCCGAAGGTCCCCCGCTGCCTGCTGGGAAACACACGGATCCCAGAGACAGCGGGGACCATCCTTATTGCGCAGCGCGACTCGTGCATGCGCAGTAGGGAACCGGGAAATGAAGCCGCAAGGCTCCACTTCCTGATTCCCATACCCGAGATGGCGGCAGCAGCATCCGAGAGACGATCGAGAGATCGGCTTCGGGTGCCGACATCGCGGGCGTGCTGGGCGGGTAAGTGTCATTATTTTAAAAGTCAGCAGCTGCAGTATTTGTAGCTGCTGGCTTTTAAAAAAAAAAAAAACGGCGGACTCCCGCTTTAATATTTATACATAAGCGATCAAAAATAAATTGCAGAACGCTGATATTATTGACTTTTCCTTCTAAAATACTAATTGTCTGGCTTCTATGCTAATTAAATGGCCTCAGGACTGACCTTGAACTAGTATGCAAATTAGGAGTTCTGTCTTCACTCTGCCTTTGCAGTACAAGGGCTGCTGCCTGTATAAATCAATGACAGGCTGTGGCTGTACACTGGTAATCCAAGCATTTACTTGTCTAAAGGAAAATATGAGCGTCTCTGAGCGCTACCTGTCAGCATCCAGGGCCCACATCTGTCCCTATTTGTAAGTAAATGCTTGCATGTGCAGTCACCAGTGTACAAACACGGCCTGTAATTGATTTTTGACATGCAGCTGTACATAAACACCTATCATTTCCAGTTCATGGATACACTTATTTTTCACAGTGTACGGTTCTCTGCACCCTAAATGTAAACATTATATGGTCCTAGTTCCCAATTGTCACTGATTTTGAGGAACTGTCACTGATTTGGAACAATATCCCTCTCTCTCTCTTTTCTCCTCATTTGTGCCTCATTTTGGTCTGATCTGTATAGTTGTATATAAAATGCACTTTTTGTCTTTCAAAAAGTACTTCCCAGTGCTAAAGCTTTCATTCAATTTCTAAATCGCTGCAATTGTAACTTTTAAAAGCCAGAAAAATAGATAGTAGTGGTAAAAAAAAAAACACTTGGGGGTTTAACTAATTTTTATTTTGTATAATTCTCCTTTAAGTGGGCATGACAGGGGGTTTATCCTATGCCTGCATACTTTTGTTAATAGGTGTACCTCATTCCCATGTCAAAAAGTTGGGGGTATGTATGGTGATAACAAATGCCAATAATGCAAAATGGTAATTATGCCATTGTGACATAGTATGTGCTACAAAGTAGACAAAAACTCACCCAAGCTCTACCGCATTGTAGTTCGATGAGCTGAATAACGGTGCTCAGGCTTGTTGTGTCCCATAAATATCAAAATAACAAGAAATGCCGGCAACTCGATTGCTTCTTCTTAAATCTTTATTGAGCACTAACAGCAGTGCGACATCTAAAGTGCTAACATGTTTCGGCCGGAGCCTTTCTCATAACAGCAGTGCGACATCTAAAGTGCTAACATGTTTCGGCCGGAGCCTTTCTCATAATAGCAGTGCGACATCTAAAGTGCTAACATGTTTCGCCCGGAGCCTTTCTCATAACAGCAGTGTGACATCTAAAGTGCTAACATGTTTCGGCCGGAGCCTTTCTCATAACAGCAGTGCGACATCTAAAGTGCTAACATGTTTCGGCCGGAGCCTTTCTCATAACAGCAGTGCGACATCAATTGACAAGCAGCAAGGAGGTGTTTTTTCCCTCCTTACTGACTTTTTTAACTCCTAAAATCCTGCAACACTGTTCTGAAACCATGTGGATTGCACGCATTTGCAGGACAGTTGTATTGCAGCCTCATTAAGGGAAATGGGTTGCATTCGGCAGGCGGTACTGACCACTGAGTGCGACAGCAGTGATCATTTTTCTCTGGCTCACCTGCGTATTTTTACAACCCCCAACTACAAGCGTAAACGCGGCCTTAGAGTTAACCAGTCATGAAGCAAAGTCCATAGGGGAGCTCCTGACATTGATCTGTGTCTGAATTAATAAAAAACCCAAATCCTTAGCAAAAGTAGCATTAAGCAGTAAATCTGGACCCTGTAGGTTCAGAGGAAGCTCACGTCTTGACCCAATTTAACAAGTGCTACAAAAGTTTCTGCACATAGGAAATCTGTAGGATCGATAAACCAAATCGAATGTTTTCCTAACGTCATCTTGGATATTATCAGTAAAACCTCCTGTTAGTTACCTTCACTCCAAAGCGCCCCGAGGTTTAGCTTCCTGTGGCGGCCCAGCATCTTGCTGTGATAGATGTACAGACTGATAGCTCTGCTGGCAAAAATCCTCCTTGTGCTTCAGTATGTGAGAAAGACTGTTCAGCAATGTGGGAGTGAGTGTGGGATAGTCAGATAAAAGCCCCTCTGTGTGTCTCTGGGAGGGGTCATCCATGTCAGCTGGCTGGAGATGGGAGGTATTGAAGGGGGGTATTTAGGCTATTAATGAGCTTTTATGTCTTTGGAAAAACTCTTTTGTCTCTTCTCACACTGCCAGTTGAAAGAAAGACTCAGGCCTGGAAAAGGTGTGACGTCACAGTCTGCTACTGTTCTCACAGGCCAGAGCTAAAGAGCTCACACTCTAATATAGACATAATACAGCAGGGTGTTAGGTCATAAACAGATGTGGAGGTACATAATGTCGAGGTGTCAGGTCAGTGTCACGCCGTCCCCTACTGCTGTCATAGGCTGGGCTTTACTAGGCCTACGTTGAAGAGCAATGTGACATTAAAGGCAACTGTTCCCATATACCTGACTTGTTCTAGCGTTAACACATTGACACTAACATGGTGCAGGAAATGTTTAGTGTCACTCTGTGCTGGTGGTCCTACAAGTGAACCCAAGTATTAATGATGTACCAGAGTGATGTTCAACTGACACACATACGACCCTGTGTGGCCATGCTCACTTTTGGTGCTTTAGTATCCATTGTGCCCTTACACCAGCCATTCTCATCCAGAGTTCAGTGGAATCCTAGAGTTCCTACAGAGGTTGCTATTAGTTCCTTGAGCTGTGGCAGATTGACAGCCCCATTTGATAGCGTTAGCTCTGGTGGCCAATGTCACTTGGCAGAACCAGCTGCATGACACCAATGAGCTAGCTGTCTGTAAGGATGCCATTCTTCCAAGTGGCCACAAATGTAAGGGGCATGTTTCACATTGACCTTGGATGAACTGATTTCAGAAGAGGTTCTCCCTTTTTTTTTTTTTTTTTTTTTTTATCAAAAAGAGTTTTATTAAGGAAATAAAACACAAAGAAAAAAGCAATACAGACAAGGCAATGCCAATACATCCTCAAAAATAAAAATAAGCATTGCAAACACAATATATACCAATAGAGAAGCACATGGAAAATAGAGAGAAGGACAAGACATTCCAACTTAGCCATATATGAGTTAGTACAGCATCCCAGAAGGGGTTCTCTGAGACCTGAAAATGATTTCAGTGGGTACCTCTAGGGGAAAAAAGATTGAGAAAGGGTGCCTTACACAAAAATGCAGAGAATAAATTAGTGATACTACTAGTAATATTAATACTCCTGTAATAACCTATTATTATAATTTATTCTACCAACTTTTGGTCCCACTTTCATTTAACTGCTGGTCTGGCAAAAACATTTATTCACTATAGATTTTATGAATTTATAGTAACATTTTCTAGGTCAAAAGAACAGTAAAGAGAGGTCCCAGAACCCAGTTGACCCAAATATAGTGTAAAAAGGACCCTAAGGGACCATTCACACTTCTCGGTTATGAAACATTGCGGTAATGCATGCTAAAGCGCAATACATGTATTAGCACTTTGCATTGCCATTAATTTCCAATGGCACCCCAATGCTTCAAACTTCAGTGGGGACCAGACTGTGGTCATTGGGAGTAGAAAAGGTCCTGATATCAGTGGGAAAAAACAATGCCCCATCTTTGGTGTCAGTGGGAGGAATTGTGCCCTATTGATGGTATCATTGGGAGGAATTGTGCCCCATCATTGGTGACATTGGGCCAAACTGTTGTGTCATTGGGTGGAATTGTGCCCCATCGTTGGTGTCATTGGGAGGAATTATGTCCCATCATTAGTGACAGTAGGAGAAATGATGCCTCGTCCTTTGGTTTAGTGGGAGGAATTGTGTCCCATTGTTGGTGCCACTGGGCCCAATTGTTGGTGTCAGTGGGAGGAATTGTGCCTCTTCATTTGGGTTAGTGGATAAAATAGTGTTCTAAGGGCTGGATAAAAGCAAGCAAATCGCTGCATCTGGCCCCCGGGCCACAATTCCGGAGACCACTGCTCTAAGACAACGTGCGTCTCACACGCATGCATTTCAGTACACCAAAAAGCAAGATACTATGATGTACTGTGTCACGGTACTACTTACAGTGAGCCCACAAGCGAGCAGGTGACACGGGATCCTCCAGGGCGTGGAGTCTAAGGGCCAGCCTGATCATTATAGCATGGTATTTGGAAGACGCTTGGAGGGAACCCTCTCCTGAGGATCCTTTGTAAAACTTTTTTTTATAATAATACTAATTTATCCCGTATGTAGGTTGAGTGAGGCCCGGAACGGAAAAGACAGAAAAGAAAAAGTAGTGCAGGGCCGGGCATGACCATGTGTTTAGGGGAGACAATGCATGGGTTAATATGAAGAGATAAGAGGGGAGGGGACAGTGAGAAAAGTCCAAGGGGGAGTGGTAATATATAAGGAGGAGGCGGGGCTGGGCTGGGAAACAGAAAGTTGTGGAGAAAGAAATGAGGAGGCAGTTTTTTGCTCTGCTCCTCCAACATGGCTGAGATGTCACTCGGATGAGGGCCTTTATGGATGACCAGGTGAGCTGATCGTGGCTGGGAGGTGAGGGTTGCTGTGCATGCAGAGTTTGCAGCCTCTGGCACTCTGTTTTCACCAGGGCCCTCATCTGGGACCATGCACCAGGCAAGGAGCCCTCTGGGGGGAACAATCCGGTCCCCCAGCAAAGAATAGCCAGCCGTCTGCCTGAGCAAGGTCTGGGTGGACTCCACGCCACCAGCCCAGCTCGGTGGGGGGGGGCCACGGGCCGTTATGGTGCCGCTTCCCCGCCCATGAATCACAGGACTACTACCTCCTCTGCCTGCATCGCTTGGCGAGGGAGACTCATTAGTATGGCCATCAGGCTGCTTATGCAAAAAAAAAAAAAAAGTTTTTTTTAAAAGGGGGGCGGGGCTCAGCGGGTGGGCGTGGCCTATACCGGCGGCTCGAGATGGCACAAGATGGCGGTGGAAGGACAAGGTTGACCTTCCAGGTCATAGTATGTGAGGGCATGTGTGGAACCATGGCAGGAGGCAGAGCTTCAGGGGTGAGACAGGCAGTACAACGGAGGGACTCCACGGCCCCCAGGACCTCTTTGCCTGGGGGGCTGATGACACCACCGGTCCTGGTCTGGGACCACAGGTCGGAAGGCGAGCTGACAGTGTGCAAGGAGGAGGAGCCGCAGGGATGCAAGCCAGCGATGGAGGCAAGCGAGGCGGCTGTTGGGATTCCAGTCAGCCTGGTAAGTCAAATAATGTCTAAATGTTTTTTGTTTAAGTTGCATTGCAGGATTTGTTGGGGGGTTGGAAAGGGGGGTGCAATGTCGGCAGTAGTTGCTCCTCCTTGAACAGAGTTGGTGGATGCTGGCCCACAAGTGGCGGGCGGTGCACCTGCCAGTTTGTGGACAGTGGTGCAGTGGTGGGGTTGTCAGGTAATGGTAGGATGGAGATGGTAAGGATTGCAGATGCAAAATAAATAAATAAATAAATAATAAAATAAATAAAAATAAATAAATAAAAATGTGAGACGTACGGGTGCTTTGAGGGTCCCCTGGGAACACATTTAAATAGGGGGTCCAGGATACGATTTGAAAAGGCAAGTGCGTGGAGATCTTCTCGTTATGGCCACCTTTAAAAAAAGAAAAAAAAAAAAAGAAAGGGGGAAATTTACATTTTAAGTGTATAGGGTCAAGTAGGAAGATCAAGGGAAAAAGGATGAAGGTAAGAGGAGGTACCGATCGCTTTTGCCGAAGGCAGTCGCCATTATGCGATTGTCATGGGGGGAAGAACCCGAACATGGTTCGGCGTTGTTCTGTTATATGTAGGCCATTGGTAGGTGCACATGTTAAAAAGGGGGATCTGATTGGCTACAGGATGATGAGCAGTTTAGACTGCGCAGGTCGGTATGGCCGTTTCTTAATGGGGATCAAAGAATAGCGGCTTCTGGATGCGGTTTCTGTAGTAGTAGAGGCAACTATACCCTCCTCGACTGAAAAGAAAGGGGTGGGTTGGCAGTGCAATGTGAGCTCCTGTCAGTTCAGTTAAACACAAGTGTTAAAAGGGTGGGGGGACCCATCCATTGTATTGTGGCTTCATGTGAGGACAATGTACAGGCGAGCCTAGTCACACAAGGGATGACTTTTGGAAGGGGGTGAAAAGGTTGCAGCCTTTCATAAGTAGATACGGAAATAGCGAGGCTGCTTGCCTCCGGGGTTTTTAATGGGGTCTACAGTGGGGGTGGTGCTTGAGAAGGAACCAGACAAGTTTCGCCTCGTTTCCCCACTTATCTGTCAAAAAAAAAAAAAAGAGTTCTGTCATAATCCGATGCGGTGCACTGTGTCCGATACTTCACGTACACAGCTATAAGGTGGGTTAGGTGTGACGGAAAAGGGGCACCTATGGCAAACTAGGAATCCGTGTTCCACTTGCTTCCAGTTTATTCGGAGAGCTTTGGCTGCTGGATAGATGCTGGCAAGCGGAGTTTTTTACTTGGAACGATGCCTGCCCATGGGTTTCTCAATTTAGTGGGCTATGGTTAGATGTTTAGTTCTTTACCGGAGTGGGGGGGTAGAGACGTGTCGGTCCCTGATTCAATCATACATGGCTTGGACGTTTGTGTGTTGGGCCGCCTTCCTCCGATGTGTGTGCGATTATACTTTATACATTGCAGCACATTGCAGGTAGGTTCATTAGTGCCATTGGCTGCAAAACACAGGGGGCCGACGAGGGATATTGTACTATTTTGTTCTGGCATTGCGATTGTTTCAGGGGTTACGGAGGGTCATCTGTCGGTGACCAAGTTGGAGGTACTATAGAAGGGGGTGTGTGAGGCCCAGGGACGGCGTGAGGTACAGTTGAGGACTTTGCATTCATTGCTGGGTAAGTTCAATTTCACCTGCCGGTTTTATTCCAATGAGCGGGTTTTGGCCGACGGCTGCCGTCTGCTACAGTGGGGGTTTCAGGCCCTGGATAATTTAAACAGTTAAATGCGGAACATAGGGAGGGTTACAAGGTTTGGTACGAGTTCTTGGCCACATATAACGGACGATGGGTGGATGCCAGGTCGATGGGAAAAGAGGTCACGAACACGGCGGGGTAAACAGGTTTGGGGGAAATTTCTCTTTCAGGGGCAATAGAGTGAGGAAATTTGGCCCCAAGTTTGTTGGGTGGAAGTGGGGTGTTCATTCGTAATCTTGTGCTATTGGAATTTTTCCAGTGGTTCCGGCTATGGAGCTGGGGTAAGGGTCATGCAGGAACCTGACACGGAGTTGAATTACGGTGGCTATGCCATTTTGTGTTGCGTTAGGTGCAGTTGAACATTTTCTATATGCTATTCATCTTGCAGGCTTCGGAAACACGGGGGGCTTACTCGTGCATCTATTTTCGGTGGGATAGGTTCAGAGAGTTAGCCGGACACAGAGGGGGAGGAGTTCCCTACTCGGGCTGGATAGGGGAGATGGCATTGGAGTCACCACGGGAGGTAACAGGGCAGTCAGCCAGTGAGTCCACATGGGCGGCTTATGTAAAGGTATGAAAAGAAGGGTGGGTTGTTCGGTGCAGGAGTCTGAGGTCGAACATGGCTGTGTGGGGGGTAAGGTTGTTGGTGGTACTGTGGTTCCAGGAACTTGGTAAACGGGGTCGGTATCTGCCATTGAGCGGAAACTGGTGGGTTTTTGGCTTTTGTTTAACCTGCTGTGCAGGGTGGATTGAAAAAAGGAGTTTGGGTTGGACAATAAATAAATAATAATAAAAAAAAAAAATGATCAAAGAGTTAGAGGGGTGGTGGTGCTGCTGTTTGTGTAACCAGGATTCAGAGTAATAAAAAATAAATAAAAATAAAATAAATAAATCATAAAATAATAAGAAAAAAAAAGGGATAAAACGGTTAGGGAGTTTCTAGGGTTTGGAACAGATGGCATGGGGGGCAGTTCATGTGGCACAAGGCTGGGAAGTATTGGTCGAGGTTCCAGTTTGGGTGGGTGTTCTGAAAATGCCACTGGGACGCAAGGTTGGATGGTGCAGAATACGCTTCACACTCCTTCCACATCGGGGCAGCTTTAGAAGCTGCCAGATATGGGTTGGATGAGGCGGCGGTAAGGAGGAATGGTAGGTGGGAAGCAAAGCGATTACGCACTTACCTATGCCTTCATGTGGTGGTGGAATAAATAATAATAATAAAAAAATAAAAAAAAATAAAAACACACGAGTGGGGGAGTAGTCTGTACATAGAGCTGTGTTGTTTGTGGTATGGGGTTACATTGGTTTACTTTAAAGTTGGTGCTGCCTTTGTTTGCCGTTTTTTTTTTTTTTTTGTCCAGATGGAGGACTTATACGCCTTGTCTGGATTTTCTTTGTTATCTGTATGTTTGTTGGGGGGGCCAGGAGAGCAGATGCGAGATCGGTTGGCAGACAGTTGGGTAGTTAGAGGAGGGAGGCATGTGTTCACTGGCTAGGTGTATGAGGGTTGAGGTGCAGCAAGGTGATATGGGAAGTGGAACGTTAGGCGCGGCGGGATAAACCGCCGGCCATTTGGGTTATGCATGCAAGGGGTAATGCTTTTGGGTTCGAATGATCAGGGAGCTGATCTCGGACGTTAAGTCAGATATTTTACGACTTCGTACAGTTGTCTAACACTCAGGTGGTGGGGAGGTTGTGGCTCAGAATGGGGGGCCTGGTGATCAGGAAAGTAGAGGTGGAAACTAATGTGGGCCTGTAATTGAGGGTGTTAGAATATACCTCTAGGTAGTGGGGATAGTTTTCTGGGCTCTGGGACTCAAAGATGGGATCCAGCGGGCCCCGGGGGTGTGGGGGAGCCCTTAAGGGTAAGGTGTCATCCTTGCGGGCTGTGGCGGTGTTTTGTTGGTCTTTGACGGTGGCAGTAAACATATGTGATGGAAAGGGGTGGGGGGCTCATCGGTAGTATGTGCCCCTCCGGTGTATTCCAGCGAAAGGTTAGCTGGAATACTGTAATGGTTGCACTGCGGGAAGGGGGTTGTCTCCGAGCTGATTATCTGCTGGAGGCCTATCGTGTGGAAAAAGGTCCCGCAGTGTATTGGTGGAATATGTGTTGGAGTTCCGGGGTGCCATCAAAGACCAACAGACTGGAGTTGAACAAGTTGTTACGGAGGTGATATTTTGGTATATATTTGATATTGGAGTTATTTATATGGTGTGAATAATAAATAGGCTGCTATGGCCATTTATACTCCAAAATTAAGGTGTGGTCTCATCATTTTAGAAGGGTAAGAAATGGGGATGGTGGAGTACAAGTGGTATAGCAGTAAGAGGCAGGTTGGGTACCTCTGAACTACACTGGTCATGTATGTATTTGTATTCTATGGGACAGTGCCATGTGTAGCTCAGGGGCAGCTCAGGGGCAGCTTGGACACATACCGCTGTCCTCTTTTTCAGTAATTTATATCTTTGTTAATACTTAATAAACTTTATTCTTGAGTTTAAAAAAAGAACAAGTTGCCAATATTAATAAGAAAGGCACCGAGAACCACATGTGGATGGCAAGACATTGGTTGGGAGTCCTCAGGCTAATCAGACAATTTTTTTGTAAACTGTGATAGCATTCAGAGACAGAAACAGACCATCCATCCTATGGATGTCCAGGCTATTCAGACAAGGCTATACATTACATTTTATTTCTTACAGGTATTTATATAGTGCCAACACTACATACATTCACATCAGTCCCTGAATCAAGGAGCTTACAATCTAAGGTCCCTATATCACATGCATACATACTAGGGCCAATTTAGGCAAGAAACATTTATCCTGCCAGCATGTTATTTGGGAGTAAACCCTCACAAGTATGAATGTGATTCAAACCAAGAACCTCAGTGCTACAGAACAGCAGTGCTGGCCGCTAAGCAACTGTTACATACAAGAGATTACATAATTATGTTTCAGGAATTATTTTTCAAGCCCAAATGATCTATTTTCTCTTTAATCATATTCACATTGTTTCATTTTCCATGTGTGTATCTCCCCAGGGTACCTTTCATGTCTTAATGTTCTTAGGGTCCTTTAACTGGCCCATTGTCCCTAGGTTGCAGGGGGTGAAATTGGGAACAATGTGTGCACCTGTCGAATGTTCCACCTGTATTGAGTTGTTTCTACACATAAACACACCTATAGACATGAAAAGACATCCCCTGGTCTGGCTGGTTTTGTCTCATGGCCATGGATGACTGGAGACACCAAAATCTGACTCATCTAAAGAGAAATAATAGAATACTTTAAGCTTAGTAAAAAAAAGACCAAGATAGGGAACCTCATTTAGGATTGGGTTCACACTTAAAACAGTTGCTGCTGACAGTAGGGCTCCGGTGTGTGTCCCTGTTCTCAGTGCAGAGCCAAAGACGCAGGATCTCTGTGCAATCTGCTCCGCAGCCACCCCGGAGATGTGTGAACCGTCTGCATTGAGAGCCAGTCTCCGTCTTCTGTCATCGAATTGGATGCAAGGAAATCCACATCCAATTCTCATAAGTGTGAACCCAGCCTTAAAAAAGGAAATTTTCTTATATTTCTACTGAGTCCAAAAAGATTGGAAAATTACGGCCCCATGGCTGAAAATAAAGATCCTTATCCTTATGGTAAAGTTTTGTGAATTTACCCTTTTGTCTCCTGAGTCAAACCAGAGGTTTCGGCATACACCTCCTCCACCCATCTTAAACCATATCTAAACCTCTAAACATGCAGCTTATCTGTTCTTACATTTGATGGCTGCATTACTTTCAGGTTATTATTTATTTATGTTTGACTGGTGATCCTGTCAGTTGCACAATTGCTGTTCTAGGGTGACAACACTCAATACCTAAATGAAGTAAAAATACTAATGTGCAAACCCCAAGAACTAAATCAAGAGCGAGTAGCTTCCAACATGAAAAAATGTTC
This sequence comes from Lithobates pipiens, assembly GCF_037356315.1. Taxonomy (NCBI): domain Eukaryota; kingdom Metazoa; phylum Chordata; class Amphibia; order Anura; family Ranidae; genus Lithobates; species Lithobates pipiens. The sequence continues at coordinate 550,529,933 of NW_027507903.1, read as the reverse complement.
CCACACAGTGATAAATTGCTAATCAATAAATATGACGCTTACTCAGTGACCAATTCAAAATGATATGTACAGGAATAATAAGTAATAAATATGATGTTTCTTCAAATATAAAGTGCAATAAATCTTAGCCCTTGTACACACGGTCGGACATTCCGACAACAAAATCCGTCAGATTTTGTCCGAAACTGGTGTTGCAGACACACGGTCGGACAAAGTTGTCGGAAAATCCGATCGTTCGTAACGTGATGACGTTATTTAGTTACAACAGGACTACGTTCAGGCTAGTAGCCAATAGCTTTGGTCTAGGAATTTGACCTGAGCATGTGTGGCACTTTGTCCGATTGGAATTCTCTACAAATGATCAGACAAAGTCAGATCGGATCATGTTGTCGGAAAATTTTATAGCCCTGCTCTAAAACTTTGTCGGTCAGATAATCCGACGGAAACAGTCCGATGTAGGCCACACATGGTCGGATTATCCGGCAACACGGTCCGATCGGACATTTTCCGTCGGAATGTCCGACCGTGTGTACAAGGGCTTAAAGTGACAGTGCGATAAAAACATATAGTGAATAATTGATAACTGATAACCTCAAACACAATATAAAGTGCAATAGCTTAAAAAGTGACAATATATGTGAATGATGAAAAGTCCAATAAACATAAGTCCAAATTTCATCCAATAAAATGAAGTGCTTGTGCAAAAATAGATGAGAAATAAATACCAAAAAAATCCAGTTCATAGAAACGCTTTCACCATCCGTAGTGCGCCAATGATGTGCCCCAGCCGCTCACCCCAATTATAGACCCCTACAGGTCTAGTCGAGCCTTTGTTATTGAATAATTTCGATATCCTAAGCAGCAGACTCCTTCCTTTAGAATATCCAGCCAGATCGAATATGCTTCAATATTGATATCTTCTTTAGTAACCTTCACCTCCCTCCATACAAAGCTCACATGCAATATAAAGAAGTCTCCATAGTGTAGTAATCCAATAAAAGTATTTTTGGCATTTATTTCTCATCTATTTTTGCACAAGCACTTTATTTATAGTGGATGAAATTTGGATGTATCACATTTATTTGATTTTTCATCATTCAGATATATTGTCACTTTTTAAGCTATTAAGCACTTTATATTGTGACTGAGGTTACACCTTGTGAGTTATTCACTATATGTTTTTATCGCACTGTCACTGTCACCTACAGTGGGTATAGAAAATAATCAACCCCCCCCCCCCTTAAAATAATCACATTTTGTTGCTTTGCAGCCTGAAATGAAGACACAGTTTTTGTTTTACCTATTTGTATAATCAGAGCAGCTTATAACATCCAAGTGAAAGATATAACACCAACATGGCAGAAAAAAAAAATCAAAAACAGAATCACTGAGTAAAAAGGATCGTCCTCTACGTATTTTGTTGAACCACATTTTGCTTTAATTACAGCTTTTGGTCTGTTGGGATATCTCTCTACTAACTTTCTACTAGACTTTGCAATATTTGCCCACTCTTCTTTGTAGAACTACTCAAGGTCAGATAAATGTGATGATGACCGTTTGTGGAACCCTGGGCAGAGGGACAGTGCATCCCCGCCGGGTGAAGTTCCAGGGCTCAGGTAGGTAAAACAGGGGGGGAGGGGGGGGGCTGAGTAAAAAAAAAAAAAAAAAAAAAACATCAGCGGGTATACAACCGCTTTAAGGTGAAAAAACACAAGAGTTTACAACACCTTTAAGTCTGACTAGGACATGTACGGACATTCACCTTTTTCACTTTCAACCACTGTGTGGTCATTTTTGCTGTGTGCTTTGGGTCATTGTCATGTTGGAAGGTAAACCATCTTCCCATCAAATGTAACTGAACCTGAGCAGTTCTGCAAACAGGCAGGGCCGGCACTCCTGCTAGACGAACTAGGCAGCCGCCTAGGGGCGCCCTGCTGCCTAGCTTAGCCAGAAGGGTGCAGGCTGGCCCAAATGAATCAGTTTGCCGGGCCCGGGGTCAGTCGCAGCCGGCACGGCTCCGCCGGAATAGCGCTGTGTCCGTGCTGAGTCTGATGGCGTGTCACTCGCTCTGTGCTGCTCTGCATGATTGCTGCTGTGTGTCCGGGCAGCGCTGTCTATGTGCAGTGCACGTATAGGATTGGTGGTGAGTCGTAGCCGCCCATCAGACTATGCCAATCCCTGTGACCTGGCTGGCACTGTGTTCTCAGGACAGTTGCTGTGCCAATGAGGTGCTGAGCGCGGGCATGGTACTCCGCCTGCCTCGACGTGACGTCCCACCCAGTCCACTCCAGTCCCACCCACGCAAGAGTAGAGAAGCCCAGGCGGTCCCTGGCTGTCTGGACTGTCTCATACGGTGTGGATTGTTTGTGGAGGCTCAGGCTAAAACAGTCTGAGAAGGTACAATGTCAGTGTGTGTGTGTGTGTGTGTGTGTGTGCAGGGGCGGACTGACCATTTGGCTACTCGGGCACTGCCCAAGGGCCCCGGGCCACTAGAGGGCCCCATCAGGGTTGCCAGCCTCAGTAAAACCAGGGACAGTATGTAAAAATCTGTGTTTTTTTTTTTACATCTGTCTCTGAAATGTCCCTTACCTTCTTCTTTTGGTCTAAAAATGCTGAGATTATAGCTGCCCCGAATCTCCAGTACCTTCTCAGCCAATAGAAACATGTCTGTGTATACTGTGTGTACATGTATGTGTATATTGTGTGATTGTATACTGTGTGTGTATACTGTGTGGCCCCATAATCTTTGATTGCCTGGGGGGGGCCATAATCTCCTATTGCCCGGGGGCCCCGTGAGTTGTCAGTCCACCCGTGTGTGTGTGTGTGTGTGTAATAACAGACAGTGTGGAACTGGCCTGTAATAATTGCTGCCTGGCCTGTAGTCGACAAACAGTATAAAATACAGAAACAGTCTGCAGCTTCAGAAATCATAATCGGAATTCCCTGTGTACAGTATTATGGCCTCATGTACATATTTATTATACTATGGTCATGGATAAATATTGGATACTGGATTGTTGATCTAGATGAGAGAAGAGATGGGATCGGATCAGTGTATAATATCAGAAGTAAATGATATAAGCGGCAGTCTTGTGTGCCATTCCCCTATATATGTAAACACTATAACTTTTGCGCAAACCAATCAATATACACTTTTTTTTTTACCAAAAATATGTAGCAGAATACATTTTGACCTAAATTGATGAAGAAATGCGATTTTTTAAATATTTTTTTTATTGGATATGTTTTATAGCAGAAAGAAAAAAATATTGTGTTTTTTCAAAATTGTTGGTATTTTTTCGTTTATAGCTCGAAAAAAAACAACGCAGAGGTGATCAAATACCACTAAAAGAAAGCTCTATTTGTGGAAAAAAAAAGGACATCAATTTTATTTGTGTACAGTGTCGCACGACCGCGCAATTGTCAGTGCAAAAGCAGCAGTATTTTAAATATAACTATATATATATATATATATATATATATATATATATATATATATATATATATATATATATTAATATTATTATAATAAAAGACTGCTGCTTTTGTATATATCCGCTTCCGGACCGCCCCACGCACATATACTGTGGAAGGGTGGCCCTTCGTGTACCTGTGCGCCCTTTTTTTTTTTTCGTGGTGAGGGGCGCGCAAGTAGCTGGTCTTGCCTAGGGTGCAAAATAGTCCAGCACTGGCCCTGCAATGAAGAGTGGGCAAATATTGCAACGTCTAGATGTGCAAAGTTAGTAGAGACATATCCCAACAGACTAAAGGCTGTAATTAAAGAAAAAAGGTGGTTTAACAAAATACTGACCTTCTTCCCATTGACAACTTTCTGGCAGAAGGCAGCAGATTTTCCTCAAGAATTTGATGACATTTTGCCCCATCCAATTTTCCTTCTATCCTGACAAGTTCTCCAGTCCCTGGTGCAGAGAAACACCCCCATAACAGGATATTACCACCTCCATGCTTTACTGTAAGAAAGACATGCCCGGAGCTGAGAAGGAACATAGTCAGCATAGGGTATACATGACAGGGTAGAAGGGGAACCAGACATAAGGGGGTTAAATATTCAGGATGGCATGGCTAGTACGGACTCTTACATGATTGGCCCATGAGATGGGGTGATGGGGAGGTGTCATGGTCGGTTCCGAGTTCCAGCAGCACATGGAAGACTTACCCACAATGTTGGTCCATTGAGCGCTAATAGGTCTTCCCGGGCGCGCGTTAGCGCGAACGGACGCACGCGGGTGCGAGCAGGTACGATCGGGCGCATGCGGGTGCGCAAGGTTGCGAACGTGCGCACGCGGGTGCGCGGGGTCACGGTCGGTTGCACGGTTTGACGTGGGCGCGAACGGGCACGCCGTGCGACCGTTCTTGGCGCCCAGAAGGCTTCTTAAGTGATTCATTCTAGTGGCCCGTTGCTGTCCTGTCTACAGCGTTCCTGAGAGTTGCCTCTGATTACCTGATCGTTCCTGTCTCTGATCTACTCGGCTTGTTCCTGATTATCCTGCTTGCTGCCAGCCCTGACCCCCGGACCTCCTGACTATTCTTCTGCCTCCTCCTTCGGTACTTCTGCTGCCAGCCCATTGACGACCCGGCTTGTGTTGACCCCGATTCTGCCTGCTGTTCCAGTCCGTGTTCTGTGACTGTTACTGCCTGCTGCCTGCCTGCCAGCCGTTCCTGTGTGCCCACCTACTTGCTGCCAGCTGCTGACTTCCAGCCACTCCAGAACCACCTGTCTTTATCCACTGCTGTCTGACGCCAGTTCCTGGACCAGGCCCACCTACACGGACTTGGCACTTGTGCCCTCTGCCCTCCAGAGCCCCTGTTCCCACTCTCAGGGGATCTCGAGCCAGAGGCTTACGAGAGGCCGCTCCCTGCACTCCGGGCTCCCACCACCAGGTACGTGACAGTACAGGACAGCCATGTCCGAGCCCACGCAGGGAGCCTCTCCAATGGACGAACTTTGCCGCCATCTCGCAGGCCTCACTCAAGCAGTGAAGAGTTTACAGGAGGGTTACAGTCAACTGGAGGAACGGGTCCAGGCCCTGTCCACCTCCTCTCCTGCTACTTCCGGAACTTCTGCTACTCCTGCTGTAGTGATGCTGCCACCCGAACCCAGGGTGCCTACACCCGAGAGATTTTCCGGAGATCGAGGAAAATTCCGGGCTTTTCGGAACTCATGTGAACTGTTCTTTGCTCTACAGCCAAGGACCTTCTCCCTCGAGGCTACCAAGGTGGGCTATGTGATCTCTCTGCTAACCGGTGAACCTCAGTCTTGGGCCCACCGTCTACTAGAAAAGAAGGATCTCTCCCTTGAAACCTTGGACATCTTCTTCCAGGCCATGTCGCGGTTATATGAAGACCCACAACTAACCGCCACCGCTGAAGCAGCCCTGCATTCGCTGCAGCAAGGTCGCCGGCCTGTAGAGGACTACGTGTCGGAGTTCCGACGCTGGAGCTCCGACACAGACTGGAATAACGCGGCATTACGCTATCAGTTCCGGATGGGCCTATCGGAACCGTTGAAGGACGAGCTCGCCCGAGTGGGCATTCCAGAGACTCTAGAAGCCTTAGTGGAACTGGCCGATCCAAATAGACAGGCGGCTGAGAGAACGCCGCCTGGAGCGGTCTTCAACCACTTCTCGTCCGATATGGATGCTTCCTCGGGTCCCCAGCTCTCCTCATCTCACCCCTCCTGCTGTCACCACGACAAGTCAAGACCTCCCTGAGCCCATGCAGCTGGGCTTACTCCGGCCTTCCTTAACGCCTGAAGAACGCCAACGCCGCCGGGAAGGAAATCTCTGCCTCTACTGTGGAGGGTCTGGACACTTCGTGCGCAATTGCCCTGCTAAGCTCCGTAAGTCCCTCTTCGTATCTCCTGCCCTTACGTTAGACTGTCCTAGTGCTGCCTCCCATTTGACTGTGTCCATTTCCTTGCAGCTACCAGGAGGGAACGTCCAGACCAACGCCATTATTGACTCGGGAGCTTGCAGTGGCTTTATGGACCTAACCTTCGCCTCTAAACATAACATCCCTCTTCGGCCCAGGGCAAGGGGACTTTCTATACATCTGGCCGATGGTTCCACCCTCAAGTCCGGACCTGTAACCCAGCAGACTCAGCCCCTGTTAACCACTATTGCCGGGACCCATCAAGAATTACTCTGTCTGGACATTATTACTTCTCCCCTCTTCCCTATCATTCTCGGCATGCCCTGGATGAGGGCACATAACCCCCTTGTTGACTGGACCACCGGGGAGTTGAGATTCCCCTCACCTTACTGCCTCCAGCACTGTTTGTCGGGAACCGACCAGGCCTCTTCTTCTTTGCTCTGCCTGGAAGTTGACGCAGAAACCCGCCAAATTGTACCATCTGCCTACCATGACTACCTGGACGTGTTTAGCAAAAAGGGTGCGGAGACCTTACCCCCTCACAGGCCATACGACTGTCCCATTGAATTACTTCCCGGGGCAGAAATTCCTTTTGGGAGGATCTTTCCGCTATCAGAGACTGAGTTGGTGACCTTGAAGTCCTACCTGGACGATAATCTCAGGAAGGGATTTATACGTCCCTCTACTTCACCGGCGGGAGCAGGGATCTTTTTCGTGGAAAAAAAAGACCAGACCTTGCGCCCCTGCGTTGACTACCGGGCCCTTAATAAAATAACGATTAAGAATCGTTATCCCCTACCACTTGTGCCGGAGCTTTTCCAGAGACTGGGGTCAGCGGCAGTATTTTCGAAACTAGATCTCCGGGGGGCTTACAATCTGGTCTGCATCCGTGATGGCGACGAGTGGAAAACTGCCTTTCGTACTCGCTTCGGGCACTTCGAGTACCTGGTCATGCCCTTCGGGTTATGCAACGCTCCCGCCACATTCCAGCACTTTATCAATGATATTTTCAGGGATTACCTAGACCTGTTCGTCATTACCTATTTGGACGACATCCTGATCTTCTCCTCCTCTCTGGCAGAACACCGGGAGCATGTCAGGAAAGTACTATCCCGACTTCGTCTGCATGGGCTATATGCCAAGCCGGAGAAATGTACCTTTGCGCAATCAAGTATTCAATTCCTGGGGCTGGTAATTTCTGTAGATGGCATCGAGATGGACCCTCAGAAAGTCTCCGCTATCCGTGATTGGCCCGCTCCCACTGACAGAAAAGGGGTCCAGCGTTTCGTGGGATTCGCAAATTTCTATAGGAAATTTATTAAGGGGTTTTCCACTATTATAGCCCCCATCACCAGACTGACCAGGCAGGGTCTGAAGTTTCAATGGTCCCCAGAGGCTCAGGAAGCCTTCTCTACCCTGAAGGACTTATTTGTGTCGGCTTCCATCCTCAAACATCCTGATCCGACCCGGCCCTATATCTTAGAGGTTGATGCCTCTGAGATCGCGGTTGGGGCGATTCTCTCCCAGAGACATGGGCCTAGGGCCCGCTTGCACCCAGTAGCCTTCTTCTCCCGCAAGCTAACCGAAGCAGAGGCAAATTATGATGTCGGAGATCGAGAGCTATTGGCCATTAAAGTGGCCCTTGAGGAATGGCGTTACCTGCTGGAGGGGGCTACGCATCCAATCCTCATTTACACGGATCACAGAAACCTGGAATACTTGAAGTCCGCCAAGAGGTTGAAGCCACGCCAGGCCAGATGGGCTCTTTTCTTTTCCCGGTTTTTGTTCCACATAACTTATCGCCCGGGTTCCAAGAATACCAAACCGGACGCCCTGTCCCGAATGTTCAACGAGCCAGAGACCTCTCCACATCCGGATACCATCCTGACCTCAGGGAACTTCCTTCTTCTTCAAGCTGATTTGTTGTCCCTGATTAAGCAAGTCTCCGTTGGTGCCACTCCTCCACCTAACGTCACACTTCTGGCCCAAGATGAACTTCTCTGGCATGAAGGCAAAATTTTTGTCCCCCAGGAGGCTCGGGTGCCAGTCCTCAGTGCATGCCATGACCACCCGTTGGCCGGCCATTTCGGCGCCCTCAAGACCACCGAGTTGGTCCAGCGCACCTTTTGGTGGCCCCAGTTGAGATCCGACTGTAAAAGATACGTGGAGGCTTGTGCCATTTGCATCCGTAATAAAAGCAGCAAGTCCAGGGCCTGGGGCCTGATGAAACCATTACCTGTTCCAGAGAGGCCTTGGCGGATGATTTCGATGGATTTCATCGTAGAGCTTCCTCCATCAGAAGGCTACTCCACAATCTTCGTGGTAGTAGATAGGCTAACCAAGATGGCCCACTTCTTGCCGATGAAGGGCACCCCTTCCGCTGCAGAGACCGCTGAGGTTTTTATTAAAGAGATCGTGAGGCTGCATGGTGTCCCCGCAAACATTATCTCGGATCGGCGTGTGCAGTTCACGTCCAAGTTCTGGAGGGCACTCTGCAGGGCCTTGAAAATTGATCTCTGTCTCTCGTCTGCCTACCACCCACAGACCAATGGGCAAACAGAACGGACGAACCAGACGCTGGAGCAGTACCTACGCTGCTTCTCGTCCTTTTCTCAGGACAACTGGGCTTCCTTGCTCCCGTTAGCGGAGTTCGCTTATAACAACTCCATCCACTCTGCCATAAGTCAGTCTCCGTTCTTCGCCAATTACGGCTTCCACCCCTCATTCTTGTCCCAAGACCTGCCTGAAAGCCCGGTACCAGCAGTCCAGGAGAATATCGACTTCTTTAGTGCCAATAACAAACTTCTGCAGGAGACCATGGCAAAGACCCAAAGACATAATAGAGAAGTCTTTGACAGGAGGAGAAGGGGGGAGCTTGAACTCAAGGTTGGGGACCAGGTGTGGCTCTCCACGTTGAATCTAAAGATGGCCTGCCCTACTAAGAAGTTGGGACCAAGGTTTGTGGGTCCCTTCCCAATTGTAAAGAAAATAAACGATGTAGCATTTGAGCTGAAACTGCCAGAGTCATTCCGGATTCACCCCGTATTCCATGTGGCGTTACTCAAGCCAGCCGTCCCAGACCCCTTCGTCAGTCGGAGGATTGCCCCACCTGAACCTGTGGTTGTCGACGGTGAAGTCGAGTACGAGGTGGAGTCTATCTTGGACTGCAGGCGTAGACGGAATCAAGTTCAATTCCTGGTAAAGTGGAAAGGGTACGGACCTGAGGAGAATTCTTGGGAACCTGAATCCAACATTCATGCCAGGAGACTGATTCTCGCCTTCAGAAGGGCCCATCCTAGTAAAATGGCCCAATTGGGCATCCGGAGGCTGCCCCTTGGGGGGGGCAATGTCATGGTCGGTTCCGAGTTCCAGCAGCCCATGGAAGACTTACCCACAATGTTGGTCCATTGAGCGCTAATAGGTCTTCCCGGGCGCGCGTTAGCGTGAACGGACGCACGCGGGTGCGAGCAGGTACGATCGGGCGCACGCGGGTGCGCAAGGTTGCGAACGTGCGCACGCGGGTGCGCGGGGTCACGGTCGGTTGCACGGTTTGACGTGGGCGCGAACGGGCACGCCGTGCGACCGTTCTTGGCGCCCAGAAGGCTTCTTAAGTGATTCATTCTAGTGGCCCGTTGCTGTCCTGTCTACAGCGTTCCTGAGAGTTGCCTCTGATTACCTGATCGTTCCTGTCTCTGATCTACTCGGCTTGTTCCTGATTATCCTGCTTGCTGCCAGCCCTGACCCCCGGACCTCCTGACTATTCTTCTGCCTCCTCCTTCGGTACTTCTGCTGCCAGCCCGTTGACGACCCGGCTTGTGTTGACCCCGATTCTGCCTGCTGTTCCAGTCCGTGTTCTGTGACCGTTACTGCCTGCTGCCTGCCTGCCAGCCGTTCCTGTGTGCCCACCTACTTGCTGCCAGCTGCTGACTTCCAGCCACTCCAGAACCACCTGTCTTTATCCACTGCTGTCTGACGCCAGTTCCTGGACCAGGCCCACCTACACGGACTTGGCACTTGTGCCCTCTGCCCTCCAGAGCCCCTGTTCCCACTCTCAGGGGATCTCGAGCCAGAGGCTTACGAGAGGCCACTCCCTGCACTCCGGGCTCCCACCACCAGGTACGTGACAGGAGGAGTGGTAAGATATGTTACTGGGTAGGAGGGGTAAGGGCAATTGCAGTGGAAAAACTCAGTGGATAAACATCTCTGTGCAGTCGGCGTCTGGGTTTCCTCACCCTGTGAGAAAAAAGACAAGAAAAATTAGCGAACTGGATCGGTCCTTAGCTCAGCTCAGGGCTGCTGCTGATGTCCATGGCTCGGCATGGGTGCAGAGCCAGGTGGCAGCCTCACTAGAAGGGGTCCGGCAGAGTGCCCCTCGGAGCTCCGAGCTCCAGGCCTCCAGAGCACTTCAACCCTGACAGGACCCCTTGGGCTCAGTGCCTCAGCCGGGGATGGCCCTGGGAGGAATCCCCAGCTCAGGCGGAGCCCACAGGAAGTGGACACCCCATCAGGATTCTGGAGCGGGTGGCTAGTGCTTCTGGTGTTGCTCCGGTCAGCTTGCCAGCCCGGCGGGGGAGAGTGCGTACTGTGGGCACCGGCTTTTCGCCTGCTTCCGGTTCATCTGGACAGTGTCCAACTTTTGGGATGTCAGTGGCAGGGTTCATATTTTATTGATCATTGTCTACCAATGGGCTGTTCCATTTCTTGTGCCCTTTTCGAGACTTTTAGTTCATTTGTTGAGTGGGTACTGAGGAATGTGTCTGGAATTAACTCCATCATCCATTACCTGGATGACTTTCTTTGCATTGGACCGCCGGCTTCTAGAGTTTGTGCGGTTCTACTGGGGACTTTACAGCACATAGAAGACTGTTTCGGCATTCCTTTGGCCCTGGACAAGACAGAAGGTTCGGCAAAAGAACTGGTTTTCCTTGGCATTACAATTGAAAAATTGGTGGCATTGCGGGGGGAGGTCAGAGTCACGTACGGTCGTTGGAGGATTCAGCTGCATGAGTTGCAGTCGCTGCTTGGCAAATTAAATTTTGCTTTTAGAATTATTCCTATGGGCAGGATTTTTTGCTGTCTGTTGTCTTTGGCTACTTCAGATGTTAGTGTCCCCGCGGCACTACATTAGGCTGACCAGGGAGCTCAGGGCTGATCACTATGTTTGGGACACTTTTTTAGAGTCCTATAATGGTCGATTGTTGTGGCTGATGGGTCCGGTTAGTACTGCAGAGTTGGTTCTGCTTACGGATGCCGCTGGCTTTGTTGGCTATGGGGCTTACTTTCAGGGGCACTGGAGTGCGGAACGGTGGCCGGGCAGCCTGGCGTTTCGGTTGCTTTGTTAAAAAACCTGGTGCTTTTGGAACTGTTTCCAATAGTCCTGGAGGTTGAACTCTGGGGTTATTCCTTTTCGAAACATCGAAACAAAAAATTGTGATTTCACTGTGACAATATGGGAGTTGTGCCGGCGATCAATAACGTTTTGGCCTCTTCCCTGCCTGTGGTGCGCGCCTTGTGCCATTTAGTCTTACTATGTCTGAGACTGCTTCCATCTATGTGGTGCATATTCCTGGTATTTGCAACAAAGTAGCGGATGCTTTGTCTCCTTTTCAGTGGGAAGAGTTTTGCGTGTTGGCACCGGCAGCAGAGCAACATGGTATGCTTTGTCCTCAACAGTTGTGGCAGATCGCATTGGATTGATTTGGAAATTGCGTGAGTGCTGCTACTTGGGAGGCTTATTCCAGGGCTTGGAGGGAATGAATTTTCTTTGCTGGATTAGGTAGGTGGGTCTATTCTGGGGTTGCTGTTCCATTGATGGTTCTCCATTTTGTTCTTAGTAATTTTGTTAGGGGGGCTTTGGCTTCTTCTGTGGATCGCAAACTGGCAGGCCAAGCCTTTTGATTCAAGTTGTCTGGTGTTGGGGATTTTACTAAAGCTTTCTTGGTCAAGCAGGTAATGAGGGGTTACCGCAGGGGCTGCAGCTCCTACGATACTCATCGGCATTTTTTGGAGCTCTTTGCATTGGCAAACTGGTCAGTCTGTCCACATGAATAGCGGGAGGTTGCTCATGGGTGATGTAGCAGTCACATTGGAATCTGCCCAGCTTAGGATCCATCGCTCCAAGATGGACCAGTGGGGGAAGGGTGTGCGAATGGAGTTGTTCCGGGCAATGAGCCTTGTCTTTGCCTGGTTATGGCTTTGGAACAGTTCTTTCTGTTGCGGCCGTGGATGGGTGGTTCTCTGTTAGTACATGGGGATGGCTCCTTCCTGTCACATTTTCAATTTGTGTCGGTCTTCCACAGATGTCTGTTAGTGGTGGGCTTTCACCCCTCAGATTTTGCTTCTCATTCCTTACGCATTAGGACGGCCGCTGAGGTGTCTTGATGGGTATTGGGTGAGAACATGGTAAAGCAGTTTGGCAGATGGGAGTCTAAGCCCTTGTACACACGGTCGGAGAATCTGTCGGAATGAGTCTTATCGGACCGTGTCGTCAGATAATCCGACTGTGTGTGGTATGCATCGGACTGATTCCGTCCGAATCTCCGTCCGACCCAATTTTCCAACATGTTGGAAATATTTCCCGACCAACTGGGCCGGACGGACCTAATCCAATCATGTGTATAGCATTTTCATCGGACCAAGTGCCACGCATGCTCAGATCAAATTCCTACATCAAAGCTATTGGCTACTAGCCTGAATGTAGTCCCATCGTAACGAAATTACGTCATTACGTTCTGAAAGATCGGATTTTTCGCCAACTTGGCCCGACCGTGTGTATGCAACAGTTTCGGACACAATCCGTCGGACTAAATCCGACGGGCAAAATCCGACGGATTTGGTTGGCAAAATCTCCGACCGTGTGTACGTGGGCTTACAGATTCTGGTTGTATTGTCAAGGTCAAATAGGTCAAGCTCTGTCAGATTGGATGGAGAGCGTCTGTGAACAGCAATTCTCAAGTCTTGCCACAGATTCTCAGTTGAATTTAGGTCTGGACTTTGACTGGGCCATTCTAACAGATGAATAAGCTTTGATCTAAACCATTCCATTGTAGCTCTGGCTGTATGTTTAGGGTCGTTTCGAGTCGGTTGTCTTGCATACCCACGGTCGCACAAATGTTGTTGGAAACTCCAATCGTCAAGAATGCGCTGCAATACAACACGTACGATGGCACTATAAAGAGGAAGTTCAATAGCCAGTGCACCACCCTTCGTGTTTATCTTGTGTTAGTAGAAGTTTGGTGAAGGACAATTCGTGATTTTCTGCGTTGTGCTATTTTAATTCGTTACTGCTCTTCAGTTTGTGCTTGTGGGTTTGTATCTGGTTTTCAGTGCGTGTAGTCATTTCGCATCTGGTTTTCAGTGCGTATTTTTATATTACTTATTTGATTTTCAGTGTGTTCTGTTAGTTCGTTCTGACCAACCGACCGTTTTGAAGCCATGTTGCAGGTACGTACTCATCGTACAGTTTGTGCTGTGCAGGGGCTCGGTGTTGGAGTTCTTACTTTGACCCAAGTCCAGTCCATGAACAGGGCGAGGAGGAGTTCACGGACGAAGAATTGTTTGCTCCAGCGTGACCAATTCTCTCATATGCCTTTGTTGTGGAGATCCGTGAGAATAATCCTGATGATTTCAGGAATTATCTCTGGATGACGGACCCTGTTTTTCACCGTCTGTTGGCTTTGCTGTCCCCTTATATTATGAAGCAGGGCACCTCCATGTGGCAAGCCATCACTCCCGAGCAGAGGCTAGTGGCCACCTTGCAGTACTTTAGTGATGGGGAGAAGTCTGAAGGACATCAAGTTCTCAACAGGCATCTCCTCCCAGGCTCTGGAGATCATTATTCCAGAGACCTGTTCTGCCATCATTCAGTTCCTGCATAAGAACTATATTAGGGTAAGTTTTATCCTTTAACATCACATTATATGTATTTAAATAAATGTATTTTTAAAATAAATTTGTATTTTAAAATGAAAAATATTTACTTTGATTTACTGCTTGTGTTTCTTTTAGCTGTCTCCTAGGTTCTCCAATGTGTTTTTTTTTTTGGCCACTTTCTTCAATAGTTCCAACGTAATTTCTTTGATACATGAGGTGACAATCTTTTCTTCAGCTAATTATTATTTATGTTGTGGCTCTGCTACACAAACACCTTGTTTTTGTTGTTAATGTATGTAATGCATTAATGATAATATTCATAATTTTCAGCACTGTGGGTGTTATTTACTAAAGGAAAATCCACTTTGCACTACAAGTGCATTGCAAAAGTGCATTTGAAAGTGCACTGAAACTGCACTTGTAGTGCAAAGTGGATTTTCCTTTAGGAAATAACCCCCATTGTCACTGTAAACACCAACTTAAGCAAAAAACTGCTGTTGAGCATTGAAAGCCACACATTGTTGAGTAGAAAAATGTTTACTCTGTGTACATTTACATGTGCGTTTAGAAAAGAGTTTTTGAACAAACCAACATATTTTTTGGAATATATATATATATATATATTTTTTGGGGGGGGGGGGGGCAGTAGAAATATCCTTTGTTATGGTAAACAGGCATGTTTTTTAAAACATAAAACAATACACAACTCAGGAACTTATAAAGTTCAACTTTGATAAATTGAAGGCAATATCAGACATTAGTATGTCCAAACTGTGTTGATAGAGCCTTCATCAGATAGGGTGATGTTACCCCTGTGAAAGCCAAATTTTGAAGATGCACACAAATTTACAAGAGTAAACGTCCCTGCCTCCCATTTTCATTTTGTTTTTGTTCATCAACGAAAACGAAATAGATTTTCATCATAATTTTCATCAGTGGATGAAAATGTGATGTACTTTTCGTTTCGTTTTCATCACTGTAAAAATGCTGCTGATGCAAATTTTGACGAAAAAGTTTTAGAAATTAACAATGGTTGTCCTGCTGGAAGGTGAACCTTTGCCCCAGTCTCAAGTCTTTTGCAGAATCTAACAGGATTGCCGTATTTGGCTCCACCCATCTTCCCATCAACTCTGACCAGCTTCCCCGTCCCACCTGAAGAAAAGCATCCCCACAGCATGATGCTGCCACCACCATGTTTCATGATACGTTCAGGGCAGTGGTCGGCTGGTGCTCAAAACTTTTTTTGGGGGGGGGCACAAACAAACTGAAAATACATTCTATTGCTTCTCCTGAGTACGGGGAAACCTCATGTGTGAGACTTTTTTTGAGCCTAGCAGGGGCGTACCTAGAGCATTCGGCACCCGGGGCAACTCCTATATCTGGCACCCCCCCACTTTAAAAGGTAAAAACACTGCACTGTGTTCCCTGCATACCTCTGCTTCCCCCAATATCTCTTTGTCACTACTTTGTACCCCCTCTCCACAACTGGACCCCTTTACATTGCACAGCACCCCGCAGCTCTGGATCCCTTTACATTACACACCTCTGGACCCCTTTACATTACAGAACCGGTGAACCTCTGGACCCCTTTACATTACACAACCCTCTGCACCTCTGGACCCATTTACATTACACAACCCCCTGCTCCTCTAGACCCCTTTACATTACACAACCCCCTGTACATTACACAACCCCCTGAACCTCAGGGCCCCTTTACATTACACAGCACCCTGCACCTCTGGACGTTGAGGTCCACCCTTTACATGTTAAGGTTGTATTGGTGGACACAGAGGGGTTTCTCCACAACACCAGTCGCCGTAGGAATTTGGACTGCGATGTCTGTGTGAAGCGAGGACAGACCAAAAACTTTCCTTGAATCCCTCCACTTCACTGCTAACAAATTATTACACTTCAAGCAGGCTCTCTCCCCCCGTCTAAATCGGGATTCTACAAGCCATTGGGGGAAGCCCTGGAGATTAGATCGCACGGTGCCACATGCGCCAATTCCATAATCAAAAAGGTGACTAAAAAGTGGCACGCTTGTGTAATAATTGTCCACGTACAAGTGTTACCCCTTTCCAAATAAGGGCAAAACCAAGTCCCACACTATCTTACCAGCACTCCCTATGTAGTCTGGGCAGTTCTCCGGCTCTACATGACTATCTTTTCCCTCGTAAACCATAAAACTATATGCATAGTCTGTGGCCCTGTTACAGAGCTTATACATCTTGACCCCATATCTGGCACGCTTTCTGGGAAGATGCTGTTTGATAGACAAGCGGCCAGAAAACTTAACCTAACAACGCAGACAACTTGATCGGGAGTAAACAAAGCTGTAAAATGTTGGTTCAAGTGGTTTATGAGGGGCCGAATTTTGTAGAGCTGATCAAATCCAGGGTCACCCCAAGGACGACAGAGTTCATTGTCATTGAAGTGCATGAACCACAAGATCTGCTCATATTGTGTCCTGGTCGTGGAGGCAGAGAACACGGCATATGATGAATTGGGTCACTGGACCAATATGACCACAACTCACTCTTTTTAGTTATGCCCATGAGGACGGATAGGCTCAGAAATGTCTTAAATTCGGAAACTGTAATTGGTTTCCAATCTCTGACAAGGGTCGGCTGGGGATTAGCAGCGATGAATTGACCAGCATACAAATTGCTTTGGTCAACAATAGATCCATAGAGATCTTCGGTGAAAAACAGCGAGTAAAAATCAAGTGATGTAAAATCAACTGTTTGCACCTGAATTCTGGTTTGGCCAGTGAATGGGGGAAGTATGGGTGTGGCAGAATGCAACAGAAAGGGCACTATGGGCTCAGCAGGCCTGTGTTTGTCTTCTTCTTGGTGGCAGAAGGACACTACCCTTGCTTGCCACCTCGCCAGCTTGAACTGCACTAATGGGACTCGCCACATCACAAAGTTTTACTGCAGTGCTGGATGTACGGCCAGGATGTTCTAAGCCGTTGGTGCTTGCCAGTTCACCAGGAGGATCAGCAGCACTAATACTGGCTCTCTGCTTCATATGAGGGACCTGCGGTTCTTGCACTTTAACGACAGCAGAAGTAGAATGGGGTCGGGTATGCCTGACCTTGGCAGGGACCACAACTCCGTCGTCAGAGCCAGAGGCGGCTCTAGACTTTGTGAGGCCTTAGGCAAAACTTAGACATGAGGCCCCATTCACGCCCATAATGGGAAAAATATTATAAAAACGATCAAAATTAACTGTATAAATGCGCATATATTAACCTAAATCCTATGAACTATGAATTCACAGTTTCTATAAATTTGTCTAACCAATTATTCTTTAATCAAATATTAAACATATGGTGGGTTGGTATATATATATATATATATATATATATATATATATATATATATATATATGTTACACGCACACAGATATAGATCAAATTGTGCAGCTGCCTGCTTATTATGCTCTGTACTGTCTCGTAAATGGGAATTCATGCAGGAGATGGTCATAGACTGCGGAAAATGATACAGGAGATGGTCAGAGCCTGCGTGTGGACAATGATATAGAAGATGGTCAGAGACTGTGTGCAGCCATAATACAGGAGACGGTTAGAGACTGTGTGTGGCCATGATACAGGAGACGGTCAGAGACTGTGCAGCCATGATACAGGAGACAGTCAGAGACTGTGCAGCCATGATACAGGAGACGGTTAGAGACTGTGTCAACAGTGATACAGGAGACAATCAGAGACTGTGCAGACAATGATACAGGAGACGGTTTTATGGTAATGACAAGCAAATCCTTACCTGGCTAACACGGTAAGAAAAGTTGAAGCCACAGACAGGGTGCTGACAGACAATCACACCAGAAAGATGCAGGAGATGGTCAGAGACTGTGCGGAAAATGATACAGGAGATGGTCAGAAACTGTGCAGCCAATGATACAGGAGACGTTCAGAGACTGTGCAGACAATGATACAGGAGACAGTTTTATGGTAATGACAAGCAAACCCTTACCTGGCTAACACGGTAAGAAAAGTTGAAGCCACAGACAGGGTGCTGACAGACAATCACACCAGAAAGATGCAGGAGATGGTCAGAGACTGTGCGGAAAATGATACAGGAGATGGTCAGAGACTGTGCGGAAAATGATACAGGAGATGGTCAGAAACTGCGCAGCCAATGATACAGGAGACGGTCAGAGACTGCACAGACAATGATACAGGAGACGGTCAGAGACTGTGCAGCCAATGATACAGGAGACGGTCAGAGACTGTGTGGCCACGATATAGGAGACGGTCAGAGACTGTGCGGCCATGATAGAGGAGACGGTCAGAGACAGTAAAGCCATGATACAGGAGACGGTCAGAGACTGTGTGGCCATGATACATGAGACGGTCAGAGATTATGCGGCCATGATACTGGAGACGATCAGAGACTGTGCGGCCATGATACAGGAGACGGTCAGAGACTGTGTGGCCATGATACAGGAGACGGTCAGAGATTATGTGGCCATGATACCGGAGACGATCAGGGACTGTGCGACCATGATACAAGAGACGGTCAGAGACTGTGCGGCCATGATACAGGAGACGGTCAGAGACTGTGCAGCCATGATACAAGAGACAGTCAGAGACTGTGCCGAGTGATACAGGAGACGGTCAGAGACTGTGCGGAAAATGATACAGGATATGGTCAGAGACTGTGCAGCTGTGCAGCTGTATCATGGCCATGATACCGGAGACGATCAGAGACTGTGCGACCATGATACAGGAGACGGTCAGAGACTGTGCGGCCATGATACAGGAGACGGTCAGAGACTGTGCAGCCATGATATAAGAGACAGTCAGAGACTGTGCCGACAGTGATACAGGAGACGGTCAGAGACTGTGCGGAAAATGATACAGGATATGGTCAGAGACTGTGCAGCCAATGATACAGGAGACGTTCAGAGACTGTGCAGACAATGATACAGGAGACAGTTTTATGGTAATGACAAGCAAACCCTTACCTGGCTAACACGGTAAGAAAAGTTGAAGCCACAGACAGGGTGCTGACAGACAATCACACCAGAAAGATGCAGGAGATGGTCAGAGACTGTGCGGAAAATGATACAGGAGATGGTCAGAGACTGTGCGGAAAATGATACAGGAGATGGTCAGAAACTGCGCAGCCAATGATACAGGAGACGGTCAAAGACTGCACAGACAATGATACAGGAGACGGTCAGAGACTGTGCAGCCAATGATACAGGAGACGGTCAGAGACTGTGTGGCCACGATATAGGAGACGGTCAGAGACTGTGCGGCCATGATAGAGGAGACGGTCAGAGACAGTAAAGCCATGATACAGGAGACGGTCAGAGACTGTGTGGCCATGATACATGAGACGGTCAGAGACTGTGTGGCCATGATACATGAGACGGTCAGAGATTATGCGGCCATGATACCGGAGACGATCAGAGACTGTGCGGCCATGATACAGGAGGCGGTCAGAGACTGTGTGGCCATGATACAGGAGACGGTCAGAGATTATGTGGCCATGATACCGGAGACGATCAGAGACTGTGCGGCCATGATACAGGAGACGGTCAGAGACTGTGCGGCCATGATACAGGAGACGGTCAGAGACTGTGCAGCCATGATACAGGAGACAGTCAGAGACTGTGCCGACAGTGATACAGGAGACGGTCAGAGACTGTGCGGAAAATGATACAGGATATGGTCAGAGACTGTGCAGCCAATGATACAGGAGACGGTCAGAGACTGTGCAGCCATGATACAGGAGACGGTCAGAGACTGTGCAGCCATGATACAGGAGATGGTCAGAGACTGTGCCGACAGTGATACAGGAGACGGTCAGAGACTGTGCCGACAGTGATACAGGAGTTTTATTATGGTAATGACAAGCAAACTCTTACCTGGCTAACACGGTATTAAAAGTTGGAGCCACAGACAGGGTGCTGAAAGACAATCACACCACAAAGATGCAGGTGATGGTCAGAGACTGTGCGGAAAATGATACAGGATATGGTCAGAGACTGTGCAGACAATGGTACAGGAGACGGTCAGACTGTGCGATCAATGATACAGGAGACGAACAGAGACTGTGTGGACAATGATACAGGAGACGGTCAGAGACTGTGCGGCCATGATACAGGAGATGGTCAGAGACTGTGTGGCCATGATACAGGAGACGGTCAGAGATTATGCGGCCATGATACCGGAGACGATCAGAGACTGTGCGGCCATGATACAGGAGACGGTCAGAGACTGTGCGGCCATGATACAGGAGACGGTCAGAGACTGTGCAGCCATGATACAGGAGACAGTCAGAGACTGTGCCGACAGTGATACAGGAGACGGTCAGAGACTGTACGGAAAATGATACAGGATATGGTCAGAGACTGTGCAGCCAATGATACAGGAGACGGTCAGAGACTGTGCGGACAATGGTACAGGAGATGGTCAGAGACTGTGCGGCCATGATACAGGAGATGGTCAGAGACTGTGCCGACAGTGATACAGGAGACGGTCAGAGACTGTGCCGACAGTGATACAGGAGTTTTATTATGGTAATGACAAGCAAACTCTTACCTGGCTAACACGGTATGAAAAGTTGGAGCCACAGACAGGGTGCTGAAAGACAATCACACCACAAAGATGCAGGTGATGGTCAGAGACTGTGCGGAAAATGATACAGGATATGGTCAGAGACTGTGCAGACAATGGTACAGGAGACGGTCAGACTGTGCGATCAATGATATAGGAGATGAACAGAGACTGTGCGGACAATGATACAGGAGACGATCAGAGACTGTGCGGACAATGATACAGGAGACGGTCAGAGACTGTGTGGCCATGATACAGGGATAATCAGAGACTGTGCGGCCATGATATAGGAGATGGTCAAAGACTGTGCAGACAATGATACAGGCGATGGTCAGAGACTGTGCGGACAATGATACAGGAGACGGTCAGAGACTGTGCGGACAATGATACAGGAGACGGTCAGAGACTGTGCGGACAATGATACAGGAGACGGTCAGAGACTGTGCGGACAATGATACAGGAGACGGTCAGAGACTGTGCGGACAATGATACAGGAGACGGTCAGAGACTGTGCGGACAATGATACAGGAGACGGTCAGAGACTGTGCGGACAATGATACAGGAGACGGTCAGAGACTGGGCAGCCATGATAACAACAGAATTAGCATAATTGATAACTTAACTGTCTAATGCTTCTTCATCGTCAGCAGGTTTGTGGAGAGGGTAACACTGCTGTATTACTTAACTGTAATAGAGAAGGTGGTACTGTCACACCATTTTGGGTGTACTGTCTGGCAGAGGAATATGAATCACAAAAATATCTGCACAGAATTATAAATCTTTTGGTAGAGGAAACATTTCACATATGTGTGTGAATAGATGTTTGCCTGGCGTTAATTTTGAAAGCAGAATGAGCAAGATAAGCAGCAAGATAAATAATTAAAATAATTAAAAATAAAAATAAAATAAGCCCTCCAGTTTGAACAACAGCCAGTCTCATTAAATGACATTCAACTGGAATGTACAGGCACTCAGCCTGTCATTCAACAAGTAAGGAGAAGGGCACAAAGATGATCCCATCCAGTGGTGGCTGGCGCTCAAAATTTTAGGGGGGGGTGCAAACAAACTGTGCCATCAAACGCAGCCACTGTGCCCATCAAACGCAGCCACTGTGTCATCAAACGCAGCCACTGTGCCATCAAACGCAGCCACTGTGCCCATCAAACAAAGCCACTGTGCCATCAAAAGCTACTAAGGTCCAAAGAGAATAAGAGAACCAACTTTCAGTATGGTGGAACTATTTTAATCCTATTGATCCAGGCAAACCAAAACCTCAGTAAAGTAGATGACAAGTTATTTTTACAATATGGGGAAATAAAACTGTACATGATACATGAACTATTATTAATTTGAGAAAAGAAGCACTTTGCCATGAATGAAGAAGCTACAAGAATTGATAATATGACCTAAAGCCCATGCAGAGATAATATAGTCTTTGACTTGGGGGTGCATTGTTGTAGTTATATATATATATGCACTATATTATATATATATATATATATATATATATATATATATATATATATGCACTATATTTTATATATATATATATATATATATATATATGCACTATAATATATATATATATATATGCACTATATTATATATATATATATATATATATATATATATATATATATATGCACTATATATATATATATATATATATATATATATATATATTTATGGTGTAGAGCCCTCTGACCGATACGGATAAGGATGACAAACAAGGATAACATAAACTCGCTTACTTGAAATGGACCTGAAAGTGTGCCCTGGTCTAACGTACGGTATACCAAAATAAGGGGGCATACCTCAAAATGAAATGAATATGAAATGATGAAATGAGTACTCACATGAGGAGTATGCTGGAGAAAAGCCCTGATAAAGGGGCGGGTGGGCGGGTATCGCGCACCGGAACCGACGAGGAAGGATGGGCGAACGGCGGGTTATATAAACGACCGGGCTCCTCCCATAATTTCAGGCCACCATACTGGCCTTTCTATTTATGGTGTAGAGCCCTCTGACCGATACGGATAAGGATGACAAACAAGGATAACATAAACTCGCTTACTTGAAATGGACCTGAAAGTGTGCCCTGGTCTAACGTACGGTATACCAAAATAAGGGGGCAAAACACTCAGGTAGGGAATACATTTTATTGAACCAAGACTGTTACTGGGTGAGTTTGACGAAGGCCTGGGCCATCTCCACTTGCGGATTGGGTATGTAACGGGCAAAACAGGAGGACTTCCATCTACCCAACTTTTTGATAACATGGACCGGGACCCCTTGGCGGGAGGCCGTCGAAGCTGCCCCGATACGAAATGAATGTCCAGAGTAGTGGGCAGGATTGAGGTGAAGGATGCCCAGGAGTATCCTGACATGTTCCATGAACTGGGCTGCGTTGAGAGGTTTCGTGTGGAAGGGCAGAAGCGGGCCAGTCCCTGGTTGATCGGCCAAAAGGGTCAACAAGCGGGTGAGAACAGTGACCGGGCACCAGCGGTTGTAGGTCTTATAGAAGTGTATGTCCGTGCCTGATCCAAGCTGCTGTGTCTTGGAAACCGCTAAATGTAGGATGAAGTGGTCCTCGAACCTGATTAGATGGTGCTTGCACAGCATGCGTGCCGAGGGGCTACTGCAGGTAAACTCGCCTGGTCGTAAAAAGCCGTAAAAGGCCAGATGTATGGCTGCTTGCAGGACGACACTAACGTGGAGACCGAAAGGTGAAGAGGCCAGAATATCTGACATGTCCCTGAACACTTCACCTGTGATAGGCAGCCGTTTGGTGCTGGACACCGGCCGACGCTTCTGAATGCCGCGCATGAGAGCCCGGACGGCGTGGTAAGTGAACAAGGAGGGCTTAGTAGGGTCCTGAAGGGACGTGAAATGTTGTACCCCGGCCAAGTACAACCGGATTGTATCAAAAGACAATGCCAACTCCGAATGGCAGTAAGAAATGAAGGCAAGGACTTGTTTGACCCGGGAGGACTCTGTGCTGTGAGATGATGCGAAGCGGCTAAAGGCCCTCCAGGCCGATTGATAGGCCTTGCGGGTATTGTTTGAGAGGGAGAGATCAATGAGTTGAGTTGCTGCTGAGAGGTGTGGGGCTAATCCAAGGTCAGTTGAGACCAGTCCGGGATAGCCGCTGATGTTGGTCCGGCTCCGGGCACCTGGTCAAAAAACGAAACAAAGTTAAAGCGGGAGAGGGCATCCGCTGCCTGATTAAATTTACCGGGGACAAAGGAACAATGAAGGTTGAACTGAAACAACAATGAGAGCTGGGTCAGTCGCCGCAGGAAGGACATAATCTGTAGAGACCTGGACCTGCCTTTATTAATGATCTCCGCAGTGGCCAGGTTATCTGTAGAAAAAAACACCGTCTGGCCCGACCAGCTGCGGCCCCACGTGTGTGCAGCGGCTACAATGGGATATAACTCGAACAGGGAGGACGTCTCAGTGAAGCCAGGAATAGCCAGTATCTGAGGAGGCCAGGGGGCTGCGAGCCAGAGGTTGCCAAAGATCGCCGCAAAGCCCGTGGAGGCCGCCGCGTCGGTCACCACCCGAGGTGAAAGGGAGGACACGGAGGGGACGAACAGGGACACTCCATTCCAGGAAGATAGGAATTCCTCCCACATGGCAAGGTCTGCTATAGCTGTGGAATCCAGGCTGAGTACTTGCTCCGGGTCCTGAGAGTGGGACAGTAAGGCTAACAGGCGTGACACGAACGAGCGCCCCTGAGGGATGATGCGCATGGCGAAGTTAAGCATGCCCAGAAGGGATTGAAGCTGTCTCTTGGTACAAGTCCTGGCACGGGTGAAGTCCCTCAGGACCGTCCTGATGCGGGTCAGTTTATCCGGGGGAAGGCTGGCCTGCATAGTGTTAGTGTCTAGGCTGACCCCGAGAAAGGTGATGGCCTGCGATGGCCCCTCCACCTTATGCTCGGCAATGGGGACGTTAAGATTATTGAAGACTGCGCTCAACTTACCCAGATCTTGTGGAGGAGAGCCGGGTGACTCTATTAGCAGGAAGTCATCCAGATAATGAATGACTTCCTGACACTGGGCTACGTGCAGCAAGATTCATGCGAGAGCCTGCGCAAAAGTGTCGAAGAGCCAGGGACTACTCTTGGATCCGAACGTGAGTTTAGTGGCGAAGTAGTACCGCTGCCTCCACTTAATGCCATGCCAGCACCAGAGGGATGGATGGATGGGAAGAAGCTTGAAGGCGTTTGAGATGTCGGCCTTGGAAAGCCAGGTACCTGTGCCTGTTTTAAGAATGACCTGGATGGCCATGTCTACAGATGCATATTTAAGGGAGAACTCCTCAGAGGGGATAAGGGAATTGAGGCTGGGGACCGTAGAGGAATGAGGCGCTGACAAATCATAAACCAATCGGAGTTTATTAGAGAACTTGCCCTTGACAAGCCCAATAGGGCTGACTCGCCAGGTGTTAAATGGGGGCTGTACGAAAGGGCCGATGACAAAGTCCTGGTCTAGCTCAGATTGCAGCAGTAGGTCAATGGCTTGTTCATCCGTGGCTGCCGACCGTAGGTTCTGGCATTCGTGCGTGATGTGAGGGAGAGAGACAAGTCCAGTATGAAAACCATGCGTGAAGCCCTGGATGAGGAAGGCGGATAGTGAGGGGGTAGGATGACTGGTGAGGTAGGCACTAAGCCATGAAATGTTGAGCCGGCATAGTCAGGACCTCTTGAGCGGCTTGAGCTCACACATCAGCCGGGGGTGAGCTCTATGACATTGGGTGCACACATGGAGCAGCCTACACTGGCTAAAATTGCACGACCCACTGTTGTATTTGTTGCAGATTGGTGCACCGCCCATGGTTTTGACTGGGCGCCCAAGCTTATCGGTCTGTGGCAGGCGTGCCGGTGCCTGTAGGCCCTGAGCGGCACTCGAGGTAGATGGACCGTCTAAGGGCAGGGCTGCCACTGAGCTAGCGCACCAAGCCGCAGTATGAGTTGCTGACTGGCAGATCGCACACAGAGGGGACCGTAGCCCCGCGAAGTGGCGGCAGAACAGCTCGGTATCCATGGTGCTCCAGTCCGTCGGTGTCTGGAACTGGGAGAGCCTGGCGGCTGCTTTAGCAGAGAAGGAGCGGTGGTAATCATAGAATGAAAACCCGCCGTACTTGTAACCCAGGTCAACTACCACATGGAGGTACCGATCCAGCTCCTCCCTCCTGCCAGGGGAAGCTGAGCAAATGATGTCCCTCATCATGCCGAAAGCCAAGGTAAACTCGGTGATAGAGAGTTTCCTGTCCAGTCTGGAATCCTTGGCTTTGAGGACCACTGAAACGTCCCCCCAAGTATACGCCTTGTTCTCTGCCAGCTCATGAATAGAGATGAGGAGAGAAGCCAAATTGACGTCTTTGCCCTCTAAGATGTCCTTCCTGATGTTAGCTGACACCAGATGGGATGGGTACACTATTGGTGCACACCCGGAGATACCTGCGGGAGGATTAACAACTGGCTCGGATGCTGGTACTGGCAGAGGAACAGCGGGGTGGGTCTCGAGGAGGGCCACTCGATTCTGCAGTTCTGACATTGAGGTTGTGAGGGACGACACCAGGGTGTGAAGCTGTGAGATTGAGGAGGCGATGGAGCCCAGGGAGGCCTGCTGGGCAGAAGCCTCAACCGCCGCAGGGGGAGGAAACAGGAGCCTGAAAAGCTCGGCCTTTCTGGCTGTTGCTGGAAAGGGCACGCCCCTGCGTCTTAGCTCGGCTGTGAGCCTGGGAATGGTCCACGCTCTGAAGGCCCTTTGGCTGCCATTCTCTGAGACAACAGATGGAGATAATGGAGCCGTGAGGTCCTCACTGCCAGCCTGGGACATGGTGGCAGAATGTGGGTCTGGCGAGGCTACAAGTCCTCTGATCCGGGTTTTCTCCTAATATGGACCTATAGGGGTGACATGGATTACAACTGGTTGGAGACTCCTAAAGAAAATACATTTTCCTTTCTTTTTTTTTTCTAAAGAAGGATGATTGTGCTGAAGAGCATCTCCTACCAGAAGATATGCTTACCTAAGGAGGCACCGTCCGACCAGGTGCAGGCTGGACCTACTGAACTCGACTGACCTGAGGAGATGAAGGTGAAGTTTTGTTTGAGACTCCCACCTAACGAACGGCTAGCTAACAGTGGAGGTGAGATTTAGACATGAGAT
This sequence comes from Lithobates pipiens, assembly GCF_037356315.1. Taxonomy (NCBI): domain Eukaryota; kingdom Metazoa; phylum Chordata; class Amphibia; order Anura; family Ranidae; genus Lithobates; species Lithobates pipiens. The sequence goes on along the minus strand of NW_027507903.1, from coordinate 550,503,401 downwards.
GAAACGACAAAATGAAAGAAACAAATGAAATCTCCTCTTCCCTTTTCTTTTCCCCCTTTCTCTCCCCTCTAATTATATATATTTTTTTTTTTTTGTTTTTTTTTTTGTCAACTCCATAGCGAATGAGGCTGACGAGCAAGGGCCCCCCGATAAAAATCCAACGTTGAAGAATCAACTGGACTAGAAGCGGGAAGCGATGAGTGACCGTGAAATGAGTGAATCTGCCATGACAGAGATCCGAATCGCCAAGCCACGAACTTGCGACCGAGCACGAAACGGATTCTGGAGCATGTACTGAAATGAGGCCAATCCTGGGGCACGCCGGGACGAATTTGGTCCACGAATGTGACTATTCGTACCGGAACGTGATAGGTGAAAATGAAATGAAACCCATGACAAAGACTGGAATCAGAAGACAAGCCCATGAACCTAACAGATGAATTCCGTCTTTGGAGCATGTACTGAAATGAGGCGTAGCAGCTGGGCACACCGGGACGAATCGGTGCATAAATAAATGCAACAGGATTCGAATCGGAGCGTAATAAGTGACAGAAATGATATCCCATGACAGAGACAAGATTCCACGACTGGACTGACGGTAACAACAAAGAATCCGATTCTGGAGCATGTACTGAAATGAGGCGTAGCAGCTGGGCACACCAGAACGAATCGGTGCATGAAAATGCGACAGGATTTGAACTGGGGTGTAATAAGTGACAGAAATTATCTCCCATGACAGAAACAGGATTCAACGACTGGACTGTAGGTTACAAAGAATCCGTCTCTGGAGCATGTACTGAAATGAGGCGTAGCAGCTGGGCACACCAGGACGAATCGGTGCATAGAAGAATGCGACAGGATTCGACTTGGAGCGTAATAAGTGACAGAAATGGTATGCCATGACAAAGACAAGAATCAGGGACCGTGCGTGATCCTGCGAGTGACTCAGTCTCTGGAGCATGTATAGAAATGAGGCCGAACCCTGGGGCACTTCAAAGCGAATCGGTGCACCAGAGGTGCGACAAGATTCGCGCCGGAGCGCGGCTAGTGACAGAAATGACTTGAAACGGTAGAAATGAGTAGGACTGAAATGATTTGAACGAGACAACATGAGATACATAACACAACTGTATGAATGATGAGACATGTCGAACTGGGGCAGACCAACCAATACGTGCGGACTGCTTGCTTTTGTCGTAACAAGCAGTCGGCTGTGAGTCGAACGATTCGACCGATACTAATAGAATGGAGCCGAACGGTTCCTGCGAACGAATCGCCTGACGTGGCGTGATAGACCGAAGGTGATAACGACTACATCGAAAGTAGAAACAGTGACATGCGTACGAGAGCCACAGTAAAACATTCGAGCGGTTCGTGAGTTCAGGGAATGTTTGCATTGTAATACATAAAAAGGGGGTGCCGAAGCCCTACCTGCGACAGCCGGCCCGACGTGTAACGACAAATTCGATGGCAAGACGACACTCCGACGGCGAAACCCACGGACGCTGATGAACGGGAAGATGGTCAAGACGGAGACGAACAACGCGGGAACTCACGAACGGGCTCACTGCGTCTGGTCTAGGATAGTCGGCCCTTGATATCTGACGTATCAGGTATCGCGCACCGGAACCGACGAGGAAGGATGGGCGAACGGCGGGTTATATACACGACCGGGCTCCTCCCATAATTTCAGGCCACCATACTGGCCTTTCTATATATATATATATATATATATATATATATATAAGCACTATAATATATATATATATATATATATATATAAGCACTATAATATATATATATATATATATATATATATATATATATATATATATACATATATATATATATATATATAAAATATTGTGCTTTCGGCTAAGTCAATGCTGTATTCTAACTTGACATTACATTGGAGCAAGTACAATTTACATAATATATATATATATATATATATATATATTTTACAGTTATAGACACTACCTACCCCTGCTCCTCGCCTTAGAACATGTTTTAAATTTTCCCGCCGGAACTCCACCGGACCCAGTTCCTATCAGGAAACCTGTTTGTTTGTATGCTGGTCCGACAGACCAAATACGATGCAAGGACAGCTACAGCACCTGCCCGCGAGAATGTTTCTAGCGTGATCCTATCGCGCTGGTTCTCGGCTACAGGGTACTGTACATCTCGCGCTCCCTGCAATCAGGGCCATCTTTAATATTGATTGGACCCTGGGCAAAACTTTTCTTGGGCCCCCCCCCTGCAGTTTCGCTCCTCACCTACTCTGAGACATACAATAAATAGCAGCTAGACTCAAAATCAGTTTACTGAATCAGATCAGGCAGCTATTGTGATTGGTTGCCAGAGGTTACAGTGTATTATTACTGCTCACTGACTGGTTGCTAGAGGTTACAGAACACATTACAGCTCACTGGTTAGTTGCTAGAGGTTAAAGCACATGATTTCTGTTTGTTGATTGATTGTTAGAGATTACTGTGGACATGGTATACATATCAATGCTGCCGGCCCACCGCTATCTACTTATGAATGCCGCCAATATTTACATATGAATGCCAGTAATTTACATGTAAACACAGGGTCTCCAGGTGAGTCATCTGTACACAACAATAGGGCAGAGCTAGGCAGCATTAGTAGCAGCACATCACACTGAGATATTGGGACACAGCACAGGACTAAAACCTCAAGAGGCGAAGGAATTTAAACCTGGATAGTTGGCAAGTATGAGGCAGCTGCTTTGGGCCCCACAACAATGACAGGGCCCAGGGCAGCTGCCCCTTTTGCCCTGCCTTAAAAACGGCCCTGCCTGCAATAGGAAAACACATTTTCCTATTGCAGCGAGCACGAGAGAGAAGCGACAATGTCCCTTAGGTCTGGTATGGATTTTAAGGGGAAACCCATACTCTGAAAAAAAATACCAGATCCTTATCCGAGCACGCAGTATCAATAAAAAAAACACACTAGCCAGGTTTTTAAAGTAATTTATTAGGCAGCTCCGGCGGTCTCTTCTGTCTTCGGGGGTCTCTTCTGACTCCTCCGCTCTCTCCGGCCTCTTCTCCTGCTCTCCAGCCTTCTCTCCCAGTCTTCACTCTTCTCCTGCTCTTTGGCCTCTTCTCCGGCTCTCCGATTCTTCTTCCAGGCTCCTCCGCTATCTTCTCCTCTTTTGCCGCTCTTTTGCTAGCGGTGGCCCGGTCTTTTCCGTTGTCTTCTTCCCTGTTCTCTTCTTCCGATGTTGACACGACGCTCTCTCCCGCTGTAATGCTGTGTGCACGGTGCGCTACGACTTATATAGGCATGGGGCGGGATCACCGGGTGATGTCAGTCCCTGGGACTGTGCCGTCATAAGGGGCAGGGTCACCGGGCATGCTGGGACTGTGCCGTCATAAGGGGCGGAGTCACCAAGTAACATCACCCGGTGACCCCACCCCATGCCTATATAAGTTGTAGCGCACCGTGCACACAGCATTACAGCGGGAGAGAGCTCGATAACATCAACTGTAATAATCATATGTTATAATTATAAGAAATTCCAGTGATAAAATGTACATCTATTTAACCCCTTGCCGACCGGCTCACACCGATATACGTCGGTAGAAGGGCACGTACAGGCATATTAACGTACCTGTACGTTGCCCTTTAAGACGGGGCATTGTGATACCCTCCTATGTTTAATTAATTTTGCTTATCTATATATCTCACTGATGTCATTGGTGATTAATTGGTTTATGGATTATTATGGAGGATATTTTGTTACCTGCCAGGTGCATGGATTGTTTATTCAGCTACGGTTCCATCTGAAAACCAGGACCTTCATGGTCGCTCTGATATTTGGTGATAGTCATCTCCAATGAGTAAGTAGGTTATTTAATACATTTTTTACATGTGCGTTTATATAGTCGATATTTAGGTGGTTGCTCCCTAGGTGGCTTATAGGTGTACTTAATAATTATTATTTTTTGCACAACATACAGGAAGTGGGAATCCGGGTCTTGCATCCCCCCCACTTTTCTCCACTCTCCCCAACTTAATTTATATTTTGGGGTACACCGCTTGGGCCTTTGGTTTCAACCCCTTGGGGTCAACAATTAGTAAGTCTTAGATTTTTGAGGGGGGTTGTTATAGTGTTTTTTTATTGGTACTTTTGGGTGTTTATTATGGGTATTTCCATGTGCTGGATGGGTTGGTATACTGTATTTATCAGGGTATAACACGCACTTTTTCCCCCCTAAAATAAGGGGAACCCGGGGGTGTGTGTTATACGCTGATCCCCGCTGTTTGTAGGCCTTTCTGCCGTTCTCGGCCTCACTCAGCCATTTTCGGCAGCTTTCGGAAAGCCGAAAGCCGACGAGAACGGCCGAATGTGGCTGAAAATAGCCGAGAATGGCCGAAAATAGCCTAGAATGGCCGAGTGCAGACGAAAATACCCGAAAATCGCCGAGAACGGCCGAGAACTACCGAGCGCTGCTGAGATACACAGGACATCCGCTCTGTATCTCAGCGGCGCCATTTTTAAATGGCAAACACACAGACAAGGCTGCAAATGACTGACAAGGCTAAATGGAAGGCTACAGATGACACGGACATGTACGTTTTTTTCCTTAAACTTCCCTCCTAAAAGTTTTTTTCTTTTAAATTCCCTCCTAAACTTGGGGTGCGTGTTATATGCCGGTGCGTGTTATATGCCGATAAATACGGTATCTTATATGTGCATCTCTTTTGATTCTTTTTGTTTCTTCTATTTTTAAAGGTGTGGTTAATAGTCAGAATTCTGGCTCTGAGGAAGCTACTTTGCAAAAAGCGTCAACCATGGATTTTTGACACTCCAACCACTATTGTTGTAACTAAGTCCATATATCAATGTTTTTATCATGTATTTTCTAATTTTGTAAATAAATATATAAAAAATACTAAATTTAATCTCCTTCCCAGTACTGTTATAATCCGTCATGCTGGTTCTCTCTCTTTTTTGTAGAAGAATACGTATCGGCCTAAACTGAGGGAAAAAAAAATTGTTATATATTTTTTGGGGATATTTATTATTAAAATATTGTGTTTTTTTCAAAATTGTCGCTCTTTTTTTGTTTATAGCGCAAAAAATAAAAAATGCAGAGGGGATCAAATACCACCAAAAGAAAGCTCTATTTGTGGGGAAAAAGGACGTCAATTTTGTTTGGGAGCCACGTCACACGACTGCGCAATTGTCAGTTAAAATGACGCAGTACCGAATTGCAAAAAACTTTCTGGTCTTTGGCCAGCCAAATGGTCCGGGGCTGAAGTGGTTAAAGCCTAGTTCCAGCTTAATAATAAAAACAAATTCCCTGTAAAGAAACTTAAAATAAAAAATGTAAAGTAATTGTATACAAGTAACAAATTCAGTTGAATTAATTTACATCTACTCTAAAGCCTACCTCCATCCTAATTTAAAAATAGAAATGAATCCCCCTAAAAAAATTTAAGATAAAATGGCAGCTCTCATTGAAATCTAGCTATTATGCTTCAAGATTGGTGGGGAGGGGGTGCAGAGGAGAGAGTTGGATTTAAGCTATTACCTATAACTACTAGACGGGTTATGACAAGGGTTGACCAAAAGTTTTATTTTCTCCAAAATTTCAACAAAAAACAAGAGATTTCAGTAAAATGTATCATTTGATGAAATGCATTGGAGTCAATGGAAATTATTAAATTTAGTTTTTACTACCTTTTGCCTTTAAAAAGCTTCTGGAATTAGGATTGTTTTCAATTATCTTGGACATGTTATTGTGTCAAAAAATGGCACATCACCAGCTTCATTATTTTACTTTTTATTTCACTGGAATAAAAATAAAAAAATAAAAAAGTAAAATAAAAAAATTAAAAGTGATTGTACACAAATACTATGAAAAAGAGAAAAAAAAACACAAATACAAAAAACACTAAATGAAAGAAACTGAACTGCCCTAAATTGACCCTCACACTAAAATAAAAACATAGCACACTCTAAATAAAGAAAAACACTTTTTGTTCCAAACATACTTCACCTAAGCAACTTTCCGTTGGTGAAATGTAATTGTCGACTAAATCAATTTTTCCTAAAATTACCGCACTCATCCCGAATTATGATGATCGTGGGAATTGTACACGGCAGTGATGTATAGTGGATTCTTATTCAGATGCAGCTCCTGTCTAACACCTGAACGTAGCCCAAAGCATCCAGTTTTGTTTTGTATATTGCATTGTGGTTAATCGTTCATCTATATTGTACCCAGCTCGGTGTACGTCTTTATCATGCAGTGCAGTTCCGTATTGTTGGCACTATGTGTCAGTGTCTATAAGTCACAATACAAGAGGCATGTTTCACAAGGTGAAACCTGGACTGTCCCTTCTCCTTCCCCCGGGGGTCCCGGCCACCTTCCCTCTTATAGAATGGTGGTATTATGCCACCCCCAGCAGAGATTAGGAAGAGACCCATTTCCATGACACAGGGCCAGTACAATGACCAGGGGCCCCAGCCCCTCCCCCTGCTGCAGACCTGAGGATGTGCGGTCAGTCACATACGCCTTTAGTAACCCCCCTCCCCCCCCCCCCCATAGCACGCATCTAATCCAGCCCTAAGCACAAATGTCCACAATACCAACAGAGCAGGTGAAGAGAGAACAGGCGCACCATGTGATTTATATAATTACCCTCCATTACCCTCCATTGTCTTCTAAGTCTAAACCTGTTGTGGTCTACTTGCTTAAAAGATGTTTAAAATTTGTGTGTTCCCACCAGAGCATGTTGATGGGATGGGGTGGAGAGGGATGAGTACACCTGTCAATTATTTTTTTTGCTGTCTGTATTTCCCTAAATATCAACGAAATGAAAGGAAAAGAACATTTCCAAATCGCGGTTTACCCCCAAAATAGTATCAGATGGGAAAGCCTCCAATAGGGACACTAGATCTGGTGACCCTGGTGACAATCAGGGATTACCTTATTGTGGATGGATTTCCTCTCACTTTCTGCTTTGGCTTTGGGACAGGATGGGACACAGATGGCAAAAAAAAACTGACAGGGGTTATAACCCTCCCTTACTCTAAATCAGAAGTCACGAAACTGTGGCCCGTGAACCGGATGTGGCCTTTTGCTTGCCTTTATCTGGCCCTTGGGGCACTATTCCTTCCAGTAATACGAGGCACTCTTTCTCCCACTGACACCAATGATGGGGCACCACTGACACCAGAGATGGGGAACTAATTCTCCTACTGATACCAATGATGGGGTACTTTTCCTTCCACTGACACCAGAGATGGGGAACTAATTCTCCTACTGATACCAATGATGGGGTACTTTTCCTTCCACTGACACCAGAGATGGGGAACTAATTCTCCTACTGATACCAATGATGGCGCACTTTTCCTTCCACTGACACCAGAGATGGGGAACTAATTCTCCTACTGATACCAATGATGGGGCACTTTTCCTTCCACTGACACCAGCGATGGGGAACTAATTCTACTGCTACCAGTGATGGGGCACTTTTCCTTCCACTGACACCAGAGATGGGGATATAATTTTCCTACTGATACCAATGATGGGGCACTTTTCCTTCCACTGACACCAGAGATTGGGAACTAATTCTCCTACTGATACCAATGATGGGGCACTTTTCCTTCCACTGACACCAGGGATGGGGAACTAATTCTCCCACTGATACCAATGATGGGGCACTTTTCCTTCCACTGACACCAGCGATGGGGAACGAATTCTCCTACTGATACCAGTGATGGGGCACTTTTCCTTCCACTGACACCAGAGATGGGGAACTAATTCTCCTACTGATACCAGTGATTGGGCACTTTTCCTTCCACTGACACCAGAGATGGGGAACTAATTCTCCTACTGATACCAATGATGGGGCACTTTTCCTTCCACTGACACCAGCGATGGGGAACGAATTCTCCTACTGATACCAGTGATGGGGCACTTTTCCTTCCACTGACACCAGAGATGGGGAACTAATTCTCCTACTGATACCAATGATGGGGCACTTTTCCTTCCACTGACACCAGAGATTGGGAACTAATTCTCCTACTGATACCAATGATGGGGCACTTTTCCTTCCACTGACACCAGGGATGGGGAACTAATTCTCCCACTGATACCAATGATGGGGCACTTTTCCTTCCACTGACACCAGCGATGGGGAACGAATTCTCCTACTGATACCAGTGATGGGGCACTTTTCCTTCCACTGACACCAGAGATGGGGAACTAATTCTCCTACTGATACCAGTGATTGGGCACTTTTCCTTCCACTGACACCAGAGATGGGGAACTAATTCTCCTACTGATACCAATGATGGGGCACTTTTCCTTCCACTGACACCAGCGATGGGGAACGAATTCTCCTACTGATACCAGTGATGGGGCACTTTTCCTTCCACTGACACCAGAGATGGGGAACTAATTCTCCTACTGATACCAATGATGGGGCACTTTTCCTTCCACTGACACCAGCGATGGGGAACTAATTCTCCTACTGATACCAGTGATGGGGCACTTTTCCTTCCACTGACACCAGAGATGGGGAACTAATTCTCCTACTGATACCAGTGATGGGGCACTTTTCCTTCCACTGACACCAGAGATGGGGAACTAATTCTCCTACTGATACCAATGATGGGGCACTTCTCTTTCCACTGACACCAGCGATGGGGAACTAATTCTACTGCTACCAGTGATGGGGCACTTTTCCTTCCACTGACACCAGAGATGGGGAACTAATTCTCCTACTGATACCAATGATGGGGCACTTTTCCTTCCACTGACACCAGAGATGGGGAACTAATTCTACTGACACCAATGATGGGGCACTTTTCCTTCCACTGACACCAGATATTGGGAACTAATTCTCCTACTGACACCAGTGATGGGGCACTTTTCCTTCCTCTGACACCAGAGATGGGGAACTAATTCTCCTACTGATACCAGTGATGGGCACTTTCCCTTCCACTGACACCAGAGATGGGGAACTAATTCTCCTACTGATACCAATGATGAGGCACTTTTCCTTCCTCTGACATCAATGATGTCATTTTTTTTTTCAACTTCCACTGATATCAAGCCTATGGTATTGTTTACTCCCAACAATGCCAGGGCATAATCTACCCCCACTGGCCACAGCCTGGCCCCCCTAAATTTTGAAGGGCAGTTTTGAAAGTTTGAAAGACCCCTGCTCTCAATGAAAAAACGTTTCTACCTTAAGTGACATTGTGCTGATCTGAATGGTTTTGGTTCCATTTTGTAATGATCCAGTGTCTCTGCAGAAGCCCCAAATGCACATTTTCATGGAAAAATCTTTTGGACCAGTAACAAAAGCCCTACCCAATTACTGTTGGTTTCCTTGGCATCAATACTCTCCTTCCTTAATGATATGAATGGATCTTGCAAATACATCTGACCATGCAGTATATAGTTTTAAAATAGTTTGTTATATCTGTTCAAAAATACCAAAAAATAAAAAAACTGTTGCTCCTGCCAGGAATCTGCTGAACGGATTTCTTGTGAGCTCTTCCTCTGCCTGTTATCAGTTACGTTGTTCCCAGTTCTCTGTGTTCCATTTTATGATTGTTTCTGTGAAATGATAAATACATTATGATTCTCTGATTCTGATAAGCGCTATAAAAATATTTTTCTGGCAATATGAAAGGGAGGGAGGGTCTGTAGTCCTAAAACAGTTCAGGTCCAATGATGACAATGTTGCTCCACTACAGTATGGTGAGTGAATGTTGTTATCCAAAGTTTGGAAGTATGTTACTGGTACGATCACAAGATAAAAATGTAAGAAAAAAGGCCTGAAAAAAAAAAAAAAAACGAATGCAGCCACTACATCTTTTTTATCAGTGATTGCATTCCCTCTGTTCTCAGCTGCATAAGAGCTGGGGGAGGAGAAACAGTACACTGAGCTTCCCAGTGATAGTCTGTGCAGAAGGGGTGTGTCAGGATAAGTCTACTCATTGGTGGAGAGCACATTGAGTTCCCAACATAGCTAGAGAACTGACCACAGTGTGTTCTCCTGCTTAGTGTGGTCAGTTTTTAATAGAAAAGCAGAGGGACTGACATGAACACCAGGGATTTCACATAAAGGAAGCAATACAAAGAACAGGATACATTCTCATACAAGTACATGGTACAGCAGGCACATTTCAGGAATATGAAGTGTTGGGGTAACAAACGTTTTAACTGTTGGTAAAATCAATGTTGAAATACATCTTTAATGTTTTTTTAAATCTATACCCAAATAAATGTTTTGCCTTTCATTTCTATTTTAACCACTTCAGCCCCAGAAGTATTTACCACCTTAATGACCAGGCAATTTTTTGCGATATGGCACTGCATAATTTTTACCGACAATTGTACGATCATGTGAGACCGTACCCAAACAAAATTGATGTCCTTTTTTTCCCACAAATAGAGCTTTCTTTTGGTGGTATTTGATCGCCTTTGCAGTTTTTATTTTTTGCGCTATAAACAAAAAAAGACCAACAATTTGGAAAAAAAACCCTATATTTTTTACTTTCTGCTATAATACAGATCCAAATGTATTCATCGGTTTAACCACTTTTGGATGCCACACACCGACTTTGAGGGCAGATATCGTTGTTATGGCAGCAGCTAGCTGCCATAACCCTGGTACAGCCGTGTTCGGCCGGCGGTCTGGTACAAGATAAAAGTGGTCTCTGCGGTGGATTCGCCATGAGATCACTTTTATCTGTGGCGGGAGAGGGGCACCCCATCACAATAAGCATATATTGATTGGTTTGCACAAACGTTATAGCGTCTACAAAATAGGGGATAGATTTATGAACTTTTATTTATTTTTACTGTTTTTACTGGTAATGGCAGCGAGCTGCGAATTTTAGCAGGACTGCGACATTGCGGCAGACAAATCTGACCCCAAATTACACTTTTTGGGGACCAATGAAATTATTACAGTGATCAGTGCTAAAAAATGCACTGATCGATGTATAAATTACACTGGCAGGGAAGGGGTAAACACTAGGGGGCGATCAAAGGATTAACTGTGTTCCCTGTGTCTGTTATAACTGTGTAGGGGATGGGATCACTGTCCTGATCACTAGGAACAGCAGATCTCAGTGTTGTCTCCTGTCAGAACAGGGATCCACCTTGTTTACATAGGCAGATCCCTGTTCTGTCTCTCCCGCGCGCCCACAGCATCTATTGCATGAAACGACTTACAGGTACATTGTTTTGTGCAATAGAGCCACCCTGCTGCAGTATATGTGCAGTGGGCGGTCTTTAAGAGGGTAAACTGAATAGGTTGTTTTATAAGGTGATCGTTTACAATCACTTTAAATTTCGTGAAGTATGCTTTCAAAAATAGCTTTTCTTAATTCATCATTATTGCTGCTTATACAGGGAAACTAGTTTTGCAAAAATGTGGGGTTAATTTACTAAAACTGTAGTATGCAAACTCTGGTGCACCCCCTAATGTGAGCCGCATCCGAATTAAGCGTGAACCCAGTCTTAAATTGGTTGTAAACCTCAGACATAAAATATGAACAAAGCATATCCCGGTATAGTGTACTTATCTCAATTAAGAGCGCGAAGTGTAATTTCTGACTGCTGTCTCGTTCCTCTGCTATAAGCATGAATCATTTCCGAGAAGTTTTCCTGACAACTTCCTGAGAAAAAGGTTGACGGAGAAGGACTTCCAGCTGATTGGCAGCCTCAGCTCTGTTCCTATGTGAAGGGGGGGTGTGTCTCTTCCCTCCAATCAGCTGTCAGAGCTCTCCTCACTGAGCTCTTCAGAGTGTAACTTCAGCTCTCCAATAGCACAATGATCAATTAAAACAAACATAATACTTCCAAATAAAGGGTCAAAATCCAAGTGCAAAAAAGTGGGTAGATCAGTCCATAACGTGAAAAAATATTAATCAAACGAATCCAGTGAAAAAAAAAAGAGAATATTCGGTGAAAAAAACGTGCATCCTCCGCCACCAATAGATGAAATGGCAGCTCACCTCAGGAAATGACCATAAGGTCAAGCCAAACTTTAATAACCTAGAGGATATCTGCTGGACTCCACACTGCACAGCTGCAGACCACCTGCTGTAATGCTCAAAGTCCACGGTTCTCGATCGGCAAACACTCAGAGAGAGTACAAAATCACCATAGCGCAATATAGCCAGTAAAATGTAGTACATTTAATAAGTAGCTGCTTACATTATAATACAGTAAAATCCGTAGTACAGATGTAGTGGAAAAAAACAATCGCCTCCTCACTGCACTTCCATACACTGTAGACACAGGAAGTGACCTCACAGGCTCCACCCGACATGTTGTATCACAGGTTACGTGACTTCCTCAGGGATCGATCCCTGAGGAAGTCACGTGACCTGTGACGCAACGGGGCAGGTGGAGCCTGTGACGTCACTTCCTGTGTCTACAGTGTATGGAAGTGCGGTGAGGTTGTTTTTTTTTTCACTTCATCTGTACTACGGATTTTACTATAGGAGGATTTGTTTAATCTCTGTGTATCACGGAGGCCAGTCACCTCACTGGGTATATGTAAGGGTTTACAACCACTTTAATTCAGATAGGTTGTCTTGGGTATCTGCACTTTTCACAAGTTGTTCATTTAATCCAAAAATACAAATTATTGATATGCCTGTTCCATTTGGCTGGCTTCTGTCAAAGGGGCATGGCCAAAAAAGGTCTGCCGATTAACATCCGATCAACGCCAATGGCTGAGAACGCTGACTGGCGTGTTCTTGCAGGGGTTGGGGGAGAGGGGTGATCCATCCAGCACAGCAGGGGAGATCCAACATTAGTGCAATGGCTTCTTCAGAGCTGTCAGGTTTTTTTTTTTTTTGTTCAAACCCAGCCTAGTAGTGTGTACTAGGCTTAAGGGTGACCAAGATACTAATCTTTTATTTTTACCAGTTCCAGACCAGCCGCCGCAGTTGTTGGCAGGTTGGCTCCCCTGAGCGGACCGCCGTAACTGTACATCGGCCCTTTAAGACACTGTAGGAGGCGCGCACCCCGCAGTGCACGCCGATGAGAGCATGTGCCTGGAGCTAATGCGAGTGCCTGGCAGGCATGATGACCGCTGGGCACCCGTGATCGCTCATGACAGAGCAACACAGATCCCGGTTCTCTCAGGGGAGAGGAGAGAGATTGTGTGTTCATACTAAGTATGAACTCCGATCTCTCTCCTCCTCTAGTCAGTACCATCCCCCCTACAGTTAAAACACACTTAGGGAACACATTTACCCCTTGATCACCCCCTAGTGTTAACCTCTTCCCTGCCAGTGACATTTATACAGTAATCGGTGCATTTTTATAGCACTGATCACTGTATAATTGTCAATGGTCTCAAAAATGTGTCAAAAGTGTCCAATTTGTCCACTGCAATGTCACAGTCCTGATAAAAATCGCAGATCGCCGCCATTACTAGTAAAAAAATAAAAATATAATAAAAATGCCATAAATCTATCCCCTATTTTGTAGACTCTATAACTTTTGCACAAAGCAATCTATATACACTTATTGTGATTTTTTTTTTAATTGGGGATATTTATTATACCAAAAAGTATTTTGTGTTTTTTTTTTTCAAAATTGTCGCCCTTCTTTGTTTATAGCGGAAAAAATAACAGCAGAAAAGGTGATCAAATACCAGCAAAAGAAAGCTCTATTAGTGGGGAAAAAAAGGACCTCAATTTTGCTTGGGTACAACGTCGCACGACCGCGCAATTGTCAGTTAAAACGACACATTGCCGTATCACAAAAATGGCCTTGATCAGCCAAAGCTTCCAGGGCAGAAGTGGTTAAACTACACCGTATTCCTCTGTCAAACATTAAAAGCCAGCTGTCCAGGGAAAGCGCATATACAAAATAGACAAAACAGCTTACAAATAGAGAAAATTGTATACCAATAAATTTGATCAAAAAAAATATGTTTATTATCGTGCATTATTTTTACATTTGCCACAGTTTTCCCATGATAAATCGCACTTCAATCGTGATTTGCTAATGCCTCTTTTTGAGTGACAAGCTTTGCGCTGAGATTTCAGTGCGATTTATCACACAACCGCTGGAAAACTGCACTGCTATAGGGGCGAAGTAATGGCATCACAAACGCGCCCTGTGTTCGCTGCGATTCTGGAATTGCGTACAGAATCGCCCACGATTCCAGAATGCTAAGTTGTGAACGGAGCCTAATTTTATTTAATGGTGTTTTGTATGTAAAAAAAATATTTATAAAAGATTTAAAAAATGTTTAAGGTACTGAATAGAGGTTTTTAGCATTAAAGGGGTTCTGCACTCATAATACAACATTTGCCCATTCTGTTGCCTCTAGTTAATATATCTCATAATGCCACCTGTTTTTTTTTTTTGATTCACCTACCTTTTGTAATCTTCAGTAGTTTATTTTAAACCCCTGCGGCGATGGGCGGTCTCTTGCGGGGATCAGCGTAATTTCCTGTTGAAGCCCGCACTGTCTCCTGGGATCTCGTTCGTGTAATCCCAGGAGACATTGCGGCTAATGCACCCGACATCTCGCGAGATTTCGGGTGCTACAGCCGACATCTCGCGTGATTTTGGTAATTACAGCTGAGATCTCGCGAGATCTCGGCTGTAATTACCGAAATCACGCGAGATGTCGGCTGTAGCACCCGAAATCTCGCGAGATGTCGGCTGTAGCACCCGAAATCTCGCGAGATGTCGGCTGTAGCACCCGAAATCTCGCGAGATGTCGGGTGCATTAGCCGCAATGTCTCCTGGGATTACACGAACGAGATCCCAGGAGACAGTGCGGGCTTCAACAGGAAATTACGCTGATCCCCGCAAGAGACCGCCCATCGCCGCAGGGGTTTAAAATAAACTACTGAAGATTACAAAAGGTAGGTGAATCAAAAAAAAAAAAAACAGGTGGCATTATGAGATATATTAACTAGAGGCAACAGAATGGGCAAATGTTGTATTATGAGTGCAGAACCCCTTAGCTGCCCGCCCACAGTACATTTACCACAGATCAGCAACAGCCAGACTAAGCAATGTAACTGTATGTCACTGCTGATTTCTGAGTCCCTGCTAATGAGTGCTGCAGTTGGGCATAGCATGAGTTTGTCAGTAGATTTTGGTCAATGATTTTGGCTGAAACATGCTGATTGGCTGTTGCCAATCACAGCACAGAGTTCTGTGTTTACACAGACAGCAATCTTTCTGTTTCTTCTCCCTGAAATTAACTCAAAGTTCAGGGAGAAAAAGCAGACAGGTCTGTTAGTAAAAGCAGCACACATTACACTTAGGTTAAGTACACAGTTAACAACTTAATTGCCCATTTATGTTATCACCTTCCCAGCCAGTGTCATTAGTAGAGTGTACAGTATTATCAATTATCACTGTATTAGTGTCCTTAGCGACACCAGTGTCAGTTAGTGTCCCTCCTAGCCAGTCTGTTAGTGCCAGTTTTCCCTCCACACTATCACAGTCCCACTAGAAGTCACTCATCACCGCCATTACTAGAATAGTGTCTATACGGATCAGTATCTTGATCACAATCGGAACTTTACTAGTGTCCCCAAAAACGCAATGTGTTTTTTTCCAAAGACATGTAGTAGAATACGTTTTGGCCTACATTTTTGAAGCAATTTGATTTTTTTGGGATATATTTTAGAACAGAAAGTAGAAAATGTTTTGGCCTATTTTTATTTACAAAATAAGAAAAACAGAGGTGATCAAATACCACCAAAAGGAATCTCTATTTGTGTAAATAAAATTGGTATGAATTTCATTTGGGTACAGTGTTGCATGACCAAGCAATTGCCAGTTAAAGTAGCACAGTGCTGAATAGCAAAAAAATGGCCTGTTCAAGAAGTTGGTAAAACCTTCCAGAGGTCAATTGGTTGAAGCGGAGTTCCAGATTGGTTTTTATTTTTTTTAAAACACCCCTCATGATATTTGCACATAAATTAAAGTGGTTCTGCACCTAAAAAAATATATTAAAAGCCAGCAGCTACTAATATTGCAGCTGCTGACTTTTAATAAAATCACACTTACCTGTCCCAGGGTCCAGCGATGTCGGCGGCAGATGACGAGCCATCGCTCATCTCGCTGCTGCCACCGCCGCCATCCTCTGTCAGGGAATCGGGAAGTGAAACATTGCGGCTTCACTGCCCGGTTCCCTACTGCGCATGCGCGAGTCGCACTGCGCGTCTCTTCTGGTCCCTCGCTGTGTCCTGGGAACTGTGCGTTTCCCAGAACACAACGGGGGGGGGGGCGTCTGCGGGGGTCTGCCCGGAAGTGGGTGCAGATACCTGGATTATCCAATCGGCACCTTTCAGGGGGGAGGGATCAGATTAGCGGAACTTCCCCTTTAGGTTGAAGAACCGCTTTAATAACAAACTGTATTCATGTTTAATGTATTTTTTTTTTTTTTTTTTTTAAACACACCTTGCTCTCCCCTCCGAGTGCACTTCCATCTTCATTGTGGGCATGTGAAGCCCACTGGTATCCTCTTCTGGGATACAGCGATGTTGGCTACCCAGTATGCACCTCCCGTTTTCACGCATGGGCATTAACAAAGTGCGGCATACACATTATTTTTTAAATTGCCATAGCAAAAGCGACGTAGCGGGAAGTTCTCAACCTGTTGTTATGGCAACCTATAACTCTGTAAATGTAGCAGTGCTGTAATCCTCCTTTAATCTTGAAATCCTCTACAGACGCTATTGTAACAATGGCAACAACAACCTGGTTGCCCTTTTTAAAAATGGCTCTTATCTCCACCATGCATTGTGTCATTTCCTGTTTGTAAATAACGCAATGCTACCAGCTCCTGGGATTGATGAAACTCATATCCCAGGAGCCAATGCGCGTCCAGAAACTACGTACGTCGTATCGGTGAGGTACATCGGAAGAGGAGCAATTACCCTGTAGAAATAAGATAAATAGACTACAGAAAAAAAAGCCAATGCTGATATATAAGGCAATAATGAATGTGTAGGCACAAAGTTCAGAATGTGAATGCTTTAAGGCCCCTTTCACACTGGGGCAGTGCAGGCGCTGGAGGTAAAACGGTGCTATTTTTAGCGCTGCTTTACCGTTGTTTTAGCGGCGGTATTCGGCCGCTAGTGGGGCGGTTTTACCCCCCTCTAGCACCCGAGAAAAGGTTAAAATGAAGCCAGAGGCCTTTCACACTGGAGTGTTAGGAGTGGCTCTTTCAGGGCGTTTTGCAGGCGCTATTTTTAGCACTGTAGCCCCTGCAAAGCACCCCAGTGTGAAAGGGGTCTACAGTAGAGGAAAAGGCATCTACTACTCAATATATCAAACAGATGGTACAGCGCTCTAACTAAAATAAAATGATTACTAACATATTAAAATTAATAAAAAGTCCAAAGATAGCTTTTGAGTCAAAAAGTCCACGTGAGGAATCTTCAGTTGTATACAGTCAGTTCATGCATAAAGTGACTTAGTGCCAAGGGGGGGACCACCACCAATGGTAAAATTGGCTGCTCACCTCATCGTATGGACCCTTTAAATTACAGAGGGTCGTATGCACTTAAATATCAACTCATCCAATCGCTGTACTCCTCTCCGACAATATCCGACCGATTCACAAACGAAAACACAGCTTTCTCCCATTCAGAGTCAAATGAACTGACACGTTCGTGGAATACCCACACTGGATCGGTATATAGCAGTATTCACAATTCCTCAGACCATGTGGATAGAAAGACAGGCCATAGTGCTCTCCATAGAAAAACGTTTTAATGATGAATATACATAAAAAACACACTTACAATAACGAAGCTTCATACGATCTTTAAAATGATCAATGACCGCGGGTGACGTCACGTGATCTCCGTCCGTACGTTACGTCCCTATGGGCGGGACTTCATCAGCGGACCGTGTTTTTTATGTATATTCATCATTAAAACGTTTTTCTATGGAGAGCACTATGGCCTGTCTTTCTATCCACATGGTCTGAGGAATTGTGAATACTGCTATATACCGATCCAGTGTGGGTATTCCACGAACGTGTCAGTTCATTTGACTCTGAATGGGAGAAAGCTGTGTTTTCGTTTGTGAATCGGTCGGATATTGTCGGAGAGGAGTACAGCGATTGGATGAGTTGATATTTAAGTGCATACGACCCTCTGTAATTTAAAGGGTCCATACGATGAGGTGAGCAGCCAATTTTACCATTGGTGGTGGTCCCCCCCTTGGCACTAAGTCACTTTATGCATGAACTGACTGTATACCACTGAAGATTCCTCACGTGGACTTTTTGACTCAAAAGCTATCTTTGGACTTTTTATTAATTTTAATATGTTAGTAATCATTTTATTTTAGTTAGAGCGCTGTACCATCTGTTTGATATATTGTATTTTGGGATTTGGTAATTGATCCTTGGTGTTCAGCAGCTTTTCGTAAAGGGGTTGTACTGCGCTGATTTTTTCTGTATTTATATCTACTACTCAATGTCCAAAATGGTAAACATTAAAACCCTTTTGCACTTACTAATGTTTATTTTTTTAAATCTACACAATATATGCCTTTTTTTGTTGTTGTTGATGTGCAGTCATGTGACTGCTAACTAGCGGTGCCGCTCCTTTCCTTTCTTCCTGAGGGGGGTGGAGATTTCCCTGAGGCCGCGTACACACGCGGGGACTGTTCGCTCAACTTTGTCCGCTGAACAGTGTTTCGGCGGACAGTCCGCTCGTGTGTGGGCTTTCAGCGGACAGTTTCAGCGGACAGTCTGCTGAACAAAGTTTTTCGGAAATTCCGAAAAACTGTCCGCTGAAACTTTGTTTCAGCGAACAGTCCCCTCGTGTGTAGGCTTGTTCGTCAAACTAAGTTCCGCGCATGCTCAGAAAGGATTTACACGCCGAAGTTTGCATTGCAGTGTATAGGACGTCGTTTTCTAGTCCCGTCGTACGTGCCGTTCACGTCATCGCGCACGGTTTCAGCGGACTGTTCGTTCGTCGTGTGTGGCCAAGTCCGTCCATGCTAATTTTGAGCGGACTGTCCGCTGAAACTGTTTGACGGACAAAGTTGAGCGAACAGTCCCCGCGTGTGTACGCGGCCTAAGTGCTGACATATCCCCATCCCCTCATTGCACATACTGTAAGTTCTGATAACGCCCTCTGCTTAGGTGCATGCACATTGAGGGGAGGTGCCTGACATAAGAAGAATATATACTAAGGCCGGCCATAGAAGGTTCGAATCTCAGGGGTTCAGCAGGAACTAGCCAAGATTCAAACTATGTATGGGCATGCTGAATGTATCGATCGATCAACTGGGGCACAACCAGCCTGCTGGATTTTATATGCGATCATCACTAGCAGCAGTAAACACTGTGTGCTCACTTCCCCCGCTGGGACAACACAATGGATCGTGGTTGCAGGAAAGAAATTTGCTCCGTCTATGGCCGGCCTTATACAGTGGCGAACAATGGTTGGGAGATCAGCCATTTCAATAGCACCTGATCTCCATTGTTGGCTCAGCTCAGGAAATGGGGAACTATTCAGCAGAACAGTCAGAATTAACAAGTACTAGACATACAGGATCTAGGGTCATTAAAAATAACACTTTGTCAATGAGCTAGTTTTGTGGGAACCTTTCAAAGAACAGTTGGTAATTTTAGGCTGAAGAGACATTTTAAAGTATAACTTAACTCTTTCAGATCCACGCTATAGCCGAATGACGGCTACAAAGTGGATCTGCTTTGCCGGGAGGGCGTCAATAGACGTCCTTCCCTTAGCAAGCTAGCCGCGCCCCCCTGCAGGGTGCGTGCGGCGTGCGCTGTGATCACCCGAGTCATTGAGACTCGGGTAATCGATATAGATCCCGACCCCTTACCACGTGATCATCTGTCAGTCAATGACAGCCAATGACAGCTGATCACGTGATGTAAACAGAGAATCTGTAATTTTTTTTTCTTCTCATGCTGACAGCGTGAGGAGAAAAAAAGCCGATCACTGGCTCCTGTTGAAGGGACATCGGTCCCAAGCAGTGAGAGGTGAAGCCGCCTCATATGTGCCCACAAATCAGTGCCTACAGTGCCCCCCAATCAGTGACCACAAGTACATCAGTGCCACCTATCAATGCCCATGAGTGCCACCTATCAATGCCCAGTTTAGCCTCATCAGGAGAAAAATTACCTGTTTGCAAAATTTATAACAAAATATAAAAACGGTTTTGTATTTTTTTTTTTTTTTAATTCGGTCATTTTTAATAAAAAAAAACTAAAAAACAGAGGTGATCAAATACCACCAAAAGAAAGTTCTTTTTGTGGGAAAAAAAATGATAAAAATGTTATTTGGGTACATTGTTCTATGATCGCGCAATTGTCAAAGAGTGACAGCGCTATAAGCTGAAAATTGGTCTGGGCAGGACGGGGGGGGGGGGGGGTTTAGGTTCCCTGTAAGCAAGTGGTTAAGGATTTTTATTTTATTTTAGATGTAAATGTCAGTTTTTTTCCCTATTTACCCCCTTGGAGAGATTTCTCTTGACTTCCTGTACCACAGCCAAAACAGGAAGTAAGAGTAGATCCCTCAAAAGTGAAGGAATTTCTGGTTGTCACCAGAACTAGTATCCCTATTAGAATATTTCCCCTCTATTACTGTCCTGATGTCAATTCAAAATTTGGGATTTTCTTTTACTTTTCCTTTTAATAGCTTTGTATTCAAAATGTTAACAAAGAACAGACATACCAATGTGGTTAGACAAATATCAGAAGAAGGGTGCTCAGTCCAGTAGAATCAAGAGCCCGAGTGTTATGGACAGGACTCAAATGATTGAGCCTAAAAGGCTGGGCGCTCTTAACCTCTTCCCGACCACCTCACGCAGATATATTGCGGCAGAAGGGCATGTACAGGCAGAATCACGTACCTGCATGTTGCCCTTTAAGAAGTGGCTTGCGGACGCGCATGCATCCGCCGGGAGCTTGGTAAGCACAATCGCCAATTACGCGGACTCGATGTCCACGGGGATACCCGCGATTGTCTCACTGAGAGAAAGAACGGGGAAATGCTAATGTACACAAGCATCTCCCTGTAATCGGGAGAGGTGATCAGTGTTGTGTCACACACAGCCCCCCCCACAGTTAGAATCACTCCCTAGGACACTTAACCCCTACAGCGCCACCTAGTGGTTAACCCCTTCAATGGCAGTCACATTTACACAGTAATCAATGCATTTTTAATTGCACTGATCGCTGTATAAATGTGAATGGTCCAAAAATTGCAGCAAAAGTGTCCGATCTGTAAGCCATAATGTTGCAGTCACGATAAAAATCGCTGATCACTGCCATTACTAATAAAAAAATATAATTAATAAAAATGACATAAAACTATCCCCTATTTTGTAAACGCTATAACTTTTGCACAAACCAATCAATAAACGCTTATTGCGATTTTTTTTTACTTAAAATATGTGGAATACGTATTGCCTGAAACTGAGGAAAAAAAAGTTTTTTTTATATATTTTTTGAGGATATTTATTGTAGCAAAAAGTAAAAAAAATGATGTGTTTTTTTTCTCCAAAACTGACGTTATTTGTTTGTTTATAGCGCAAAAAATAAAAACCACAGAGGTGATTAAATACCACCAAAAGAAAGCTCTATTTGTGGGAAAAAAAGGACATCAATTTTGTTTGCAAGACCGCACAATTGTCAGTTAAAGCGACGCAGTGCCGAATCGTGAAAAATGCTCTGGTCTTTGGCCAGCCAAATGGTCCAGGACTGAAGTGGTTCATAAAGCATCTGTTTGCCAAGAGCATAAACTTGGGAAGTGTAGTCACCCTACGACAAATATATAATAGAGGCATATCTATAAAAGAACATCACATTAGAAATTAGTTAAATGGTAACACAACTACAGTAAAACAAAAATATTCTTTTACTTTTGATAATAACGGTAAACAGGACATACAGTAAAGAGAGGGGAGATCTCCCTATTGGGGGCACAGACAGCAATAAAAACCAGACAGGTATTCTAATCCCTCTCTACTCTATTTACAACAAAAAATAAAAAAAAGTTTTGCCTTTAGTTATACTTTAAATATTTCTGCTTGTTAACTGAACATTTTTCGGAGGACATTATCATGAGGTATTAGAATGCTTGCAGTTATAATAACTAATCCATTGAACTCACTCTACAGTAATTCTTCTTGACTAGATGAGTACACATTCTTTTCTTGCTTGTCATTATATGCTGGATGTCTTGAGTGAGATTACAAAGTCATGCACTCTTCAAAAAAGTACTTTACAAAATATTGCAAAAAAAGTCTTCTTTTTTTTTTTTTTATGACAACGAATATGACTTCATGTGTGAAAAATGCAGGTGCTGCAAAGTGGGTTAATAGGCTCACCCTTCTTTTAGTACATTTTGTTATTTTGTTAATAAGTGGAACTGAATAGTCTTCCCCTAGAAGAAAGCTGCGCCAAGTATCTGGATGCCCCAGGCACATTCTTACCTCTGTGCTTCCGTTAGCCTGAGAAGAACTGTCTGTGTTGCCTTTATCAACCAGTCAGACTTAATTTTTAAGCCTGAGCTGGAAGCATTGTATTTGGATGTTTTATTTTTTATCAAACTTTGATAAATAATACCGCGTACACACGACTAGACTTTCCGGCAGACTAGGTCCAAAGGGATTAGTCCGTCGGACAAGCCAATCGTGTGTGGGCTAATCCAATAGTTTAAAAAAAAAATTAAAAAAATCAGACGGACCTAGAAATAGAACATGTTTCTAATCTATCCGATGGACTAAATTCCGATGGACTAAAATCAGGAAAACCGCTCGTCTGTATGCTGGTCCGACAGACCAAATACGACTCAAGGGAAGCTATTGGCTACTGGCTATTGAACTTCCTTGTTTAGTCCTGTCTTACGTCATCACGTTCAAAACTAACGGACTTAGTCCGTTCGTGTGTGGCCAAGTCCGTTCGTTCAGAAAGTCAGTCGGAACTCCGCCGAAAGTCCGTCAGGAAGACCGTTGGACCTAGTCTGCTGGAAAGTCCGGTCGTGTGTACGCGGCATAAGGCCCAGTAATTCATATTGCCCTGTAGTGTTGCTCTGGTACTGAAGAGCTTCTGTCTAATGGAAAGGCAAGGATTTGTATTTATACAGCAGAGCTAATGAGAAAAACAGAAATAACCACTGTACACTTTTTCCCTTCTTAGTAATGGGAAAGCTATATTCCAACGCCTGAAAAATGGTCCTCTTTTTTGCACTACCACTATATCATACCAGCTAACACCACAGATCAAAATAATATAATAATATAAACATAAAATATAAAGTATTGGGACGCCTGCCTTTACACACACATGAACTTTGATGGTATCCCTGTCTAAGCCCCTGTACACACAGTCAGAGATTCCGAAAACCAAATCCGTCGCATTTTGTCCGCCGGATCTTGTCCGAAACTGTTGCATACACACGGTCGGACAAAGTTGTCGGAAAATCCGATCTTTCAGAACGTGATGACGTAATTTTGTTACGATGGGACTATGTTCAGGCTAGTAGCCAATAGCTTTGATGTAGGAATTTGATCTGAGCATGCGTGGCACTTTGTCCGATCGGAATTCTCTACACATGATCGGAGTATGTCCGATCAGAGCATTTTGTCTGAAAATATTTCCGGCAAGTTGGAAAATTTGGTCCGATGGATATTCCGACGGAAACAGTCCGATGCAGACCACACACAGTCGGAATATCCGACAAAATGCTCCGATCGGACACATTCCGTCAGAATCTCTGATCGTGTGTACAAGAGCTTAGTCTGTAGGGTTCAATATTGAGTTGGCCCACCCTTTGCAGCTATAACAGCTTTAACTCTTCTGGGAAGGCTGTCCACAAGGTTTAGGAGTGTGTCTATGGGAATGTATGTGAGGCACTGATCTGGATGAAAAGGCCTAGCGCAGTCTTCACTCTAATTCATCCCAAAGGTCTTCTATTGGGTTGTGCAGGCCTGTCATGTTCCTCAACCCCAAACTTGCTCATCCATATCTTTATGGACCTTGCTTTGTGCACTGGTGCGCAGTCATGTTGTAACAGGAAGGGGCCATCCCCAAACTGTTCTCACAAAGTTGGGAGCATGAAATTGTCCAAAATGTCTTGGTATGATGACACCTTAAAAGTTCCCTTCACTGGAACTAATTAGTCGAGCCCAACCCCTCAAAAACAACCCCACCCCATAATCCCCCTCCACCAAATGATTTGGACCAGTGTATAAAGCAAGGTCCATAAAGACATGGATGAGCAAATTTGGGGTGGAGGAACTTGACTGGCCTGCACAGAGTCCTGACCTCAACCCGATAGAACACCTTTGGGATGAATTGGTGTGGAGACTGCGATCAGTGCCTGGTCTCACAAATGTGCTTCTGGAAGAATGGACAAACATTCCCATAGACACACTCCTAAACCTTGTGGACACCCTTCCCAGAAGAGTTGAAGGTGTTATAGCTGCAAAATATTGAACCCTGTGCTTACGCCCCGTACACATGTTTGGATTTTCCAACGGAAAATGTTCGATGGGAGCTTTTTGTCAGAAATTCCTACCATGTGTAGGCTCCATCAGACATTTTCCATTGGAATTTCCGTTACACAAAATTTGAGACCTGGATCTCAAATTTTCAGACAACAAAATCCGTTGTCGGAAATTCCGATCGCGTGTACACAATTCCGACACACAAAAGTTTCACGCATGCTCGGAATCAAGCAGAAGAGCCGCACTGGCTATTTTTCTCAGCTTCTCGTACGTGTTGTAAGTCACTGTGTTCTTGACGTTCGCAATTTCTGACCAACTTTGTGTGACAGTGTGTATGTAAGACAAGTTTGAGCCAACATCCGTCTGGGAAAAATCCATGGATTTTGTTGTCGGAATGATCGATCGTGTGTACGTGGCATAAGACTGGGATGACATTATAGTTTATGTGTGTGTAAAGGCAGGCGTCTCAATACTTTTGGTAATATAGTATATAAAAAAAGCCTCCTTCTCGGATCTGGGGATCTCATTTTTTATATTCTTTAACCCAGATTAATCATAAAACTCCTCTTGGCGGGCCCTTTTGAACCAACCCATCAGGGTGGCACAGATACATTTAAAAAAAAAAATCTCTTTTATCTTCTTAGCTATGAAGATGTAGCTATTACAGGTCTTTGAAAATCTCGTCCATCTCGTTTGCACTGATAAATGCGAAATTATCATGGATAATGGTACATTCAAAATTTACATTTGAATGAAGTATAAAGTATTTTTATTTGAAAAAAACATGGGACCCATGGATATATTACATCTCTGGGGAACAATGAACAACTTTATAAGTGGGACTTGAGGGATGGACTGAGAAGTTGGGTGCACCTTATCTCATTACTTCTTTCTCCTTTTTATTTTTTCTTCCTTTCCACCTCTTTCTTTCTTTTTCTTTTCTCTATATTGTCTTCTTATGTTGTATATCCTTGTTAACAACAATATACATTGTGAATTTACTGATTACCATATGAATCATATAGACGTATTTATGCTTTGTTTATTATATGTAATTACAGTTACCTATAATAACAATAAAAATGATTGGAAAACAAAAAAGCAAACTGATATATTTGTTTATATTCCCTCTGCTGACACCAGCACCATATTGGTTCTGGATTTTCTGTTCCTGGAGGTGTAGATGAGCCGTGCTTGCCCATGTAGGAAATCTTATGCTGGCCATGTACGAAAAATTGTTAAAATAATTTTTGCATAATGAACACTCGACTGTGAGAGCAAACAATTTTGCAATCATGTAATGACTGAATTTGGATCGATAAATTGTTCAATGGACCTAAATTAATAATTTTTTTCATTTTTTTTTGTCACATATACCTAGATGAAAAACAAACGAACGGTCCAAATGACAGATTTTTTTAACAATTTTTCGGCTAGTGTATGGCCAGCATTACGAAATGATAAGGCATTTTAAATAAAAAACAGCTTGCGAGTCAAGTCATGCTTTAAGCCAAGCACAGTAGGGGAAACAACAATTGCATCATGGGATATTACCATTTTCTAGGTCCAGGGCCAAAGGCAGGTACTCATTTTTTAGGTTTCCCATATTCCTGACTGTTATGGATCTGCTGCATTTGTAATCACCTGTCATCATGATGTTTTATCAACTGAGGACATTTGATTTAGCTGAAATTGAATTAGATAATTGTCCAAAAATATGACTAAAGATAAAGTTTTGCTTTAATTGAGTTCTAAAGCTGGCTAAGTGGCTACACACTAGTAGAATTTAATTAGAATTTTTTCATTTTAAGAACATTCTTTTCGAGTTTCGCATCATTAGAGGGGTCAAACTGACCTTCATTTCGCCCATCGTGATGAGAAAATTCAAAGGAGCAGGATGGAAATTTCTTCTCAAATGCTTGAATTTTAGTAAATCTGTATATTGTTTGGGAAATAACATTGTTAAAGGTAAGGGACATTTTGAAGTACTTTTCAAATGACATTCATCAAAATGATTACTGTATCAACACAGAGTGGTACTGTGAACACTACATAGATATAAGGTGCCATGTCCCATTTAGATTGGAAAAAATTGGATAAAGAGAAGTTGGACTTTTTAGGCACAACAACACAAAGGTTACAAAATATAATTTTTTTTTTTTGAAAAATGGCAAAACATATTAAAAAAAACACACACATATATATATTTTCTTTATTGGTTCATTTTATAGCTAAAAATAACCGAATTGTAGCTACATGAAATCTGACAAACTTGCTGTATAATAATGGTGAGTCCAAGAGTACAGTTATTGTACAATGAAGTGATATCTTGTTCTACATGTTACGCGCCTTGCGCTTCTTCAGGAGCATTTGAATAAAATATACTGTAAAACACAGGCTCACAGCAACACAGACAAATTGCAAGGCGGCTGCTGAGGGGTCAGGTAATCCCATCAAAGAGTAGAGAAATCCATTGTAAACACAGCCAGTGTTTACAAATGGGAGGAAGTATATGGCCAAAGGTAGATGCAATGAAATAGCAAAAAAAGGGGAGATAAGTGCTAACACGATTCACCCTTCATAGCAGAAATTGCCACGAATTCATAAAGGGCCATTGATTGAAGACTGCCCCCAATAGAAAACAGTTACTGCACTGGCGGCTGTATGATTTTGAGGGATTCCCCTGGCGAAGACTACCCAGCATTATTCAGCAGCTTACTGGATCTTACAAAGACATTGGCCAATCTTAAAAGAAGATCCTCACTTTAAAGCTACAGTCATTGATCTTCCCTTAATCACCTATAGACAAGCCAAAACATCAAGGCTAGAATAGCGCCTAGCAAGCTAAAATCATCCTGTCCCACTACCAGTACAGCCCTAACCTTTTTTTAACATCAGAGGTATGTACCAGTGCATGAAACAACAAGGGGTAGACTAACAACTAATGGGGCCCTTGGGCAATAGGAGATTATGGGGCCCCCAGGCAATCAGAGATTATGGAGCCACACAGTATACACACACACACAGTATACACAGACATGTTTCTATTGGCTTAGAAGGTACTGGAGAGGTGGGGCAGCTATAATGTCAGGATTTTTAGACCAAAAGGATGTCGGTAAGGGACATTTCAGTGACAGATGTAAAAAAAAACACAGATTTTTACATACTGTCCCTGGTTTTACTGAGGCTGGCAGCCCTGATGGGGCCCCCTAGTGGCCCGGGGCCCTTGGGCAGCGCCGAGTGGCCGAATGGTCAGTCTGCCCCTGGAAACACCTGTGTCTAACATGTGCTCATGTCACACATAGAGAGAAGGACTTCTCTCAAAGGCACATAATATCTAATACGCGATTTCTTTACATGCTCTTCGAAATTTGTAATCTAATGCTTAACTTGTCTTGTGGCTTACTGTACGTTGGCCGCACAATTCGAACCTTGCGTAAGCATTTTGGAGAACACCGTAACCTGGTCGAACAAGGAAATGACAAACATAGTGTCCCTAGACACTTTCTAGAATTTCATGACCGATCATCCCTGGGACTACGAGTGTGGCTACTGGAGTCCATTCCCTAAACCCTCCCCCCTGCAGAACGCTACAAAAGACTCTGTGAAAGAGAGAACTATTGGATTTATTCCCTGGACAGTTTATCCCCTGGAGGCCTAAATGAAATGATAGAAATCAACACCCTGTTACGATGATAAATTAAGATATAGTCCACAGTGACCTACTAGCTTTTTCAGTCTATACTTATCATTGATAATCACTTTTTGATAGACGCATGTGCCAATTGCAATTCAGTAACACATGTACCGTTATCAATTGTATGTCCAGTAACACATGTACTGTTAACATTTGTACGTGCACATGTGCATACGTGACCCTCATATATCCATACACATTTATGCCCATGCCAGTATGCCTGATTAACCTTTAATTTTTTGATCTTCTATCCCTTACCTAGTATAGATGACACTAGTACTTTCATATATGTTTATTTCCCTTATTCCATCCTCATCCATATCCATGCATTCTGTACTCCACTTTGTATCATCTGTACGATGGATGCACCCCAACATCTAGAACACTGACATCAACACTACCACCTATCTCTATTTTATTCTTTTTTTTATCAATTATTCTATCCATTCCTATTAAATAACCTCCATTCCATGACCTATTTAATTATCATCAATTATTAATTACTATTAATAATTTTCTAAATTTTCTAATCATTACCTATTAAATCTTCAGTTTTCATTCTTCTTCTTTTTTTATATATTATTTTTTATATGCATTCAGTAAATAACAATAGGCTCCTTATATCTCGAGACCCAATTTATTTATTTATATACATATTCCTTCCCACACGATAAGCCTACACCACTGCCCATTTTCTAATTTGCTGCATTTCTGTATTTACATTTTTCCCTTCTCTATCATATAGCTGGCTATATAGATACAGATCAGGCTATAGCATTAGGTCGTAATCTAGCATCCTCTTTATTACATTTAATATAACCCGTCCTCAATTCCTCTCCTTTTTCCTTCACTTCCGTTCCTCTCTTTTTTGCTTGTATAATGTTCCTATGGTAACAAATCATGTGACAGTGAATCCTGTGGGTATATATTATGCCCCAACCAAAGATGGCCGCCATGAAGCCTGGGGAAGGGACACACATGTCCCAAACGCGATGCACCTCTCCGCTAAACCTGACCCGGAAGTGACATCCACTAGTGTGAGCCGTGTACGCCACTGATCGCCTTCCTGATTACCCGGATAGCACTGTGTACCAGCAGTATGCCCAGACACAGGATCATACATGGAGCCATAGCCACCATTACATCCATACCGGACCCTCTCCTTCCCACCTAGTCGTTATGAGTGGATGACACTACATGCCCATTTGTAAAAACACTTTTGTGAGTGCATTTTAACCTATTACTTTTATTAAATTAAGCTTGCTTACTGCACTTAGAGAGTGCTGTTCTTTTGTCCTTTGTCTAAACAATTTCAGGATTATGTTATAGTCATAGGGAAAACGTTATATGGGATAGAAATGACTCCAACAGCCAGTCAGGTAACGGCGACAAAGCAGATTACTATAGGCTGACTGGCAAGAGAGGCAGGTAAGCCAAGACACTGCATGTTGCTGACAAAATAACGAATAGCTCATGGAATACCACTTTCTTTCAAACTTCTCCTTATTGGACGAGTTGACTTTATTGTGCTGAAAGGATGAAATTGCAATATTTGCCTCATCACATAATAAGTGGCCTCAAGACCTGATCACATCTAGTTCAAACCTCTTCTATGCTATCATTCTCCCCTTCTCACTATTCCTAAAGTCTCACTCTATTCTTTTAAACCTTTGACTTAAAGTGGGGTTCTAACACAGGTATTTTCACCCACTTCCGGGCATAGACTCCCACGGTAGTCTATGCCTCTTCCTGTCCCTGCGCGCTGTCTGCTGGGACACACACGGGTCCCAGAGACAGCTCGGACAATTCCTATTGCGCTGCGCGACTCGCGCATGCGCAGTAGGGAACTAGGAAGTGAAGCCGCAACGCTTCACTTCCTGATTACCTCACCTAGAATGGTGGCGGCAAAAGCCGACAGCCGAGCGATCGATCGGCCTCGGCTGCCGACATCGCTGGATCCTGGGACAGGTGAGTGTCCGTTTATTAAAAGTCAGCAGCTGCAGTATTTGTAGCTGCTGGCTTTTAATAATTTTTTTCACAGTGAAATCCCTATTTAAAGTGGATCTTTGCCTGCCTTACCCTCCCCTATTGTTTTCCTCCCCTACTTACAAAGTGGTGTGTTGTGCACATTTCAGATACTCACCCACCCAGCAGATCCAGCCTTATCCTGCTGAGATCACCTTGCCTTCTGCCACCATCCAGTCCTGTGCCACCAAGTTGCTTGTGATGTCATTGAGAGGCCCGCTGGCTCTTCTGGGTTCGTCTAGTGGCACTAGGCCCGCCCCCTTCTCCTTTCTGCATGAAGTGTTATGTCTTCAGGGATATGAGAGGGGCTGATCCGTACCCATACCCAAGCCGTCAGCTCTTCTGTTCCCTTTCACACAGGGGGCCCAGCATTGCAGGCCTCCTCACCTTCCCAAGCCTTGGTGTGGTATGGCCTGTGGGAGCCTCCAATGTGGCCTAACATCCAGGCCCCGCACGCCACCACAGTGTGGCCTCTGCTACCACCTTCCCCCTCTCATTTACAATGGTGGGCCCCCATCAAGTGCCCCTCTCATGGCAAACATACCTCCAAGCTATACTGACTAAAGAGGACCTTAAACAGCTCATAGAAGATGTTAAATCCACATGCCTTGCAGAGATTCTAACACTGTATGTAGATTTCAAACACCTAGCAGATAGAGTGGAGATGGCAGAGGAGGAAATTCAAAAGACCAAACTGGCAGTTCACTGCACTCAATTACAAGGTGCAGACCATCGCATACTACTGAGAGATAAGCAGCATCACGTTGAAAACTTGGACAATCGGGGGCGCAGGAACAACATTCATGTCAGGGGCCTCCCAGAATCAGAGGGTTCCGAAGACCTGCAAACTACCCTGCAAGCCCCCCTATTCAACAACTTTTTGGGGAAAGCCCCCTACCATACACATCGAGAGGGATAGGGCTCACTGTGCCCTGCATCCTAAGGGTCCTGCATCCAAACCACGTAATGTCATCTGTAGGGATCTTTCTTACCCCCTGAAAGAAGATATCATGCGCTAAGCTTACTCCATTCACAAAGTAGTTTTTGACAATACACCAGTACAGCTATACCCAGACCTATCTTGGATCATCTACAAAAGCGCAGGCTCCTCGAAACCCCTTGTCCGCATCAGTGGCAGCTGGTGAAGTTTTAGGATGGGGGGGCGTAAGACCCCGCCCCCTCCAGATTCGACCCCTCCCACTTCTCACAAGCCACGCCCCTTATAGAATCCACATCATACACGGGGCTCTGCACATCATATACCAGGCTGCACATTATATACAAGGCTGCACATTATACACTGGGCTCTAGTAAAGCAACCTGTAAATCGCACATATCTGCATTCTGCAACCTGTAAATCACACATATCTGCATTCTGCAATCTGTAAATTGCACATATCTGCATTCTGTAAATCGCACATAACTGCATTCTGAAACCTGCAAATCGCACATAGCTGCATTCTGAAACCTGTGAATCGCACATAGCTGCATTCTGCAACCTGTAAATCTCACATATCTGCATTCTGTAAATTGCACATATCTGCATCCTGCACCCTGTAAATTGCACATATCTGCATTCTGCAACCTGTAAATTGCACATATCTACATTTTGCAACCTGTAAAATTGCACATAACTGCATTCTCCAACCTGTAAATCATACATATCTGCATTCTGCAACCTGTAAATCGCACATAACTGCATTCTGAAACCTGTAAATTGCACATATCTGAATTCTGCAACCTGTAAATTGCACATATCTGCATTCTGAAACCTGTAAATCACACATAGCTGCATTCTAAAACCTGTAAATTGCACATATCTGCATTCTGTAAATTGCACATATCTGCATTCTGCAACCTATAAATTGCACATATCTGCATTATGTAAATCGCACATGAATGCATTCTGCAAACTGTAAATCGCACATAGCTGCATTAAGCAACCTGTATTTGCACATATTCTGCAACCAGTAAATCACACATAACTGCATTCTGCAACCTATAAATTGCACATATCTGCATTCTGTAAATCGCACATAACTGCATTCTGAAACCTGTAAATTGCACATATCTGGATTCTGCAACCTGTAAATTGCACATATCTGCATTCTGCAACCTGTAAAATCGCACATATCTGCATTTTGTAAATGGCACATATCTGCATTCTGCAACCTGTAAGCCACACATAACTGCATTCTGCATCCTGTAAATCATACGTATCTGCATTCTGCAACCTGTAAATTGCACATATCTACATTCTGTAAATCGCACATAACTGCATTCTGCAAACTGTAAATTGCACATAACTGCATTCAGCAACCTGTAAATTGCACATATCTGCATTCTGTACATCGCACAAAACTGCATTCTGCAACCTTAAAGTCGTACATATCTGCATTCTGCAAGTCACACATATCTGCATTCTGCAACCTGCAAGTCGCACATATCTGCATTCTGCAACCTTTACATCGCACATACAGTGCCTTGCGAAAGTATTTGGCCCCCTTGAACTTTTCAACCTTTTGCCACATTTCAGGCTTCAAACATAAAGATATAACATTTTAATTTTTTTGAAGAATCACCAACAAGTGGGACACAATTGTGAAGTGGAACGAAATCTATTGGATATTTTAAACTTTTTTAGCAAATAAAAAAACTGAAAAGTGGTGCGTGCAAAATTATTCGGCCCCTTTACTTTCAGTGCAGCAAACTCACTCCAGAAGTTCAGCGAGGATCTCTGAATGATCCAATGTTGTCCTAAATGACTGATGGTGATAAATAGAATCCACCTGTGTGTAATCAAGTCTCTGTATAAATGCACCTGCTCTGTGATAGTCTCAGGGTTCTGTTGAAAGTGCAGAGAGCATCATGAAGACCAAGGAACATACCAGGCAGGTCCGTAATACTGTTGTGGAGAAGTTTAAAGCCGGATTTGGATACAAAAAGATTTCCCAAGCTTTAAACATCCCAAGGAGCACTGTGCAAGCGATCATTTTGAAATGGAAGGAGTATCAGACCACTGCAAATCTACCAAGACCTGGACGTCCCTCTAAACTTTCAGCTCAGACAAGGAGAAGACTGATCAGAGATGCAGCCAAGAGGCCCATGATTACTCTGGATGAACTGCAGAGAACTACAGCTGAGGTGGGAGAGTCTGTCCATAGGACAACTATCAGTCTCACACTGCACAAATCTGGCCTTTATGGAAGAGTGGCAAGAAGAAAGCCATTTCTCAAAGATATCCATAAAAAGTCTTGTCTAAAGTTTGCCACAAGCCACCTGGGAGACACACCAAACATGTGGAAGAAGGTGCTCTGGTCAGATGAAACCAAAATCAAACTTTTTGCCCACAATGCAAAACGATATGTTTGGCGTAAAAGCAACACAGCTCATCACCCTCAACACACCATCCCCACTGTCAAACATGGTGGTGGCAGCATCATGGTTTGGGCCTGCTTTTCTTCAGCAGGGACAGGAAAGATAGTTAAAATTGAGGGGAAGATGGATGCAGCCAAATACAGGACCATTCTTATGAAAACCTGTTGGAGTCTGCAAAAGACCTGAAACTGGGACAGAGATTTATCTTCCAACAAGACAATGATCCCAAGCATACAGCAAAATCTACAAAGGAATGGTTCACAAATAAACGTATCCAGGTGTTAGAATGGCCAAGTCAAAGTCCAGACTTGAATCCAATCGAGAATCTGTGGAAAGAGCTGAAAACTGCTGTTCACAAATGCTCTCCATCCAACCTCACTGAGCTCGAGCTGTTTTGCAAGGAAGAATGGGCAAGAATTTCAGTCTCTCGATGTGCAAAACTGATAGAGACATACCCCAAGAGACTTGCAGCTGTAATCGCAGCAAAAGGTGGCTCTACAATGTATCAACGCAAGGGGGCCGAATAATTTTGCACGCCCCACTTTTCATTTTTTTATTAGTTAAAAAAGTTTCAAAAATCCAATAGATTTCGTTCCACTTCACAATTGTGTCCCACTTGTTGGTGATTCTTCACAAAAAATAAAAAATTGATATCTTTATGTTTGAAGCCTGAAATGTGCCAAAAGGTTGAAAAGTTCAAGGGGGCCGAATACTTTCGCAAGGCACTGTATCTGCATTCTGCAACCTGTACATCGCACATATCTGCATTCTGCAAGTCGCACATATCTGCATTCTGCAACCTGCAGGTCGCACATATCTGCATTCTGCAACCTGCAGGTTGCACATATCTGCATTCTGCAACCTGTACATCGCACATATCTGCATTCTGCAAGTCGCAAATATCTGCATTCTGCAAGCTGTACATCGCACTTATCTGCAACCTGTACATCGCACATATCTGCATTCTGCAACCTGTACATCATATTAAACAAGTAGTTAAGCTGGGGGGTGGGTGGGTGCTGCCGACGACAACCGAAAATGTGCAAACAAGTTATTAAGTGGGCCATAAATGTATTAAGCGGACCACCATAAATGTGAAAACAAGTTGATGAGAGAGTGGAGGGGTTGTTTGTGCTGACACCGACCACCGAAATGTGAAAACAAATTGATAAGCCGGCACTATATATATATATATATATATATATATATATAATACAAATACATATATATATATATATATATATATATATATATATATATATATATATATATATATATATAATATATATATATATTTTTTTACTGATACAAAATTTGCATACACACCTATGTGCCCCTTTAAACCAACACAAAAAAGCGGGGGGGATGTGATTGCCTGCCGTGCCGGCGACCTCCAAATATGAAAAAAATTTGGTTGTTGAGCGTGGGGCGGTGGGGGGGGGGAATTGCCGCCGAATTGTGAAGCAAACAAATAGGACAAAATAACAGAAAAAGTTAATGTGCATAACTATTCACCCCCCTAGTCAATACTTTGTAGAGCCACCTTTTGCAGCTATCACAGCTCCAAGTTGCTTTGGATAAGTCTCTATGAGCTTGCCACATCTTACCATTGGGATCGTTGCTCATTCCTCCTTGCAAAACTGCTCCAGCTCCTTCAAGTTAAATGGTTTACGCATGATGCTGCCACTGTGGGCATGGTGTTCTTTGGATGATGTGATGTGATGTGATGTGATGTGTTGGGTTTGCACCAGACATAGCGTTTTCTTTGATGGCCAAAAAGTTAAATTTTAGTCTCATCAGACCAGAGCACCTTCCTCCATACATTTTGGGAGTCTCCCACATGCCTTTTTCAAACTCAAAACGTGCCATTTTGTATTTTGCTGAAAGTAATGGCTTTCTTCTGGCCACTCTACCATAAAGCTCAACTCTATGGAGCGTACAGCTTATTGTTGTCCTATGTACAGATACTCCAGTCTCTGCTGTGGAACTCTGCAGCTCCTCCAGGGTTACCTTAGGTCTCTGTGCTGCCTCTCTGATTTTTGCCCTCGTTGCCAGGTCTGTGAGTTTTGGTGTGCGGCTGTCTCTTGGCAGGTTTGCCGTTGTGCCATGTTCTTTCCATTTGGTTCTAATATTTTTGTTGGTGCTCCTAGGGATCATAAAATATTTGGATATTGTTTTAGTGTTGAAAATATATTTATTGAACATTTCAAGTAAAAACAATAAAAGACAGTAACCGTCATGAGGCAAATACAAGCAGGGACAGTAACAGGACTACATTTATGAATGGACGGCTAACGACTATCAACCACAGTCGGTCCCGTCGGAAAGTTTGGAAAACAGGGAAAACAGCCTGTTCCCGATCCACAAGGCCACAGTAGGGAAAAAATACTCATGGGTTACTACATGAGACAACGTGTAATTAGCATTACGAAGAAGACAGAAAGAAAGAGAGAAAAGAAAGGGAAGAGAGGAGCAAAAGAAAGAGGAACAGAGTGATACAGGAAAAAATGAATATCAAGATGAGAGGAGAGGGAAAAGGGGGGAAGGGGAAGGGATACGGGTAGGGGGGGGGGGGGGGAAGGGTAGGAGAGAGCCCACAGCGTCCCTATGCATTCAAAATTTGTTCCATTAAGGTGTCAGAGGAAGAGAAGCGGAGCCAGATCGACCATTGAGATATAAACTTGGTGTAAGTGTCATTGTCCAGTGCCAACATCTCCTCCATTCTCATGGTGTCATTCATAATGGATACCCACCGTGACAATGGGGGGGTAGTCGTCGTCTTCCAATAAGCAGGTATCAGCTGCCTAGCAGAGGACATAAAAAAACGAAGCAATCTTTGTCTCTGCGATTTAATAGACCCGGGCAGTATTGAGAGTAATGCAATTTTCGGAGAGATAGGAACTGGAGTATCAGCTAGAAGATTATAACATTCAAAAACCTGTGTCCAGAAGGGGCGGATCCTCTCACAGTCCCACCAGACATGTAGATAGGTTCCGACTGAGGCTTCTCAGCGCCAGCAGGTGGCTGGCGTAGACGGGAAGATTTTGTGTAAAGTAGCAGGGTCTCTGTACCATCTGGACAGCAGCTTATAGTTCTTCTCTTGAGAGTAGCAGGAGATGGTCGACTTGTGTGTGAAGTGGAAAGAAGTTTGCCAGTCCGGCACAGAGATGTCTTCACCCAAATCCGCAGACCACAGCCTAGTATAAGGTGGGAGCTGATCATGCGCTAAAGTCTGTAGTAAGTTATATAAGGAGGATAGCAGGTGTTTGGGGGCTTCTGGGAGCGAGCACAATACCTCAAAGTCGGTAAGCTTGCGGTGTATTTGAGAGGAGGAGTGTAGGCGTTTGGTAAATGCGGACACCTGTAGGGCCGTGAGCCAATCTCCAGAGTCTGCCAGGGGGACCGGGGTCCCCTGAGAGGGATGTACAAATGTGTGAGCTTGCGGCCACTCCGCACGCCTAAAGGGTCCTAGGGAGGCTGCCCCTGTACTTTGTGGTAAAGCAGGATGGTCAAAGAGGGACGTCAGGGGGCCCGGATCAGAGGAAAGGGTGGTGTTTAGCCCTGTCTTATACCATAAGTTCAAGGAGGCCAAGGTCAATGGGGATAAGGATGTCATACTAGAGTAGTCCTGATTGTATCCCCATAGAAGAGCTCGGAGATCCACAGGAGAAAGGTCCTGTTCAATGGCCACCGAGGCCTTGCAAGGAGGACGGGGGAACCATTCTATGATGCGAGTCATATGAGCAGCCGTATGGTAAGTCTCAAAGTCAGGGAGGCCTGTTCCTCCCATAGTCTTCGGGAGTGTAAGCAGTTTAAATTTAAAACTCTGGGGAGGCCCCTGTTCCACATGAATCTGATGGCTATCGAACGCAGGGAGATGAAGAATGATTTGGGGACTTGGATGGGGATGGTTTGAAATAAATACAGGAGCTTGGGCAGGATGTCCATCTTTAGGATATTAATCCTTCCGAACCAGGGCAAGGGAGACCCCCCCCATTCCTCAAGGTCCTTCCGTATACGGTTAAGCAGGGGAATATAGCTCAGGGAAAACAAGTTAGCTAGGTTGGAGGGTATAATAACCCCTAGATAAGAAATCCCCTTGGTCTGCCATTTAAATGAGAAATTGGATTTTAGAAGGGACAGTGTGGAGGGGGTGAGGGATATGTTAAGGGCTTCAGTCTTAGTAATGTTGATCTTGAAGTTACTATGGGTACCAAAACGTTGAAATTCTCTGAGTAGGGATGGTAGGGAGGTGTGCGGATTCTGAAGGTACACAAGGAGGTCATCAGCATACAGGGAAAGTTTGTGATGCGCAGACGGAGTGTGGATACCTAGAATGGAGGGGTTTTGTCGTATGGCACAGGCTAAATGTTCAATAATAATGACAAAGAGGAGGGGGGACAGGGGGCAGCCCTGGCGGGTACCGTTTGCAATGTCAAAGGGGGCTGATGTGGTACCGTTGACTAGGACCGTAGCCGAGGGTCGTGAGTATAGGGACATAACTTTAGAGATGAAGGGAGTTCCGAGGCCAAGTTGTTGTAGAGACAGCTGTAGGAACCTCCAGCTGACCCTATCGAAGGCCTTTTCAGCGTCAAAAGATAAAAGGCAAGCTTTCAGGCCTTTACGTTGGATCAGGGAGATAAGATGTATCGTCTTGGAGGTGTTGTCCCTCGCTTCTCTGCCAGGGACAAAACCCACTTGATCGTTGTGAATAATTTTAGGCAATAAAGGGGACAGACGGGTAGCCAGAACTTTCGCAAATAGCTTAATATCTATGTTGAGCAGGGATATGGGTCGATAGCTGCTGCATTGGAATGGGTCCTTGCCTGGTTTAGGGATAATAGAGATGTTGGCAGATAAAGATTCCTTGGAGGGGAGGTTAAGACTGTCTACCGAATTAAAGGCCTTTGTCAGGAGGGGTGCAAGTTGTGGGGCAAATGTCTTGTAGAACCGGGGTGTAAAGCCGTCAGGACCCGGGCATTTGCCCACTTTAAGGGCTTTGATGGCCTGCAGAAATTCAGAAGTAGTTAGGGGCTCATCTAGGGATGTCGCGTCTGCATCATCAATAGTGGGTAGAGCAGTTTCCATAATATAATCCTGTGTGGGGTCAGGAGAGGGGGGGACCGATCGGAGGGGTTTGCACGCGGGAGGTTATAAAGCTGTGAATAATATTGCCGGAAGGATTCAGATATCCCGGAGGTGTTAAACGTTTTCCTAAGGTCCGATTGGACGATAAAGGGGATAGAATGTCGTGGGGGTCTAGGGTGAATAGTTCTGGCCAGGTGTTTACCACATTTATTCGCCAGGGAGTAGAAGTGATTCCGCGCTTTATCCCGGGCAATGAGGGAGTGCGCGTCTAAGAGCTGTAGCAAGTCTCTGCGGGCGTTGGAAAGCTGGACAAAAACCGTAGGGTCCAGGTCTTTTTTATGAAGGGGTTCAAGGTCCGCTATGGTAGAAAGGAGTTTGCGTATATCATGAGCGCGGGCCTTCTTAAGGCGGGAGCCGTGTTGTATGAGGGTACCCCGGATCACACATTTGAGTGTGTCCCACTGGTTCAAAGGGGAGGTTGTGTCCGCGGAGTGGTCACCTATGAAATTTTTAATGACTTTGGAGACATCCGCCACGCACACGGTGTCCCGCAGCAGATTGTCATTAAGCCTCCAGCTCGCCCCCCGGCGGGCAACAGGGGGGCGGACTAGAGTCAGATAGATGGGGGCATGATCGGACCATAGGAGGTTACCGATCGCCGTTTGGAGAGGCGTGTCTAGAAGTGATTGCGATATGAGAAAGTGGTCCAATCTACTGTAGGAGTTGTGTGAGACTGAAAAATAACTGTAATCCCTTTCTGTGGGATGCTGGACTCGCCAGGCATCCACCAGATGGGAGGAATGGAGGAGTGATTTAATACGTGTCAAGGTGGAGCAAGGTACAGAAGACTTACCCGAGGACGTGTCTGCAGATGGGGAGAGGGCAATATTGAGATCACCTCCAACAATA
The DNA here is from genome assembly GCF_037356315.1 of Lithobates pipiens. NCBI lineage: Eukaryota > Metazoa > Chordata > Amphibia > Anura > Ranidae > Lithobates > Lithobates pipiens. The sequence continues at coordinate 550,463,807 of NW_027507903.1, read as the reverse complement.
AAAGTCGACCCTCCAAAGGAGGATAGTCTGGTGAGGACTGAAGAGAGGAACCGAGCCTGGCCCACGTTCGGCACGTAAACGTTAGCTACTGTAAAGAGAAAATCGTTTAGTTTCAATTTCAAAAATACATAGCGGCCTGAATCGTCTATGAGAGAGTCCAGAACCTCCGGGTTAAAAGATTTATGAAAGGCAACAGACACCCCCTTGGATTTGGCCTGCGGATTAACACTGTGGAACCATTGAGGGTAGTACCTATTGCGCAGTGCCGGATTAGCTCCAGCTCGAAAATGTGTTTCCTGGAGCAACAGAATTTTCGCGCGCTTTTTGTGAAAATGGTAAAGTGTCTGGCTCCGCTTCTCGGGAGTGTTGAAACCCCTACAATTAAAGGAAGCAAAAGTTATCGAATTGTCACTAGCCATGGGGGATCATTAGGGTGGAGCTCGGGATCAATAGGATAAGTGACACTATGGGCAAACCCCATTGGGGTAAGGAACAGGAATAGAGGATGTACAGGGGAGGTAAGGGAGGGGGGAAGGGGTGGGAGGGTAAAGGCAGAGAGAAGGCGAAGGGGAGAAGAGAAGAAAGAAGAGAGAGAAAGAACAGTATGACAACCTTGCATAAGTAGTAACAACAGTGGCAGGTATGGTAACCCGTTCCCAGCACAATAAGCAGGGGGACATGAAACAGGGCATTTAGAAACATCAGTGATAGGAGACGGGCCCAGTAGGTCAGGCAGAAAAGAGGAGTAGGCAAGAAAAGTAAAATAAAAATAAAAATAAAAAAGGCCACTAGGTGGCTCCAAAAGGCAAACATTACAAAGAAAAGAAGCCTGTCATAAAGGCACAAATCAGTGCATCGCACAGTGATCATAGGATCACCGTGGGGCGCACAAAAAAAAAAAAAAACCCCGTAAAGGGGGGGGGGGGGGGGGGGGAGTGTGGGATAAAAACACAGAGTCGGGCAGCTCCCAGCACCCCGGCCCCATGGGTAAACCAGTATCAGTTGCGACCTAAAGAGTAAACTAAAGAACATGGTAAGCATAAACATCTTAGTGGTCATCAATAAATGCAATTGTAAACCGGCATAAAATAGAGAACATCTATGAGTCATAGGGGGAAGGACATGCAATAGGCCCAACAAAGGGATCAGATTAAACAAAACAATAATCGTAAAGTATGTCAAGGGCAACACGGAGGGGACCGTTGTATACAGTGGGTTGCAAAGACAAATCTTGAGATCAGTCCAGGAACTATCAGCACAACGGAGAACCCCAACTATAGGGAAAGGGGGGAGGGGAACACAGCAACGGGGGTTGTAAAAGAATGTAAAAAACCTGTAAACAAAAGGGTTAATCAACATGTGAGATATTCGACCCATACGGGTCCAAGGCCATCACAGGGGAAGGCCCCAGTGGCGGGAGGAGAAAACAGGCCCGGGGGGCCCACTGGATCGGGTCAGTCGTTGGGATCCTGAAGCTGCGGGGACCGAGGGGTGCGCTTGCGTCCTTGCTTCTGCCATTGCGGGGTGTAGGGTAGACCTGGAGTGGTCGGTGCAAACGGCCAGTCAGGCAGGGCAACTTGGGGCAGTTCAAGCGTACTAAGAAATGTAGGCAGGTCCCCCAACGTACGAAATACAGCGGTTTTACCCGCGTGGTGCACTCGAAGATGGAACGGGAAACGCCATTGGTATTTGATCTGTCTTGCTTGCAGGAGTTGCGTGAGGGGTCGTAGGGATTTCCGCAAAGCCAGTGTTTGGCGAGAGAGATCAGGAAGGAGCATGATGGGTGCGTCATTGAAGAGGATCGACTGCTGCGTGCTGGCGGCCCTCATAGTGTTCTCCTTTATTTTGTAGAAATGGACACGGCACAACGTGTCACGAATGAAGGAGGGGTCAGGGGTACGGGGACCCGATGTACGGTGCACCCGGTCCAATTCGATCGGGTCATCCTTGGGTCGTTGGAGCAGTTGGTTGAAGATAGTCGTCACAGCTGCAGGCAGGTTTTTGGGGTCAACCGACTCGGGTATCCCCCGTATACGGATGTTGTTGCGGCGACTGCGATTTTCAAGGTCGTCCTGTTGGTATGAGAGCTGCTGAAGCAGGACAGTGTGGGTATTGAGGATCCGATCATGTGATTGTACAGTGTCTCGCAGGCTATCTACTGTGCTATCCACATCATCAAAGCGCACCCCCACATCTTTTCTCAAGTCAGAGATTTCCTTGCGGTATGTTTCCTCGATCCGGAGTACACAGTGTTCAAAGTCAGCTTTGGTGGGTAGAGACCTCATGTAGTTGTGCAGAGATCTAATCTGCGATTCCATGTCCCATCCATCCCCCGATCCTAGGGAGGCATTAGAGCGGCTTCTGGTAAGCCTGGGGGAGAGGGCAGTGTCCTCAGAGTGTGAGAGCAGGCTGTGGGGACGCACCTGAGACTGCAGAGCTGATTCAGAGCGTGCCGGGGATGGAGGGGCCGGCGTCCCTTTGGGTGCCGGTCGGTGCTGAGAGGACGACCGTCCATGGCCAAAATAATCATCGAGATCTCCTCCCGGGTGACGGTTATTACCACTCTTGTGTGCTTTGGGCTTGTCTTTCCCCATGGTGCTGTGTATAGTCCGGTTTACTGTCCGAAAGAAGGGCCGGGGGAGCCAGGAGCTGAGTATAGGCCCGACCTACCTCTCCATACGTGGGGGCAGGCCCTTAGAGGTGAAAGTCCAGATCATTCAGGGGGGACTTGCATATAAAGCAGAACGTGGTTCTATAGGTACAATCTTGAGATATATCAAGGTGACCCCGGCCGTAGCAATTCTGTGGGGTATAGTGGCTGATTATCTGAGAGGATTAAAGGATCATCCAGGTAGAAGGAATGTAAAGTGGTCAGACCCCTGCTGCAGTAGAGTAAATGAATAGACAAGGGAGCCAGAGCAGAGTCTGTGTGCAGAGGGCTGCAGGGGATGCCTGGAGTAGTGGACCAGGAGAGCAGGCTGGGGTCACAATCAAAGGTGGATGGGGAACCACAAGCAGAGAGATAAGTCTACTAAAGCAATCCTCCGTGGGGGGGGGGTTTTCAAGCAGGCAGACCGCAGATGCGAGCCAAAACATCCGCGGAGCACGTTTCTGGGCAGCAGCTGCAGGAAACCCTGGGGATCCTCAGGCCTCAGTAGGCCGCACTAGGCCGGGGCCGGCCGCGGGCCCCCCGAGGGCCGCGGAAGCCCGAAACCACCCCAAATAGGATCCGGGCGGGGGGGGACAACTGGAGGGGACCGATGACAGCCCCTTACCTCACCCGCCGGCGTGGCTCCGATGGCTTCAGGCGATCCCGGAGGCCCAAGATGGCGGCGGCTGGCGGAGAAACTAGTGGCAGGTCCGGGCGGCTGGAGGCCTCAATTCCGGGGGAAAATCGTCCAGGACCCCGTGGCGGCACAGCGCGGACCGGGCGCAACAATTTCCTGGGCAGATTGTGCTCGTTGGCAGGTGGATGGCGACGGATTGCTCCGTGAGCGGCGGGAGCTCCTCAACTACACGTCCGCCGCCATTCGCGTCAGGCCACGCCCCCCCTGGATATTGTTTTATAACCTAACCCTGACTTGTACTTGTGACACTTAGATTGCACACAGGTGGACATCATTTCACTAATTATGTGACTTCTGAAGGTAATTGGTTACACCAGAGCTTTTTATGGGCTTCATAATAAAGGGGGTGAATACATACGCACATGCCAATTATCTGTTTTTTTTTTTATAAAAGATTGTTTTATGTATATATTTTTCAAATTTTACTTCACCAACTTAGACTATTGTGTTCTGATCCATCACATATCCATCACATATAATTTAGATTAAAAAAACATTGAACTAACAGCTGTAATGTAACAAAATAGGTAAAAAGCCAAGGGGGTAAATACTTTTTCAAGGCACTGTATGTTCTTTGTACCCAACTATATACTGTTTACACCACTTAATCATTTATATACTTATTAAATATTTGTCAACTATGTCTTTTCCTAAAAGGAGCTGGTGTCTCATGTACTGATTGGATAGATTGATATCAGTGCAGCCATTGGCTCCCGCTGTTGTCAATCAAATCCAATGACTTGGGTGCCGGGGGGCGGGGCCGAGTCCTGCTTTCTCTGTCAATGGATGCAAAAGCAGGACTCGGGAGCGCGCCCGCACGGGTGTCCACCAAAGGAGAGAGCTTCTCTGACGTGGGCACACGCTTAGGGGGGAGAGCTATTAGCGCTGCTGAGAGACCCCAGAAGAGGAGGATTGAGGTCACTCTGTGCAAAACGAACTGCACAGTGGAGGTAAGTATGACATGTTTGTTATTAAAAAAAAAAAAAAAATCCTCAAGGGTTTAGTAACCCTTTAAAGATATATCCCATCTTTTACTAAATATTATAAATGCCCACATTTATAAACATGTGCATTATTAATCATTAACATTTCAGTTTGCAAAGCATTGCAATTGTGATCAGTGGATTGTGAGTGTAATGTACAGGCTCTTGTAGACTTTTCCTCCAGCTACATGTCAGTACCAATGTACAGACCTTTTTTTATGTGGCTGGAGGAAGTGATGTCATCACACTTGTTTTTCATTAAGAACTACAAGTCCCTCTGCCACAGTGGTAGTCTCTCCATTGACCGATCATGTGAATGGATGATGTGGCTGGATGTGGTTCCACCAAATTCAAAAAAAGACAGAAGCCTGAAAGGGAAAAGAACCCCAAGATTCTGTAAGGTAGGTGGTGGTTTAGGGGTGGGGGCTGTTACATAAAACATGGTCCAAAAGGAGCAATTGCATTGGTGAAATACCCATACTTGGGTCCCTGGGTCTGCACATCTGCTTTGGACATTATGAGGTGTTCCGCTCTCCCAGTTGAGTTTTCTTCATTATATGGAAAATGTAACAGGAAGAGTTGGAACACCCAAAACATTCAGGTGAACTGGAAGAGAGTCTGGAATTACTGCAGGCAGATTTCGGAGAATTCAAGACATTTTCAACTTCAGAGCCTGACTCAGTTCACAATGCTAAAATATCGTATTTGTTGCATTTAGCTGATCTTTTTGACATGACTATCCAAAAAAATAATACTAATAATAATAAAAAAATCTATAGGTCCTCCTCAAATACAGTAAAAAGCCAGCATGCTAACGGAACTTTAGAAATCAATAATCATTTTTGTTTCCTTTCTATGTAAGTTACTGTTTGGTAAGGCCACTTTTTGTTGTGTCCGGGAAATTCGTTTTTTCCCACGCCCTTGTTACAAGGTTCAACACCCAACTACACTTTGTGAAAGCATCTTTACTCAAGACTCCATTTCATACAGCACCTTTCTTTACTTAACCTAACTAGATTATCTGGTACATGCCAAGTATAATCCCTATCCTTGATGTTTTCTTTAGGTAGGGCTGCGTGTTATTGTTTTATTCAGCGGGAATTGGCTCAGCGGTAAAGTGTTGTTATTGTGAAATTAAAGCCCTGCCTGATGTGCAGAGGACTATTGTCTCCATTGTCATCTTGAGACCTAGTCTGTTTTTTCTTACTCTCTTATGCGCCATTCGCAAACATCTTCTTTGGCTTTTTAAAACAGGAAGAAACGTATTTTCTTTAGAAAGTGGTTTTAACATCTTTGGTGTACAAATGTAAGCTTCTTATAAACTTCAGTTGTATAGGAGGACCCAGTGACACTAAAATATTCAAAGAAATGCTAAAATGTTGTTGTTGCTGGGAAACGTCTTCATTAAGGGATCTCAAACAATAAAAATGAATGTATGAAAGTCATAAAGCTGGGTAAGAAAAACTACCCATATAAGAAGATTTTTATTTCTTCTGAAATCGCATAGCATAAATCAGTCTAATGTAGATCCAACGCCACTTACTAATATCTCATGTCATTGCCATGTCCACACGACCGGACTTTCCAGCAGAAAAGGTCCGATGGTCTTCCCGACGGAGTTCCAATGGATTTTTGAAAGAGTTACGACGGACTTCCGACTGAACGGACTTGCCCACACATGAATGGACCAAAGTCTGTTCGTTTTGAATGTGATGACGTACGATGGGAATAGAAAAGGAAGTTCAATAGCCAGTAGCCAATAGCTGCCCTAGTGTCGTATTTGGTCAGTCGGACCAGCATACAGACGAATGGTTTTCCCGATAGCAATTGATTCCGTCGGACAGATTTGAAACATGTTCTATTTCTAGGTCTGTCTGGATTTTTGAAGAAAAAAGTCAGATGAAGCCCACACACGCTCGTAATGATTCCGTCGTAACTTTTCTGCTGGAAAGTCCGGTCGCATGTATGCGGCATAAGGCTCCATTCACACTTGTACAACTCCAAAGACTTTGGAGTTGAACTTTGAAGCAACTTTAACGCAACTTCAAATGGGTGTGCCTTGGATATGACTTTGGCTTTGACCAGTAATAATGGAGGACTGTTGCACAACTGTTGCATCGTATAACATTCGGGTACCACTTTCATGCAGCCTTTGAAGGTTAACATTGAAGTCTATGGCCCTTAAGTTGCATGAAAGTCGGACCAAAGTAATACATGAACTCGCTGCACATCGATGAGCGGTTATCATTGGAAAGCACAGCAAATGACTTGTCATATGACTTTGATTGATATCCTAAGCTGTATGACAAGTCGCACAAGTGTGCCTAAGACTTAGTATCATTTTTAAAAGTAATTTTAAATCTTTTTAAATTTATAGGATTCTTTAAAAAATTACCTGGTGATCCTGCTACGAAGGTCCTTGTTCAAGCATTTCCTGTTATGGGATAACAACTGTCTTTCAATTGTACTCCTAATTGAACAGTCTGCCACACTTGCCCTTTGCACAGGGTTTAAGTGGTTGACCCAACAGACATCACGCAGGTATGGTACACCATTTTCACAATTCAGAAGATGGTCCTGAAAAATGGTGCCATGTGGTTAGGGTATATAACCACTTGAATTTCCATATAGGAATATACAGAATACGGTTCCATCTTATGTTACTTCTCCAACAGAGAACAATAAACATCTGCCAACTATGTTCCAGTCAATTTTTACTAATTGTCCTTATATTTGACACTGCTCTGCTGAGATAATTTTGTGACCCTGCACATATGGGTACTCTAAAGCAAATCCAAAGCCAAAAACGTTTTACATTTTTGAATAGAGTAAAGAAATAGAGTAGGGATTAGTGAAGGCCCCAGTTAAATCATCTATATATTATTGGAAATATTTGCCTTCACTTCTAGTGTACATAAGAGGTTAAAAGTATATCTCTCCACAATGAGGAATCATTTTGGGAACCAGCAATAATTTTAACTATGAGTGGTCCTGTCAGCACCCCTCCGCCCCGGAAAAAAAAAATGTTGGCCGAAGAGCACCTGCATTCAATCAGATGACCAATTCCTCTAGCCTCACTGTTTAATGTGGCATGGAAATATTGGTCAAGAGAAATCGACACCACTGGAACATGTTCTGTCCTGGTGACAACTCAATATGTTAGCATTTTGGTCACTTTTAGTCTGAGTGACAATGCTCACCAGGACAGAGAGGATGCTTTAATCCCTCCAATCCTTCACCACTCTAAAGCTAAAGAAATACAGTTTTGGAGTGAGATATATTAAGACAAATTCTTTATTGTTACCATAGCTGTGACATGATCTTAGCACAACAGTTTATGAAATACAAACTTTCTGTACAGATCGGCTTCAGGTGCCAACATCGCGGGCGCACTGGACAGGTCCATATTTTAAAAGTCAGCAGCTGCAGTATTTGTAGCTGCTGACTTAAAAAAAAAAAGAAAAAAACGGCGGAACTCCGCTTTAACTATTAATTATAAAACCAATTTCCTTGGTGTCCTTTAGTAAGTGGGAATAATCTTATATATAGCATGTTTATAAACAGAAACCTGTATGATTTATACTCTCCCGTAAACGGAACATGACAGTTATAATCCACAGACCCAGGATAATAGAAGAGGCTTCACTGAAACCTTTTGTTAGAATCTAAAACATACCTAGCATACGTGAAATATTTATGTCAGACAGTTCTGTGGATATTGTTTTTCATAGTGCTTCACTGAGAGTTGAGTATTTGCATTCAGAAATAGTGTTAAAAAACCAGAAGGTCTGGATCTCTAGTGTGAAGACTAGGAGGATACGTGTAAAATGTCAGGCAGACAGTGTCACTTGGTCGCACGTACAAGACTTGAGAGTTTTATCTTTCTCCATGAACACCACCATTCAAGATGTTATCACGGAGGACACATACAGTATTGTCTGATAAAATCCAATACTTCATTTTTGTTCACCGCGAGTATGTCTAAAACCCGCAGCAAAGCACCAAGGAATGTATAGGGGTGAAGCTCTGAAAAATAGACCAAACAAAACACAATACAAACCCTGCTATAATATAGAACACATAGCACATAGCTTTGGTGTAGATGATGCACTACAAAACTACTCATTAAACCATTACAGAGATATGGAGGAGACAGGAATAACAATAAGAAAATGTAAATAGCATTAATGTTATAGATGTGGATTAAGCTGATGTTATCTGTTCGACCATGTCCAACTCTGAAGTTCTATGGGCTAGCTCTCCACATTTTTCGATTTTGTACTGCTTCTTTTAGATATTTCTCATGCTGACTGGTGTTGGGTTTCGTCATTGGGTTCTTTGGTGGCCTGGCTTCCTTGTGCTGCTAAGCAATCATAGTTAAAATGGAAGTAAACCCATTGATTTAACTATTTCAAAAAGCAGTTTCATTCCCGGCATATGCCCGGGAATGTAAGGGCTAGTTTGTACTTCAAAACATGGCTTCAGACACGCTTTGTTAAAGCCAGTCATAGCTCCTGTCAATAAATAAAATGGTTAGCTTACAGTCCTGTTTACACCTTGCTTTTGCTTGATACTTCAATGAGGCTTTGGTGAGGCTTTGGCGGGGCTTCGATGAGCCTTTGGTGGAGCTTTTATGGGGCTTTGGTGAGACTTTGTGGGGCTTCGATCAGGTTTCAGTGGAGCTTCAAGCGAGCTTTGCCATACACTTCTATGGAGGCTTTGAAGACATTTTGAAGCACCACTAAAGTTACATGGGGTATCATTTCTGAAGCAAAGCCAAAGCAAAGCAAAAGCAAAGTGTAAACAGGACTGTAAGCTAACCATTTGATTTAGTGACAGGAGCTTTGTTTAGCGTTTCTGAGAAAAAAAGCCTATCAGAAGCCTTGTTTTGAAGGAAGTGTAAACTAGCTGTTAATGTGTGTTGAAGCCGAAGCAAGTATAAATGAGCCCTAACTGTCACATTGGTTGTGTCCTCAACCAAACTGTCAAGCCATTCACTGGCTGGTAAATAGAAAAAGTATGTAAAACCGCGCAAAAAATGGAAATAAATATATATATAAAAGCAGCAATTCTTAGTGAAATACAGGCATAAGCAAAAATTATGAATAAGAATAATGAATAATGAATCACGCTAATTAATAATATGAACCAAAAATAATTAACTAATCAAAATATACAAAAATTACAAATGAATGTGATAAGTATGTGAATTTAAAAATAGGGCAACAAAAACGTGAAATGTCCACAATAAATTGATGTGTTAAAAGACACCACTGGATTTCAATGTTGTCCATCATCCATCACCAAAACCGCTTGTGAATCCACCACCAGCTGTAGAAAACCCTTACCTGCTCTGGTGGACCACTTGTTTTAGGGGGTTGGGATGGGACTGTGGCTTAACACACAGCCGGGGCCTTTTCCAGGTCTCAGTGATGTTTCCACACTGGATAACATGGGAGAAGTCAAAGATCACCGGGCACAGTGTCGCCTCCTCACACCTGATTTATTCCTCCAATTGCCGTACTACTCTGTTGCAATTGCATGCATTGCACAGCAATGTTGCCTCCTCACCACCTGTCAAACACGCTTGGATCACTTTTCAGAGGAGCAGCAGTGCCTGCTGCACTTGTGAATGAGCCCTTAGTTGCATTCAGCAGAGGCACCCTCAGTGCTTGTTGGAATAACATTGAAATCCAGTGGTGTCTTTAACACATAAATTTATTGTGGAGATTTCACATTTTTGTTGCACTATTTTTTAATTCACATATTATCACATTCATTTGTAATTTTTGTATATTTTGATTAGTCTAATTATTTTTGGTTCATATTATTAATTAGCGCGATTCATTATTAATTTAATTCAATGGCTGGTGTCATAACTGATCACATGTGCAGCATCATGGCAGTTGAAGATTACACAGAGGCCAAAATGACAGCTTCCTTGGCTGAAAGCAATAGGAGGGTTTACATCCACTTTAAGGGAGGGCCAGGGGGGTCCAAATCCCCCTCAGAGCAGCCATCAATGTCACAGTAGCTAGGCAAGTGTAGCCTTTCAGCCTTTCAGCCACACTGCTACATACCAGACAGTCTCCTCTATGCTGCTGATAGGCAGCGTTACCCAGCAGGGATGCTGGATACAGGATCAAAGGACTAAATGTGGACTAAATTGTATTTGGTTGCCAGGCTGCCATCCTTGCTTTTCCATATTCGGTTCATGCTCATCATCCCAATGGGACCCAGTGCAATTTCTAGACTACAGTCACCACTTTGATCAATCTGAAAATTCTGTAAGTGAAATCCTGTAATCAATTGCTATTTTTGCCATTCCTTGCAATGGTCATGAACTTGTTCGAAGAGAGGCCAAACTTCTTTCTTTCTTCTTTGATTATTTTGTTTCAGGCCATCTTTCATGAGCTTTCTGAGAGGACAGTTATTGCCAGAGTAAAAGATTATTGATGTTCCTTCCTCCACTCCTTGGTTCTTCAAGCTCCATTTTCCTCATGATCTTTTCCATGTTTTAAAGCAGCAGTCTCCAAACTGTGGCCCGGGGGCCGAATGTAGCCCTTTGCTTACCTTTATCTGGCCCTATTCTTGTAACTGACATTAACAATTCTTCCCACTGACATGAACGATGGGGCACAATTCCTCCCACTAAAACCAACAATGGGACGCTATTTCTTTCACTGACATCAATGATATGGCATTATTCTTTCCGCTGACAGGAATGATGTGGCATTATTCCCCCCACTGATACCAATGATGGGACACTATCTCTCCCACTGACACCAATGGTGGAGCACTATTCCTCATGTTGACACCAACGATCAGGTTCCATTCCTCCTACTAAAAGCAACAATGGGACACTATTTCTCTAATACTGAAAATAAGGCATTGTTCACTCCTACTGATGCCAGGACACTTTCTACTCCCACTGGCCACAGTCCGGTCCCTCCAAAATTATGAAGGACAATAAACTGGCCCTTTGTTTAGAACGTTTGGAGACCTTTGTTTTGGGGAATCAGGCCAAAAATTACAAGTAACTCATCTTCATAGTCATGCCTTTCAACCCAGATTCACACTATAGCGATCTCTGACATCGCATGTGATTCATACCCATACAGTAGGTGCCAAACACATGCGTTGTCTGTATGATGCAAGTTCACCAATTAATTTGTATGGCTGAACTCGCATTGGATAGGCAGAAAAAAATTTCAGAGAATTTTTTCCCCCTGCACTGGAATTTCACCCATGCAATTCGAAACCTGTCCGAATCCACAGTTCACACTGAGATCTGTGAACTGATCTCGGGGTGTCATTAACATTGTATTGACACCGGTAGCGGTTCACAGAGGGCAGTGTGAACTGCCTGCGGGAGAGATGCAATGCGGGAACTGGCGCTGGAATCGTGCTGGTTCACGTATCGCATATATGTGAACCTAGGCTTAAAGTGGTTGTAAAGGCTGAATGTCTGCTTTAAGATATAAAATGAGTAGTTAAAAGATAACAAAACAAAATAAAATAAACAATAATAATGATTATAACAAACCAGTTTTTGCTCCAATATCCAGCTTCAGTCTAAAGATGTCCCCTTATCGCTTTTTTTTTTCTGCTCCTACTTATCCTCAGTCTGATGGCCAGCATGATTCATCCTGCTTCCCTAACTGGACCTAACTCAGCCCGTGACTGAGCGGCAAAAGGGCAGTGATAAGTACATCTTTCTTTCACTTTGCTTTCTCTTAAACCCCATACACACAGGCAGAATGTCGGGCGGGAGACATTTAACATTTTTTTTACCAAAAAAACCCCAAAAAAACGACCCACATGTGTTTATGTCGATCTGTCCAACAGAAGCCGGCCAGCTTCTGTTGGACGTGCATGCTGGAAAACCAGCACCTGATCGACTCCCAACCAGCGCTCTCAGCCAATGGCAGGGAGCGCTAATTGGAGTATTCTGGCGGGGGACTTCCCCTGTCAGAATACAACAGCTCAGGGGGGAGATCGCTGGACTAACCTCGCTGTAGTGTGTACCAGGCTTTAAGATGGCTACAGATGGGAAGTTTTTTTGTTTAACCACTTCTACCCCGGAAGAATTCACCCCCTTCCTGACCAGAGCACTTTTTGTGATTCGGTACTGCGTCGCTTTAACTGACAATTGCACGGTCGTGCTACCCTGCACCCAGACAAAATTGACATACTTTTTTTCCCACAAATAGAGCTTTCTTTTGGTGGTATTTGATCGCCACTGTGGTGTTTATTTTTTGCGCTATAAACAAAAAAAGAGCGACAATTTTGAAAAAAAAACAATATTTTGTATTTTTTGCTATAATAAATATCCCCATTTTTTTTTTTAAAAAGAGCAAATTTTTTCTCAGTTTAGGCCGATATGTATTTGTCTACATATGTTTGGTAAGAAAAAAATAGCAATAAACGTATATTGATTGGTTTGTGCAAAAGTTATAGAGTCTACAAATTAGGGGATAGATTTATAGCATTATTATTATTATTATGTTTTTTTTACTAGTAATGGTGGCGATCTGAGATTTTTATCATGACTGCGACATTATGGCGGACACATCAGACATTTTTGACACATTTTTGGGACCACTGGCATTAATACAGCAATCAATGCTATAAAAATGCATTGATTACTGTAGAAATGTCACTGGCAGTGTAAGGGTTAAAACTAGGGAGCGATCTAGGGGTTAACTGTGTTCCCTGGGAGGTGATTCTAACTGAAGGGGGAGGGGACTGACTAGAGGAAGTGACGGATTGTTGTTCCTAGCTAATAGGAAAACACGATCTGTCACTCCTGTCAGAACAGAATGGGGAAGTGTGTGTTCACACACACTCGTCCCTGTTCTGTGTCTCCTGCTCCCGATTGCTTGTGGCCGGCGGTCATTCCGACCGTCGGCCACGAGCATCAGCACCCCCACTGTGCAGCCTGCTATCCCAACCCTGTGAGTCGACATATAGCTACGACGGCTCGGGCAGGGGAGCCAGCCTGCGGCAGTTATATTGGTCAGGAAACAGGAGAAATAGAGACTGAATCTCGCCAATGAGGGCACAGACAGCAATAACAAATGATAGGGGTTCTAATCCTTCTGCATGCTATCCAAATATAAAAATGTTTTTTCTATAGTAATACTTTAAAGTGGATGTAAACCCAAAAAATAAAAATGTAATTAAAGGGGTTGTAAACCCTAGTTTTTTTTGTTTTTTTTTTAAGCAAACATATCATACTTAAGCCTCATACACACGATCGGACTTTGTATAAACTTTCCCGTGGACTTTTGTACAAAGGGCGTTGGCCGTAAGTTTGTATTGCATACACACAATCTGACTTTTTAGGCAACAAACACGAACGTAGTGACGTTTCAGCGTACTGACGACACTTCAAAAGAGGACGTTCAATTACTCCAGCGCCACCTTTGGTCAACTTCTGTATTGTTGTCTGATCTTTTGCATTGGTTCTGAGCATGCGTGTTTGTACTTTGTACAAAAGTCTGATGGTTTTGTGTACACACAATCGGACTTTGCTTCATTGGACTTTTGCACAGCCGATGGAAACCGAAAAAGTTTGTCCGATGGAGCGTACACACGGTCGGATGTTGCCCCAAAACAGCTAATTTGCATGTTTGTTGTCAAAAAGTCAGATCGTGTGTATGGGACTTTACCTTCACTTTGCAGTTTGTTATGCACAGAATGGCCCTGATCATCATCTTCTGGGGTCCCACAATGGCGCTTGCGGCTCCTCCCTGCATCGGTAAACCACCTAGGAAAAAATGCACTCCCCGGGGGTTACCGTGCGGGCATGCTCCCGAGTCCAGCATTTGCGTCCATAGACACAGAATGCCGGACTCGGCCCCATCCCCCGGTGCCCGCGTCATTGGATTTGATTTACAGTTTCTCTGCCTTTTGGCTAAGATCAAGTGTAGTATCTGTTCTTATCAGTTGCCAGAGGAGGCGCTGTCACTCCCGAGTGTAGGGAGCGCAGATGCAAATCCAATGGTGTCATTGCACCTGGAAGGGTGGTTTCGATACTGGCCCAGGTCTGGGCATCCATGCTGGCGTCAGCGGGGTCGAGTCTGAGCCGTCCGGAAGTGTGCCCCTGGTGAGGATGGGTGCTGCATCTGGGTCTGATCCAAAGGGTTGGGTCCCTGGCCTTCTGGCCTAGATTGGAGTAGCTCTAGCTCCGGTCAGTTTTTGAGAGAGAACACCAACTCCTCTCTTGCAGGAAGGTGAGGAGCGGTTAGTATCCCGAGAATGTAATTTAGGTAGGAGTGATGGGAGCAACAGTGGGGCCTGATGGCTAAGGGCTCTCACCAAGCTTCTGGAACTTCAAGCCTTCCTGGCTGGGATGGGGGGCTGCTGTGGTCTGGGTTGTTGGTCAGGGTTGTACGAAAAGCCTGTTGTGAATGTGCCCCTGAAGTGACAGTTCAGGGGTGCCATACAATCACTGTGAGTGAGGGTCACATTGATTTAAGGCACCATGGTCACTTCACCATACACACTTTTTTTTACACCTGCCTCTAGGGCCGAGCCTTTTGGCTAGGACCAAGGGAAATTTTTATTTCTGGCCGGAGGGCCTGGTCATTGTATTGCACAATGGTCACTCTTTCACTCTCCCACTTCCCTGTTTTGGGAGTCTTGGGAGGGGGTGGACATGGCCTTTTGGTTTAGTTCACCTTCTCTCATGGGGTCCCCCTTCAGGGGAGCTTGGCTGGGTCTGTTTTGGCAGACCCACCAGAGAAAGGAGTCCATCTGGTTTCGGCCAGATAGACCAAGTATAGTATCTCTGTCCCTGTCTGGAGCCTAATGCCCCAGGGGATCAGGGTAAGGTGCTTCCCTAGTCGAGGATCAGTGTAACACCCGTTGCACGTTTTGTGTCACTCTATGTGTGTGCACTTTTTTTGGCACCGGCTGGAGTTTTTGGGTGTGTTTCACACGCCACTGGCTTTTCAAGAGAAAAAAATTGGATTTGATTTACAGCAGCGGGAGCCAATGGCTGCGCTGCCATCAATCTATCCAGTCAAGAGCCAAGAACCCCGGCCTGAGAGGTAGAGCGCGTCTCTGGGATGGGAACGAACAGGCTCAGGTGAGTAAAATGGAGCGGCTGGAGGCTGGTCACTGATAGAAGTTTTTTCACTTTAATGCATAGGATGCATTAAAGGTGAAAAAACACAAGGGTTTAAAACCCCTTTAAGGCTTGCACCTTGTACAGTACAGGATTTCACGTCATCTGTGCCCAGTCTTGCCACACCTAGAGTTAATCCAGCTTTGAACAATCCTCTTATCTTTTTTCAGTGAGATAAAAACTGACACAGAGAAATAGGAGTTAGTTTCTCCTCCTTGCTGTGAGTGACAGGTGATTTACATATCTCATGCACCAGCCTGAGAGAGAAATTCTGTGTACTTCAGATCCCTTCCTTTCTTCTTTAGCTCTCCCAGCATTGGCTGCTCCACACCTCAGCATGATTGGCCATGCTAAGGTCATGTGCTGACTTTTCTGGGTTTTGACTGGATGTTAGTGATCATAGCAGAAGTTCAGTGTAAGAAATACACAGGAGAAAATGTTGACAAGGGGAGTGTAGAGGTGGGCGGGGAGTCTACTGACATCACGACTCCACCCACCGAGCTTCAGCCAACAGACCCACTCATAGAAGCTGCAGCTTTTCGGTTCTCATAAAAGACAGAGGGGAGACATTTGACAGGAGGCATGTATAGCAGTCAGGTAACCACTATGGCAGTAGTTTAGAAAGAATAACAGTGGGATTACATCCACTTTAAGTGACAATCTTTCTCTAACTGTAGGGCTTGGTTCATATTTGTGCATTGCAGTGCCCATTCCCACAATGTACAATGACTGTGAAATACAGTCAAGCAGAGGTGTCAATAATTCCTAAAGTAAAACTGAAGGCAAAACTTTTTTTAATTTTGGATAGAGTGAAGAGGGAGTAGAACACGTCAGGTTTTTATACTCTCTGTGCCCCCATTAGGGAAATTCATTTTCTCTATTTGTCTTGTTTCTAGTCATCACTCAGAATGAAAAGTTTTGCCTTTAGTTCTACTTTTATAACACCCCAACGCAATTTACGAACACGGAGGGTACATTGGTGTGGAACAATTTAAAAAAAGGGTCATGCACTTCTTTTGTGTGATTTTTGTGCATAGGACAGCCCACTGAAATTAACAGGCTGCCCAAAACGCAGTGCACAAAAACGCGCACACACCACCGAACCTGGATAGGTGAAAATGTAGCCTGAAGGACAGTCTTTCTTCTACTGACACCAATGAAGCCTTTCTCTCACTGAGGCCAATGTAAGAGACAGTCTTCCTCCCTCCGATCACCAGTGAAAGGGGCAGCCTTTTTCCCACTATCAATGAAAGTCTTTTTACTGACACCAGTATAAAGCTGAGAGCAAAGGTCAGCCTTTCTCTCACTGATCATCAATGTAAGGGACTTCTTCTACTAGACACCAATATGAGGGACAGTATTTTCCCCAGTGATTATCAATGTACAGGACAGTCATTTCCAAACTGAGAAAAAAGTAAGGGATGTTCTTTATCTCACTGATCTCCAATATAAATTGTTGTATTCTTCCTACTGAAGCCAGTGTAAGGTTGAATTTTTCTACCCCTGTCCACCAATGCTTGTCCACTTTTTCGTTTACCTGACCACCAATGTAAAGAAATAAAGAAAAGTACTACCCCTAAACCAATGTATGTGAATATTCTTAGACCCACTTTTACTAATGTGATGGACATATCTACTCCCACGGGTAAAAATGCAATGGGATTTCTACTTCCACTGACACCAACGTAATGGGCATTCCTACTCCCTCTTATAATTGTACCAAGGATGACCAAGATAATGTGTTCTGTGTGTTCTATCCTCCTAACTGATTCGCTCTGTATGTTGTGATGTGTGTTCCATAAAACAGTCCACTACCTTCTGCAAGTTGTGCTGTACATTGCTTATTCCTGCCCGTTGACACTATACACTTAGGCCCCTTTCATACGAGAAGTCTGATCACATCCACCTGTCCATTTTTCACCTGGACCCCATCGGGCAGCTCCTGCGAAAGGGGTTTAGGCCCTTGTACACACGGTCGGAGAATCTGTCGGAATGAGTCTTATCGGACCGTGTCGTCAGATAATCCGACTGTGTGTGGTATGCATCGGACTGATTCTGTCCGACCCAATTTTCCAACATGTTGGAAAGATTTCCCGCCCAACTGGGCCGGACGGACCTAATCCGATCATGTGTAGAGCATTTTCATCGGACCAAGTGCCATGCATGCTCAGATCAAATTCCTACATCAAAGCTATTGGCTACTAGCCTGAATGTAGTCCCATCGTAACGAAATTATGTCATCACGTTCTGAAAGATCGTATTTTTCGCCAACTTGGCCCGACCGCGTGTATGCAACAGTTTCGGACACAATCCGTCGGACTAAATCCGACGGGCAAAATACGATGGATTTGGTTGGCAAAATCTCCGACCGTGTGTACGTGGGCTAAGTGTAATGTAACATACTGCTTACCACTACATTCTATGCACTGTGATGAACTTTACATACTCCTGACTACTATGCTTTGTATGTTACAAATTTCTGAGCTGTGCAGTTACATACTCACAAACGTGTTCATTATCTCAAAAGTCGCTGATTACTGGGTAGTCCCCTACCATTTTAACAAATTTGTTCTTAAAAGGTAGGCTCAGACAAAGTCTGCTTATATTTTGTATACAGAATAGCATACTTGATATGAGGATCCTTTCTTTGGAAGTTTATGTACAATGTACTGTATGTTTGATACTCCTGTTTGAGCATCTACTTTTTCAGACGCTTATTTTTTTGTATGTATATGCAAACAATTAATGAAACAAAAAGTAATTTTGAACCTCCTGTCAAATAAAATTCTGTTATTATGTTCTGGGCTGTTTATATCCATGTCTGGCTGCAACTACCAGCTGCTGATGCCGACAAGCTTGTGCCTTTCTTCTCAAATTGTTTGAATTGTAGTAACTGAATATCTGCTATAAAAAAAAAGTCTGCCTACACCATTCCTTATCTTGCTGTGTGTAAAGTTTTCATCTGATTTTATACTGGTACAAATTTATATCTAGACTACATCATCATGATTACAGTGTGGTGCTGCAATGATAGATTCATTTGTCTATGCAGTGTGGCTGGGGTATGTGAATAAAAAGACTGACTAAACCAAACTGCAAATTCTTTGGCAGGTAAAACAGTTAATATAATGTTTCCCCAATCTAAGCATTGCAAGTGTTTTCTATAACTGATCCAGTTGTGGTGAGATAGCTATAACTTAAAATCTCAGCAGTGTTGGCAGACAGTGAATGAAAAATGTCAAAATGACATCTTGCAGATCGTAGAAAGCTTCAACTGAAAACCTGTGCAGATCTTCAAAGGTGAACATTAGATACAGTGCATTGAAAAAGGTATTCATACACCTTAAAATTGTCCACATTTTGTCATGTTACAACCAAAAACATAAATGTATTTTATTGGGGTTTTATGTGATAAACCAACACAAAGTGGCACATAATTGTGCAGTGGAAATGATAAATAGTTCAGAAGTCACCTAATTAGTAAATATAGTGCACCTGTGTGTAATTCCCTGGACATAGGCCTTTCCACTGAAGCATTTCACCCATAACTGAACTTAAATGTAGCACAGTGATTCCTCTACGACATGGGTACTCAACCTGTGGCCCTCCAGCTGTTGCGGAACTACAAGTCCCATCATGCCTCTGCCTTTGGGATTCATGCTTGTAACTGTTGGCCACTTGCAATGCCTCACGGGACTTGTAGTTCTACAACAGCTGGAGGGCCACAGGTTGAGCACCCATGCTCTATGACATAGGCCTGGTTACAAACAAAACACGCCAGGGGCTTAACCTGTATACAGCAGGAGGTATATCTTTTGTTGCAACATACTTTTTTTCATTGTTGGGATTCGGTGGTTGTTTGGCTTTTTCGTCATCGCTCTTGAGACTGGAGATGAAGTCCATTTGGCATTGATATCCAATCCTGGTCTTACACAGCACAAGCCTGAAGCATTACCTGCCACTTATAGCTAAATAATCTATGGTACATGATAACTAGAGACCATGCAATCTTTGCGTAGGCCTTTGGTTGCAAACAGGATCTTGGGAACACTCATGGGCATAAATGTAGCCAAAGCAGACATATTTACATAGTTATGTTGAACAGTTCAACCATAAAAAAATAAACAAAATAAAAAATATTATACAATCCAATATACCCAATTCTATATCCACAGTTGATCCAGAGGAAGGCAAAAAAAACCAGCAGAGCATGTTCCAATTTGCGAAAGCAGGGGAAAAAAATCCTTCCTGATCACTCAAGAGGCAATCGGATTTTCCCTGGATCAACTTTACCTATAAATGTTAGTACCCCGTTATATTATGTACATTTAGGAAAGTATCCAGGCCTTTCTTAAAGCAATCTAATGAGCTAGCCAGAACCACCTCTGGAGGGACTCTATTCCACATTTTCACAGCTCTTACTGTGAAGAAACCTTTCCATATTTGTAGATGAAATATCTTTTCCTCTAGACATAAAGAGTGCCCACTTGTCCTCTGTGTTGACCGTAAAGTGAAAAACTCAAAGCCAAGTTCACTATATGGACCACTTATATATTTGTGCATGTTAATAATATCCCCCCGTATTCTCCTCTTTTCAAGAGTGAATAAATTCAGTTCCTCTAATCTTTCCTCATAGCCGAGTTCCTCCATGCCTCTTATCAGTTTGGTTGTCCTTCTCTGCACTTTCTTCAGTTCCCCGATATCCTTTTTGAGAACTGGTGCCTAAAACTGAACTGCATATTCCAGATGAGGTCTTACTAATGATATCTCTCTCTCTCTCTGGAGTCCATACCTTTCTTAATACAAGAAAGGACTTTGCTCGCTTTGGAAACCGCAGCTTGGCATTGCATGTTATTATTGAGCTTATGATCTACCAAAACCCCCAGATCCTTCTCCACCATTGACTCCCCCAGTTGTACTCCCCCTAGCATGTATGTTGCATGCATATTCTTAGCCCCCAAGTGCATAACTTTACATTTATCAACATTAAACTTCATCTGCCACATAGTCACCCTATTAGACAGAGCATTGAGGTTGGCTTGTAAATTGGAGACATCCTGTAAGGACGTTATTCCACTGCATAGTAGACATGTGCATTCGTTTTCGTCCGAATGCATTTTCGTTCGAATTTCAGGCATTTTCGTTATCATTTGTTAAAACGATAAAGAAAGTGCAGAATCCAAAAAACAAAAGATCCGACATTAACAAATGCTTTATTTTCATTTTCGTTGTTCAATATAGATAGGATATTCGACATGACGCTGACAATAACAATCTGTGTCTATCGAACCTGTGGTGAGACATGCTCTAACGTTGATGTATCCAATTTAAATATTCTAGTTAAAATCCTATCCAACCTTGTGAATGATCTTAGCCCTTGTACACACGGTCGGAGAATCCGTCGGAATGTGTCCTATCGGACCGTGTTGTCGGATAATCCGACTGTGTGTGGTATGCATCGGACTGATTCCGTCTGAATATCCGTCAGACCTAATTTTCCAACTTGTTGGAAATATTTTCCGACCAACTGGTTCGATCGGACATAATCCAATCATGTGTAGAGAATTTTGATCAGACAAAGTGCCACGCATGCTCAGATCAAATTCCTACATCAAAGCTATTGGCTACTAGCCTGAACATAGTCCCATCATAACGAAATTACGTCATCACGTTCTGAATGATCGATTTTTCAACAACTTAGTCCGACCGTGTGTATGCAACAGTTTCGGACAAGATCCGACGGACAAAATCCGACGGATTTGGTTGTCGAAATCTCTGACCGTGTGTACAGGGGCTTAAAGGGGTACACACAAGTGGTACTGAGGTGAAAGAAAATTAAGCTGATTTGCATAGATTTAAAAGGTTGCACAAAATTGTTGCTGAACTGAATATGTTTGAAGGTGCACATTTATCTGGTGCTTTACATAATTCTAGTCACACTAATATTAGTAAAGGGGCACAGCTATCTGGTGCTATTTTGCAGAATGGTTCATATGGTGGTATTAAAGTAACTAGTGGCGCACAGTACTCTGGTGCTTTTCAGGATGCTAGTCTTAATGCTGTGTTTGAGAGGGCACGATTAGGTGGTGCTATTCCGCAAGCTAATAATAACATGAATGTAGATGTGGTCAGCCCAGTATGGCGGCAGTTATCAGAGGTACAAGCAGATGATGTGAATATGACAGAAGGTAGTGGTATGTTGCTGCCAAAAGTAAATATGCAGATCAGTGGCGTAACTAGAACCTTCAGGGCCCCGATGCAAGAAACCATGAAGGGCCCCCCTGAACCCCAGCCAGTCCGGCGGTGGAACTCCAGGGCGTGGTCACAGGTATGACCTTTGTGAGCCCTGTAGTTCCACCACTGGTATCAGTAGTTTTTTTTAATTTTTTTAATTTTTTTAATTTTTATTTTTAGGACTGTCCCTAGGCAGGATGGGGTCCCCATCCCCAGAAGGGATGAGGTCCTTTTCTCCAGGGCAGATGAAGTTACTGCCCCCAGGTGAGAAGGGGTACCACGTGAGAAGGGGTCCCTTTCCCAAGGGGGAGATGGAGGGGGTATGTAATGGTGTGTGGGGGATGGGGTCCTCTCGCTCTCCATGACCAAGCTGTAGGCCGCACACTCATCCATGTTGGCCTGGGCTCCATCCAGTGTGCTGGACGGGCGATCAGCATATCTCCCAGAAAGACCTTTCATCATCTGTGTATGACGGGGGAGGAGGGGGGCTGGCAGACAAGCCTGGAGTGTCCTCCGGGGGGGACTCTCATAGGGCTGCACTGCATCTGTGTGCTTAAAGTTTGTTTACCCGAGAGAAGTATGCAGTGCAGTGTGGGCCGGACTCAGGGGGGGGCGGGACTCTGGCTGGGGAGAACAGACATCGGACTGAGCGGCAATGCATGGAGCAGGAGAGGGGTACTCTGAGGAGCCGGCCGAGGACACAGGTCATGTGGGGAATGCACAACTAAAGAGCAGCGCCAGTGCGATAGTCGAGCATGGAGCTCTGCTAGTCACCCTCCACCTCCAGCCACCTGTGTGCATGGTGCACTGGTACCCCTAGCTGCCTATGCTGCTGCCGGCCATATGTAGAGGGGGCTGCATGGGCCCCCTGCATCACAGGGCCCGGTTGCGGTCGCAACTGCTGCACCCCCTATAGTTACGCCCCTGATGCAGATAAATAAGCCCATTCTATCTCTGTGCGCAGCTGAGTCATCATTTAGTCTACCTATGTCAGACTCGGTCAAGGAAAAATTTTGGAAGGGCGACTTTATTGAACTACTATCATTGTTGCCGGCTTCCAAGGAATTCCTCGCTAAGTCTGATAAGAGAACGGAGGATCGCTCAAAATTGGCTACAGGCTTTTTGCATTTATGAGGCCGTGCTGGGTGAATGTTTTCCTGAGAAATGTTCGGGTTTGTTTCAGCACATAGATATTATTGCTGAAGCTTTTCGCCACTTTGGAGGCATAGCCTGGTTCACTTATGATGAGGAATTTAGGCAGGAGTTAGCAGTTCACCCGACTTTGCAATTGGGATGCAAGGATGTGGGTTTGTGGCTGAACCTCATATTGTCACAGAAGCCTCAATTTGCACTCCGGGCGGTGGCTCCGCAGAATACTTTTCGCAAAGGTTGTTGTTTTGTCTTCAACGAAGGGCTATGTAAATTATTTTCAAATTGCAAATATAGGCATGAGTGTTCTTACTGCAATGGTGCCCACCCCGCAAACAGGTGTCTTCGGAAGTCAGCAGCATCTTCCGCCACGCCATTACCTAGGGATGCAAGCGGGATAGGGCATGACGCCAGTGAACTTGCCAAGCATGCAGCCGTGGCTAGATCGCTATCAAGACCGCACAATGGCCCGGCTGCTAACTGATGGGTTTACAGAAGGTTTTATTAGTCCATTTCTTTACTGGTACGGGTTGCATTCTAGTTAAGAATTTGCCTTCTGCTAGGATACAACCTGAGGTTGTACAAGAGAAAATAGATAAGGAGGTCTCAGAAGGCCGGGTAGCTGGCCCTTTCAACCACCCACCTTTTGCCAATTTCCCTCCCTCTCCCTTGGGCATTGTTCCCACGAAGGAACAGGGGAGTTTCAGACTCATCCACCACTTATCATATGCGTCAGATACTTCACTTAATGATGAGGTCTCTGAGGTAGTGGCTCCTGTCTTATACGCCTCTTTTGACAAAGCGCTTGTGCTATTGCGTCATTTTGGGCAGGGAGCATTGCTGGCCAAGGCAGATGTAAAATCTGCCTTTCGTCCCCGGATTTTCATTTTCAGAGCCGTTTTTATTTCGACAAATGCCTGCCAATGGGCTTTTCGTTGTCATACAAAAAAGGAAAAACTTACTTAAGTGCAATAAAATTAATAGGAAAAAATATTCAACCCAAAGATAAAATTTTATAAAAATCAGAAAAACAGCTGTAAGCACTCAGAACAGGCCAGCCAAACAAAAATGAGTGTATCACAGTAAATAGTGCTGCGCTATCTTCCAAAGACAAGGGCAAAGTGCTAAATATATAATATATTAAAAAAAGTGAGTGCAATCAATAAGAATGCGTGTTAAATTAAATCATCCCAAGAAGAAGAAAAATAATTCCCAACCATATAGTGAACAATCTATAATCTAGCCAAAATAGCATCCAAGTGCAATCTGCTAATTAACCACTAGAGATCCGCGCTATAGCCAAATGACGGCTACAGCGCGGACCTCCTTTGCCGGGACTACGTCTATTGACGTCGTCCCGTGCACGAGCGGCCTGCGCGCCCCCTGAGGGGCGCGCGCGGCCCGCTCTGTAATCGGCGAGTCTATGAGACTCGCCTGATCACGGATCTGAGCAAGGGGTCGATCCCGACATCAGTCCCGATCACGGCCAGCTTACCAGTGCCCACCTGCCCGCTGCCAGTGCCACCTCACGATAAATAAGTGCCCCCTGTCAGTGCCACCCAGCAGTGCCCATAGTGCCACCCAGCAGTGCCCACAGTGCCACCCAGCAGTGCCCACAGTCTGCCTCAACAACGGTGCTGCACCCCAGTGCCACATATCCGTGCCCATCAGTGTCATCTACCAGTGCCCATCAGTGCCGCCCATCAGTGCCCAGCAGTGTCACCTATCAGAGCCACCTATCAGTGCCACCTATCAGTGCTCATTAGTCCCATCTATAAGTGGTACCTATCAGTGGCCCTTAGTGCCACCCATCTGTGCCATCTTATCTGTGCCCATCAGTGCCGCCTTATCTGTGCCCATCAGTACTGCCTTATCTGTGCCTATCGGTGCCACCTTATCTGTGCCTATCGGTGCCACCTTATCTGTGCCTATCAGTGCCCACCAGTGCAGCTTTTCAGTGCCCACCAGTTCAGCCTATCAGTGCCGCCTCATCAGCGCACTTCAATGAAGGATAAAAATTACCTGTTTGCAAAATTTTTTTTTTTTTGCATCTTTTTTTGTTTGTTTAGCAAAAAATAAAACTCCCAGCTGTAATTAAATACCACCAAAATAAAGCTCTATTTGTGGGAAAAAAAATGATAAAAATTCCATTTGGGTACAGTGTTGTATGCCCGCGCAATTGTCATTCAAAGTGCATCAGCGCTAAAAGCTGAAAATTGGTCTGGGCAGGAGGGGGGTTTAAGTGCCCAGTAAGCAAGTGGTTAAAAGGTGCTAAACAACAGGTGGAAGAAAAAAATAAAAAGGGGGGAGGGGGGAAATCCCTTAATTAGAAATTAATTATAAAAATATTATAAATAAATAAAATAAAAAATCTATAAGAAATAAGATATAAATTAAAAAAAATATATTTTTTTGGGGGGCCAATCCACATCCAAACCCCAGCATAAATATATATATATAAAGAATTGATAAATACGTGTTGAATTAAATAATTGCTGATGTCCCTAATTATAACGGACAATAAGTGAATATATTACACTATAATATGAATCCTCTGTGTCACAAAGGAAGAAAATATTAAATATAAAAATGAATAAATAATCCAGAGAATATGTGCAGAGCCACACACCAGTGTCACTCCTAAAAGATGTAATTACCATTTACTGTAATACACTTTTTCTTTGTCATGTTTTTATTTTGAGGCTTTTTCTAAATTCTTACATTGGGTGTTGTCACAATGCCTACCTGAGGGAGGTTTCCTACATTATCTCGATGATTTTTTGTTCGTAGGCCCAGTGGACTCACCGTTATGTTTTAAGTCACTGGATGCATTTTTTATTATGTGTGATTCTTTCGGTATTCCCATCTCATCCCATCCTCTACCATTGAGTTCTTGGGTATTACTATCGACTCTGCGCTGATGGAGTTTAGACTCCCTCAAGTAAAGTTGCGACGTATGAGATTGATTATTTCCGTGTTTCTAACTAAACTCAAGGTGTTTTTGGAGGAAGCACTATCCCTGTTGGGTCTTTTTGCATTTGCATCCAGGATCATTCCGATAGCCAGAATTTTTTAGAGGAGTTTTGCCCTGGCTACCAGTGGTTTAAAAAACCCGTACTCTCATATTTGCATCTCTGCAAATATCAGAGAGGATTTAAAGATTTGAGATTATTTTCTTTCTAATTTTAATGGATCCATGGTTTGGCAGCAATCTTTTACGGACAACTTTCAGTTAAATTTATTTACGGATGCTGCAGGTTCATCTGGTTTCGGAGCCTTTTTAGATGGCCATTGGTGTGCTCCCGAGTGGCACTCCGCTGGCTTCACCAGGATGTTTTGCAGAATATAGTCCTCCTTGAACTATTTCTGGTGATAGTCACTATTTTGATATGGAAAGAGCAGTTTATGAATCGTAGGGTGTTAGTGCATACGGATAACAAAGGTGTGCTCTTTGCCATCAATATGCTGGCATCTAGATCTGAAATGGTCGTTAAGCTTTTACGTTTTTTAGTATTGCATTGTTTACGTTTCAATATTTGGTTAAAAGCACATTACATACCTGGTTTAGAGAATGATCCAGCTGACGCTTTGTCTCGTTCGCAGTTCCAGAGGTTCTGGGAATTGGCTCCTTAAGCGGATCAGAGTGGCACCCCCTGCCCAGATTTCCTCTGGGGCTTGATTTGGGACTAATAGCTACTCACCTCCAAAATTCAGTAGCGCAGAAGATGTGGCGGGAATATGAGTTAGCCTGGTCC
Organism: Lithobates pipiens; assembly: GCF_037356315.1. Lineage (NCBI taxonomy): Eukaryota > Metazoa > Chordata > Amphibia > Anura > Ranidae > Lithobates > Lithobates pipiens. The sequence continues at coordinate 550,437,205 of NW_027507903.1, read as the reverse complement.
AGATGGTGTTCTTTTTGCTCAAGTAAGAATATTGACGTGCTATAAGTGGATGGATATGTCTCTCTGGCTTTTGTCTCTTCTCTGATTGAATCTGGTCTTCATCCTGCCTCAGTTAGCAGTTTTCTGACCGACCAGCTTTGACCTCTTTCTTTCAAGTCTGTTAAATTCTTAAGGGTTTCTGAAAATCTTTTCCTACTAAGGATGACCGTCGGCCTATTTCAGTTGATTTGCTAGCTAAGCTGTTGACAGTAGTGGAGAATGTCTGTATTTCTAGTTTTGAAACTTTGCTTTTTAGGGCAGCATTTTCTGTTACCTTTTTCGTTGCTCTGAGAATTGGCGAGCTTACGGTTCAAAACAAGGCATCCTCTTCATTTCTTTTGTTCAGTCATGTAACACTGGGTCCCGATTGTTAATGCTTATTTATCTGTAGATCGAAAACTTTTGGATTGAGTATGGGTCAGTGGGTACCGCTGGCTAGATCTCCCAATCCTATGACATGTTCACTATCCAATGCAGCCAGTTTATGTCAGTACGTCCCTCATTTGAAGGTTCCTTTTTTATCCACCAGGACTTGTCTCCGCTAACCAGATACCAATTTTCTGCTGTTTTAGCCTCCTGCCTTAAACGACTTAACCTATCCGGTTTTAAATTCTCATCTCATTCCTTCAGGATTGGGGCCGCTACAGCTGTCAATCTGCTGGGTTTCCCTCCGGAAGGTCAAAAAAGGGTTGGTAGATGGGCTAGTAATAGATACAGGATTTATGTTCGCCCTGAATTGTTAGCGTTATGATTTTGTTTCAGATCCAGCGAATGGTACAATTTGGATCGTAGGCCACTCCTACGTTTTCTGGGCTGGTAAGCAGGATTCTTCCAGGAGTAATTCAAGTAATTTAGGTCTGGATGTTAATGACTTGACAGTTTTATGGTCGGGCGTTCGTGCGCTAAGATGGCGTAATATTAGAGGCCATTTAATTAATTAGTCTTCCATTTGGCCGTCTCCTAAAGTCCTGGTCATTCATTTCGGGGCTAATGACATCGGCAAGTTTAGGACTTGGGAACTGCTTTGTGAGATAAAAAAGCATATTTGTGCCATTAAGCTCCTGTTTCTGGGTACTACCTTGGCCTTTTCAGAAATCGTCCCTCGGCTTCTTTGGTCCCCTTGTGGAAGCTTGTTCTATGTGGATAGAATTAGGAGACTGCTGAATCGGGCCATTCATAATTTCATAGTTTCCCTGGGCGGTTTGTCATTCCGCCATCTCGAACTTGAGGGTTTTATACCTAGCTTATTCAGGAAAGATTTGGTCCACTTGTCAGACATTGGCATCAATATATATGGGTCTGCAAAGCCAAATTGAGAGTGCCATGGTGTTGGGGGGACCTCGATCAGGAGCTTCCCTCCTGACCTCGGTCGGTGGGGATTAGTCGTCCAGCATTGTCTGGATGAACAAAGTGTAAAAGAAATTTAGTTTGTTGGGTTATAGCCAAGATGGCCATTTATTATTTAATTTTCATACCTCATTTATTACACCTTGACCAACACCAGGGCCAGAAAAAAGTACCAGTTACTTACCGGTAACTGTCTTTCTGGGAAATCTTCCAGGACGGCACACCTGAGAGATGAGAGGCTCCTCCCTACAGGAAACACAATCAATCGACAGCTGTTTTAAGTCCCCACCCTTCCCCTTGATCCTCAGTTTGTAGAGAAGTAACTCCTGAACCAGGTTCACAAGGGAAATCATTCCTCATAGGTACTCACCTTCTAGTGTTCTAGAATTTTCCCTCCTCCAACGGGCGGGAAGTAGGCCTGCCGTCCTGGAAGATTTCCCAGAAAGACAGTTACCGGTAAGTAACTGGTACTTTTCTCAAGTCATCTTCCAGGACGGCACACCTGAGAGGATAAACAAGTACCTCAGGCCTACCTTAGGGTGGGGCCACTGCAAAACCCTCTTGGCGAACCTTGGCTCTGCAGTGAGCTTTACCTCCACTCCATACGCTCATATGCTTGATGAAGGCATGTTAGCTGGATCATGCGGCTGATCTGCAGGTCTGCTCCACAGATGTTCCTGCCTTTTCCGCTTCAGATGCAGTATCTAGGTGAAATGGGCTCTTAAAAAATGGAATCAGAAAACATGTTAAACTTGTAGGTTAGCAATGTTGCCTATCTCACACATCTAACAACCATGGCCTATTATGCCTGTAGGTGCTACTTAGAACCACTAAAAAGATAAATAAGAGACCTGTGTAAGACAAGGACACTACATTAATCAATAAGAGGGCCTGTCTTAACACTATCCTGTTGAGGGAAATAAAACTGCTTCCTTTTTATCTTTATGTCAGCAAAAGACTAAAGGGAAGCCTACTTAAGGGAAATAGATTAACAGAAGCTTGAACCCTGGGTTTAAGGCACGCCCAATCTATGTCCTTACTTACGCCTGAGAGCCTTCTTCAGGAGATTAAAGTCCCTAGCAGGAGTAGACTACCCATATTGCTATGTCTAGTTTTGCTAAAAGGGCAAAATGAAGGCCATGCACCGAGCCGAAACCTATTCGATCGGGTATACATCTTTATACTTCATCCTCAGGCCCTAATACTCCTCTGAACAGAACTCTCCAAGTTCTTACTAAACAGGGCGATTCATTATCCCCTTCCTCCAGTGTCCCATAACCCTACAGGGCTTCAACCCTAGGAAATGGTTCTGGCATCCCTGAATGCAAGTGGTCAAGGTTTTCTGACATGTGGCAGCTGCAGCCCGAACTCCTGGCCCCTCCATGGAAAAGAAGGCTGAAATACAAAAAGGTGATACATGCATTAATAATATCACAAATAAAATGATCATAGATTGTGGGCACGGCACAATAGATTTAGACAGAAAGGACACAAGCATAGACAACAATGTTGTGTGCCTGAGTGTGACTAGCTAAACCAATATATCAAATATGGGAAGAGACCCAAATCTGAACCTCAACGTAGACAAACAGTCCTCATAGTCTGGTTTTCTGATGTGCTGCCAAGACGTAAAAACATTAAGACTCAAGCAAACCCTAAATGCTGCGTATTTCTTTAGTGCAGCTAGCTAGGTCATAACTGATATATAAATACGGAAAGGACAGGAACCCCCTTTACTGTTGTGCTTTACCTATGTACAGCAAAACAAGGCTATAAAGACAGAAAGACCCAAACTTCTATGTTGTGTATTTCTGACAAACCACCACAGTTATAAGATTAATATGAACACCAACTCCCGTGTTGTGCATTTCTGCTATGCCACAGGGAAAAATATGGAACACAAGACAATCCTTTCTGTCATGCACTTCTGTAGTGTAGTTCAGATAGAACCAACACTGAGAAAGGACACGAGCAACCTGCAGCATTGTGTTTTTCTGAAACAGAAAGTACCAACAAGCTTCAATCTTGAGTATTTCTGCTGTGCAACAACATAAAAGCAGACACTGAGGAAAAAGACAGACAGCCTTTACAGCTGCAATCTTTCTGGTCTGCTGCAAAATAAAACAATAACGCCATGATGAGTATTCCTGCTGTGTAGCAAAACCTCAATCAGAAGGGACAGATAAATTTAGGGTTCCCACACCCGTGCGACCCAACCTGCGACTTGGGACTGCAAGACGCATGAGAAGTCATATACTATGGCTTCCAATGGGTACCATTTGTGTCTGTGCGACACCAGCAGTCCCTGATTCCTGGATCCACAGACCTCAAGATTACACAGGTCGCAGGGAAAAAAACAAATAGCAATTTTCAGGTCGAACAAGTAAGGGGTCCCCAATGCTGTGACTCCCTGGAGGATTGCAGCCAACAAACCCCTGCTGTGTATCCCTAAGATGCAGAAAGGTAGATCCATGAGAAACACTGCTTAGCCTGATATACAAACGATAAGGCAGTAAATATAGGACATACAGGACACAAACATTCAATCTTTGTGTATGTCTGATGTGTAGTAATATACCAATACTGAGCAGAGAGGCCACCATCCTCAATGTGTCTCTCAGCTGAGCAGCAAAAACAAAATCAGAAAAAGACAAGCAACCTTCACTGCTGTGTCCTTTCTGATATGCAGCCAATAAGGCAGTATATGCAAGACATAAAAGGACAGACAACCTTCAATCTTGTATATGTCTGATGTGCAACAATATAACAATTCTGAACAGAGATAGCACATCCATATTGAAGCGATTTGGCCTTGCGACTCAACATGTCAAATCGCATGGCTAAAATCAGCACAACACCACTTTGTGGTGCTACATGGATTACCAAAGGCAGTATATGTACTACACCTGGCAGGGGTTCAATTTGTATTTCTACTATGTAGCCCAACAAATTCGAACCATCAATTTTCACTGCTGCCTTTCTGATAAGGCAGTAATACAGGACACAAAACCTCACAGACCTTAATGCTGTATAAATCTGATGTGCAACAATAAAACACTATGAATAGAGATAGCACATCCATATTGAAATGATTTGTCATGCGACTCAACATGTCAAATCGCATGTTTAAACTCGGCAGCCATTGCTGTTAATAGCACTGTCTGAATCAGCACAGCGCCACGCAAATCAGGACCATCAGACTTCACTGCTGCCTTTCTGATAAGTAACCAACAAGGCAGTAAAACAGGACACAAAGCCCCACAGACAGACCTCAATCTTGTGTATGTCTGATGTGCAGCAATATAACTATTATGAGCAGAGATGTCACCAGACACAATGATGTGCATTTCTGCTGTGCAACACAAAACCAGAAAGTACAGACCACCTTCACTGTTGTATTTTTCTGATCTGTAGCCAAACAAAGCAGTACCTTTAGTATATAAAGGACAGCAAACAAGCTTCAGTGCAGTGCATTTCTGATGTACAGCAATATAGCCCTTATAAGCAGAGATGTCACAAATCTCAATGTGTATTTCTGCTGTGCCACAAAATCATCCCAGCAAGCACAAACCTTCACTACTGAGGTCTACTGGTGTGCAGCCAATGAGGAGTCATGGTCTATCCCTTTATGAAATAACCAACAGGCAATTTATTTCATAGGCATAGCCTGGGCTGTAGATACTAAACCTTCACCACCAGAGAAGGAACAGATCCTAAAATGGTTGGACACCCTACTATTAGTAGTAGTTGTTGTCCTACCTTACCTCCATAGACTGAGCAAACGCTAGCCAGCACATATCCAGGTGGTGCTGATTAGCAACTAAAGTCTCAATGAGCCCAGCCCTAGAGACCAATTTAAGACCTCTCTAGAAGAGGTGGTTACCAGTTTAGCCTGGGAGGTAAATAGCTATTTGCAGGCTTCAAACAATTAATTATGTAGCTCTTGCATAGGTTTGCACAGAAAATCCTCAATTAAAAGGATGTAGGGAGCGATCTATGGTGAATCGCCTTTAGATCTGCCACTGCGTGGATTGTAGCCCAAACCAATAAAAAAAGTTTCTTCTTACCTCCTACACTATAATATAAACACAGTGTAAAGGTGGAGTGGGAGGTTGGAGCTTATGAAAGTTAACTATAGCCCCAAAAGGAGGATCTGTGACAAGGGAACCCCTACTGTGCCACACAGTAGCTTGGTCTCTGCCCATCCTTGAATGTTAGGTCAGCTTTTAAACATTGTGAAGCAACTTCAGATTCCTAGCAGCTGGGCTAGTAGGGCCAGTAACCTAGTGCACCTGCTGACCAGGGGAGCTTCTGAATCCACCAACCACTGCCCAATTAATAACCTGTTCAGTGGTATACCTGGCCTGTAAGTAACTTTGTATCTACCAGGTCCCCTCTGTACGCTATATTCATCCCTACTAAATGTACCACAACTGGGCATGTAGGGAGAGGCTGGCAACCTACTGCTGCGATAACCACAGTGTCTCTGCTGTAAGAGGGAGCTGTGGCTGGTGGTTTTAGCAGTGGCGTCTGCGCTATTTGTATCCCGACCCCAGGTTCTGCACTGCACCAGTCAGTATATACACGGGGAAGGGGGAGCAATGGCCTACCTACCTCTTTCTCATCTGAGGTGGTTTAGGCACACTCGTTCCTCTGCACCACCTGTCCACCATACAGCTTCTCTGATGTAAGAGGGAGCTGCGGCTGGTGTTTTTAGCAGAAGCTTAAGGGCTATTTGAATCCAGACCCCAGGTGAGATCTCAAATGCCCAGGAACCCTCTGGCTGGAATTGGGGATTTTGCAGCTAAATTCCCACGGCAAAAGGAAAGTAAAGTACTCACCGTTGTCGTCTTCCTCTTTTTGCCACAGCCAGCGGGCTTGCTTTTCCATCCTTATGGTCCACACGCAAGGAGGATAGCCGCCAAAGTGCTCCCCCCCCCCCCCCCAACTGCTGTCCCCATAGGGAAGTCAGTCTATATACATGGGGGGGGGGGCAATGCCTTCCATTCCTCATTCCCATCTTCATATCTGAGGTGGTTAAGGCAGACATCCACCGTAGTAAACTGGTGCCTCCTCGCTCTAGAGAAAGGAGGATGTGGGCGCCTGCTCCTACTGACTCTCAGCCTTCCCTCCTGGGTAAGAACGCCGCTGCCATTTTCCCGAAGTTTGAAAATGACGCGGGTGCTTGTTGCCACGCCCTCTCCGGCAGCCCACGCGAGCTACCGGGGACCCAGGAGTCGGGGACAAGCCCCCTGGAAAGAACCGATGGCCAGCACCCCTGTCTGAACAGCCACCTGTACAGGTAAGGAGGGGGGAGACAGGATAATGGCCCCTGAAGTTCTGGGTACACCACTGTACCCAGGGTCCTTCAGCTCTCAGGGGGGCTCTTCCAATTTCTGCTGCCCGCCCTGAGGAAAAGATAGGGGAACCCCCCAGGAAGGACAAGAATATCCTACCAGACCCAGAGGCTTCCCAGGCTTGTGGTCCGGCTCCCAGGGGGAGACCACCAGCCCCAGGCTTCGGGTCATTTGGAAAAAAACAAACAGTTTCGCTGTGTAGGGAGAAACACAATCAAAAACTGAGGATCAAGGGGAAGGGTGGGGACTTAAAACAGCTGTCGATTGATTGTGTTTCCTGTAGGGAGGAGCCTCTCATCTCTCAGGTGTGCCGTCCTGGAAGATGACTTGAGAAAATTATTTACCAAACAATAAAATTACTGTTTAAAAAATAAATTAAGTGTGTCTGTCAATTTGTTATGTTAATGACACCGTGGTGCTAGCCCATGCCAAGCCATGCACTATGCGGGGCAGACATGGTATAGCATAAGGGGAATGTTTGCTGTGTCATTTTGCAGGTTACCATTGGTTGCAACAGGCCGGCAACAGCACCTGATGGTTGGATTCAGCAGGCAGTGTAAAGCCCGCGAAACAAGAGGAGATAAAAGGGGCCTGTCTGGCCCTTACCGTTAGTCTGCCGACACAAGACCGGGACTCCCACCTCCCCCCCCCCTTTTTATCCAGATGTAGTCATGGTGTTGGTTAGTGGGGGATTAGTCGTCCAGCATTGTCTGAATGGACAACGTGTAAAAGAAATTTAGTTTGTTGGGTTATAGCCAAGATGGCTATTTATTATTTAATTTTCATACCTCATTTATTAGGTTACCCCTTGACCAACACCAGGGCCAAGTAAAATTATTTACCAAACAATAAAATTACTGTTTAAAAAATAAATTAAGTGTGTCTGTCAATTTGTTATGTTAGTGACTCCGTGGTGCTAGCCCATGCATACTGATCATTAGCAGGCAGACTGTCAAATTATACTAGAGGCTCACAGCTGCTGGGGCTGGGCGATGCACCTAATGGTCCTTATTGTATATTTAAGACTGTATGTGCCCATGAAGTCTGCTTTCCAGGCATTTGTCCCAGCCGCAGCAGCTGTCAGCTTTTCATAGAGTTTGAAAGGCTGACTGCAGGGCTGAATGGTACAAATATGTCCTCTGCATGCAGCTAAATGCCATAGTCCCATGCATCCGGGCTAAATGCCTAATGTGCATGGGACCTTAAAGGGGTTGTAAAGGTAAATGTTTTCTATGCATTAAGGTGAAAAAACATCTCACAGTGCCGGTGCCCCCAGCCCCCCCGTTTTACTTACCTCACCCTTCGAAAGTCCCGCGCTCATCCCCACTGTCCTCTTCACCGCTCAGCCTGGCCGCTGATTGGCTGGAGTGGATGGTTTGAAGGCAGCGCAGCTATTGGCTCGCGCTGCTGTCAATCACATCCAATGATGCGGTGCGCTGGGGGGTGGGGCCGTGTAATACAGCGAGCGGCTATAGCCGCCGGCTGTATCACGGGAGCGCACCCGCAGGTGCTTCTCACCATGCGAGGGAGCTCGCACGAACGTGAGAAGTACCTGCGGGAAGAAGCAGAGACAGCGGCCGAGGGACCCCAGAAGAGCAGGTTAAGGGTCACTCTGTGCAAAACGAGCTGCACAGTGGAGGTAAGTATAACATGTTTGTTACTTAAAAAAAAAAATGTACTTTACAATCCCTTTAAGTGTTTGTAAAACACTACGTTCCAAATTCCACCACTCTCTGTTTATTGCTCACCTTCCTCTCTACTGTGAAAGAACCCCCCTCAGAAAGAGCTCACTCTTATGATGATGAAGGTGAACAGTAATAGCTGGACCTCGCTTAGCATCATCCTGGGAGTTTTCGGGTCAGGCTTCAGCAAGGGCATTATTCAAAGCTACACAGTTTGTTTTTATGTACAGATGGCCCCCTATCTACATAGGCAATTTTATGGTAAAAGCGAACCAACCCTTTAATCAGTGGTAAATTGGTAAAGGGGGTCATAATTCATCTACAGTATAGGCCTTCTGCCACCAGGGTTGAAGTGTACTATTATACGTTCTTCAACCTAGCAAACTAGTTTCAGTGTGGCAGAGAGAATCCAAAATTGTGTGTAAAGGGATTTTTGTTTAAAAAAAGCACTGTCACTCCAGAAGAGGACAGCTGGGAATCAGGCAACATGAATATTAAAACAATGCTCTGTAACTGGAAGGAACTAATAATGTCACATGTCACTTGATGGCCAGGACTAATATACTATAAAGAAATGGTGCTGCAGGCATTCCCTACACTCACTGGAAAACCTGGTTTATCTGCCATATGTTTTATGATAACCTGGTTGCCAAAAGAATTGGCCAGAGCTGTAATATTCAATGTGCCTAATTGGTCAGAATTGCCAGAGGACGAGTAAACCTACAATTACAGTGAGTGTCACCCAATACCAGCAAAACTCCACTAGTATGTTAGTAAAAGTTCTCATTCTCATAGTCAACTTAGCAATTAGGTACAAAAGGTCATAAGTGCATAGGCTCTGGGCATATGGGCATATTCCTGTACAGCCATCATATCAAACCTTTTTTAATTCCATCCACCATCAAAAGTAAATTACAAATCAAGGTACATAGGATCCTGCGGTCTTGTTAGATTGCTGTAGATGGGCAGATGCCTCCCTGAAAATAAAAGGGAGTGATAAATCTGGTGGTCTTATCCGAGACTGTACATCTCCAGAATCCAGCAAGCTTGTGCTACCAAGTATGATAATGTTCAGATGGCATACACATTGCAGGTACCATTCCCTTTCCTGTGGAGAAAAAGGACTTGCTGACTAGCTGATTGAGACTTTCAGACAGGTTGGAAAGACAATTTGCTTATTGCTTGCTAGTTAACCCCCATGCACATCTGTCCCACCACTTGCAAGTATCAGTCTATACACAATATTCATACCTGACTTACGAATAGCCTCAATGTCGGCTGCTTGTGCTCCACACTGGTCCTGTATACCTCCAAGCCGCTATCTTGCCCCATTCATGTACTGCATGGCCAGAAAAGCCCCAGAAGCACCCGTAACATCCCACCTCTCTCCACAGGCGGACGCCGGAACATCCCACATCTCTCCACAGACGGACTCCGTAACATCCCACCTCTCTCCACAGGCGGACGCCGGAACATCCCACATCTCTCCACAGACGGACTCCGTAACATCCCACCTCTCTCCACAGGCAGACGCGGGAACATCCCACATCTCTCCACAGACGGACTCCGGAACATCCCACATCTTTCCACAGACGGACTCCGGAACATCCCACATCCCTGCACAGGCGGAAGTTACACAAGCAGTGTTCCGACTTACGAACAAACCTACAATCCTTAACGTGTTCGTAACTCGGGGACTGCCTGTATTTGGTTGGATAAAAATCCAAATAAGCGTATACTGATTGGTTTGTGCAAAAGTTATAGCATGTACAAACTATGGTATATATACTGGAACTTTTATATATATATATATATATATATATATATATATATATTTTTTTTTTTTTTATACTAGTAATGGCAGCGATCAGCAATTTATAGCAGGACAGTGATATTGCGGACCATCGGACACTGACACTTGACACTTTGAGGGAACCAGTGGTACTAATACAGTGATCAGTGCTAAAAATATTCACTGTCACTGTACTAATTACACTGGCTGGGAAAGGGGTTAAAGATCTGGGGCAGTCAAAGGGTTAAATGTGTGCCTAACCAGTGTTTTTGTGTGTACATTGTGCTGTTTTCACCTCTTTGCAGGGAAACAAAATCCAGCACATCCCCGCTGACAGGGCGTAGCTCTGCATCGTTTACATATGATCATCCATTAGCTGGTGTTCTATTGATATGTGCCCTCCGTCGAAAAGTCCCCTCGCATGCGCAGGACAGAGCCTGACAGAGTGACGTGACCATGGCACATGCGCACATCACAGGAGGCATTTGTCGACGGGAGAGGAATTTCACAGACACAATTGAAAGCTATTTACAAATCGGAGGGGGACACTGTAGATGTTACATTATGCCTCGCTGTTACAGGGTGGCTTGTGGCTGTGTTAAAGGGCAGGTTTTGTCAGTGTTTCAACCCGCCCTTAGAGACAGGCAACATGCGCTGATCAAGAAAGTAAAGCCGACGTGCAACACTGACAAAAGCTGACCTTGAGCAGACTGGAACCCCCGCCCCGCAACAGCGAGGCACAATATGAGAACTATGGTGTCCCTCCGCTCTGTGAATAGCTTTTAATAGTGTCCGTGATATTCTCTCGCCCATTGAAAAATGCCTTCTCTGATGTGCGCATGCGCCATGGTGACGTCACTCCAACTGATCGCCAAATCAGCTGGAGAGCGGCTCCATCCTGCGCATGCACGGGCACTTTTTGACGGACGGCACATATCGATAGAACAACGGCACCCGCTGATCGGCTTTTGCTATGACCAATTACAGCAAAAGCGGCATTCGCCCCCTACCCAGGAGTGCAGAATCACATATATATATATATATATAGTGGGGACAGAAAGTATTTAGACCCCCTTAAATTTTTATCATCCTGGACGAAAACCTTCTCCAGAGTGCTCAGGACCTCAGACTGGGCTTAAGGTTTACCTTCCAACTAGACAATGACCCTGAGCACACAACTAAAATAATGAAGGAGTGACTTCACAACAACTCCGTGACTGTTCTTGAATGGCCCAGACAGAGCCCTGACTTAAACACAATTAACCACCTCACGCCCGCCCTATAGCCGAATGACGGCCGTAGAGCAGGCGCGTTAGTCCGGGAGGCCGTCCCTGGACGTCCTGATGTTTATTTCCGCGATGCGCACCGCCGCCCGGGGACAGGCAAACACAGATCGCTGTAAACGGCCAATCACAGCGGCCGTTTACAGCATGATCGGCGTGTCCAATGGGAGATGATCTCATATGTAAACATATGAGATCATCTCTCAGCGCCGCTCTCCCTCCTCACACAGACAGTGTGAGAGGGGAGAGATGAACGGCTGCAGCGGCAGCCGTTCTGCCTCGAGGTAAAAAAAAAAAAAAAACAGTAAAAAAAAAAAAAAAGTGCCATCCTCCCCCAGCAGTGCCATCCTCCCCCAGCAGTGCCATCCGCCCCAGTGCCATCCGCCCCAGTGCTACCTGCCCCCAGTGCTACCTGCCCCCAGTGCCACCTGCCCCCAGTGCCATCTGTTGTCAGTGCCATTTGTCCCCAGTGCCATCTGTCATCAGTGCCACGTATAAGTGCCATCTGTCATCAGTGCCACGTGTCATCAGTGCCACATAGTGCCATCTGTCATCAGTGCCACGTATTAGTGCCATCTGTCATCAGTGCCACGTATCAGTGCCATTTGTCATCAGTGCCACCTGTCAGTGTCACATGCCATCTGTTGTCAGTGTCACGTGTCATCAATGCCACTTATCAGTGCCATCTGTCATCAGTGGCACACGTCATCTGTGCCATGTATTAGTGCCATCTGTCATCGGTGGCACGTATTAGTGCCATCTGTCATCAGTGCCACGTATTAGTGCCACGTGTCTTCAGTGCCACGTATTAGTGCCACGTGTCATCAGTGCCATCTGTCATCAGTGCCACATATTAGTGCCATCTGTCATCAGTGCCACGTGTCATCAGTGCCACGTATAAGTGTCATCATTGCCACGTCTCAGTGCCATCTGTCATCAGTGTCACGTGTCATTGTCCTGGTGCTTCAAAAGTGTAATAAATAGTCAACAAGTTAGATGTGTAATTTATGCTCCTAGAACACCTGATTGCGCTACCTGCATGTTGGGCCTCTCTATGTGGCCAGGCTGTGAAAAAGTCCCACACATGTGGTATTGTAATACTCAGGAGGAGTAGCAGAATTTTTGGGGGTTGTCATTTGTGGTATACACATGCCACGTGAGAGAAATAACCTATTACAATGACAATTTTGTGGAGAAAAAAAAAATGAAAAATCTTAATTTTGCAAAAAATTGTGGGAAAAAAAATGACAACATCAAAAAGCTCACTATGCCTCTTACTAAATACCTTGGAATGTCTACTTTCCAAAAAGGGGTCATTTGGGGGGTATTTGTACTTTCCTGACTTGTTCGGGTCACAAGAAGTGAGATAGGCCACCAGTACATCAGATGTGATCACTTTTGTGCGATTCACACCACAGCTTGTAGACTCTCTAACTTTCACAAAGACCAAATAATATCCACTAATTTGGGTTATTTTTACCAAAGATATGTAGCAGTATAAATTGTGGCCAAAATTTATGAAGAAAAATTAATAATTTGCATAATTCTGTCACAGAAACAAAGAAATATGCGTTTTTTTTCAAAATTTTCAGTCTTTTTTCATTTATAGCGCAAAAAATAAAAACCCCAGAGGTGATCAAATACCACCAAAAGAAAGCTCTATTTGTGGGAAAAAAAGGACAAAAAATTCATTTGGGTACAGTGTTGCATGACTGAGTAATTGTCATTCAAAGTGTGAGAGCACCAAAAGCTGAAAATTGGTCTGGGCAGGAAGGGTGTTTAAGTGCCCAGTAAGCAAGTGGTTAAACGTCTCTGGAGAGGCCTAAAAATGTCTGTCCACCAATGTTTACCATCCAACCTGACAAAACTGGAGAGGATCTGCAAGGAGGAATGGCAGAGGATCCCCAAATCCACGTGTGAAAAACTTGTTGCATCTTTCCCAAAAAGACTCATGGCTGCATTAGATCATAAGGACGCTTCTACTAAATACTGAGAAAAGGGTCTGAATACTTAGGAGCATGTGATATTTCAGTTTTTCTTTTAGAAATAAATCTGCAAAAATGTCAACAATTCTGTGTTTTTCTGTCATTAATGATTTTAGCAAATGACTGCAATATAACAAAGCGTGAAAAATGTAAGGGGGTCTGAATACTTTCCCTCCCCACTATATAATGTAATAGGACAAGACGCTGTCACTGTGAAATTGGTGATTTAAAGGACACAGAGGGGGTTATTTATGAAAGGAAAATCCACTTTGCGCTGAAAGGGCACTTGGAAGTAAAGTCTCTGTAGATTCGAGGGGGACATGAAAGGAAAAAAAAAAAAAAAAAGAAGAATTTTAGCTTGTACATGATTGGATGATAAAATCAGCAGAGCTTCCCCTCAGGTTTAGAGCGACTGCACTTCCAAGTACACTTGCAGTGCAAAGTGGATTTGCCTTTCGTAAATAACCTCCAGAGTGTGCACATTGGTTCGGTGAAGGACTACAGAGTGTAGCTGTGGAGTGGAGAAAACTGCTTTTGCAGCTTTCTCCTGTTTTGGTATACCTGAATGGGGCTCTGTAGTTGGGAGATTCCACAGTGTCTTGGTTAGGAGGGAATCTTCAACCCTGTGTCCAGGTTTTGTAGATGACCAGCAGGGTATGTGCTCATTATAATGAAAGGGTGTGTGTGCACACTGAAGAATCCTGTGGTCTGTGTGATCAGCATAAAGAGCAGAGGTACTGCTAAAGAGGGAGCCAGATGGGCTAGCATTTTCTGTTTTTAATTTACCAGAGAAGAACCCCTGTGTGAGAAACCTTTATGTTACTGACTTTTTATTTGCCTTTTAAAAAAAAAAAAAAGGGCTACTAGACCCTTCAAATATAGTTCCTAACTACAGGTAATCACTAGAAAACACATCTACCACTAGAGCTAATGGTCTGCCATGTAATAAGAGGATAGATAGATAGATAGATAGAATGTAGCGGCGGGCTCCTGAAGAGCACGCGCTATGTTTTTCAAAGTTAAAGCTTTACCCAAACTATAGTTTGGTTTGGGCCTATTTGACTAAATTTGGCTCTGTGTCAGTCTGACTGGACCATGAGATGTTCAGCCTGGCCACAGGGGGGCACTGTCTCTGGTGGCAGGCATGGAACTATGGTCTGGTTAGGCACTTGAATTATTCCCTCTCAGAGTCAGGTCAGTGGGAGTGGCCCTCCCACTGTGCCCTCTTGGAGAGGGCATTTAAGACATGGATGTCACGTGGTTCTGGGTTCCGTTCCAGTATGCTGTGCTAAGTATATGGTCCTGGTCCTCTTGACCAGCCCCCAGGAAGGCTATGGCCTGGGGTGCGGTTCCATCCGACTTTGATGCCTCCGGGCTGGCTAGCCCAAGGCAAGGGAACTGAGGAAGGATTCTGAGGTGGATGGGTGCTGTCTTCAGTCCGGGAGAGACCCAGTATACTTCGAGCATTCCAGGGAAGGACTCTTTAGAAGAATACCATGCGTGAGGTTGGTTTCTTAACAAGAGCCTTTAAGGGCTGAAGTAATTGAGAGAATCCGGTCTTGGGGATATCGCCAAGTGGGCTGAAAGATCCAGGTATCCTACAAGTGTTCTACAGCTTAGTTTCCCTACGTGTTCTGCTAAAACGTTGGTGATAATGACTTTGCTTCTGAGAAAGCACCTTGTTGGCTGTTAGGCCTTGTGAGAGAGGGACTGTCCAACCTGAGTGCTCATCCAGCTGCTAATGGCTATTCTCTGGATGCAGTCAAAGTAAGCAAGTTCCTTAAAGCGGAGGTCCACCCTAAAGTGGACCTTCCACTCATCGGAACCCTCCCCCCCTCCGGCGCCACAATTGGCACCTTTCAGGGGGAGGGGGGTGCAGATACCTGTACAGTACAGGTATCTGCACCCACTTCCGGGATAGCTCTCTGCGGAAAGGGGCGTAGATTACGCCCCTTTCTGCAAGTGCCCGCCCCTTTCCGCAAGTGCCCCGCTGCCTGCTGGGAAACACACAGATCCCAGAGGCAGCGGGGACCGTCCTTATTGCGCAGCGCGACTCGCGCATGCGCAGTAGGGAACCGGGAAATGAAGCCAAAAGGCTCCATTTCCCGATTCCCATACCCAAGATGGCGGCGGCAGCATCCGAGAGACAATCTAGAGATCGGCTTCGGGTGCCGACATCGCGGGCGCGCTGGACAGGTAAGTGTCACTATTTTAAAAGTCAGCAGCTGCAGTATTTGTAGCTGCTGGCTTTTAAAAAAAAAAAAAAAAAAAAAAAAAAAAAAACACGGACTCCCGCTTTAACGCTTATAGACTTTGACATTGAGAGTACCTGAGCTTTCCTTTCCAACCCTCTGATCCCAAGTTAAAAGACTGTTCAATGGTTGACATTTGCAAATAAAATCCATTCAACTGGATCTATTGTTAGTCTCAAGTTAATGGGCCATCTACCACAGGACATCCTCTAGACGTGTCACAAGGAGAACAGAAGGTAACGGTAAGCCCAAAAATAACCAGCAGCTCCTTCGGGGGTTAGTGCTACATATTATATATAGAGGTCGACCGATATGGGTTTTTCTCTGGCCGATGTCGATATTTAGAAATCATGGCGGCCGATGGCCGATATATGATGCCGATTTTTTTTTGGGCCGATATGTTAGGCCGATTTTTTTTAATTTTATTTTTTTTATCCCCCTTCATCTCATAAAACCTAACAGACACCTTTCCCACTGGGGCGTTTTTTTAGGCGCTTTTGGGCTAAAAAAAAGTGCCTGCAGTCAGTGTGAAAGACAGAGTGCTTTCACACGGAGGCGATGCGCTGGCAGGATGTTAAAAAAAAAGTCCTGCAAGCAGCACGTTTGGAGTGGTGTATACCGCTCCTCCACCACTCCTGCCCATTGATATTAATGGCCACCACTGCCGCAGCGCATGCAATGCGATTTGGCAGCGGTGCTTCACGGGCGCATTGGACCTCTTCTTCGGCCACTAGCTAGGTTATATGCGCCCCACTAGCAGCCGAATAGCACCGCTAAAATGATGGTAAAGCGCTGCTAAAACTAGCAGCATTTTACCATCAACGCCTGCCCACTCCAGTGTGAAAGCAGCCTATAAAATAAAAACAGGTAGTCAAAACTTTTGGACGAAAAAAAAAATGGGCTAACTTTACTGTTTTAGTTTTTTTTTTAAAATCATTTAGTGTATTTTTTTTCCCCAAAAAATTGCAATTGAAAGACCTCTGCGCGAATGCCGTGTGACATAAAATATTGCAACAACCGCTATTTTATTCCCTAGGATCTCTGCTAAAAAATATATATATAATTTTTTGGGGGTCTAAGTGATTTTCTGGCAGAAAATACAGGATTTTTACTTGTAAGCAACAAGTGTCAGAAAAGATTTAGTCTTTAAATGGTTAAACTGAGAACTCTACACACAGAATTGAGTTCATTCAAGTGTAAACATTGTATCTTTTTGCTCTTTTCTTGGCAGACTGCCAAGAGAGGAAACAAGTGCTTCTATGAAGACTCAGGCAACTTGCATTGACTTCTATTACAGAAGTCATTTCCAAGTCCTGCTGTAGTTCTAAATCGGCCTTTTTATCAGCTCAATCGGCCGATGCCAATTAATTAAAAAACGGCAAATATCGGCCGATATAACTGTCACCAACAGTTTACGCAGCGCTTTACAATGTATAGGTGGGACAACACAATTACAGTACAATACAAAGGGTACAGGAGGGCCCTGCTCATAGAGCTTATATTCTAAAAGGGAGGGGGTGGTGGTACAAAAGGTAATAGCTGCAGAGAATGATTTGATGGGGGTGGCTCGGGGACAGTTGTTAGGTGGATGTGGGATAGGCTTCCCTAAATAAATGAGTTTTCAGGGAACTCCTAAAAGGTGGACAAGGTAGGGGCTGATCGGACAGACTGGGGCAGGGAGTTCCAGAGGATGGGAGAGGCTCTGGAGAAGTCTTGAAGGCGAGCATGAGAGGAGGTAACAAGGGAGCTAGAAAGCAGGAGGTCCTTGGAGGAGCGGCGGGTACGATTTGGGCGATATCTGCACATGAGGTTGGTGATGTAGATATATATATATATATATATATATATATATATATATATATATATATAAAAAAAATACACACACACACACACACACACACACACACACTATATATGAGATATACCGTATTTATTGGCATATAACATGCACCTTTTTCCCCTTAAAATCAGGGGAAAATTGTGGGTGCGTATTATATGCCTATCCCCCGCTGATTGTGAGCCTCTCGACCGCTGTCGCAGTCCCTTGTGAATCACTCTTGGCCGAGTGCGACCGAAAGCTTTCATGCGCTATCGAAAGCCGCCGAGATACAGAGCCAGATGTCCTGTGTATCTCGGTGGCACCATTTTTAAATGGCAAGGCTGCAAATGACACTGACAAGCCTGCAGATGGACACTGACAAGGGTGAAATGATGGACAAGGCTGCAGATAGACACTGATAAGGCTGCATTGATGGGCATTTAAATGTAAGGTTTTTTTTCCTTAAAATTCCCTCTTAAACTTGGGGTGCGTGTTATACACCGTCACGTGTTATACGCCGATAAATACAATATATATGATTCTGCACAGTAAAGCTGCTATAGGGCTGTCGGCAACTGTGGCAATTACCCATTATCTAAAACTTTGAAGGGATACACAGTATGCAAATGGTTGGGAATCAGTGGCAGCCCGCTCATTAGGGGCGCAGCTGCCCCCTAATCTACATGCGGGGTGCCGGACACATGGATTTCAATGGGGTTTTATAATATATTTTTAAGCACATGATTAGAGCCAGAGGCTCTAATAGGCTTGTGTGACAATAGTGAATGAATATTCGCTATTGTCACACTAATTCTCCTCCTGGGCAATCAAGAAGTCACCCGATTGACCAAAATGGACAGGCGATTCTATTGGCCGCCTAGGAGGCGCTGCCTGGAGGAACAATGCCCATGGCCTAGATGGGGTACGTGAAGGGCTGGTGACCGACCACAGGGCGGGGTTGGGGTGTGCGGATGACCCCAAACCAAGTGTTCTTCGCATTAATATTTTTTTTAATATAGAGATGTTATCATTTTCATTAAAATATGATTAAAATGAACTTTATAAAATAAAGTTAAAGCTGAATAAAAAATGTAACACAAGTTTGCTTGAAAACCACTTTAAAAAACATTTCTCTATACATTTATACACACTGCAGTGTCAGTGCTAAAAAGATACATTTTGATGGACAGCCTCTTTACAGCTAGACAAGAGACCTGCAACAACCCTTTCAGAAGAATGTCTCAATGAGGAAACAAAAACCAGTAAGTGGTGTTCTGTGAATAGATGTTTGAAAGCTTTAAATTCCTCTGGTTGCCTCTTGTCACATAACTGTATGATTTATGTTACCGTGTTGATGTGAGATTTTATTTTTGGGAACCTGGTGTTTTGAAATGTCATTGGAATGTTTTCCATTGCACAGTTATTTTTATGATTACAGTACAATTAAATATATTCCATATGTACCTACAGTATACATACAATCACATAATAAAGGGTAATGCTGGCTATATACTATATCATCACTGATGCAGTAGTATATAGCCAGCATTACCCTTTATTATGTGATTGTCTGTATGTATACTGTAGGTATATATGGAATATATTTACTTGGAAAACAAAAACACCAAAACCAACTTTGCACAAAAAATACAAGACTTGCTTTGCTTGTACCCTCCCCATTACAACACTCTGCAATAAATACAACATTGAAAAAGGTTACCAAATATACATAACTTACCCCAGGCCTTTGCCCATTGTGCCTAGGTCAGGGGTCTCAAACTGGTGGCCCTCCAGCTGTTGCGGAACTACAAGTCCCATCATGCCTCGGCCTGTGGGATTCATGCTTGTAACTGTCAGCCTTGTAATGCCTCATGGGAGTTGTAGTTCTGCAACAGCTGGAGGGCCACCAATTTGAGACCCCTGGCCTAGGTCATGGTGATGTCATACTCCTTCCAGCCAAATCCTGGGAAATGCTGAGGATCCCAAATCTCACAAGAATAAGGATCCTCTACTGTGCTAGAGCAGGGGTCTCCAAACTTTCTAAACAGAGGCCAGTTTACTGTCCTTAAGACTTTAAAGGGCCAGACTCTGGCAGTTGAAAGTAGAAAAAGCATTGGCGCCAGTGGGAGCAGACGGTGTATCTTTGGCATTAGGGGGCCTCATTGCTGGTGTCATTGAGAGAAATAGCGCTCCATTGTTGGTGTCAATGGAAGGAATAGTGCCCCATCATTGGTGTCAATGGAAGGAATAGTGCCCATTATTGGTCACAGTGGGAGGAATAGTATCTTGCATCTGTGCTCTAAAGGCCAAATAAAGGCAAGCAAAAAGGCCACATCTAGTCCCCAGGGATGCAGTTTAGAGACCACTGTGCTAGACAGTCATCTTGAAAGATTTTTGCTATTTAGCAGCCTCATATTTTATCCCAGTAAAAATATCTGCTGATATGACAGAAATCTGGTGTGCTCTCAACTTCCTGTTTGGGCTGACAACAAAATGTTTTTACTGCACTGAAATCCAAAGAAATGTTGAAAGCTCTGCCTATCCCTTGCCTCTCTCTGTACCAATCCACATGCATGCACTCATTTTATTTATTTTTTTCATAGCAACACATTGCTGCTGCCTTGACTCCCATGAGCCTGCATGTAGGGAATTGGCTCTTGGGAAAGGTAGTTCTGGGGATTTGCCTACATATGTAGGTTCTGAGCTGCCAGCATCTACCCCTGCAAGAATTTTAGAAAACTGATGATGTCCCGGGGAGTATTAAAAACTGTTTCTTACTAGAGAAACAAATTAAAGGGGAAAAATGACTAGACATACCCTTTAAGTCAACTGTCTCTTAAATTTGCAGGAGTTGGGGCTCTTTCACTCTCTCTGTGGAGTGTGATGCCCTCTGAAAGGCATTTGCTTTTTTAGAGGGCATTTGATAGGTGGTGAAGAGGTATTAAAAACACCTCCTTTCCATCTGATTTAATCTTCTAATGTTGCACTACCATACCGCAATCACACTGCGAACCCATTTAACTCAATGGTCGCGTTTGACAGGCGATATCGATTTCTGCGTAAAGTCATCTTCTGTGTAGTTATGATTGCAATTATAATCTCACGATACACCCTTCTCATTTACAATTTGGTCCTTAGTAGGGGTGCAATGGATTGGCACCGATCCGTGATCCGAACGGGTCACTCCGCTCGGATCGCCACATGCCAGGATCGGAGTGCTCCGCGGTCTCGGCCTTAAGAAAGGCCACGGCTTCAGCCTAGTTTCGGAGCGGCGGCCATTTTGGTGCACCCTGTCGGCGTTTACAATGCGATCACTCCGTCAAATGATGGCTCGATCATTTGTAAACAAACCGCGACGCCGGTTCTTCTTCCCCCTCTCTGTAAAAATCTGTAGAGTGGAGGGGAGAAATCAGATGGCAGCAGCGCTGTGGGCTGCATCTGTAGTGCCCACAGCGCTGCTCTGTGACAATTGCACAGCCATCCCTCCATACCCTGCCAGTACTGTGCCAATACTCTGCCATACCCTGTCAATACTTTGCCATACCTAGCCATACCCTGCAATACTCAACGATACCCAGCCATACTCATCCATGCACAGCCAAGATTACATTGGGGGAGATGACGTGGATATTACAGTGGGGGAGATGTATATTACAGTGGGGAGATTGTGGATATTACAGTGGGCACTATATCTGGTGGTGGAATTTTCACAGGTTTTTGCAAATTCAATTATTATTTGCTGACCCGAAAAATGATCCGAGCCGTGACTCTGATCCGAGGAACGATCCAATCCGGGTGTTTTTTGATCCGTTGCACCCCTAGCCCTTAGTCCCCCAGATATATCAAAAAAATGTTGATTTAACAAACAGGGGTAATGGAAAACCCACAAAAGGAAAAAAATAAGATACAAATAGATCTACCATTGATAATGAACCTGGAAAACAACAGAAAATTCTCTAGTACAAAGTAAAACAGGAAAGCAGATGGGAAACACCTTCCCTGCTTCTACAGCTTAACCAGGTGATATGATGGATGTGTTGGTGGATGTTTGCACAAGTCTTTTTTATCTGACCGATTGTTCCCCGCCTGTTTACTTGCTCACATCTTTTCATAGTACTTTGCCCTTTTGCATTAATAAACTGTTTTCAACAGCAATATCATTAGAGGGATACTTTTGTTTGCTGATCTATAATATATAACTTACTTTTGTCAAATGCTCAGGATGCACGGCTATTCCCACAAACTACTTTTGAACATGTATGTAGAACGGACCCTTATTACTTGGGCTCTCATCTCCTTTATACAATTAGTGCTTATAGCAGAGTTCCACCCAAAAGTGGAAGCTTTGCTGATCTGCTTCCAAATTTGGCACCTTTCGGGGGGAACGGGTACCTGTTTTTGACAGGTATGCTTCCCCACTTCATGGGAGACTACGGGTCCCTCGGAAGTTTGGTCCCTCTTCCTTCTGCTGCCACTGGGCCAGTTAGAAAGCTCAGCGCGCTTTGTGCATGAGTAGTAGGGAACCGGCTGTGAGGCCAAAAGTAACCAAATGAAACTAAGCAAATTTTCCTGTTCTGCACATGTCTAACGACTTTGTAGAGCACAAACAAAACTATCACATCGCTCAAAGCCAAAGTCATAACAAAGTCGCACAGTAAAGTCGCAATGCCCGATTTTTGTGAAAGTGTGAATTGACTCTTAGTTTGCCACAACTAAAAGTTCCAGAAACAATCTGACATAAGAAAATTCCTAAAAAGTTCTTCTCATGTGGTATTACACCCATGCATGCTCACCACCTTGTACCCTCCTACTTGTTTCAGAGGATGTAATCGTCTCTGTACTATGGCACATATTTGGTGGACATGCCCCAAAGTGTGCAGACTCTGGGTCTGCAGGTCTACTCTGATTAATGCAATTTTCCACAAGAATCCTGGGCCTTGTTATACAAACCCATCCTAAAATATCGCCAAGAGCCAGCAGACCTTCATCAATCACATTTTCATTTGCTCTAAACAACCAATAGGAAGGTCTTGTTCATACACCAATTTTTCCTCCATTAATTATAGGAAGATCTAGGAAAACCCTACTCTCTTTTTTTTTTTTTTTAAAACAATACATTTTTATTGATGTATATCCCTACTCTCCGAAATTGAAGAAATTAAATAATAGTAAATTAAAATCTACAACTATGCTGATGCTGAATGATCTACGTACTAAATTCTTGAAAATTTGGCAACCCTGGAAAACATACGGTCACCCTTAGGGGTTTGACACATCGCTGTTAATGCTTTGACTACAATTTTTATATGTTTACAAAGGCGGGTTTCATACCTCTGTGGTGCAAAGTTCTCTACAATACCCCCTTTTATCTCCTTTTTTTTCTCTGTACTTTTCCATTTTGTAACATGTCCTGTCTTTTCTTCTCCTCAGAATTACACATGTATCTATCTATCTACCTCACCCCAGTGTAACCCATACCCTGTTTTGACATTCTGGCATCCTGGCTTGAATGATCATACCAAACACACCATACCTGCCATTTATCCTCACTTATCCACGTTTTGGTATTCCAATACTACATTGTCAGTCCGACTGAAACCTGCGCTCTGTTAGACCCGTGAGTGTTGGGTTGTCTTCCCCCAGATTTTTATTGTATTTAAGTTTTATTGTAATTGTTTGGTCTTTATTACACACAAGCATACTATTAGTACAGTTAAATTCTATACAAGGGTGAGCGCAACATTGTTATTTTATAAATTGTTTTTAATTTATTGCAAATAGTTTTGATCACACAGGAGGTAGTGTTGGAATGTTATCTATCATTTAGCTCTTACTTAGTAATTATTTCCTGGAACTTCCCCAAATTGCTGAAGTACTACTGACCTGATCTTTCTGACGAGATGATCTCATTGTGTGGTTTTTACATACCAGCAGGTTTGTTTCCCTACCCTACTATTTATATCCTGTACTTTGTATAATATTAAAACCAACAAAAAAATGTGCAAAGGAGAGAATCCAACAAGCATAAATCCAACTCAAGAGACCTGGTGTTGTTTTTTTTTTTTACTTTTTCCTCTACAGCAAGGGCGCCCTATCATGTGGCCCATCACCCCCTGCTCTGGGATGGTGATACCAAATGTACTCCACCTTCTGTGACAGCAGCGGCCAACGATAGCCCCCTGGCGGACAGCCAGCAGTACCTGCCAGCCATACCCAGGAAGAAGATTGAGGTCCTTTTTAATTAAGTCAAACAGCAATGGGCATACCTTTTCTCTACACTGCTACAATAGCTACACTGGGCTGCTTTCAAACTGATGTGCAGTACCTGCACTGTGCCATATACTTTTGTTATTACCTGGAGGTTAAGTGTGCTTTCAGAAAGTACACCACACCTGCAAGATATAATAAAATTCTATGGCAGCTAACCTGCAGCAAAGCCACAGGTGCACTGCCTTGCACCCGCGATGCGGGTAAAGCGCAGCACATTAGTGTGAAAGCAGCCTGTCACATGATCAGTCTGATCGGGTCTGCCTGTCTGTTTTTCAGGCGGACCAAACTGAAACCCTCCATTCACCTCTATGGAGCAGCAGATGTAAACAAATTTGTGTCCGTTTACACCCACCTACCTCCAATACGATCTGCAAAAAAAAAAAAAACAACACGGAAGGGGATCTGTCCTCTTTCTGGCGTCCCCTGCTGGCAATCTTGGCTCCTCCTCTTCATGGTGTGACACTATAGGAAACCACTTCCTATGGTGGCACACCTAACTCACTCTTGAGTCAGGCTGTGTGCGTCTGTAGATACACGCAGCCCTACCCCCACTTTATGCTCACAAGATTTGATTGACAGCAGCGGGAGCCAATGTGGGGTGAAGAGGTGATACAAACAATGGGACTTTTTTTTACCTTAAAGCAGGAAATGCATTAAGGTAAAAAAAAAATCCAGTATTTAAAACCACGTTTAATTTTTCTAGAATAGCTTTTTGCCCATTCTTACAGATAATATCTTTAGTGCAATGTACTTGGTCTAATACATGGACTAATATACTGTATGGAATTAGATACAGGTGATGAACAGCTCCAGGTGGCAATCCAACTGCACGGGAAGAGGGTGCTAGCTCTGCATGCAATACTGTGCAAAATAAGAAGTTATGGACAACTGTACTACAATGCAATCACATTTATTGGTGTCCATACAGCCAATGGAGGTAGAAATTTCAGCTTAGCAAACGCTATTCACACCCTAAGGCTGCTTTCACACTGCAGCGGGAGCGGCGTCGGCGGTAAAGTGGCGCTATTTTTAGCGGCGCTTTACCGTCGTTTTAGCGGCGGTGTGCGGGCGCTAGCGGGGTGGTTTTAACCCCCGCTAGCTGCCGAAAAGGGGTTAAACCCGCCCGCAAAGCGCCGCTGCAGCGGCGCTTTGCCGGCGGTATTGCCGCGGTGTCCCATTGATTTCAATGGGTAGGAGCGGTGAATACACCGCTCCTTCACCGCTGCAAAGATGCGGCTAGCAGGACTTTTTTCACCGTCCTGCCAGCGCATCGCTCCAGTGTGAAAGCCGGAGGGCTTTCACACTGGAGTTAAAGGGGCCGGTTTTTTTCAGGCGTTACACAGGCGCTATTTTTAGCGCTGTAACGCCTGAATACCGCCCCAGTGTGAAAGCAGCCTTATTGATGCTTAGTCAGAAAAAAAATTTTTTTGTAGAGTTTTTTTTTCCAGAAAACTGCTTCTTAAAGCTGCTAAAATGCTACTAACAGTTTTTTCTCCTTTTTTTTTTCTCCTTTTTTCAAGTACTGCAAAAACGCTAATAAAATACCTCCTAAAAGCTTCCAAATGCTTCTAAAATGCTACTAGAAGGTGGCGCACAAATGCAATTATCAGCATTTTTCATCCAGCATTGTTTTATAGCTTTTTTTGAGCTTATGAAAAACGCTAGTGTGCATGGAGCCTTAAGGCTATCAAAATATCATTACGTCTGATTCTTTGTCTAGCATTGTTTGATCTTTAGCGTCTAGGAGCAGAAAAAAAAAATAGTTTTTAGAGAGTTTTTCCAGCAGAAAAAAATGTTGAATGCTCCTAACTGCTTCTAAAAGCTACTAACAGGTTTTTTTTTTTTTTTTTTTAAATTCATGTACTGCAAAAACGCTAATATTAAAATGCTCTTACTGCTCCTAACTACTCCTAAAAGCTATTAAAATGCTACTACAAGCTGGCAAACAAGTGCAATTATCAGCAGTTTTTTCTAGCTTTTTTGAGCTTATGAAAAACACTAGTGTGCATGGAGCCTTAAAGGGTATCAAAATCTCATTACATCTGATTTTTATTTTTTTTGTAACACAGATACCTTTCTCTACTTTTCACAAAAGAGAAAGGTTTGATTAATTTACAAAGGCCTATGATTTGTTACTAATGACTCATTCATCATTGTTTCAGCATGGCCCCTAGGCCAAATATTTCTGCAAGCTACAATGAATTAACACAGAGAAACAATATAAATAGATACTTTCTGATCCAGATATTTTCTTTGTATTATTGTTTTTTCGCTGGTGACTGGGGTAAGTATGTGTTTCTGGCACAAATGTAGTATTTGTTGGAGTCAGATGTATAAATGATGCTTCAAGGAGGTGAACATAACTGCATACCATGCGTGTATCCCACCTGCGGGCTGTTTATTTACCTCGTATCTTTCTGCTCATCAATAACATTTAATTGACTGAAGCATTCATCTAGCTTGACCTGAGACACATGAGGTGTGGAGACAGTCACATCTTCACCTGCCTTGTGTGATCAGTAAATAACACCTTACAAACAATACGGGCTATTGGTAATTAGACTAGGCACTTGACAATGTAAACATTTGAAATAGTTTATTAAAGTGGGAATAAACTCCTATGCATAGTTTGTACCTATAGGTAGGACTATAATAAGCTTACCTTTAGGTACTGTACAGCTGGGAGTAAAGACAGCTAAAAAGGTAGAGGGGTTTTTAAACTAGGCGATGGGAGAGGAGGGTCCAGAGGTAGAGATTGTCAGTGTGGAACATATTCCAGAGGGTAGTATTGGGGGCATTAGTGGTAGGTTGACTAAAGCACATAAACACAAGGTAAGTATAGTAACAAGTCCTAGTTGCAATCTTGGAACACCCAATAAGAGGATAACATGTGACAGGTCTAAACTACGTGGCATGTTCACCAAGGCCAGGAGCCTGCCGGACAAGATGGGTGAACTAGAGATACTGTTGTACGAGGAGGATTCAGATTTTGTGGGAATTTCAGAGACCTGGTTCAAAAGCTCTTATGATTGGCTGACAAACATTCAAGGGTATACCCTTTATCGCAAGGATAGAGAAGTTAAAAAAGGGGAGGGGTATGCCTATATATCAATAATAATGTACAAGTGGGACAGCGATGGAGTAGAACACACACAGAGCGACCTCCTGTTATTATTCATCCTAACAGCCATCCTGCATACAAATTAGCCAGTAAAGAAACACTGCCGCAATGTGCACGGACCCCGGGAATGGACTGTGAGTATGTCGCCACCCAAAAGAACAACGGATGCGGTGGACAGGCTGGCGAAATACCACCATCAGGAATAAAGGCCAGCCGGATCAAGATGGAGCCGACATGTGCTCCATTACAGAACACCAGAGCGCAGACACTGCCAAGAATAATGTACAAGTGAATGTGAGAACTGACATTGCTAAGGGAGCTAGGGAGGAGGTGGAATCCTTATGGGTAGAGCTCCAAAGGGATGAAGCGAAGGGGAAAATAATACTGGGAGTATGCTATAGGCCCCCTAACCTAAAGGAGGAAGGGGAGTCAGATCTATCACAATTTGGATTAGCTGCAAGGATGAGAAGTGAAGATTGATCTGAGGATCCCCAGTAAATGTCTTGCAGGACAATTTTATGGGTCAGATGGTAGACCCACCAACTACAAATAAAGCGTTACTGAATCTACTGATTACCAACAATACAGACCTGATCACGGATGTGAAAATACGGGGCAATTTAGGTAACAGCGATCACAGGTCAATTGGCTTTGGTATAAATCACACAAATAGGAAACATAAGGGGAATACAAAGACACTGAAAAAAAGCCAACTTCCCTAAACTATAAACCTTGCTAGAAGGCATAAATTGGGATAAAATCTTAGGAACAAAGAACACGGAGGAGAGATGAGTTTGCTTTAAGAGCATATTAAATAAGGACATTAGCCAATGTATCCCATTGGGTAATAAATGTAAAAGAGCGAACAAAAATCCTGGATGGCTTAACCTTCAAAAAAAGGTGGAGGGATCATCATCAGCATTCAGACTTTATAAAGAATGCGACAAGAAATGTAAGGGTGCAATATGGATGGCTAAGATAGAACATGAAAGACACATAGGAGAGGAGAGCAAAAAAAATCCCAAGAAATTCTTTAAGAAAGTAAACAGTAAAGAAGGGAGGGCAGACTATATTGGCCCCATAAAGAACGAGGAAGGAATCTGGTTACTAAGGATGGGGAGATGGAATCGGGGGGCTTCAGTAACCAAAACTGCAGTATTTATCCTCATGACATATCACAGGAAGCACCCTCATGGTTAACAGAGGACAAAATTAAAATTAGACTTGGGAAACTTAACTATAATAAATCACCGGGACCAGATGGCTTGCACCCAAGGGTACTTAGGGAACTCAGTCAAGTAATTGCCAGATCATTGTTCCTAATTTTTACTAACAGTCTACTGATTGGAATGGTACCAGCTGATTGGAGAAAAGGCAATGTAGCACCAATATTTAAAAAGGGCCCAAAATACATCTCTGGAAATTACAGACCAGTTAGCCTACCATCAATAGTATGTAAACTCTTGGAAGGGATGATAAGGAACTATATACAAGATTTTAGTAATGAGAGCGGTATCATTCGCAGTAATCAGCATGGATTCAATCTATACAAATCTATTAACCTTCTATGAGGAGGTGAGTTGCCATCTAGATAAAGGAAGGCCTGTAGACATGGTGTATCTGGATTTTGCAAAAGCATTTGACACAGTTCCCCATAAATGTTTACTGTACAAAATAAGGTCTGTTGGCATGGACCATAGGGCGAGTACATGGATTGAAAACTGGCTACAAGTGCGAGTTCAGAGGGTGGTGGGGGAGTACTCAGAATGGTCAGGGGTGGGTAGTGGGGTCCCCCGGGGTTCTGTGCTGGTACCAATCATATTTAATTTGTTCATATACGACCTGGAGGATGGGGTAAACAGTTAATTCTCTGTATTTGCGGATGATAATAAGCTAAGAAGTCAATAACTTCTCCGCAGGATGTGGAAACCTTGCAAAAAGATCTGATCAAATTAATGGTGTGGGCAAGTACATGGCAAATGAGGTTCAAATGTAGAAAAATGTAAAATAATGCATTTGGGTGGCAAAAATATGAATGCAATCTATACAGAGACCTGAGGGGGGAATCTAGGATGGAAAAGGACCTGGGGGTCCTAGTAAATGATAGGCTCAGAAATGGCATGCAATGCCAAGCTGCTGCTTACAAAGCAAACAGAATATTGGCATGCATTAAAAAGGGGACCAACTCCAGAGATAAAATGATAATTTCTTCCGCTCTACAAGATTCTGGTCCGGCCGCACCTAGAGTATGTATGTCCAGTTCTGGGCACCAGTCCTCAGGAAGGATGTACTGGAAATGGAGCGAGTACAAAGAAGGGCAAGAAAGCTTATAAAGGGTCTGGAGTGTATTAGTTATTATTAGTATATTAGTTATGAGGAAAGGTTGCGAGCACTGAACTTATTCTCTCTGTAGAAGAGACGCTTGATAGGGAATATGATTTCAATATACAAATACCATACTGGTGACCCCACAAAAGGGATAAAACTTTTTCACAGAAGGGAGTTTAACAAGACCCGTGGCCACTCATTAAAATGAGAAGAAAAGAGGTGTAACCTTAAACTACGCAGAGGGTTCTTTACTGTAAGTGCGGCAGGGATGTGGAATTCCCTTCCGACTTGTGTGCAATCAGCCTGTCAGGTTTTACCCAAATGACCAGTGCCACAGGCTATAGCCAGTAGCACAGATCATTGTGCTCTGATGGCAGGGAAGGCTCCCTTCTGTTAGAATACTGTACCACAGTGGGAGCGATTCAATCATCCACGTTTAGTATGTAGATGTCATCTTCTTTTGTTCAACCAGCTAGTTGAAAACAAAAAAAAAGCATAATGTATGGGCTGCCAAAGCCCTGCATTACTGTTCTGCCTTAAGACTAACAACTACAAGTACCACAAGTCCGATTTTAAGGCTGGGTTCACACTGCTGCGGTGACGAGATCGGATGTGATTCGCACCGCACTGCAAATCACATCCGATCTCTGTGCGATGCGAGTTCAGCCATACAGATAGTATGGCTGAATTTGCATCACATCCGGCCCAAACTCGCACAGGACCCTTTTTTTGGTCCGCAGCAGAATCGGATGGGTGTTCACACCACACGATCCGATTCCTGTCCGAGTTTTCAGATTGCACTGCGATATGCGAACTGATCTGGGGGTGTCATTAACTTTTCATTGACACTCCCAGCAGTTCGCATAGGGCAGTGTGAACTGCCGCCGGGAGGCATGCGATGCGGGAACCCGCAGCGGATTTGCAGCGTTCCCGCATCGCAGCAGTGTGAACCCAGCCTAAGTCCTCTCCAGTCATGTGATCCAGCTCCCCTGTGTCAGGGCAGTGTTGTATTTTGGTTTTGTGCTGCCCTAGGCAAGACTAAAAATCAAAATCTGTCCCACCCTAGCCACTTTAAAATTGTGCACACCTGCGCAAAAGCGACAAAGGTTACACTTTAGATTTAGGCCCCTTTCACACTGGGGCGGTGCGGGCGTTGGCGGTGCAGGCGTTGGCGGCACGGAGCGGCGCCGGTAAAGCGCCGCTATTTTTAGCGGCACTTTACTGTCGTTTTAGCGATGGTATGCAGCCCCTAGCGGGGCAGTTTTAACCCCCACTAGCGGCTGAAAAAAGGTTAAACCCACCCGCAAAGTGCCACTGCAGCGTTTGCCGGCGGTATAGCCACGCTGCCCCATTGATTTCAATGGGTAGGAGCGCTTTAGGAGCGTTGTATTCAGTGCTCCAAAGATGCGGCTAACAGAACTTTTTTCACCGTCCTGCTAGCGCACCACTCCAGTGTGAAAGCACTCCGGCTTTCACACTGCAGTGAAAGGGGCCGTTTTTTTCAGGCGCTATTTTTAGTGCTGTAGCACCTAAAAACCTCCCCAGTGTGAAAGGGGCATTACAGAGCGGGTGCTAGAATTACTGCCCATGATCTGACGTTCATGGTGATACTTCACATGCATGGGACAATCGCTGTTTGCGTGCGTGTGGAACCAACATGCGCTTTTGCCTTTACTTTGCAAGTATAGGAGGACGGGAGCACTTGAAATTTTTTTTTTCAATTATTTATTTGTATACTTGATTTAATTTTTTTTATTGCTGTCACAAGGAATGTAAACATCCTTGTGACAGCAAGGACGTGACAGGTACACCTTATAGAGGGATCAAAGGTCTATAGGACCCCAAATCCCTCCTCTAAGACAAAAAAGAAGGGACTCTCACTGTGTCAAAAACTGTGGCGTGGCCGTCCCATCCCTGTATCTATTTCAAAAAGGAAACCCCCTTATTGGGACTTTGATAGACCACCAACACCACCAAAAGTGCAGATAAGACATATATTTTTATTTTTACAGTACAAAATGATAAAGAGACACTTTTTGTCTGTGTGTCTCTAATATAATATACAGTCAACAAGTACAAGAAAAACATCTATACAAAGACAACTGATACTCTCGTAGGTATCCCAAACGCGACGCATTTCCAGTTTCTGTTGTTACAGAGCTTTATCAGGGTTAGAGAGCAGGAAATAACAATATTGTGGTAATTCCACAGTAAGAAAAAAAAGAGAGATATGAGGAAAAAAAAAACCCCAACAAAAAAAACACATACATGCCCCTGGCATAGACTACTTCAGCAACATATTGGCCTGATACCCACCTTAACAACAGTACATCCACTTCCCTGTGACAAAGAAAAAATTTATATAGAAAACAGGACTACCCACCTGCCCCCCCCCCCCCCAGGAAAAGAAAAAGAGGGGGGTAAAAAGAAAAGTATACATTTTCAAAAAGTGGAAAAACGGTGTCAGAATAAGACATCACTTAGTAAATGTTTCCAGAGATTAAGAAATCTGAATAAAGTTGGATATGGATGCATGCAGGTGTCGAAATCCAGTGTAGCTCAAAGTTCATTGCATTGCTATGAACTTTGAGCTACATCCTCTATTTTGAAATACTTCTAGAGGACTGTGCTGTGAGTCATTTCAGCAAAAGACCCTTAATTGCGGCTAAGTGATCTTGGCACCTTCAAGCGTTCCCATCTTTCATATATGGAGTTGCGCTGTTGTTAAGGTGGGTATCAGGCCAATATGTTGCTGAAGTAGTCTATGCCAGGGGCATGTATGTGTTTTGTTGTTGGGGTTTTTTTTGTTTTGTTTTTGTTTTTTTCCTCATATCTCTCTTTTTTTTATTACTGTAGAATTACCACGATATTGTTATTTCCTGCTCTTTACTCCTGATGAAAGCTCTGTAACAACAGAAACTGGAAACATAGTGGTCTTTGTATAGATGTTTTTCTTGTACTTGTTGACTGTATATTATATTGGAGACACTTTTTGTCTGTGTGTCTCTTTTTATCATTTTGTACTATAAAAATATATCTTATCTGCACTTTTGGTGGTCTATTAAAGTCTCAATAATTCCTTTTTGGAATCAAATCCCTCCTCTGCAATTCTAAATGGCTGCATTTGTAAGTTCCAAGCGCCAATCTAAAAGAATGGTAGTGGTAAAAAAAAAACACTTGTGGGTTTAACCAATCTTGTTTTTCTGTACAATTCTCCTTTAAGGGGGTGTGGCAAGGGGTGTGTCCTATGCCTGCATACTTTTGCTGATAGGTGTCCCTCATTCCCATCTCAAAAAGTTGGGAGGTATGGAAGCCTATTATTATTATACAGGATTTATATAGCGCCAACAGTTTAAGCAGTGCCTTACAAGGATAGACAGTAAAATACAATACACTTTGATACAGTAGGAATCAGAGGGCCCTACTCCTTAGAGCTTACAATCTAAGAGGCCTATAGATGACATCAACACTCCCAGGCATTACCAGCCATTGTCGAGCACTCTCTCCTCTCCCCTGCAGCTGCTGACAAAAATGTTCACATGACCAGCCCAGAGCAGGGAAAAAAAACAAAACAGGCCATGTGTGCCAAATATCCACATTCTAGCAAATCGTGTAAAACTATAAACAGAGTATGTAGTCATGGACCAGTGTGGAGGCTGGTGCTCAATATTTGGGGGGCAGCAAACAAACCTTCCCCCCTCACTCCCCCACGGGAGATGGATGGGAAGGCAGGGGTTTAGAGGCCTTACCGTGAGGAGGAAGATGACACAGATCCAGGGCTGCTGCTCCTCGCCCCAGGAGGATCCGGGAAAAGGCAGGACCTCTCCTCCCGCCGAGGTCTTACCATGGAGGAGGAAGATGACATGGATCCAGGGCTGCTGCTAGAAGGAGGATCCAGGAAGAGCCAGGGCTTCTCCCGCTGAGGCCTTACCGTGAGAAAGATGGCACGGCTCCGATGCTGCTGCTCCTCGCTCCAGGAGGATCTGGGAAAAGCCGGGGCTTCTTCTCCCGGCCAAACAGGAAGTGGGTCCTGAGACCCGATTGGCCAGGAGGAGAATCAGGAAGACCGTAGTGAATTTTTATTCGCTATTGTCACACAACTGGATGGGCTTGGAGTGCAGTCCTCTGCACCCCAAGCCCACCCTTTTTTTTAAATCAGTTAGTTCCTCAGACAAAAAAAAGCCCCATTGAAATGCATAAGTCCGGTGCCCTGCATGGAGATTAGGGGCCAGGCGCATGGATTAGGGGGGCGGCGCCCCTGCGCTCCTTACCGACAGGCCGCACTATAGAGGGAGTACCATAGAAATAACTTTATTATGTACCATTAAAAGGCTAGTACACAACATTAAAAAAAACTTTACGACGAAAAAGTCAGCTGGAGCCCCCACACGATTGAATTGTCCGGCATAATGCAGTCCGGTGGACTAAGTCCGCCGGACAATTCGATCGTGTATACGCGGCATAACTTACACTGGGTTTGGATGGTTCCCCCATTGGAAAGTTGGTCCTTTTATTTTAAGATTATGTGAGAGAGGCAGTGACTTTACCTTTGCTTACTCATTTCTACCTCTATGGGCAACATAAACATGCTATGAGTTCCAGTCTAACCTACTGGCTGATATTACTCTACACTAGATTAGGAGTGGGTTCCCGAAACGCGTTGAGTCCACACATGTGAACTGTAATCAGAATCTTTGCGTGTTGTGAACTCTTATATGAAAAGTAATTTTTAATGTTGTGTAATAGATTTTTAAATAATTGGTAAATAATAAAATAGTTTTTATGTTACTCAGTTGTCCACACGAAGTTCATTACTACATACTCTGTTCATAGTTGTATATATATGTATGTATACATTATATACATCTTTCTTGCACAGGTTAGTCAGCATAGGTGTTAGAATGGGGGAGGGAGTATTTTTTATTTCCACAGCACTTAGCCCTGACAGTCAGCAAGGGGAATCCAACTGAAACCTGCTTCTGTTGCTGTAACAGCAGATTTCCAATTCACCCCAGTCTAGCTAAATATTCAGTATACAAAATACACAAAAATAAGTGATAATATCTCAGATTCTCATCTAGTCTGAACAGCCGTGTATCAAGATAAACCACCTAAAAATTGCCTTGTTGCTGCTAATCAGTTTTTATTTGAAAATGCTCTCCAGTAGAACAAAAAAAAGTTCCCGCTATGCAGAGTTGTAAATGGTGTTTCTGTCCACTCCCTCCTATGTACTTGTATAAAGATGGCCATACACTATGCAATCTGATTGTATATTGTGTTCTTTGTGAGAAGGGTGATCACTGATTGATTTCGATTAACCACTTAAAGATCGCCCATCGCACATATACCGCAGCCCGACGGCTGTGTTGCGCGAAAATAGATAGCGTGGGCACGCACCAGTGGCACAGAGGAGGAGCTGATGCACGTGCCGGGCGGACATCGGCGATCGCGGTAAAGAGAGACTGAACAGGGATCTGCCTATATAAACAAGGCAGATGTCCGTTCTGACAGAGGACAACATGGAGATCTCTGTGTTTTTCCTGTCAGCACCTCCCCCACACTGAGGGAACACAGTTAACCCTTTGATCGCCCCTGATGTTAACCCCTTCCCTGCCAGTGTCATTTATACAGTAATTGTGCATTCTTTTAGCATTGATCATTGTATTGGTGTCACTGGTCCCCAAAAAGTGTCACTTAGGGTCAGATTTGTCCGCCGTATTGTCACAGTCGCCGCTATTACCAGTAAAAACAATTTTAAAAAAATTATTAAAAGTGCAATGGAACTGTTCTAACTGTACCGATTCAAGTCACTCCGACTTAAAAAACGGTTCCTGTAGCTTTTGGGGGAGACTTCAAAGCGACTTGTATTGACTTCCAATCGTTTGCTAAACAAACTATGGAAAAAAAAAAAAAGGTTTTTTTCATTACGGTTATAAAATTTTGTTTTCTCCTTCACCGACAGACATTGAAGAGGCGGCATTGATGAAGTGGCACTAATATGTAGAATTGATGGGCACTGATAGGCGGCTGTGATGGGCATTGACTGGCGGCACTTATAAGGTACTAACAGGTTTTACTACTGGGTACCGATTTGCACTGTCTGGCACTGTGGTGGGCACTAATTGGAACTGATCTGGGCACTGCCATCTGTTTTTTTGTTTTTTGTTAATGGGGCACTGACTGGCAGCTGTGGTAGCACCTCTGATGGGGCTGTGCTGATAATCAATGTGCTTATTATTATCAGCACAGATCCCTCCCCCCCTCTGACAGGGAGAACTGCCGATTGGCTCTCCCTGTCGGCGCAAACTGAGGAATGCCATTTACCGGCACTTCCTGGTTTACATGATGATCAGCTGTGATTGGTCACAGCTGATCATGTGGTAAGTGATCTGAAAGTCGCATTACTTACAGTGCAACTTTGCCAGGGGACTTGCTGGCAACCTTGAGTACTACTTGCTGTGACTTCATTTGTCTTTGAAGCAACTTTCAGGGAATGCCTGTGTAATCTTCCTGTGATGTCAGATCCAAATCACATCAATATAGACAAGGAACCGACTTGGAGGCAACTTCCTTTAAAGTCTATGGGCACAAGTCAGATATAAGTCGCCTTGAAGTAGTACAGGAACCTTTTCTAAAGTCGGAGCGACTTCAGTAGTGCTAATTAAGACACCTCCAATTGACTAACATGAGATGTTACATGTCATGCATCTTGGGGTCTCACAAGTCGGATCCCAAGTCGCGGCAGTGTGAACCGAGCCTTCAAATTTTCTCATCACTGCAGGTGAAAACAAGCATTGATTTGACCTCACTAATGACTTGAAAAATAAATAAATGTTATCACAACAAAAAAATCTCAAACAAAATACTACTAATGTATACCAAGTTTAGGCCCTTGTTCACATTGGAGCGAGATATCACGTGATTTGATGGGTCAAATCGCATGACAAGTTGCACCCTACTGTTGGCAATTGCACTATTCAAATCGGTGCGCCACCGACGCTGCTTGATTAGAAAAAGTAGTAGTTGCACTACTTTTGCCAATTTGGGGTGTGACTTGCATAGACATCAGAAGCCGCACAGATGTCTTCAAAGTCGCACAGACATGCAGATTTGAAATCATGCAATTTCAGGTGAAGTCACTCAATTTATAAGCCACATTCAATGTGAACAAGGGCTAAAGCGAAACTTTACCCAACTTGATAAAAATAATGTTATTTAGCAAAGAACATACATTCCACATTAATAATTATACTACCAAAGTGAGTGTGTGCTGTAAATTGCCTCCAGCATTGTTCCAGATTCTTCTTGCTGGAGGCTGCCATTTTGCTGAAGCCCAGAGCCCTTGAGCAGCATTAAATCTTGTCCGGTGCGATGCGGGAAATTGCAGTTTATTCGCAGGGTTCTCGCATCGCACTAGTGTGAACCGGCACTTACATGGTTATACCTGCAAAAGAGGCCAGCCTGACTAGCAGGACTTAACATCTAGGAGACCCACACCTGTCTGCAGGTAATCTTAGGATGAGCAGTGTATTGGACAAGTTAAAAACCAGTCCCAATCACTATCATTCCTCTCTGGGAGAACATGCACCTGTAGCCCCTTCCAGCACTTTTCTCCCTCTCTCCTTTGACTAATTGGTATCATCTGGACAAGCCAGTGCAATGCCTTAGGCTCTATTATATGGTGGTACATTCCAGTAGATCTAAACTCTAACTGGGTGACATTTAGTTTCCACTGCACACCATAGATGCTTGCCATATTTTTTTGCATCGTTTTAATCCTTTGTTTATCTCAGTGTTGCTGGTCTCCTCTAGCCTTTATGTAGCCACTTCTGGTCTACATGCACCTGCTCCAGCTGCATGTCATTACTCGGGGTAGGCTTCCTGATGCTAACAATGGTGGATCATATTTAATCGTGGCTGTTTCTAGTCTTGACTGAAGGCGCATGTTA
Organism: Lithobates pipiens; assembly: GCF_037356315.1. Lineage (NCBI taxonomy): Eukaryota > Metazoa > Chordata > Amphibia > Anura > Ranidae > Lithobates > Lithobates pipiens. The sequence goes on along the minus strand of NW_027507903.1, from coordinate 550,399,981 downwards.
TAGGAGATTTTCTAAAACTGGAGCACTCAGAACTAGGCGCACCTGTGCATGGTAGCCAATCAGCTTCTTACTTCCGTTTGTTCAATTAAGCTTTAACAATAAAACCTGGAAGCTGATTGATTTCTACCCTGTTTCCCCCAAAAATAAGACCTACAAGGACTTTAACTAGGGCTTATTTGGGGGTAGGGCTTATATTGCAGCCATCCCCAACAATCATGCTAGGTCTTATTTTCGGCGGAAACAGGGTATGCAGAGTTGCACCAGATTTTTGCACTCTCCAGCTTTAGTAAATATCCTGGGTGACAACACTGGAGAGCAATTGGGAGACAGGAACAAAACATTGTCACCCATAACAGGGAGCACCTAACCTTTTATATCATGGCAATCAATTGCATTGTTTTTTGAAAGCTGTAGATTAAAAAAAGAAAAAAAAGAAAATGGCTTTTAGCCTAGGTTCACACGGACAGAGGGAATGAAAAAGTTCAGCTAAACTCATGCAATTTCATTCCAGCGTGTTAGTCCCAAATTCGGGGGGCGATTTCAGAGACATCTGTGCGGGTTGCTGCACAGATGTCTATTGAAATCACACCCCGAAGTTGCCAAAAGTAGTACAGAAGCTACTTTTGGGAATCGGTGCAGCACCTCCGATTTGGGCGGTGCCATTGCCGGCAATAGCCACCGATTTGGCATGCGATTTTTTTATTTTTTTTTGTCAAATCGCTGCAATGTGAACCAAGGCTTAACGCTGCATTTAATCATAAATTCAGGCAGGATTTTTTTTTTATATATATTTGGGAAAGTTTTGAAGCTCCTCAAGTAGCTTTTCATTTTCTAGTTTTACAGCAGGGCTCAATAAATGTAATTTAAATACGGAATTTTCCCATCGGATAGTCAGGTTGTCTGGCATTGTGCTGGGTACCTCCCTTTGGTCATGTGGGATAAGAGCAATTAAAGGCCTCTAATCTTCCTAGAATTGAAAGGGACAAAGTACTGACATCCTCAGAGGACATCAAAGGAGTAGTAGAGGACCCTTCTTCACCTCTTTCTTTTCCATTGTCACAGCTGAGTGGACACAGGGGAGGGGTGGGAGAGCCTGGGGGGCCTCATTAATTGTCATGATGGATGTGTCCTTACCAACACCCTTTCTGCATTTTCCAATCCAAATGGTCCACAGAAACAGGGATGACCTCTGGGGATCATTAATGATGCCATAAAAATGCTAATCCCGCAGTGGAAATTGCCCGTCTGCTTATTAATGCAGGTGAGAATTTATGTTCTGCTGCAGACTATAAGGCTGGATTCACACCTATGCATTTTTTAGTGCTTTTTGCATTTTGCAGATTTGCACTACAGAACGTGTTCCATAGAAAACTATGGTAAATGTATTGTAGTGCAAATCTGCAATGCATAGGTGTGAATCCAGCCTAAGGGCCCATTAACACCTGTGCTTTGCCTTAATGCCCGCACGTTAAACACGTGTTATTGTGCATTTTACATGCGATGTGTTAGGAAGCCCAGTCTTGAATAGGCGACAAAAATGCTGAATGCCATACTTTTCTGAACGCAATGCACCACAGCGATCAGATCGCTCACATCTCCGCACTGTGGTGTCTTACAATCCAAATACACTGCATTGCATTGTTAGTGCCTTGGGGTGCAATTCAATAGCAGCTCAACATACAGCACTGCGGTACATTCCTTGTAATGAATTTATGTTAACCCAAGGTAAGACGTGCATTATTGCAACACACAGATGTGAAAGGGCCTGAACACAAAAGAGTTTTCATTTGAGAAGTATGCAGGTCATACAAAAGATACCTAGTGATAATAAACGGATAAAAAAAATGTGCTATGCTAAAATGTTAAAAGTTTTCCATTTATTTTGCATTTTGAGCAATACATGGAGAGAACCATAAAAAGGCTATGCACATGAAGGCCCTTCAGACTTCTTACACTATCATCTACTTTTATCAAACAAACTGTACATGGCCACTGTTCTGTGGCTATGTACAGCTATGTCATCTCCCTATTCCTGCCTATGAGTCAATACTGCCCTCTAGTGTTTGATTTGATCTCTACAGGATCCAACTCATCAGATCATTATGCAGATTAGAGTTGTGCTTAGAGTGTACCTGTCATATGATTGGTCAAGCTTTGCAATCATATCTAGAGGTGCGTCTCATAAAATTAGAATATCATCAAAACGTTAATTTATTTCAGTAATTCAAAAAGTGAAATATCATATCTTTTTATATAGATGCATTACACACAGAGTGATATATTTCAAGCATCTATTTTAATTTTGATGATTATGGCTTACAGATAGTGAAAACCCAAAATTCTGTATCTCAGAAAATTTGAACATTACATAAGACCAATAAAAAAAAGTTTTTTAATACAGAAACGTTGGCTTACTGAAAAGTATGACCATGTACAGTATAGTATGCATGCAATACTTGGTCAGGCTGCTTTTGCATGAAATACTGCATCAATGCGGCATGGCATGGAGGTGATCAGCCTGTGGCACTGCTGAGGTGTTATGGAAGCCCAGGTTGCTTTGATAGCAGCCCTCAGCTTTTCTGCATTGTTGGGTCTGGTGTTTTTCATCTTCCTCTTGACAATATGGGGTTTAGGTCAGACGAGTTTGCTAACCAATCAAGCACAGTGATATCATTATCATTAAACCAGGTTTTGGTACTTTTGGCAGTATAGGGAGATACCAAGTCCTGCTGGAAAATGAAAGCAGCATCTCCATAAAGCTGGTCAGCAGAGTGAAGCACCAAGTGCTCTAGAATTTCCTGGTAGAGGGCTGCGCTGACTTTGGACTTGATAAAACACAGTGGACCAACACCAGCAGATGACATGGCTCCCCAAATCATCATGGACTGTGGATAATTTTGTATTTAATTTGGAAATCAAGGTCCCAGAGTCTGGAGAGGCACGGAATCCAAGTTGCGTGAGGTGATGTGTGAAGTTTCCACAGTCAGTTATGATTTGGGTAGCCATGTCATCTGCTGGTGTTGGTCCACTGTGTTTTAGCAAGTCCAAAGTCAGCGCAGCCCTCTACCAGGAAATTCTAGAGCACTTCATGCTTCCCTCTGCTGACCAGCTTTATGGAGATCTTGACATAATAATGGATAAACACCACTGGCTCCTCCTAATTCACCGGTAAAAGAAAGATAGGAAGCTCCTTATAGGGTAAAAAATCCTTCAATTTATTTCATTAAAAAAAAAATACTACAATTTCCATGTTTAAAAAAACGCCATTACTTCTGTGTGAATGCATTCAACAGTCCGTTTTCAAAGCTTTGAAGGTATTTACCATCAGCTTGTAGTAATTAATTCAGAGGAGCCAGCGCTATTTATCCATTATTGTCTTTGTGTACATACCCCATCTAGTGGGGATATTCTGAACAGCAGCAGGTCCATACATTTAAGGATATTCCATTGCAAGGCGCGAGTGTCTTTTTCCATACTTATGGAGATACTGATTTCATTTTCCAGCAGGACTTGGCACCTGCTTACTAGCTGTAAGCCATAATCCTCAAAAGTAAAAAGAAAGAAATGCTTGAAATATATCACTCTGTGTGTAATGCATCTATATAAAATATGAGTTTTATTTTTTGAATTACTGAAATAAATGAACGTTTTGATGCTATTCTAATTTTAGGAGATACACCTGTATGTCTGGAGGGCTCTTTTAACAAAAAATGATATAAGTGACACAAATGGCAAAAACAATTAACTGCATTAATGGCCAGCTATGACGTTTTTTCTGACACTGTGGGGTTGATTTACTAAAACTGGAAAGTGCAAAATCTGGTGCGGCTGTGCATGGTAGCCAATCAGCTTCTAACTTCAGCTTGTTTAATTAAGCTTTGACAAAAAAGCCTGCAGGCTGATGGGTTTCTATGCGGAGCTTTAGTAAATCAACCTCCGAGTGCTCATTTGAACCTCTGTGGTTGTTCATCTATTTGTAGGGAGAACACAATAATGGCAATAATCGTATGAAAAATCCAACAGGCCGGTGCCCAAGATTTAAATGGTCTGTGGCTGGCTTTAGAGCTTAGGACCCATCCAAACTGTATTTTCAACACAGGAAAATAGAGTATTTACAATCTGAAAGTATAAGTGATGTTTAATAATGAACTTCTATTATTTTCTCCCTTCCAGTGAAAAAAAAAATACTGTTGATCCTGCCAGAACCCTAAGGAGCTGAATACTTCCTCTTTTCTTTATTTCTGCTGACTGTTATCAGTTATCTCAGTATAAAACACACCCCTTCAGCGCTGGTTCACACTGATGCAGTGCAGGAAACTGCATGTGATTTGCACCACATTCCTGTTCAAATAATAAGATTCTTTTCAGTGCGATTTGAGCCAGTTAATTGTGTACGGTTCACCTGCATGAACCTTTTTTTTTTTTGGCGCACTGGATTGGATTGCATGGGTGTTGACACTCACGAGATCCGATTCAGCCAAATGCACTGCATTTTGTGACCTGTTTTACATTGACAGCAGAAGCGGATCATGGATTGGGATTGTGATGCAGAGCTGGAAACACACAGGAATCGCTGCGAATCCTGTACCGCATCAGTGTTCATCAGGACTCAATGTTATGGAGATGAGGAGATAGATATAGTAGTGTGAGTAAGGTTAGCCATACACATTTAGATTTCTCTCGTTTACCCCAAGGCTGAAGGAGAGAAATCACTAAATTTTACTTCCACACTTGGGTGGTAGCACTTTGGCATCCTTGTCTCGGTTCCAGAAGCCTTGTCACTGAGCAGAACAGAGATACTATTTAGGAGCAGCAGAACACTGAATCTCACCAACACGTCATAAGCTCAAAACAGAGCCATTTGTTGTTCACAGTGCAGACATAGCGTAAGCTTTTTGTTTTCTACATTGTGCACAATAAATGGCTCTGTTACGAGCTTATGATGTGCTGGTGAGATTCAATGTTCTAGATTCCTGGCAAGTGATGCCATCTGCTTTTTTCACTGCAATACCCAAACTATTGTTCCAAAAACCTTATGAGAGAGAGACTAAACAAAACGTTTTTCTTAGATAAAAGCCTCTGATTATTAAGCCTAGTACATCTGGATTGAAGAAAAAAAATCTGACAGCTCAGGTCGGAGCCACGGTACTAACAATTCGATGTTAGTACATCAATTTCCCCTGCTGTTCTATTGTGTTTTGACAGGGGGGTGATCACCTCACCAGAACAGTCCAGTCAATGCTCTCAGCCATTGGCTGAGAGCACTGATTGGGAGTTTGTCGGCAGAACTTTTTCGGTCATGCCCCTTTGACAGAAGCCAGTCCAGCTGCAGTACAACTGGTAGAATCCATAGTGGAGAAGGATCTGGGTGTTCTGGTAAACCAAAAGCTCAATAATAGTATGCAATGCCAAGCTGTGGTTTCCAAAGCAAGCAAAGTCTTTTCTTGTATTAAGAGAGGTATGAACAGGAAAAGGGAGAGGGCAGTTTCTTGCCCCCCTTTTCCTCATGGGAGAGCGGCTGGATCAGCTGTTTCAAGTTCCCCTGCAGAGCCTGTGGCCAGCGGGGAAACAGCTGTTAGTCACATGTTTTTGAGGAGGGGTACAGGTGACCCTTCTTCATGACATGTGAAAAAGCCCGGGAAGAACTGGTTTAAACCAGTTTTCTTGGGGTATTTGGGGCTATATAAAGGGGGTTCCGCTGAGGGGGCTCATTCGCCTCAGAAGAAGAGTTGTGGTGTTCTCTGGGTTTTCCCTGAACAAACAGTCTCTTCTGTGGCAGGAAGATGAGCCTCCTTCAGCGACAGATAGAGTGGGCTGGAGAGGATGGCGGAGAAGCCTGGATTTGCCAGTGCTTAGAATTACCCCGCGCGGCGTGTCAAGAGGCTCCAGTGGGAGCTACACCGCCTGTCAGCTGTTCTGGTCCAGAGGAGAGAGGAAGAGAGCGGCCAGCGGTGGAAGCCCGGGAGCTGTTGCTGTGGGAAGAAGAGGATGCCAAAGCTGTGGAGGAGGAGCCGGCATGTCAGCAAGGAAGCACCGCCCCTGGTCAGTCGAATGGGGCGGCGAAGAGGAAGCGCAACCCCCGCCGGGGCTATTCTCCTACCCCGACGCGCTCTGCTGTTCATAAAAGAGCTGGTCCTTCTCAGGACCATAGCAGAGGGCAGGCGGGTGGGGGAAGGCTTGAAGAGGGTAGGCAGAGCGGCCAGCTGAGCGGAAGAGCTCCATCGAATGATGCGGTGGGCGGAGTCGAAGGCGGTACGGAAGGCGGAGCAACCTCTCTGAGGGAGTGGTCTCCCTCTCCACAGCGTCAGGCATCTCCTAGGCAACTGTCAATGCTGAATATCAGTGAAGCAGGGCCTGATAGTGAGCCTGCTTTACAACAAGGTAGTACAAGTATGAACGATCCTTCTGTTAATGATCTATTGAATAGTGTTATGGAGTTATTAGCAAAAGTGTCTAAGGAATTAGCCATTCAAAAATCAATTTGTCAGCCAGCTATAAATACCATATATACTCGAGTATAGGCCGACCCGAGTATAAGCCGAGGCCCCCAATTTACCCCCAAAAAACTGGGAAACCTATTGACTCGTGTATAAGCCGAGGGTGAGATATGCCTGTCCATCCCTGTGTGTGTGTCCATCCATCCCTGTGTGTGTGTGTGTCCATCCATCCCTGTGTGTGTGTGTGTCCATCCATCCATCCATCCCTGTGTGTGTGTCCATCCATCCATCCATCCCTGTGTGTGTGTGTGTCCATCCATCCATCCATCCATCCCTGTGTGTGTGTCCATCCATCCATCCATCCATCCCTGTGTGTGTATCCATCCATCCGTGTGTGTGTGTGTGTGTGTGTGTGTGTGTGTGGCCTTGTGTGTCCAGCCTACCTGTGTCCCTGAGCCTCCGTCCGGTCCCGAGCCTCCGTCCGGTCCCGTCCCGTCCCGAGCCTCCGTCCGGTCCCGTCCCGTCCCGAGCCTCCGTCCGGTCCCGTCCCGTCCCGAGACTCCGTCCGGTCCCGTCCCGTCCCGAGCCGAGCCTCCGTCCGGTCCCGTCCCAGGATCACCGCTCTTCGTCGGCGCCCATTCCCCTGTTCAAATGCCGCGCCTCCCTGTCTGTGATAGGCGGAACACAATTTCCCAGCAGTCTGTGTTCCGCCTATCACGGACATCCTTTCATCCTCGTCCGTAGTACGAGGATGAGACGATGTCCGTGATAGGCGGAACACAGGCTGCTGGGAAATTCAGTGTTCCGCCTATCACAGGCGAAGGCGGAGCCGGAGGCGCGGCTTTTGAATTATAGAATGGCCGCTGTCTGTCTGCTCGACACGCTGATCGAGCAGGCAGACAGCGATGACTCGAGTATAAGCCGAGGGGGGCACTTTCAGCCTCAAAAAAGAGGCTGAAAATCTCGGCTTATACTCGAGTATATACGGTAATGTTTTAGCTTCTGATGTTTCAGCTATGGGAGTTTGGTCGCCACCTAGTGGCGTTGCTGCTAATGCCGCTCAAGCTTTGCCAATTCGTTTAGAGCAAATTCGTAATATGTCTTATAGCAATGCTAGGTCACAAAACTTGCCAGAAATCTGTTTAAAGGAATCCATGCCCTGTAATATTTCTCCGTTAGGATTTCATTTATCTCCGGTTGTTAAGGAAAAAATTTGGCAAGGGGAATTTTTAGATATTCTTTCACTTCTCCCTTCCGCTAAAGATTTCATTAATAAATCAGAGAAGAAAGAGGATGATGATAGACGTAGACCTGTATCAAAAAACTTTAATAATTGGTTACAAGCATTTTGTATTTTTGCAGGTGTGCTTTGTGAGAAATCGCCTGAGAAAAGTATGGGTTTATTTCAACATTTAGATATTATAATTGAGGCATACAAAAATTTTGGTGGAGTGGCGTTCATCCTAGATTGCACTGGGGAGCTAAGGATGTGGGCCTTTGGCTAAATCTTTTTCTGCCCCAGAGGCAAACGGTGGCAAGGCCAATTTCAGCACCACCAGTTCAAAATGCTTCAGGTTACAAAAGAGGAATTTGTTACAACTTCAACGATAGTCAGTGTAAATGGCCCAATTCATGTAAATACAAGCATGAATGCGCCTTTTGTGCTGGAGAGCACTCAGTCTCAAAATGTTTCAAAAAAAATTTCAGCAACAAATTTGCAATCTGGAAATTTTTCAAAAAGCACACACCAGTGTGCTTTTGCAAAAATGCTCCCGTGGCTTCAGGCGTATCCAGACAAGTTGAAGGCACATCTTCTCATTGAAGGTTTTAGGGATGGTATTTTATTGCCTTTATTTCAAGGTCAGGGTTGTACCATAGTTAAGAATTTTTTTGAATAGTTAAGAATTTCCTCAAGTAGTTTTGGATAAGGTTAATTTTGAAATCTCAGAAGGAAGGGTGGCGGGCCCCTTTTCTTTCCCTCCGTTTGAAAATTTCAGGATTTCTCCTTTAGGTGTAGTTCCAAAAAAAGGAAAAGAATTCTTTTAGATTAATTCATCACTTATCTTTTCCTAAAGGAAATTCCCTTAATGACCAAATTGATGAGCGTATGTCCTCAGTTTCATATGCTTCTTTTGAAGATGCTTTAATAAAATTGAGAATGTTGGGGAAGGGAGCTATTTTAGCAAAGGTGGATGTCAAGTCAGCTTTTCGCTTACTTCCCATTAATCCTTCATCTTTTAATTCCCTTGATTTTTTCTTTAACGGTAACTTTTATTTTGATAAATGTTTACCTATGGGTTGTTCCTTGTCCTGCTTTTATTTTGAGTCTTTCTCTTCATTTTTAGAGTGGGTAGTTTCTGCCGTTTCCGGGTCACAATTTTTAATTCATTATCTAGATGATTTTTTTATTTTTAGGCCCTCAGGATTCTTTTTTTTTTTGTCACAATAAGTTTTATTGAATTGAATGATATGCGTACAATCAATAGTAAGGATTCTTTTAATTGTGCTAACTTATTACAGACATTTTTTGAGGTTTGCAACCATTTTGGTATACCATTGGCTCATGAGAAGACTATTTTGGCCTTCAACTTGTCTGGAATTTCTAGGTATCATTATTGATACTGAGTTAATGGAGTTCAGGTTACCGGAAGAAAAAATTGAGAAGATTAGCTCTTTATTGTTAAAGCTAATCAGGAAGAAAAAAGTCTGCTTAAAGGAGATGCAGTCTCTTTTGGGCCTTCTGGCTTTATCTTCAAGGGTCATGCCAGTGGGTAGGGTATTTTCCAGGAGACTTTACCTCGCTATATCTGGTTTAAAGTCCCCCTTTTCTCATGTGCGATTATCCAGTGATATGAAAGAGGATTTGCTAGTTTGGTTGCAGTTTCTTTCTCATTTCAATGGAAGGGCATTATGGCAGGGGGATTTCATTCTAGATTCGGATTTCCTGCCGCAGGGTCGCATGGCTTTGCCGCAATTTGGCAGAAGCATTGGTGCGCTGAACGTTGGCATGTCTCTTGGGTAGTGAAGAGTTACATTGTTGCACTTGAACTTTGGGGTTCTTTCTTCCAAAATAAAATAATTTTGATACGTACAGATAATAAAGGAGTAATGTATGCTATTAATTGTTTAACATCTAAGTCTCCGCCAGTCATTTTCCTTATGAGATACCTGATTTTTAAATGCTTAAGTTTGAACATATGGTCGAAGGCTGTACACGTACCAGGTAAGGACAATGATTTGGCGGATGCATTGTCTTGTTCACAGATGGAGCGTTTTTTTCAAGCTATTTCCGGTGGCGGATCGAGTGGGACACTCCTGTCCAATCAATTTATGGGACCTGGTTTAAGGCCCATGTCTGTTTATATTATCAATTCTTTGGCACCTTCTACTTGGGCAGGATATCAGTCTGCTTGGTTTATGTATCAAGAATTTTTAAACATATTAGGTGAACCGTTGGGTTCCGTGTCTGAATTACTGTTATTGAAGTTTCTTGGTTCTTTGTTTGAGCAGAATTATTCTTAGTCGTACATACATAAAACCCTGTCGGGAATTTCTTTTTTCTTGAACTTAAATAACATGCCATCTTGCGTGCAGTATTTTTCTATAAAACAAGCTTGAAAAGGTTACAAAAGGAATAATTTTAGGCCTGATTCAAGGAAGCCCATCACTCCTCTAGTACTGGGTGAGCTTTGCTCCGTGACGGATAAAATTTGTTTTTATCATTTTGAATCGGTTCTTTTTCGGGCGGTTTTTTCAGTTATGTTTTTTGTGGCGCTTAGGGTATCTGAGCTGGTTCAAATACACATGTCTGAAGTTGTTATTTTTGAAAGTTCATTAAAATTTTAATTAGCAGATCCAAAACGGATCAGGTAGATAAAGGTAATTGGTTAACATTAGATATGTGTATGAGTACTAGCATTTGCCCGGTGGCTCTGATACGTCAATATTCATCAATTAGGCCTTTGGGGTTTTCTAAGTTTTTCATTCATGAATCGGGGTTACCCCTTACTAAATACCAGTTTTTATGTGTTTTCAGGAGATGTTTGAAGGCCTTAAATTTAGATCAGGAACATTTATCGTCGCATTCTTTTCGGATTGGAGCAGCAACAGAGGCCGCTAGATTGGGTTTTGATGTTATATCTATTAAACAGATTGGTAGATGGAAGTTGGATAGGTATTTGCTTTATATTCGTCCTAACGCAATACTATGATTTATTTCAGGTAACACTCGCATTGTGTGGATGATTGGACACTCCTTCATCTATTGGGCGAATTTGAGAGCTCAGCAACGAGTTTATACTAGCAATTTAGGATTGGATGCTTCTAAATTTAAGATTTTTTGGTGCGGAAAGAGGGGAATGTTATGGTCAGATCTAAATTCTTTTATTTCACAGCTTCTTCTTCATTTTCCCTCTCCGGATATCTTAATTATTCATCTAGGTGGTAATGATATTGGTTACCGTAAAACCTTGGACCTTATTTTTCAGATTAGGGATGATCTACAGAAAATACAGTTATCATTTGCCAATTCAGTAGTGTTTTTTTCAGAAATTGTGCAGAGAATAGGTTGGCTTTCCTATCCTTCTGTACGTCCTTTTGAGAAAATCAGGAAGAGAGTGAATAGGGCAGTATCCAAGTTGCTATCAAGATTGGGAATGCTATCCTTTAGGCACACGGAGCTGGAAGGGGGTATCCCAGGCCTTTTCAGGCAGGATGGCATCCATCCATCTGTCTGATATTGGCTTGGATATTTCCAATGTAGATTTAAGTTATTGTGTTGAGCTGGCCGCGGGTTGGGGTTCTGTGGGCAGTTGGCCTTAGGTCCTCCTGCCCTTTTGGGTATTTTGTGTTGCTGCCTGAGCCGTAGTGACTGGGCTAGCTTTAAGTTTATTAGATGAGTTTTGATGAGTTATGTACATATTTTGAAACCAGTAATAAACAACCGCGGCCTTTATTATCCAAATACCTGTCTGCTTGTCTTATTTCAAGTTAATTGAATAAAATTCCAGCCTGCTGTCCCATGACAGGAAAAGGGAGAGGGCAGTTTCTTGCCCCCCCTTTTCCTCATGGGAGAGCAGCTGGATCAGCTGTTTCAAGTTCCCCCGCAGAGCCTGTGGCCAGCGGGGAAACATCTGTTAGTCACATGTTTTTGAGGAGGGGAACAGGTGACCCCTCTTAATGACATGTGAAAAAGCCCGGGAAGAACTGGTTTAAACCAGTTTTCTTGGGGTATGTGGGGCTATATAAAGGGGGTTCCGCTGAGGGGGCTCAATCGCCTCAGAAGAAGAGCTGTGGTGTTCTCTCCCCTCCCTCCTTCCCTAAAAAATAAAAAAAATAAAAAACTTGCATTTAAATGTATTTTAATTTTGTATGGTATGGTTATGTTAATTTATTTTGTCACGGTTGTTGTTATGTGGTAAGTCACCTTTGCAAAAAAAAAAAGTTAAGTATTGAGTTTGGTAAACAAATTAATAAATATAATTTATATACAGAAATTGAAACAGCAGGGGGGGACAAGTTATTATGGCTTTTTACTTATAGTGTTTCAAGTGTTGGGTATTTTGTGTTGCTGCCTGAGCCGTAGGGACTGGGCTAGCTTTAAGTTTATTGGATGAGTTTTGATGAGTTATGTACATATTTTGAAACCAGTAATAAACAACCGCTGCCTTTATTATCCAAATACCTGTCTGCTTGTCTTATTTCAAGTTATTGAATAAAATTCCAGCCTGCTGTCCCATGGACTCCAGAGACTGAGATATAATTTTGCTCCTGTACAAATCATTAGTAAGACCTCATCTGGAATATGCAGTTCAGTTTTGGACACCAGTTCTCAAAAAGGATATCAGGGAACTGGAGAAAGTGCAAAGAAGGGCAACCAAACTGATAAGAGCAGTCGCGGTTGGTGCTCAATTTTTTTTTGCCGCAAATATACAGAAAAATTCTAAAAAAAAAAACATGCAGCCTCACTGTGCCCATCAATTGCCGCCACTATGCCCATCAATTACCACCACTGTGCCCATCAAACACAGCCACTGTGCCATATCAAATGCTGCCATTGTGCCCCATCAAATGCTGCCACTTACCATATCAAATGCTGCTAGTGTGCCATATCAAATGCTGGCAGTGTGCCCCCTGCCTGCCGTCTGCACTTACCCTGTCTTGGTGGGACAGCTCCTCGATGTCTTCTCCCATCCTCTGCTATGATTGGACTCCTGATTGGACTCCTGGTAGGCATCCAATCACAGCGCCTGTCATTTCAGCCAATCAAGTGATGGGTAACAGATCCGAGTACCTGATCGGCAGAGAGGCGGTTTAGTGTTAAGAAAGCGAATATTCATTCGCTTTTCTAACACAGTTGACGCTAGCAGGTCACCTTTTTTGACGCCTATTAGAGCCTGAAAAGGTGTGGGGCACCTGAATAGGGGGTGACAGCGGCGGCCATAGATGGATTCATGCATTGCATGAATCTATCTATCTATTGGTGATAGAGGGAGTGGCTGGAGAGAGGGGGTGGCGTCCGCCACTGGATAAGAGGCATGGAGGAGCTCAGCTACGAGGAAAGATTAGAGGAACTGAATCTATTCCCTCTTAAGAAGAGGAGATATGATCAACATGTACAAATATATAAGTGGTCCATATAGTGAACTTGATGTTGAATTAATCACTTTAAAGGTTGTATACCGCTGGAACTTTTTATTTTTTTTCCTCCTGCAAGACAAAGGCATAATGTGCTAGTATGCAACGCATGTAAATATCTCCAGACGGCGCACGTTTAGGAGATATTTACAATACCTACAAGTAAGCCTTATTATAGGCCTACCTATAGGTAAAAGACAGCAGAGGAAATTTACTTCCTCTTTAAGGTCATCATAGAGGACAAGGGGGCACACTTTACGTCTGGAGGAAAAACGATTTTATTGCCAAATACGGAAAGGTTTCTTCACAGTAAGCCCTTGTACACACGGTCGGACATTCTGACAACAAAATCCGTCGGATTTTGTCCGAAACTTGTGTTGCGTACACACTGTCGGACAAAGTTGACGGAAAATCCGATCGTTCAGAACGTGATGACGTTATTTCGTTACGACGGGACTACGTTCAGGCTAGTAGCCAATAGATTTGGTCTTGGATTATGTTCTGAGCATTCGTGGCACTTTGTCCGATCGGAATTCTCTACATATGATCGGACAAAGTCCGATCGGATCATGTTGTCGGAAAGTTTTATAGCCAAGCTCTTAAACTTGATCCGGCGGATATTCCGATGGAAACAGTCCAATGGAGCCCACACACTGTCGGATTATCCGACAACACAGTCCGATCGTAACATTTTCCATCGGAATGTCCAACCATGTGTACAAGGGCTAAGCCCTTGTACACACGGTCGGAGAATCCGACGGAATGTGTCCGATCGGACCGTTTTGTCAGATATTCTGACTGTGTGTGGTCTACATCGGACTGTTTCCATTGGAGTATCCAACGGACCAAGTTTTCCAACTTGTTGGTAAAATTTTCCGACAAAATGCTCCGATCGGACATACTCCGATCATGTGTAGAGAATTCCGATCGGACAAAGTGACACGCATGCTCAGATCAAATTCCTACACCAAAGCTATTGGCTATTAGCGTGAACGTAGTCCCGTCGTAACGAAATAACGCAATCACGTCGGATTTTCCGACCACTTTGACCGTGTGTATACAACAGTTTTGGACAAAATCCGTTGGACAAAATCCGACGGATTTGGTTGTCGGAATCTCCGACCGTGTGTACAAGGGCTTAGAGCTGTGAAAATGTGGAATAGATTCTTATAAAAAGCTGGTTCTGACCAGCTCAGTAGATTGCTTTAGAAAAGGCCTGGATTCTTTCCTAAATGTACATAATATAACTAGTTACTAAAATTCATAGCTAAGGTTGATCCAGGGAATATCCAATTGCCTTTTGGGGATCAAGAAGTATTTTTCCCCCCTGCTGGATCATGTTTTGCTGGGGATTTTTGCCTTCCTCTGGATCAACTGTGGGTTTACAGTAGGATTGTGTATATAAGGTTGTATTCGTTTTCCCCACTTTTATTGGTTGAACTAGATGGACGTGTCTTCTTTTCAACCAGACTATGTAAGTACATACAGGCCGCATGTCAGTGACATTCGGCCCATGTGTCCGGGGCTTTAGAGATGAGTTCTCTGTTCGACTCCAACATGAATTCAGACTCAGCTATGCATGTTCAAATGCCACACATAATTTACTGTATAGCAGCAGGTTTTTCTTTCACTACTATTAATATAATAGCTTTCATCTTCCATTGTCCATGGTTGTTAAAGAATGTGGTGGGTGCCAGCACCTCAGCAATCAGTGCAGTCACCAGCCCTATTCATTTACTGTCTGGGAATACCCATTCATGTAAACAAAGAGGCCAGGATAGTTTAACCATTTCAGTACCAGGTACTTTTACCCCCTTCTTGGCAAATTTTCATCTTTCAGCGCTCTCACATTTGACAATGACAATTGTGCAGTCATGCAACACTGTACCTATATAACATTTTTACCAATATTTTCACACAAATTGAGCTTTCTTTTGGTGGTTTTTAATCACCACTGGGTTTTATTTTTGCTAAATAAACGTAAAAAGAAAAAAAATGTTAAATAAATGTTTTTTCTTCAGTTCTGTTATAAAATTTTGCAAATAAATAATCTTTCTTCATAAATTTAGGTCAAACCGTATAAAGTTACATTTCTTTGGTGAAATAACCCAAATCAGTGTATATTTGTGATATATATACACACACAGTATCTAACAAAGGTGAGTATACCCCTCACATTTTTGTAAATATTTAATTATACCTTTTTATGTGACAACACTGAAGAAATGACACTTTGCTACAATGTAAAGTAGTGAGTGTACAGCTTGTATAACAGTGTAAATTTGCTGTCCCCCTCAAAATAACTCAACACACAGCCATTTATGTCTAAACCGCTGGCAACAAAAGTGAGTACACCCCTAAGTGAAAATATCCAAATTGGGCCTAATTAGCCATTTTCCCTCCCCGATGTCACGTGACTCATTAGTGTTACAAGGTCTCAGGTGTGAATGGGCAGCAGGTGTGTTCAATTTTGGTGTTATCGCTCTCACTCTCTCATACCGGTTACTGGAAGTTCAACATGGCACCTCATGGCAAAGAACTCTCTGAGGAATTGAAAAAAAAGAATTGCTGCTCTACATAAAGATGGCCTAGGCTATAAGAAGATTGCCAAGACCCTGAACTGAGCTGCAGCATGGTGGCAAAGACCATACAGCGGTTGACCAGGACAGGTTCCATCAAATTGGTCTGGATGGTTGTAGTCCCAGAAGGAAGCCTCTTCTAAAGATGATGCACAAGAAAGGCTGCAAACACTTTGCTGAAGACAAGTAGACTAAGGACGTGGATTACTGGTACCATGTGCTGTGGTCTGATGAGACCAAGATAAACTTATTTGGTTCAGATGGTGTCAATCATGCGTGGCAGCAACCAGGTGAGGAGTACAAAGACAAGTGTGCCTTGCCTACAGTCAGGACCCTCTTTAATATTGATTGGTCCCTGGTCCAGAATTTTTTTTGGGCCCCTACCCCCCCCCCCCCCTCCATGCAGTTTTGCTCTCCATTTGCTATGAGACATAATACAAAGCAGGAAGACTCAAAATCAGTTTACTGAATCAGATCAGACAACGATTGCGTTTGGTTGCCAGAGGTTATAGTGTATCATTACCACTCACTGACTGGTTGCTAGAGGTTACAGCACATAGTTTCTGCTTGTTGATTGGTTGCTAGAGATTACTGTACATCAATACTGCCCATTGATTGGTTGCTATAGGTTACTGAACACCATGGACAGGGGAGATAAGGGGGCCCATTAATAGACATTAAACTCCTAGGGATCCTAGGACTCTCTGGCTCAGTGGCAGTGCAGACTTTCAAGCATGCCCCTTCACCTCCCCAGTGGGCAACATTTAGTATAGGTGATGGTAGATATGACCTCAAGGGGGCATGATATACATATGAATACCTCCTCTATTTACATATGAATCCTGCCGGTCTGCCTCTATTTACATATGAATGCCATCACGATTTACATGTCAATGTCGGTATTTACATATAAGCAAAGAGTCTGCATCTGTACACAACAATAGGGCAGAGCTGGGCAGCATTAGTAACAGAACTTCACACTGAAATATCAGGACACAACACTGGACTAAAACCTCAAGGAACAAGGGAATTTAAACTGGGATAGTATGAGGCAGCTGCTTTGGGCCCCACAACAATGACAGGGCCCAGGACAGATGCCCCTTTTGCCCTGCCTTAAAAATGTCCCTGCCTACAGTCAAACGTTGTAATGGGCCCTCATAGGTTTGTTAGAGAACTATAGTGAACAAACAGCATCATGAAGTCCAAGGAACACACCAGGCAGGTCAGGAATAAAGTTGTGAGAAGTGTAAAGAACGGTTTGGTTATAAGAAAATATCCCAAGCTTTGAACATCTCACAGAGCACTGTTCAATCCATCATCTGAAAATGGAAAGAGTATGACACAACTGGAAACCTACCAAGACATAGCTGTCCACCTAAACTGACAGGCCAGGCAAGGAGAGCATTGATCAGAGAAGCAGCCAAGAGGACCATGGTAACTCTGGAGGAGCTGCAGAGATCCACAGCTCAAGTGGGAGAATCTGTCCACAGGACAACTATTGGTCGTGCACTCTATATCTGGCTTTTATGGAAGAGTGGCAAGAAGATATTGTTGAAAGAAAGCCAAAAGAAGTCCCATTTTACAGTTTGCGAGAAGCCATGTGGGGGACACAGCAAACGTGGAAGAAGGTGCTCTGGTCAGATCAGACGACTAAAATTGAACTTTTTGGCCTAAAAGCAAATCGCTATGTGTGGCAGAAAACTAACACTGCACATCACCCTGAACACACCATCCCCACTATCAAACATGGTGGTGGCAGCATCGTGTTGTGGGGATGCTTTTCTTCAGCAGGGAAAGGGAAGCTGGTCAGAGTTGATGGGAAGATGGATGGAGCCAAATACAGGACAATCCTAAGACAAAAACTCATTAGAGTCTGCAAAAGACTTGAGACTGGGGCGGAGGTTCACCTTCCGACCCTAAACATACAACCAGAGTTACAATGTTATGGTTTAGATCAAAGCATATTCATGTGTTATGTTGGCCATATACTAAATGAAAAATTGTCCGAAATTCGGCCATTAGACCATTTGTTTGTTTTTTTCGGCCAGTTAATGGGCATAAAATCGATAATCGTTTGGACGTTTTTGAGTCATGCTAATGGAAACCATCCGGCATGTTATTTAATAGGATTTTTCAAAACTTGAATGTTTCACCTTAAGTAGGGCCATCTTAATGAGTGGGCACACCTAGGCTCGGCCCAGGGGCCCCAGTTGCATAGGGGGCCCCTGCACTTTCCCCAAAGAAGTTGCTCCTTGATCCCTCGCTGCCCGGGAATTGGGGGCCCCATGATAGCACTGAGAGTGATGGATACACAAAGGAGGCAGGCTGGCAGTGGTGCGACATGTTGTGCAGAATGATACCTATTTCACACTCAGCAGGGAGGGGCGGGGCCGGAGCACCAGTGATGCTCTGACCCCGCCTCATGCAGCTTGAATGTTTGGGATTCGGAGGCCGTGGGGTAGGAGCTGGAGTGGGAGCTGCTGAGTCGGCAGCATTGAGAGCCCACCCGCGGAAGTGGCATTGTGGATGGTGTCATGGTGAGCCCAGATGTCCAGCACTGTTTGCACCGAAGGGCTTGGAATGCTCTTAGGAATGCTCCCTCCTCCACTCCTCCTTCTGCCTGCATGACTTGATTGGTCCTTGTCACAGTGCTGGAGGTGGGCACGTAGTCAAAAGTTCACATGCACTGTATCTCCACTGGAAAAGGGAGTTCTACATGGATGGAATAATGGTGCTGGGGGTTATCTAGGGTGTATGAGGGACAACAATGCTCAGGGGGTAGCAATGCTTGGGGTATCTTGGGTGGCTATAGTGCTAGAGGTATCAGGGATGAAGAAAGGCCACAGTGTAGGGGGTATCAGGAATGTAGTGGGGTCACAATGCAAGGGGTATGTTATGGTATATGGTAACAGTGCTGGGGGGATATCTGGGATGTAGAGGGGTCTGAGTGCTGGGGGGATATCTGGGGTGTAGAGGGGTCACAGTGCTGGGGGGGATATTTGGGGTCTAGAGGGGTCATAGTGCTTGGGGAATATCTGGGGTGTAGATTCGTCTGAGTGCTGGGGGGATATCTGGGGTGTAGAGGGGTCAGAGTGCTGGGGGAATATGAGGGATGTCGAGGCGTCAGTGTCCTGGGGGGATATCTGGGGTGTAGAAGGGTCAGAGTGCTGGGGGATATCTAGGGTGTAGAGGGGTCAGAGTGCTGGGGGGGGTATCTGGGGTGCTGGGGGATATCTAGGGTGTAGAGGGCTCAGAGTGCTGAGGGGATATCTAGGGTGTAGAGGGGTCACAGTGCTGGGGAGTTATTTATTTGGGGTTGAGAATCCAGGGGTGTGGAGGTGGTAACAGGATAACAACGGTATGGGGAAACGTGGTGTGTGTGTGTGTGTGTGTGTGTGTGTGTGTGGGGGGGGGGGGGGGGGGTTGGTTGGAGATAAGAGTGCTGGATGTATATAAGATGTAGAGGGGTTACAATGTTGGGTGTATCTGAGACCCTGTCAGGCTGGATGGTTCCTCATGATTTTTCACTGTTTCTTTGCTGTACAGTATGATTTTTCATGTAGTGTTAAAGCGGAGCTTTACCCAAAAGGGGAATCTCCGCTTGTCTGCCTCTTACCTGCTTGATGTTTGTTTACCTCCTCTGTCTCCATTGTAGAGGCCCCATAGCATTACTTTGCCCAGGGCCCCATGATGCTATTAAGGTGGTCCTGACCTTAAGCTGCTACCTGTCAGAATTTCAAAAACATTTTTTTGTATTGGCACATGTACCTCAGGGGAGTATCCTGAAGAAGCCTCTATTTTCTCAGGACCCATGTTCCCAGAGCCCACAACTCTGTAAACAGCACCATGCTCTCTGAAAAACCCGGGATAAAAAGGGGAAATTTATTGTGACAATGTATACAGTACTGTGCAAAAGTTTTAGGCAGTTGTGAAAAAATGCTATAAAGTAAGAATGCTTTCAGAAATATATATTTAATAGCTTATTGTTTTAAATTTACAAAATGCAAAGTGAGAAAACAGAAGAAAAATCTAAATCAAATCAATATTTGGTGTGACCACCCTTTGGCTTCAAAACAGCATCAATTCTTCTAGGTACACTTGCACACCGTTTTTGAAGGAACTCAACCCAGGTAGGTTGTTCCAAACATCTTGGAGACCTAACCACAGATCTTCTGTGGATGTAAGCTGCCTCAAATCCTTCTGTCCCTTCATGTAATACCAGATATACTCAATGTTGGGATCAGGGCTCTGCGGGGGCCCAATCATCACTTCTAGGACTTCTTGTTGTTCTTTGCTCTGAAGATGGTGCTTTTTGCTGTGTGTTGTAGTCATTGTCCTGGTCCTCCAATCATACTGGTATGTGTAGTTCTATTGCCAATCTAATACAGGCACAGTCTGTCTAGGGACTATGTGTCCCACAAGTTATAGTTGACCCCAGCAGGCTCTGTCCTTCCCACAATCCACAGCAGCTCAGTTTCCTCTTCCTTTCTGCGATGCCAGGTGGTGTGTGGGGCTTTCCTCCAGCTCTCTATGTGGCTGCATATAGTCCTGAAAAGCTTGAGCTTATTTTTAACCTCTTGCCGACTGGCTCACGCAGATATACGTCGGCGGAAGGGCACGTACAGGCATATTAACGTACCTGTACATTGCCCTTGAAGACATGGCATTGTGGGCGAGCGTGCGCCACCACAAGCTCCGTGAGTGGGATCGCGGGTCCTGCGGACTTGAAGTCCGCGGGGATACCCGCAATCGTCTCACGAAGAGGAAGAATGGGGAAATGCTGAAGTAAACAAGCATTTCCCCATTCTTCCTAGTGACTTCCTAGAGGCTGTGGTACTTCAACAAACTGAGGTTTCTGGACAACCAGACTGAAGCCAGGGAATCTCTTTCAACCCTTCCCTGCAGCCTGCCCTCCACCCTTCCCTCCACCCCAGCAGAGGCTTCCCAGGAACAACCTGGGCCTTGCATCCTGTAAGAAGTTAATGATGTTAACTAGATGTTATTGCTTACAAATCAATGATTTTATACCAAAAATTATGTATACATATCACTAGACAATAGTGGCCAATGGTCTCAAGGACATATAGCTAATCCTTGTTGTCTATATTTCTTTGATCTCAGTTTTATTAGAACAAGCCAGGTAAAACTACAAAATAACAGAAATAGACTTCAATAGGTACAATATTGCACACAATACAGCATACATTGCGGAAACAACGATATACAATACAGGATGTGATAGTAAAAACATACTTTTTAAGTTCTCTAAGGGGTGATGGAGATAGGTTGAGTAATACATGTGTTGCTTGCTGAGTATCTTCTCAAAGAATGGTGGCTGCTTCACTTCCTGTGAAGAGTCTATTCAGAACTCCTTGCGTACTAACAACTTCCTTAACTACAGATACAGTGAGTCAAATAAACAGAATAACTGCAGCAATACCAAAAAGGAACGCTAGATGGAGCCTGCACACCACATATGGTTGTCGTATGTAAATTACATATCTTACATATAAATTTAACAACACAGGTACAGATAATCAGCATAGACATCTGGTGGACAGAACAGGCAAAAATGTTGATGACCAGTTTGCAAAATGCTGGGGTCAGAATGATAGTCTTTTCTATTTATTAACATTCAATTTGCAAGTCATGAGCTGAAAATTGTATGTGATTGATGAAGCAAAAACTACAACTATGTCCCTTTTTTTTTTTTACACAGGATGAGCTTAGCCAGGGAGGCCGTGCCAATCGTCAGCCAGAAGGTGGCTGGGCCCAGTAGGAGCCTCACCCAATCCCAGGTGCCTCCCCTCTGCCTTACCACCAAAAGGCCCAGGAAGGGGACAATGATGGAGGACGCAGCACTGGGCCTCATTAGGGAAGCCAGCCATTTCCTCAGGAGCTCTCCCCAATGCTGAAGAGGCCTATGGCTGCTATCTAGCCACCATGTTCCTGGAATTGGAGAAGGGACAACGCCTCCTCTGTGAGGGATTTATTTCTGATGCCCTTCAGAAGGGGTTGAGGGGCCAGCTGACTGAGAACAGCCACATATGTGAGCTCACCCATCCTCCTCCTCCTGCCACAAGCCCACCACCAGAGCCACAGCCTCCAAAGAAGGCTGCAGGGAAGGCTGTAGGGAAGTCTGCAGGGAAAAGAAGAAAGTGATGGCCTGGGTTCAGTCTGGTCTGACAGAAGACCAGACTGTTGTAATACCACAAACTGGGGACAGATATGTCATATGCTGCTGGTCCTGATCTCTGGGATTCCTGGACCAGATTGTGCTCCCTATTATATGGACTCCTCAAGCTATCAATTTTCTTTTCCACAGACTTGTTGATGTGTGTCCTGGGGGACAAAAAGCTTCGCAAGTTCCAAAAGTTTGTCCAGCGTTGACTTTGACCTCTTTATTTTGTTACCCAGAATAAATGGATGTTTTCTTTGTACAAATTACTTTCCTGTGTGTTTTTCTTCAAAATGACAGTTTGTTTGTGAGTAGGCAGGTAAATTTCAAAAAGACAATGTCAAATTAACAAGGGACACCAACTTCCTTGAGGTTAGTAAAAAAATATAAGATAATAATGTTATTATGGTAACTTGACACTCCAAAAAACTAATTATATGGAGATCACTAGAAAATAACTGTTTAAGTAATCGTAAAATAAATCTTGATGAAATAAAAAATTATAAAAGATGAGTATAAAAAATAATTGTAAACATTATTATGGAGATCAGGCTTTTAAAAATTATAATATTAGTCATGAGATGAGGATAAATAATCAAGAAAGAAGTTTGTGAGAACTCTGTGAATATGAGCAGCAAAAAAACTTCATTCTTCCAGCAATCTAAAGAAGAAAAGAATGCGCTGCATTAAGATCACAGATTTAGGGGCTGGCAACTGCGCGGTGCTGGTTCACACTCGCGGGATGACGTAGGGACACTCTAGCGGGAGGGAGGGGTCACGAGGAGGCTTGGTAGGAGAAGGCGCGCAGAAGGGAAGTAAAGAGCGGAAATATGCCGGAGGGTGAGAGGCTCCGGCAGATTAAAGATACTGCCGCAGGACGCCACTCCGGAACCTGCCTACCCGCCGGTCGAAGGACAAAGAAACAGCGCTGGTAACAGCAGCCGACACTCCGTCTTCTCCCCCCCCGCCCCCCCCCCCCCACCTCTTTGGAACAGGTGTTTCAGCAGAACGCTGAAAATAACTCACAGGCAACTAAGGAGACCCGGAGGAAGACTAACGAGTGTAACAGATAAGTGCTGCAGATCTCTGCAAGTCATAGCTGTTTAAATAA
Organism: Lithobates pipiens; assembly: GCF_037356315.1. NCBI lineage: Eukaryota > Metazoa > Chordata > Amphibia > Anura > Ranidae > Lithobates > Lithobates pipiens. Next base: position 550,377,040 of record NW_027507903.1, on the reverse strand, counting down.
TAAGATCATGTTTAAATACCCATGGTTAAAACTGGAGTAAGAATAAAGGGGCAGCATGAATGGTGATATAAGCTCTTCCAGGGATATATAATTCAGATTAATGCTGTGTTTAATGCTGGGACTGTCTGTAAATAGATATCAGGCACTAGGTTGTAACGAAGGAAACGCAGGGGGAAATTGTCTGAAAATACATACTTATTTAAAGCGGTCAGCGGGAATGATATAAGTATGATATAAATGAATGAACACCCCCTTAACCGCTCATTTGCAGATTACTAATGCGGATTTCTAAACAAAGTGACCTGAAGACAATATTAGGAATTTTTCCTGGAAAGAAATGGATTGTAGCCCTTTATAGTTATTTATGATTGCTCACCTACCAATATATGAGTTACTGTACAAGATTGCCGGGTAACACAGTAACAACTTGCAGGAATCTGCATGAAGGATACCATATGTATGGATAATCACCCTGTTGCCCCCATGCAGCCTAGCGGGAGTCTATCATAGTAAATATGACTACATACACTGTATATGTCCTTATATAACTCGACGGTCGGTAAACTAGAGGTAACAGACCAGAAGAGGGAAAGATATAACAGCTGGGGAAATCCATTATTAACCTATAAATTAAATCCCATGGTATGGGACCTACATGTGTGTATTAAGCGAATAGGGATTGAGGACAATGACGCGGAATAGACAAGTCTGATCGCTGCACTATACACCTCTTTACTGACTCTTTTTATACATTTGTTCAGAAATTATTTCTCACTGACTGATTATAAATAAGGAGGAGTAAGGGCCGGTTCACACAGGGGGCGACACGAGGCGACACGACTTGCCGTGCCGCGACCTGACAAGTCGCCCCCGTTCTGTACAATGGAACCGTTCTAAGAGGAGCGACTCGAGTCGCTCCGACTCAGAAAAAAGGTTCCTGTACTACTTTTGGGCGACCTCCGGGCGACTTGCATTGACTTCTATACAGAAGTCATTTGCAAGTCGCCGCTGAGGTCGCGGCAGGTCGCGGCGAGGCAAGTCGTGTCGCCTCGCATCGCCCCCTGTGTGAACCGAGCCTGACAGTGAGAGAATAACAAGATTGACATATTTACTGGAAAAAAACTCTCAGCTATGTATAAGGTGTACCACTCTGGTGGATATATATAAGAGGCTGTTCGGTGGGTAAGTAGCCGGGAAAAAGTGGAACAACTCCCAACCAGAAAAGTAAAGCGGTTGTGGGTAAATTTTCTTTTTTGTCGGGGAAGGGAGTCCCTGCTGAAAATTCCCTGCCGTGAAGAGAGGACACGAGGAGATCAGCAAACTGGGGAGACGACCACGTGAAACAAAAAAAAAAAAGCAACATGAGTAGAGCCTCAAAGCAAACCGCCAAGGGGGAGGCCTTAAGACCCCAAAAAATACCACCACTGAAAGTACCATAAAACAATATATGACCCAAGGAGCTAGTCCGAGAGGTGGAGGGAAGGAAAAGGCGCCTCCTAATCATGGGAAAAACAGGGGGACGGAAAAAACAATAGGGGAAACCCTGGATCAATCTAGAGATGAACTGACAACGGAGAGCGAATTGGAACTAAGTAAAAGTGAAGATCAAAGGATGGACGAATTGGGAATAACAAAAGGGACTATGAGGGAGATGCTCCTAAAATTGGAGAACTCTATAAAATCAGATATCAGTATGTTAAGAAGTGATCTAGGATATTTGTTAACGAGAGTCGAAGCAGTGGAAGAAAGAACTAATATACAAGTGCAGAAGCTAAACAAAGTACAGGCACAAGTCAAGTTAGTTTTCCAGAACCAGAGAAGAATTCTCTATCGACTCGAAGATCAAGAAAACAGAAATAGAAGGCAAAATCTGAGAATACGATATGTCCCAGAGAACAAAAAAGAAGAGTTAAGGGACATTATGAAAGACATATTTCGCCCTATACTAGATAATGGAGAGGAGGCATTCCCCAGGATAGAGAGGGTACATCGGGTTCCCGGACCTAGCACCTGAGACCTTATCTAGAAAACGTCTCTTAAAACCCCTGCTGGAACAGATGAGAGCACAGAACATCAGATACAGATGGGGTTTCCCAGCTTGCCTGCTAGCATTTAAAGATGGAAGAACAGCCAAATTAAGTTTCCCTGAAGAGTTAGGAGAATTCTGTGAGAAACTGGAGATTCAAACCCCAACTTTACCCGGCTGGACAGACGGGTTTGAAGAAATATCCTGAGAACATGACTGTTAAAACAAAGGAGGAAGAGACAAAAATCTTCGGGGGGACGGGAGGAGGGATGGAGACGGGAGGGGATTGTATGATAATTAGGCCGGATGGGGGGCAGTCCCAGTCCCCCCCTCTTTTCTTTCGGAAATACATCTAAGGAGGGAGGGAATGGAGGCAAAAGGCGGAACCCCACCTCAGAGCATTAAAGACTTAGAAATGGCCAGAGATTTTAGGCCAATTAATAAGTCGAGGGCCGTATGGTGGCCAAAACAAGGGGGGAGGGAGGGTGTTGGGGGGATAAGGTGGTGGGAGGGAAGGAGGGGTTTGGGTTGGAGGGGTAGGGAAGGACATGTCAGTAGTGAAACCCTTAAGGTAAAAAAAAGAAAACAAGGTTACAATAGAGATTATGGATAATAAAAAAATGGATTTAAATTTCCTGTCCTATAACGTCAGGGGGCTCAATACAGCAAAAAAGAGGCATCAAATCCTGGTAGAATTAAAACAGTTTAAGGCAGTTGTGTATTTTCTCCAAGAGACGCATATATCACACACGTCAAGGATCAGGCTTTACTCTAATGACCATCCGAGATGGTATTATGGGGATACGATCTCAAAGAGGGCAAGAGGAGTAGCCATAGGATTTGGGAAAGATATCCGCTTCATTGTAGAAAGAAGAGAAACAGACCCCAGAAGGAAGATATTTATTTCTGAAAGGAAAACTGGGAAACATCAGGTATACACTGGCCAATATCTACTCCCCGAATAAAAATCCTATAAAAATTTTTAAGGGAATACTGGCTAAAATACAAGAATTTAAAAGTGGCCATGTAGTTATAATGGGGGATCTGAATGTTTGTTTAGACCCCGGATTAGATAGTACGTCCCGTGCACTGGGAAGGAGTAGCGTCCAATTAAAAAAGTTAATTCAAAACTTAAGTAGAAACCAACTAGTGGATGTATGGAGGGTACAACACCCCAAAATATTTGACTATACGTTTTTCTCCCCGGTGCACGGGACGTACTCCAGGATTGATTACATTTTTGTGGAGCACAGAGCCCTAGAGATGGTATTGGAAACAATCATAGAAATAACAACACAGTCAGATCATGCGCCTATAAAAATGAAAATACAGATTCCCGGACAAAGTAAACATGCCTCTAGGTGGCGGTTAAATGATACACTAATTTAAGATAAGGAAGGGGGTGAAATAGTGAGTAAAGAATTAGAAAAGTACTTTTTGATTAATTAGACCGAGGGAATCTCCGGGCAGGTTCTGTGGGACGCCCACAAGGCGTATATTCGAGGGATCCTGATCGCACGGGGCTCGCAGAAAAAAAAAGAACAGGCAGAAAGGAGCAATAAACTAAGAGAGGAAATTTTTTGAATAGAACAACAACACAAACTGGGTATTGTAGATAAAAACATATATCAGAAATTAATATCCAGAAGAGAAGAACTACGTGGGTTAATGGAACAAGAAACTAAAAAATATTATAACCAACTTAGTAAAGTAAGATACCAAGAAGAAAACAAACCCACTAAATATTTAGCTAAGATGCTCCAAAAGAAAAAAGCCATGAACTATATAGAGAAAATACAAACAGAATTCGGGGACATGGTGTATTCCTCAAAAGAAATAGCCGAATCATTTAAAACATATTACGGGAGACTATATGCGGTAAAAAATAGGTTGACAAGTATAGAAGGGAAATCAAAAGAAATTGATAAATATTTAAACAAGGCGAGACTTCCTAGGATTAGTGAAATTGATAAAGAATATTTAGAAAACCCCATAACGGAAGTAGAAATAAATGAGGCGTTGGCGGAATCAGCTCCTGGGAAAAGCCCCGGACCTGACGGATTGACAATTAGTTACTATAAAAGGTTTAAGAATATCCTGATACCGAAACTCTGTAAGTATATGAACAGGATTGGGACAGAGTACGCCATGAGTAAAGAGGCGCTGTCTGCCTCAATTACGGTCATACGAAAGGAAGGAAAAGATGAGGTGTTAGCAAATAGAATGAAGACAGTAATGAATACACTGGTACACCCGGATCAGGTAGGGTTTGTCCCTGGGAGGGAGGGAAAGGATAATGGGGTGAGAACCTTATTGATTTTATCTCAAAGGAAGAGGACGGAACCCCCGGCCTTATTATTGTCAACGGATGCCCAAAAGGCCTTTGATAGGGTCGATTGGAGATTCATGTTTCAGACAATGGACAAAATGGGCATTGGCCCAAGAATGGTCAAATGGATTAAAACGATGTACTATCACCCTACAGCGACCATAAACATTAATGGGTTGCCTTCCTCTTCCTTTGAGATGGAAAACGGGACTAGACAGGGATGCCCACTGTCGCCCCTTCTTTTTGTGCTCTCGCTGGAACCCCTACTTGCGACGATTAGAAATAACCCGGAAATAATAGGAATCAGGGCGGGGCAGGAGGAACATAAACTTGCAGCATATGCGGACGATGTACTGTTTTATATAAGCAACCCTAAAGATTCACTATCTAGGATAATTAAGGCCCTGGACGATTATGGGAAACTATCAAATTTCAAAATTAATCAAATAAAATCTGAAATCCTTAATATAAACGTAAGTATGCAAGAAGTACAACTAATCCAAGAACAATGTAAATTTAAGTGGACTAAAGACTTGAAATATCTAGGAATAAAACTGGCAAGTACTTTAGATAAGATTTACCACTTAAATTATATCCCTTTATTAAATGAAATAAAAACTGAACTTAGAAGAGTAGGTAACAGACCGATCTCTTGGATAGGTCGAATAAATGTGTTTAAAATGTTTATTCTTCCAAAAATTTTATATAAATTTCAGATGTTGCCGATTGAAATACCCCCCAGTTATTTTATAAAATTTAAATCATTAATGAGCAAATATATATGGAATAATAAAAAACCCAGGATCTCCCATTGTGTATTAAAACAAGAAAAAAGGAGGGGGGACTGGCGGTTCCTGATTTACAATATTATTATCAGGCGGCAGTATTGTCAAGAATTGTCGAATGGGTGAAGGGAAAAAAAAAAGAGGAAAAAAGATGGGTTAATTTAGAATATATATACAGTAAAGCACAACTGAGTAAGATAATATGGAACCCTCCAAAAAATAGAGTATTAGATATAGACACAAATGAGTTGACACGGATTGCACTGAAGATATGGGATAAGGTGTATAAAAGATTAAATGGACACTATAATTCACCGTTGATAACTTTGAAAGATAACGAATATTTTCCCCCGGGTAGAAGGGAGATAGGAGGGAATTGGATAAGACACATAGGGTCACAAATAAAAGACATAATTAATAAAGGGAAACTTCTTTCACATGAAGAGTTAGTACACATGGGATTTAAGAGAAGTGATAGGTGGCGCTATCTCCAGCTGACCCATTTCATAGAAAAACTACCTCAGCCAATTAGATCTGAAGATGAACTGACAGGGTTGGAACAATTATGTATAGCCGACAGAGTTAAGGGTACAATCTCAAAGCTGTATGGGTTGCTGATGTTGGCCAGCCGGAGAGAGACGCCGCCATATATAAATAAGTGGGAAAGGGAATTGGGGTCACAAAAGGATAAAGAAACAATAAATAAAATATTGAAAATGACACACCGTTTGGCAATAGACAATAAAACAGCCGAGATGAATTACAAACTTATCTCCCGATGGTATAACACCCCGGATAAGACATCCAAATACCAACAGGGAGGGACCGCCGAGTGCTGGCGGGGCTGCGGAATAACAGGAACTATGACACATATTTGGTGGGAGTGTGCCAAAATTAAGACATATTGGGAAAAGATCCTCCAAATGATAAAGGAAATAACTCAAATAACATTGAAATTTGATCCCTGGATAGTACTCTTTCATGGCACAGAGGGAGGGGTTAAACAATATCAGGACACAATCATCCCGCATCTTTTAAATGCAGCGAAAAAACTGATTCCCAAAAAATGGCAGGAGGTTGAATGTCCAACAACATGGGAGTGGGTAGATGCGGTAGAGGAAATATTTAATTTGGAAAGCCTGAGTCTGAGAGAAGAAGAGGAAAGGGCATAAAAAAATGGAGTGGTTGGAAAGAATTTAAGCGAGACTGGAGCTATTCCGCACAATTAAGACCATAAAGATTAAGTTAAGAGGGAATTATTCGGTGTAGGGACACTACTGACATGGGGGTAGGGGGGGAGGGGGGAGGTTGGAGTCAAAATTTATTAAATAACAGGAGTAGGATGAAAGAATAGTTTAAAGAATATGAAATAAAAGTTATATAAATATTCCTTTTAATTATAAAAGTAATTAATAATAAAATAGCCACAATGATGTGAAGATTAATAATAAGAGACAGTGATGAACATTAAGTTGATTTATAGTCTCTGGTGAAGATTCGCTGATGTGGCTTTAAAAAATAAATAAATAAATAAATTAATTAATAAAAAAAAAAAAAAAAGATCACAAATTTAGCAGCATGAGGCATGTGCTAGTTCCAATACGAACGCTAGTTTTACCACAACGAGGGCTTCCGTCTCATACTTGCTTCAGAGCATGCGTCATTTTTGGTCTGTCGGAACAGCATACAGACGAACGGTTTTCCAGATAGGAATTGGTATTTCTAGGTCAGTCAGAATTTTCGTTAAAAAAAAAAAAGTCCAAACACGATCGGAATATACGATGAAAAGCTTCCATCTGACATTCCGCTCGTGTGTACACAGCATTAGAACACATCCCTAGGACACATTTAACCCCTGCAGTGCCCCCTATTGGTTAAACCCTTCACTGCCAGTCACATTTGCACAGTAATCAGTGCATTTTTAATCATTTTTAATCACACTAATTGCTGTATAAATGTGAATGATTCCAAAAAGTGGCAAAAGTGTTAAATCTGTCCATCATAATGTCGCAGTCACGATAAAAATTGCAAATCGCCGCCATTAATAGTAATAAAAAATTAGTAATAAAAATGCCATAAAACTATCCTCTATTTTGTAGACGCTATAACTTCTGCACAAAGCAATCTATAAATGCTTACTTCGATTTTTTTTTGTAAAAAGAATATGTATCAGCCTAAACTGAGGGAAAAAAAATGGTTTTTTTATATTGCATTTTTTTCAAAATTGTCGCTCTTTTTTGTTAAAAAATAAAGACCACAGAGGTGATCAAATACCACCAAAAGAAAGCTTTATTTGTGGGGAGAAAAGGACGTCAATTTTGTTTGGGAGCCACGTCGCACAATTGTCAGTTAAAGCGACGCAGTGCCAAATCGCAAAAAAAACGCTCCGGTCTTTGGCCAGCCAAATGGTCCGGGGCTGAAGTGTTTAAATGAGTGTAGTGCAGTCTTGCCGTGATTGTGATGCCATTTATCGCAGCAATCGCAGCAAATTGAATCGAAGCTTGTCGCCCAAAAAAGATGGCAGCAAGCTTTGCATGATCCAATCTGGAACCTGAACCTGCGTTTGTGATTGTAGTGCGGTTTGAGCTCGAGGGCAGAATTGCAGCGATCCCAAAATGCCTAGGTGTGAATGGGGCCCGAGAGAAGCAGAGGAAGTCCAGGGCAGCAGCAGAGATAGTATCTCAGTCTCTGCTGCCAGGTAGAGCAGCACTGGGGTCCTACACATTTGTTTAACAATGTCTTGCCTATAGCCTAGAAAATGGCCAGAACTGATTTGTTACATTCGGCTCTCATTGGCTTCAACGGGATTCTTCAACACGCTGTAATGTTTTACAAACCTACCTAGAATTGAACCCAGGTATGATTGACTCATCACTACTGATTAGCAAAAATGATTTACACTTGTGCCATCTCCCCTCATTCTGTAGTGAGAATGTAACACACTTTATTCAGAAATACATTGCTGTTATATTGTATTTACTACTGTATGTTTCATTCATCTGTAGATTAAAGTGCATGAACTTTGATCTGCATACGATGTCAATTAAAGAAAGCCTACCAGTAGAAAAAAAAAACAACCCTTACAGTTAGCTGTAATCAGCCTTAATTAACATCTTCTTTCACCTCTTCCCGTATATAATATACAGTATATATATATATATATATATATATATATATATATATATATATATATATATATATATATATATATATATATTTATGGTGAAGAGCCCTCTGACCGACACGGACAAGGATGATAGACAAGGACAACATAAACTCGCTACCTGAAATGGACCTGAAAGTGTGCCCTGGTCTAACGTACGGTATACCAAAATAAGGGGGCATACCCTAAAATGAAATGAATATGAAATGGGTGAAATGAGTACTCATATGAGGAGTATGCTAGAGTGAAGGCCTGATAAAAGGGGACGGGTGGGCGGGTATCGCGCACCGGAACCGACGAGGAAGATGGGCGGACGGCTGGTTATATACACCACCGGGCTCCTCCCATAATTTCAGGCCACCATACTGGCCTTTCTATTTATGGTGAAGAGCCCTCTGACCGACACGGACAAGGATGATAGACAAGGACAACATAAACTCGCTACCTGAAATGGACCTGAAAGTGTGCCCTGGTCTAACGTACGGTATACCAAAATAAGGGGGCAAAACACTCAGGTAGGGGATGCATTTTATTGAACCAAGATTGTTACTGGGTAAGTTTGACAAAGGCCTGAGCCATCTCAACTTGCGCATTGGGTACATAACGGGCAAAACAGAAGGACTTCCATCTACCCAACTTTTTGATGACGTGGACCGGGACCCCTTGGCGGGAGGCCGTTGAAGCTGCCCCGATGCGAAACGAATGTCCCGAGTAGTGCGCAGGATTGAGGTGAAGGATGCCCAGGAGTATCCTGACATGCTCCATGAACTGGGCTGCGTTGAGAGGTTTGGAGTGAAAGGGGAGAAGTGGGCCAGTCCCTGGTTGATCGGCCAAAAGGGTCAGCAAGCGGGTGAGGACAGCGACCGGACACCAGCGGTTGTGGGTCTTATAGAGATGTATGTCCGTACCTGGGCCAAGCTGCTGTGTCTTTGAGACCGCTAAATGTAGGATGAAATGGTCCTCAAACCTTACTAGATGGTGTTTGCACAGCATACGTGCCGAGGGGCTACTGCAGGTAAACTCGCCTGGCCGCAAGAAGCCGTAGAAGGCCAGGTGTATGGCTGCTTGCAGGACGACACTGACATGGAGACCGAAAGGTGAGGAGGCCAGAATGTCTGACATGTCCCTGAATACTTCGCCCGTGATAGGCAGCCGTTTGATGCTGGAAACCGGCCGACGTTTCTGAATGCCGCGCATGAGTGCCCGGACGGCGTGACAGGTGAATAAGGAGGGCTTAGTAGGGTCCTGGAGGGATGTGAAGTGTTGTACCCCGGCCAAGTACAATCGGATTGTGTTGAACGATAATGCCAAGTCCGAATGGCAGTAGGAAAGGAAGGCAAGGACTTGCTTGACCCGGGAGGTCTCTGTATTGTGGGATGATATGAAGCGAGTAAAGGCCCTCCAGGCCGACTGATAGGCCTTGCGGGTATTGTCTGAGAGGGAGTGATCAATAAGTTGAGTCGCTGCTGACAAGTGCGGGGCTAATCCAATGTCAGTTGAGACCAGTCCGGGATAGCTGCAGAAGTTGGTCCGGCTCCAGGTACCTGATCAAAAAACGAAACAAAGTTAAAGCGGGAGAGGGCATCCGCCGCCTGATTAAATTTGCCGGGGACAAAAGAACAATGAAGGTTGAACTGAAACAATAATGAGAGCTGGGTCAGTCGCCGCAGGAAGGACATAATCTGTAGAGATCTGGACCTGCCTTTATTGACAATCTCCGCAGTGGCCAGGTTATCTGTAGAAAAGACCACCGTCTGGCCTGACCAGCTGCGGCCCCAGGTGTGTGCAGCGGCTACAATGGGATATAGCTCAAACAGGGAGGACGTCTCAGTGAAGCCAGGAATAGCCAGTATCTGTGGAGGCCAGGGGGCTGCGAGCCAGAGGTTGCCAAAAATAGCCGCAAAGCCCGTGGAGGCCGCTGCGTCGGTCACCACCCGAGGTGAAAGGGCGGACACGGAGGGGACGAACAGGGACACTCCGTTCCAGGAGGACAGGAATTCCTCCCACATGGCTAGGTCTGCAATAGCCGCGGAATCCAGGTTGAGTACTTGCTCCGGGTCCTGAGAGTGGGATAATAAGGCCAGCAGGCGTGACACGAACGAGCGCCCCTGGGGGATGATGCGCATAGCAAAATTGAGCATACCAAGGAGGGACTGGAGCTGTCTCTTGGTACAAGTCCTGGCATGAGTAAAGTCCCTCAGGACCGACCTGATGCGGGTCAGTTTATCCGGGGGAAGGCTGGCCTGCATGGTGTTAGTGTCTAGGCAGACCCCGAGAAAGGTGATAGCCTGCGACGGACCCTCCACCTTGTGCTCCGCAATGGGGACATTAAGGTTGCTGAAGACTCCCCTCAACTTAGCCAGATCTTGTGGGGGAGAGCCGGGCGGCTCTATCAGCAGGAAGTCATCCAGATAATGAATGACTTCCCGACACTGGGCTACATGTAACAAGATCCAAGCAAGAGCCTGTGCGAAGGTGTCGAAGAGCCAAGGACTACTCTTGGACCCGAACGTGAGCTTAGTGGCAAAGTAGTACTGCTGCCTCCACTTGATTCCATGCCAGCACCAGAGGGAAGGATGGATAGGAAGAAGTTTAAAAGCATTTGAGATGTCGGCCTTGGAGAGCCAGGTACCTGTGCCTGTCTTAAGAATGGCCTGGATGGCCATGTCTACTGATGCATATTTAAGGGAGAACTCCTCAGAGGGAATAAGGGAATTGAGACTGGGGACCGTAGAGGAATGAGGCGCTGACAAATCATAAACCAATCTGAGTTTATTAGAGAACTTGCCCTTGACAAGCCCAATAGGGCTGACTCGCCAGGTGACGAATGGGGGCTGTACGAAAGGGCCGATGACAAAGTCCTGATCTAGTTCAGATTGCAGCAGTTGGTCGATGGCTAGCTCATCCGTGGCTGCTGAGCGGAGGTTCTGGCACTCGTGTGTGACGTGAGGAAGAGAGATGAGTCCAGTGTGAAAGCCTTCCGTGAAGCCCTGGACGAGGAAGGTGGACAGTGAGGGGGTAGGGTGGCTGGATAGGTAGACGCTAAGCCACGACACATTGAGCCGGCTTAGTCAGGACCTTTTGAGCTGCTTGATCTCGCACATGAGCCGGGGGTGAGCTCTATGACATTGGGTGCACACATGGAGCAGCCTACACTGGCTGAAATTACACGACCCACTGTTATAATTATTGCAGATCGAAGCACCGCCCATGGTCTTAACTGGGCGCCCTAGCTTATCGGTCTGTGGCGGGCGAGCTGGCACTTGCAGGCCCTGAGCGGCCCCCGAGGTAGATGGGCCGACGAAGGGCGGGGCTGCCACTGAGGTAGCGCACCAGGCCGCAGTATGTGTTGCTGACTGGCAGATTGTACACAGAGGGGACCGAAGCCCCGCGAAGTGGCGGCAGAACAGTTCTGTGTCCATGGTGCTCCAATCCGTAGGGGTCTGGAACTGGGAAAGCCTGGCGGCTGCTTTAGCGGAGAAGGATCGGTGGTAGTCATAAAAAGAAGATCCGCCGTATTTGTAGCCCAGGTCAACTACCACATGGAGGTACCGATCCAGCTCCTCCCTCCTGCCAGGGGAGGCTGAGCAAATGATGTCCCTCATCATGCCAAAAGCTAAGGTAAACTCAGTAACTGAGAGCTTCCTATCTAATCTAGAGTCCTTAGCTTTGAGGACCACTGATACGTCCCCCCAAGTATAGGCCTTATTCTCTGCCAGCTCATGAATTGAGATCAGCAGGGAAGCCAAATTGACGTCCTTTCCCTCTAAGATGTCCTTCCTGATGTTTGCTGACACCATATGAGATGGGTACACTATCGGTGCAGCTCCGGGGATACCTGCAGGAGGGCTCACAACTGGTAGGGATGCTGGTACAGGCGGAGAAACAGAGGGTTGGGTCTCGAGGAGGGCTACTCGGCCCTGCAGATCTGTCATCGAGGTCGTGATGGATGACACCAGGGTGTGGAGCTGGGAGATAGAAGAGGCGATGGAGCCTAAGGAGGCCTGCTGAGTAGAAGCCTCCACCGCCGCGGGAGGAGGAAACAGGAGCCGGAAAAGCTCTGCCTTTCTGGCTGTTGCTGGAAAGGGGACACCCCTGCGTCTTAGCTCGGCTGTTAGCCTGGGAATGGTCCAAGCTCTGAAGGCCCTTTGGCTGCCATTCTCTGAACCGGATGGAGACAATGGAGCCGTGAGGTCCTCGCTGCCGGCCTGGGACATGGTGGCGGAAATTGGGTCTGACGAGGCCACAAGCCCTCTGATGCGATTCTTTCTCCTAATACGGACCTATAAGGGGTGAGATGGATTACAACTGGTTGGAGACTCCTAAAGAAATACCTGTTTCAAAGAAGGCAGCTTTGCTGAAGGGCATTTCCCCGCTAGATGATTATGCTTACCTAAGAAGGCACCGTCTGACCAGGTGCAGGCTGGACCTACTGAACTCGACTGACCTGAGGAGATGAAGGTGAAGTTTGTTTGAGACTCCCACCTGACGAAGGCTAGCTAACAGTGGAAGTGAGACGTCACACACGAGATAAACGACACCAAAGAAGGAAATAAATTTTCCTCTTTCCCACCCCCCTGAATCGCCCCCCCCTTTTTTTATTTTTCTCTTTTTCCCCTTTTTTTTTTTTTTTTTTTTTTCCCCCCCCTTTTTTTTTTTTTTTTTTTTTTTTAGTGAAATGAGGCTGATGAGCAAGGCCCCCCGATAAGAATCCAACGTTGAAGAATCAACTGGACTAGAAGCGGGAAGTAATACGTGACCGTGAAATGAGTGAATCTGCCATGACAGAGATCCGAATCGCCATGCCACAAACTTGCGACCGAGCACGAAACGGAACCTGGAGCATGTACTGAAATGAGGCCAGTCCTGGGGCACGCCGGAACGAATTTGGTCCATGAACATGACTATTCGTACCGGAACGTGATAGGTGAAATGAAATGAAGCCCATGACAAAGACTGGAATCAGACGACGAGCCCAAGCACCTAACAAATGAATCCCATCTTTGGAGCATGTACTGAAATGAGGCGTAGCAGCTGGGCACACCGGAACGAATCGGTGCATCAAATAAATGCAACGAGATTCGAATCGGAGTGTAATAAGTGACAGAAATGATATCCCATGACAGAGACAAGATTCAACGACTGGACTGACGGTAGCAAATAATGAATCCGTCTCTGGCGCATGTACTGAAATGAGGCGTAGCAGCTGGGCACGCCAGAACGAATCGGTGCATAGTAACATGCGACAGGATTCGAATTGGAGTGTAATAAGTGACAGAAATGATATCCCATGACAGAGACAAGATTCAACGAGTGGACCGATGGTAGCAAATAATGAATCCGTCTCTGGCGCATGTACTGAAATGAGGCCATTCCTGGGGCACGCCGAGACGAATTGGTCCATGAACATGACTATTCGTACCGGAACGTGATAGGTGAAATGAAATGAAACCCATGACAAAGACTGGAATCAGAAGACGAGCCCATGCACCTAACAAATGAATCCCGTCTTTGGAGCATGTACTGAAATGAGGCGTAGCAGCTGGGCGCACCAGGACGAATCGGTGCATAGAGGAATGCGGCAGGATTCGAATTGGAGCGTAATAAGTGACAGAAATGATATGCCATGACAAAGACAAGAATCAGGGACCGAGCGTGAACCTGCAAGTGATTCAGTCTCTGGAGCATGTACAGAAATGAGGCCGAACCCTGGGGCACTTCAAAGCGAATCGGTGCACCAGCGGTGCGACAGGATTCGCGACGGAGCGCGACTAGTGACAGAAATGATATTGGAGCAGCAGAAATGACTGGGACTGAAATGTTTGAACGAGGTGAAATGAGACACATAACATAATTGCAAGAAATGAAGAGACACATTCGAACTGGAGCAGAGCAAGCGAAACGTGCGGACTGATTGCCTTGTCGTAACAAGCAGTCGGCTGTGGGTCGAACGATTCGACCGCTACAATAGAAATGCACGGGCAGTCGAACGGTTTCGAATGCCGTAGCTGCGAATGAATCGCCTGACGTGGCGTAATCGAACGTGTCGAATGATGACAACACCTGCGTCGAAAGTAGCATACAGTGACAAGCGTACGAGGCCACCGAAACATTCGATATGACAGAACAGAGCGGCTCGTGCGTACAAGCAAAATAACGGTACATCGAAAACGTAATGAAAAGAGGGTGCCGAAGCCCTACCTGCGACAGCCGGCCCGAGCGACAAATTCGATGGGTATAGCGACGACGAATCTACGGCCGCTGATGGACGAGACGGGATTGTCGAATTGAAGACGAAAACGCGGGAACCGCCGAACAGGCTCGCTGCGTCTGATCTGGATAGTCGGCCCTTGATATCTGACGTATCAGGTATCGCGCACCGGAACCGACGAGGAAGATGGGCGGACGGCTGGTTATATACACCACCGGGCTCCTCCCATAATTTCAGGCCACCATACTGGCCTTTCTATATATATATATATATATATATATATATATATTCCCCTGCTGGTTTTTTTTTTCTTTCTTTCTTTTTTTTACCCATTATTATTCTTTTTTTTTTTTTAACCATAATTTGTCTTGTTTGTTAATTTTTTATATCTTATTCTATCTAGATTTGAACAAACAAAATAGGTTTTAGATATACTTTAAAGAGGAAGTAAACCCTGATGAGTTTACTTCCTCTTTCATTCCCTGTAAAGGCAAAGCATAATGGACTACTATGCATCGCATAGTAGTCCATTATGTGTCACTTACCTGACACAGGAGCCAGCGAAGTCACCGCTGTCCCCTGTAGTTCCGAGCGTCCATCTTCTTGGTGGGTCTCGCTGCTCTGGCGCTGTGATTCGCCGGAGCAGCGATGACGTCACTCCCGCGCATGCGCACGGGAGCCGAGACTCGCGGCATTGCCGTCATCGACGATGCCCCTCTCAGTGCACCTGCGCGCCGCTGTCTACGGCGCATGCGCCGTAGATAGCGGTGCCCGTCTTCGGGCAAATATCTCCTAAACCGTATAGGTTTGGGAGATATTTTTTGGACCTACAGGTAAGCCTTAATCTAGGCTTACCTGTAGGTCAAAGTGGTTTGTAAGGGTTTACAACCACTTTAAGTTGCAGAGGAGGAGAGGAGCTGCATGGGGTGAATTGGTATGGGGGTTTACGCATGAATTATTGATTAAATACTTTTGAAAAGTTTTTAAATACTTTTGCCCAAACTAGAAACTTGTGCAGTGTTTTTCCCTGATATTCATACATCTTAATATATTGTGAGCATTTCTTATTTTTCTGCTGCACTCTGTAGATTGGCAGCTAGATGTCAGCAGTGCATCTTTCTATATTTTTTCAAAGACCATACTGTCCTAAGCTAGCATTTATACACTTTAAGGCTAGGTTCACATTGCTGCGATGCGGGAACGCCGCGAATCCGCGGCGTTTTCCCGCATCGCATACCTCCCGCCGGCAGTTCACACTGCCCTATGCGGACGGCTGGGGGTGTCAATGTTATGTTAATGACACCCCCAGATCCGTCGGCATATCGCAGTGCGATCTGCCGACTCGCACAGGAATCGGATCGCATGGTGTGAACCCCCATGCGATCCGATTCCGTTGCGGACCCAAAAAAGGGTCCCGTGCGAGTTTGCTGCGGGACCGCTGCGAGTTCAGCCATACTATCTGTATGGCTGAACTCGCAGCGCTACGGAGATCGGATGTGATTTGCTGTGCGAATCACATCCGGTTCTCCCCCCGCAGCGGTGTGAACCCAGCCTAAAGCAGAACAGAATTTTTTCCCCCATGTCTTTGTTGCTGATCTCCTACCTTAATTAACTTTGCCATCCATGTTTTTCTGAGCTCTGTAATTCCTCCTGTAATAGGCTGCTGAACTTGCTGAAAAACTGTTATTGCCTGCTGACTTCCTGTTTGTAAGACCTCTAGCTTCTATCCCTTTCCTAATCTCAGCCAGCGGTCTGACATGCCCCCTTGTAGTCCTCTGATAGGGCAGGGAGGAAGCTGACATGTTGTGGGCGGAAGGGGTCTCCCAGCCCGCCCGGTCTGTGCTGCCCATGGAGGGCGCAGTGCACTATCAATTATAACGGCCGGAGGCGGCACATCAGTGATCTATGTTCTGGTATACTATACCTGACACAGTGCAAGATCCCCATTGTATCATACAAGTGATTACTGATAATAATCCCTGCTCTTCACAGGTGGGACTGACATGAGGGACTGACATTTGGCTTTAGTGGTCCCTGACATTTGGCTCTGGTGGTCCCTGACAGTTGGCACTTGTGGTCCCTGATGTTTGGCACTGGTGGTACCCGACATTTGGCACTGGTGGTCCCTGACATTCAGCTCTGGTGGTCCTTGACATTCGGCACTGGTGGTACCCGACAGTTGGCTCTGGTGGTCCATGACACTCAGCCCTGGTGGTCTCTGACACTCAGCTCTGGTGGCACCATGACGCGGCCGCCAGGGGGCATTACCGAGACATACACTCAGTGTCTATGGACGCAGTGTGTATGAGATGGGAGCGCGCCCGGAAGGTAACCCCCTCGGGAGAGAGCTCCCGAGACAACCGCGATGGGACACCAGAACAGCAGGATTGGGGCCACTCTGTGCAAAACAAACTGCACAGTGGAGGTAAGTATAACATGTTTGTTATATATATTTTTTTAAAACGAACCTATACAACCACTTTTAATGCATCCTATGCATTAAGGTGAAAAAACACCTTCCAGTCACCAGCCTCCTAGCCCCCCCCCCATTTTATTTACCTGAGCCCCGAATTTGCATCGGCACATCCCCTCCATGGGTTCCCGGCTCTTGAACCTTCTGTTTTTTTCACCTTAATGCATCTCTTATGCATTAAGGTGAAAAAACATCTGATGGTTACCGGCCCAAAACCACCCCCCCCCCCGGTTTACTTACCTTCTCAGCTCTTCTTAGCCCAGTGTTCTCGGCTGTTGATTGGATAGATTGATAGTAGCGCAACCATTGGCTCCCGCTGCTGTCCATCAAATCCAATGACGTGGCCGCCGAGGAGAGGGGGCCTCTACAGACAATGAATGCTGGACTCAGGAGCACGCCCGCAAGGTAACCCCCTCGGGAGAGCCCTTCTCCTAGGGGGAGGAGCCGCAAGAGCCGCTGAGGGACCCCAGAAATGGATGTTCGGGGGCACTCTGTGCAAAAAGAGCTGCACAGTGGAGTTAAGTATGCCATGTTTGTTATTTAAAAAAAAAAAAGACTCCTTTAGCATAACTTTAAGAATTAATGACAACCTGTGCATCTGCTATGTAGCAGCATGATTGTGGTATGAGGCAGTGTTTATAAGAAAGAGGCGTGAGGTAATGCATGTAATATAGGGGTATGAGATTGGAGGCATGAAATACTGTGTTTAAAATAAGTATAAAGTAGTACATGTAGATAGAGAGGCACGAGGCCCTTCTATGTAACAGAAAGGAGTATTGGGTAATTTGTGTCATACATAGACATGAAGGGTTGAATGTAAGAATGTTTGTTTCTCAATTTTTGGACTCTTTGACTTGCATAGGAACCTATATTTTGTCGGGAAGTATAGGCCTTGGATTACCTAGGAAGACGCACTTAAAACCTTAATTCCAGACAATATTATTTTTAATTTTTTTTTTTTTAGGTTTGTGGGGAAGATTTTTGTCTATGACTCTACTTGAGGAACATCCTGACTGCGACATCTATAAAACCTGTCAGGTCACCTTGAGGCGAGGTGACAGATGCACACCGTAAGGATCAGGAGTGCACCGCAAGGTTGTGGACCCTACGGCTGACTACTACGGACGGGAGACAGGTCCCACCGGGGTTAGAGCGTAAGATTCCCTGGGGCGCGGAGTCTAAGAGCCAGCAGGTGTTCACCAGAACCTCGAGTGGTGAGGATGGACTTGGCTGCAACTGGCTCCAGGTCGCGACCCCCAGGGTCCCCCAGCTCACACCCACAGTAGGAAACAGGAGGATAGGGATGGTGAGGGACAAAGCCAAGGTCGGGTCCACAAGCAGACAGGAATAGTGAGGGACACGCCAAAAGGTCAGGATCACAGGCAAACAGGGATAGTCAAAGACACGCCAAAGTCGGTAACAGAACAACAGAAAAGCACACGACAGGTAACAGGAAGCTAACACACAAAGGAATACACAATGGTTGATCAGCAGGGATGGCCTGCAGTGCACAGGTTAATATAGAGTTCCCTGATAGGAGCTAGGGTGGAGTCATGCCAGAGGATGGATTACAAAAGCAGCCAGGTGAGGGTCGGCTGGTCTCTAGAGATGAACACATGGAAACAGGTAAGCAGACCAAGTCTATTGCATAACCATGACACAACCAATAGTGGGTGGTTCTCATCGGTATAGGAAACCATGCCATAGACGTCAATACCAACATGTTTTTGCCTGTACTTTTATTGGAGATTTTCCACCATTTTCTGCCCTATACTAAGTATGGCAGTGTAGTACAAAGGGGAGGTATAGCGGAGGTATAGTACCCATTTACAGTGCATCCAGAAAGTATTTACAGCGCTTCCCTCTTTTTCACATTTTGTTATGTTACAGCCTTATTCCAAAATGGATTAAATTCATTATTTTCCTCCAAAATTCTACAGACGTACCCCATAATGACAACATGAAAGAAGTGTGTTTGAAATCTTTGCATATGTATTAAATGTAGCACCCTGATGTTTAGGCAAGGTTGTTCCTAAATGTACTTGCCAGGTATAGTTACCTTGGCTCATTGTTAGGGAAGAGTGATTTTACCCTAAGTCTAGGATTTCTGCACTTCTCTCTTCTGTCGCTAGGTGGCCAGGTACCTGGTGGCATTAGATAAGACAAGGACAAAATCCCAGCCAATGGTCAGGGGTTTTCTTGAATCCCTTGTCCTGCTGGGAGAACCTATATATTTGGATGGAGTCAGGTGATCAGTGTTCTCTGCCACCTAAACGGCTGTCTGGGTGGATGTGTGTTCTACTGCCCAGGCTGCTGGGCCGGAGTTTGGGCCTATCCCAGGTACATCTGGCTGCTAGGCTGTCTGTGGGCCTATCCAGAAGCAAGAGAGCAGCGCAGGGTTGGGATTGTGGCTTGCAGTCCAACCAGAAGTAACGGTTCTGCCGGCCAGAGAACCTGTCATGGTCAGAGGTAGAGGGGAAGGAGAAGCTGTTGCCACTAAGGGACCATCCACTTTATTAACAGGGACCACAGTAAGTAGCTGAAGCACGTATCAGAGCAGAATTCTCACCAAAGAATCTAGAAACCTCAGTGGGTATAAATTCAGGCACCCAGCCAGCGAAGGTGACTATTGCAGAGCAGCCTTGTGTGTCAAGCAAGGGACCGAGCAGGCCAGTGGGGCGAAGCTTGAGAAGTATCTGGAGTGCCTAGCCAGGAACCCAGCAGAGAAGCTGAGGTGACGCTTGAAGAAGATACTACAGTGAAGATTGGAAGACCTCAAGGGATTCAGTGGCAGTGAATCATCTAGTCTAGAGAGAGAGACTGGGAGCTTAGTGGGTTGAAGAACTACAAGAAGTGATTGTAATGGAAGTGACAGAACAGTTAGACCTTGTTTTAGAAACTGTTAAAGACTGTTGCCATAGGAGACGGCAATCCTACACATGCAGATGTGGCCTCCTGCCGGATGCCTTTCCCTGCATGGCTGTATACCTGAAGAAGTCTCGGAGTCTGCCAATTAACATTGCAACTACCTAAACATGTTCTCACCCTAACCCTCTCTCCCAAAGTTCTGTTTAAGAGAAATAAAATCTCTTTGCATTCAAGAAGTGTCTTGTATCTTTGTTTCATCAGACCAGAGAATTTTGTTTCTTATGATCTGAGAGTTCTTCAGGTGCCTTTTGGCAAGCTCCAGGTGGACTGTCATGTGCCTTTTACTGAGAGGTGGCTTCTGTGTGGCCACTCTACCATACAGGCCTGATTTGAGGAGTACTGCAGAGATGATTGTTCTTCTGGAAGGTTCTCCTCTCTCCACAGAGAAGCACTGGAGCTCTGTCGGAGTGACCACCGGTTTTTGGTCATCTCCCTTACCAAGGCCCTTTTCCTCCGATCGCTCAGTTTGGCCTTGCCAGCCCACTTTAGGAAAAGTTTTGGTGGTTCCAAACTTTTTCCACATATAGATAATGGAGGCCAATGTTCTCATTGGGACCTTCAATGCTGCAGAAATGTTTCTGTACCCTTGGCCAGATCTGTGCCTCAATACAATCCTGTCTCAGAAGTCTACAGACAAGTCCTTGGACTTCATGGCTTGGGTTGTGCTCTGACATGCCCTGTTAACTCTGGGACCTACAGACATGTGTGTGCCTTTCCAATTCATCTGAATTTACCACAGGTGGAATCCAATCAAGTTGTAGGAACCTCTTAAGGATGATCAATAGAAACAGGATTCACCTGAGTTCAATTTGAGTATCATGGCAAAGGCTGTGAATACTTATGTACATGGGATTTTTTTTGTTTTTTATTATTAACAATTTGCAAAGATTTCAAACAAACTTCTTTCACATTGGCATTATGGGGTATTGGTTGTAGAATTTTGAGGAAAATAATGAATTTAATCCATTTTGGAATAAGGCTGTAACATAGCAAAATATGGAAAAAGTTAAGTGCTGTGAATACTGTCCACATGCACTGTATGTACTAGATCTGCTGTGCCTTTAGATGTAGATCCTCCAAAGAGAATACTATTGCCTGTGGTGGTGCATATGTACTAGATTTGAGGTGGCTTTTATTGCACATCCCCCCAGTAGTATATTGCAGTCTATATAGGAGTAATATACACATATGTACTCGGTCTATTATGCCTTTCACTACACATCATCCCAGCAGTATATTACAGTCTACGCAGCATGGTCTATGACTTGTTTTTCCATAGGTTCTGAAGAAACCTGAGGAGTGTTAAGCAGATGCTGTGTCTCCACATCAGAGCCCTTATCCAGACTGCTCTCATGTACATACTGTACGTAGCAGCACCTGCTAGTTGTTATAAGATAGGACAGACAAATATTCATTTTCCCTGACTGAAGCTTCTCCAAGCAATCTGAAGAGCTCTGCTGGAATCTAGCACATAGATTATTAAAATGGATCTATACTTAGGTTGAGTTGATTGTAAACATGCAATGAATAAATAGAAAGCAAAAGAATGTTTAGGAAAATTTACTTTTCAAGGTGAAAATGCTGCCCCAGGCTCCTTTCAGTGTTGGCCAAATATCTGTGGGTCATCTGTGCTATGTAAGAGGATTGATTGATCCTTGTCTTCAGAAGAGATCATATATTCCAATGTGCTTGAATTGCAGCAGAAAATGTACCATTAAGGTTTTCAGCAATGTAGATCAGCTTTTGATGAGATATTTTCCTCTTCATACCATCTGTTTTGAAACTTTTCAAAGACTTACCTCAGACCTTCCAACTTTTTGAGATAGGACACCTATTAGAAAAAGTATGTAGGCATAAGACATACCCCTGCTACGCAAGGAGACTTATACAATAAAAATAAAATAAAAATAAATACTTGCCGACCAGCCACCGCAGTTGTACAGTGGCAGAAAGGCATGGCTGGGCGAAACGACATTATGTAACGTTGCTTCGCCCTGTGGCTACTAGGGGCACGTGACCCCTGCTCACCCACGGAGCGAGTGCCCAATAGTCGCGATCACCACCAGGCTCCCGCGATCGCTTGTGGCGCACCGAGAACCGGGATAAACACAGTTTCCGGTTCTCTGAGGAGAGAAGAGACAGGTCGTCTGTTCATACAGCGTATGAACAGCGATCTGTCATCTCCTATAGTCAGTCCCCTCCCCCTATAGTTGGAACACACACTAGGGAGCACAATTAACCCCTTGATCGCCCCCTAGTGTTAACCTCTTCACTGCCAGTGACATTTTTTTTACAGTAATCAGTGCATTTTTATAGCACTAATCACTGTATAAATGCCAATGGTCCCAAAAATGTGTCAAAATCGTCTGACGTGTCCGACATAATATTGCATTCCCGATTAAAAATCGCAGCTCACTGCCATTACTAGTAAAAATAATAATAATAATAAAAATGCCATAAACTATCCTCATTTTGTAGATGCTAAAACTTTTGCACAAACCAATCAACATACGTTTATTTCATTTTTTTTTACCAAAAATATGTAGAAGAATACATACATTATTCAACCCACTGCAATAGCAGGTTTGGCTGCAATGGCCCTAAAAATGCCATTACTGATCA
The DNA here is from genome assembly GCF_037356315.1 of Lithobates pipiens. NCBI lineage: Eukaryota > Metazoa > Chordata > Amphibia > Anura > Ranidae > Lithobates > Lithobates pipiens. The sequence goes on along the minus strand of NW_027507903.1, from coordinate 550,354,503 downwards.
TACCAATAGTCTAGATAAGAAAATAACTTTAAAACGTATTCTAGAACCAAGAAAAATGGTGAAATTAGACCACCCAGCTTATAACATAATTTGTTGTTGTTCCCCTGGCCATGATTCCTTGTGAATTCCTTAGCTTCCCACCACTCTGGTCCCAGGCCTCAATCTTTAAGAACTTCAGTCCAGGGTGTAAATCTGTAACATCTGAGATCTGGACCTTCTTCAGTGTAAATTCCTTGGCTCCCCACTTTAGGGGTCCAAGGTCTTCTTTGTTGGAGCTGTGTTCTGGTCATAAATCTGACATGTTCTTTGTGTTGGAGACTTGTGAGTTCCTTTTCTCTCACTGGGCAGTAATACCTGGCACGCCAAACATGAAATGAATACATTATTTTCTTGAGCAATCAAAATCGCTGAGAAAAAAAATGTTTTATGTAAATATTAGACACAACAATGTTCCCCGCAGACACACAAAAAACTGGAGGCATGTATAACATTACACAGGAAACCATTTACTGCTTAGCTGTTATTGCACTATGATTGTCTCCATTCAAAACATTCCTTCTGCAACATTCCAAAAGTTCAAGAAACTTAAATACAGATGTGAGTCAGCCTTAAACCCCATACACACTATCAGATTTTCTGCTGAGTTTTTCCTTCAGATTTACCAAAACCATATAATATTAGGCCAAACCTTAGGAGATTCAATTTGTATACAATCAGGCAGGCCCTTGCACTACATGGTTTTGTCAATCTGAAGACAAAAATCAGCAGAAAATCTAATAGTGTGCATGGTGCTTTAGCTTATCAGATACAAACAGCCAATGTTTTTATCACGCAAAGAAGCTTCTCTAACTACAACTCCCAGCAGACACAGCTGTGTAGTAAAAAGTCTCAGCTGTGTATGAATATCTCTGTCTTGTTTTCCTGGGATTTCCTCCATCACAGAAAATGTAATCATATATTTATATAGGATGTATTCACAGCTGTTGGGAGGAGGCTTTGCTCCTCTATAGCGAGTGGTTCACGGGGTAAAACGCCATACAGCAGAGTAAAAGCTTTCCCTAGTGGCAGCTATGCCGTGGCAAAGCATGAATTATTTTCCAGATGGTTCTCCACAAGCATCTCTCAGATGGGTCTCACTAACTGTTGGGCTACACTGCCCTCCTGGTGTGCCCTGCTCTAGGTACTGTCTCAGGAGCCCAGGAGGGTTGCCAACCATCATGTTATTCAAGTACAGTTCGTGAAATGTATGATTTTTTTTTACCTCTCTATGAATGGCCATAATGGACAGTTGGCAACCTTGATCGGTAACACTGAGGTGGTTACGGTTTTGTTTGAAGTGTTGCATGGGAGTTTTGAAGAGGAAGTGGAAGAAGCGGGTACCTCTGGTTTCTTACATGTGTAGCCATGGTGTGAGCACTACTGACAAACAATCCACCAAATCACCCCACTGCCAAACTTCATACATCTTTTCCAGAGACAATGAACAGTCATTTGCGACCTTTGTTTTTGTTGTTTTATTGGGGGGTACAACTTGGATAGGGATTGGGATATGGGATGCCCATAGGGTAAATCATTGCCATTATATTTACAGGTTTCAATATACTTTGATGATAATTAGAGCCGGAAGATAGGAAGCGAACACTTGACTACGTACAAGTCTTCTCCTGCAGACTGTTACTCCCTCTGCATCTCCTATGCAGACTATTGCTCCCTGCATCTCCATGCAGACTTCTGTTAACTAAGAGTTCTCCATCCATCACCGTGTGAGGGACCGAAACATCACTTTTGACCATGTAATGGTCTAAGTTCTCTTCACCACCTGCCCAAACTTGCATCTCCTTGCACACTTGGTTTCCTCCTGCACAACTTGTAGTTACATTAGGGTATAACACATCCTCTTCTAATGGGTATGAAGAACTCACTCTGAATAAGCCCCTCTACTGGCTCTGGTGACTCGCTGCTACTAGTCCTGAGGCCTGCAGAGCCTCCCCCCAGAGGCCTAGTAGGTTAACTTCTATGTTCTAGGAAATGGACTACTGCTCCTAGCCAGTCCAACTTGCAAATCATGTGTTCCCCGGCCACACTGATTTGACACACACATCCCCACTGTCTCTTCTCTGATCCAGTGTTCTCCATCATCCACCATGTGTATTGATGCAGACTCCAATAGTGACCGTGTACTAACAGAATTCCTTTCACAGACTCCCTGGCACCTCCAGCCATCCACTGTAGTAACACTCACCGACCTTCCAACCTTCAAGCCCTGAGTCCTTGATGAGGAATTTGCCAGGACCATGCGTTCCAACAACTTCTCCTGCCCTCTCTGCTCCAGGAGTTCCCTGCCACCAACCGTGTGGTGACAGAGACATTGCCAATGACCATGTGAAGGCAATGTTCCCTCGCAGATCTCCCCAGGGAATCTCCTGTGATTTCACCCCCCCCCCCCAGATGAGGCTGCGGTCCTGTGGCTGACTAGCACTCCATTCCTCATTTCATCCAGTAGACTCTCCTTCCCAGCAGCATGTGACCTCAGCATATATAGGAGGCCCACACCCACTGCTACTCTAAACACTCCCAGCCCCAGAATCAAAACAGACAGGCCTAGCACGCAGCATAAGCCTGCCTAATTTTGCCTGTGCTGAATAAACCTAGTAAAACAATCCTTACCAGCATCTACCTTCTGGTAGAGTGTGCTACACATGCTATAAACTGACTATTTTCAATATAATATATGGGACATTGTTGCACTTGTTTATGATGATGTGTGTCATTTTAGCACACCCATGTCGAATATTGATTTAAATAGATGTTGGGTGTATGCACTTAATGGAAACATATTATATTGGGATCTATATAATTGAGACATCACTGTATTTTGTTTTTTATTTTATTTTATTACACAATTTTTTTTATTAATGTTTACTTTTACATTTTAAATGAAATGAGATGACTCCTAAATTAGGAGAACAAATACTTTTTTTCAGAACTTCCGTTCCAAGGTTCAGATGAAATTCTTTTAGTGTATGGCCATCTTGGCCACACTTCATTAAAAGTGTTCCTCCATCTCTAAGGCCGCGTACACACGGGCGGACTGTTCGCCCAACTTTGTCCGCTGAACAGTGTTTGGGCGGACAGTCCGCTCGTGTGTGGGCTTTCAGCGGACAGTTTCAGCGGACAGTTTGACGGACAAGGTTTTTCGGAAATTCCGTAAAACTGTCCGCTGAAACCTTGTTTCAGCGAACAGTCCGCTCGTGTGTAGGCTTGTTCGTCAAACAAAGTTGCGCGCATGCTCAGAAAGGATTTTCATGCCGAAAGTTATAATGCAGTGTATAGGACGTCGTATTTTTCGCCCCGTCGTACGTGCCGTTCACGTCATCGCGCACAGTTTCAGCAAACTGTTCGTCCGTCGTGTGTGGCCATGTCCGTCCATGCTAAGTTTGAGCGGACTGTTTGCCGAAACTGTTGGACGGACAAAGTTGGGCGAACAGTCCGCGCGTGTGTACGCGGCCTTAAGCTTGGTAGGTATACAGAAGTAAGAATCTTTTGACCAGTGTAAAGCAGATCAACCATATCCCAGTGGGCAGTATTGTATTTGTAAAAGGGTTCCATGAGGTTGTTGGGTGTCAATAACACATATCTAAATGCAGTTTGTGTTGTATCGTAGATTTATTGCAGAATAATAAAGAGATACAACATCCAGACTGTGTTGTACTATTCATAGATAATCATACTGTACTTATATCAGGGGTAGGTGATCCCCAGCATCCAAAGCCTCTTTTGCCGGTGTTCTGGCATATAGCGTCCATCCATCGGATAGTGTCCGCCCCGTACTGCACAGGCGCAGCGCTTGCGCAGTAGGGAGCAGAAGGAGATTCGGAAAATCTCCGAAGATGAACGGCGCCTGCACCGTGAGTGGAGATGCTAGCCCCACCATCCAAGTGGACATAGGGCTGCAAATATTAGAGGGCCACTCGCGGGTTTGCTTCGCTCGCCACAATTCGGGCATGGCCTCACTGCGCTCGGCTCTTTTTATTCCAGCTCTAGGTCCACTTGGATGGTGGGGCTAGAACCTGGACTCATGGCGCAGGCGCTGTTCATCTTCGATTATTTTTGGAATCTGTGTGTCCTGTGTACTGCGATGCGCAGTACACAGCGGACACTATCCGATGGGGCACACAATGTGATAGGACATCGGCAACCGACTTCCTCCCTATCAGCAGAGTAGCGCAGGGAAGTGTCAGTGAGACATGAATGCATTCCAATTTCAGAGTTCCCACACCGCACCTGCACTGAGGGGAAGCACTGCGCCCCCACACATTGTAAAAGATGGGAAACATTGTTTGGTTCTTTAGTTTTGCTGTAGCTGCGATCCTCAGCTTTTGTGATGGGCAAAGAGATTGGGTGTTCTGCTGTGGGGGGGGGCCTGTTTCCAGGAGGAGGAGGACTGTCATTGGCCACTGCTAAAACCAATCACAGTCCTGCTAGCCCCGCCCACCACCTGGAGGAAGATGACTTGCTTGGTTTGCCACTACCAATCTCAGAAATAAGGGATTTCACTGTGATTGAGAAAACCACAATCAGGTGACAGTTTGTGGAATTACTGTTGAGCTTCTGGGAACTTTGTTGAAATTTTTCCTGAAACTTTGTGTCATTTACTACTGAACCCCGGCACTCTGTGTCACTTTAAGCCACAGCCAGTATTCATTGCAATGAAAATCACGCCCAACCTTTCCTGTGGCTCAGCGCGCCGCACTTTTTCTCAGCTGTGGGAGCCCAACTTATGATCCTGCACACAGGCCCACTGCTTTCAGAAAATGCCCCTGACCTGAGCTCATCATTGCGTGTCCATTCCAGATGCTTGTATGTGACATCACATACAAGCACATGGGCTGGAAGCAAGAGGTGGATCAGCAGGATGAGTGTGCCATGACCAATGTATACAAGATATCACCAACTCTCTGTAACCACCTTACCCCCACCAACCTTCCTTTTACCTATTCCCCCTCCCACCTTTTACCTTCCAGTCCTAACACCATTGAATAGACCACACAGAAGTTTGGAATGTAAATGGCCATAGCAGCCTTTATTAACAAATATTCAAACCAAAACTTAAATAACTTTTATTAAATATATATAAAACACCATTTGTAAGGGCAATTTTAAACTCCCTTACAAATGGTACCATCAAAGTTGGTCTTTGATGGTACTCCGACTTCACCTTTTCCACTTAACACTTTCCACCAGTACAGTGCGGGACCAAATTTTACCATATCAGGCCTCTGGACATTTATCAGCCCAAAGACAACCCCCTTTCCCGCAGTGCCACCAATCCCGTATTCCAGCCTACCCTTCTGCTGGGATACACCGAAAAGGGTGCACATACCACCTGTACCCCCCCCCCCTCACTTCCATCACATCAGTTTTCTTGCCACCATCAAAGACCAAAGACACCGTTGTTACTGCTGCTATGACGACCCCAATCACCGACATCCTGAAAGAGAAGTAAACACAGACAAACACAAAAGAAACAACAACAAAAGGAATACAGTTATTGCCATAAACAAAAAAGGGGAGGGAGGATGGGAAACTTCCTCCTCGCTCTGCCCCACGCTTGCCGATAGACTCCACCCCCTCCTTTTATAACTCTCCACCCCTTCCAGTTCTTTTTCCAAGTCTCCACCCCCTCCTCTCACCGTGTCATTCTTTAACCCCTGAGTTCCCTCACTCTCACATCTGTCATGCCCGACCCTCCATCTATGTCCTTTTATGCTTTTATTCTGGGCCTCCCTGGACAGGTAGATGTGTCTCATCTCTGCTTTCTTTCACCACTCTGCATATCGCGCATATCCTAGATGAGAAAAGGGTACAGTGATGGAGCAGATGAGTAGGCGGGTACAGTGGTGGGGAAAATGAGCAGGAGGGGTTCAGAGGTGGGACAGATGAGCAGGAGGGTACAGTGGTGGGGCAGATTTGCAGGGAGGTACAGTGGTGGAAGAGATGAGAAGGTGGTTCAGCAGTGGGACAGAAGAGTAGGGGGGTACAGTGTTGGGGCAGATGAGCAGGGGCGGGTTAAGTGTTGGGCCAGGTTAACAGGGGGTTCAGTGTTGGCTCAGATGAGCAGGGGGGTTTAGTGCTGGGGCAGATGAGAAGGGGGTTTAGTAGTGGGGCAGGGGGAACAGTGGTGGGGCCAAACAGCAGGGGGGTACATAGGTGAGACAGATGTGCAGCAGGTATGTTGGTGGGGAAGATGAGAAAGTGGGTTACAGTGATGGGGCAGATGAGGAGATGGGTTCAGTGTTAGGACAGATGAGAAGGTGATTCAGTAGTGATAAGAGCATGGGTATATGGTGGTGGAGCAGATGTGCAGGGGAGTACAGTGGTGGGGATGATGAGAAAAAGGGGAACATTGATGGGGCAGAGGAGCGGGGGGGTTACAGTGATGGGACAGAACAGCAAGGGGGTACAGTGGTGGAGCAAAAAGCAGGGGGGTACAATGATGGGGCAGATGAGCAGGAATTTTCAGTGATGGGACAGATGAGCAGGAGGGTTCAGTGTTGGGCCAGACAAAAAGGGGGTTACAGTGGCGGAAAAGATGAGTAGGGGGTTCAGTGTTGGGGCAGAAGAGAAAAGAGGTACATTGGTGGGACAGATGAGCAGGGGGTTACAGCGGTGGGGCAGAAGAGCATGGGGGTACAGCAGATGAGCAGATGTGCAGGGAAGTACAGTGGTGGGACAGAAGAGCAGGGGGTTTAGAGGTCGGGCAGATGTGCAGGGTAGTACAGTAGTGGGGCAGATGTGCAGGAGGTTACAGTGGTGGGGCAGATGAGCAGGGGGTACAGTGGTAAAACTGATTTGCAGGGGGAATAGTGATCTGAGGTGTGGAGTTGCTGGAATTGGGGCTGATCTGAGGTGTAAAAGTGCAGGATGATAATTTCTCACTACTATAGTAGTTTACAGCATTTAGTTTATAACAAATCCTTTTCGTGATTTGAACATATGAAGTTGACTTTTTTGTTATAAAATCGGCACGCTCAGTTTTTTTGAAAGCAGTTTATGACACACTGTGCTCAAAAGGTTGCCTACCCCGACATGTATAAAGCAGTTCATGCAGGCTTCTGCATTCTCACAGATGGTATCTAATAAGGCTCGGTTCACACAGGGGCGACTTGTCCAGGCGACTTAGCCGCCTGACAAGTCTCGCTCCGTTCTGTACTATGGAACCATTCTAATAGGAGCGACTCAAGTCGCTCCGACTTAGAAAAAAGGTTCCTGTACTACTTTTGGGGCGACTTCAGGCGACTTGCATTGACTTCTATACAGAAGTCGTTTTGCAAGTCGCCGCTGAAGTCGTTTGCAGGTCGCATCTGTGAGTCGCGCTGCAAGTCGTGCCGCCCCTGTGTGAACCGAGCCTAAGGCAGTAATTGGGAAAATGTAGCAGTTTCCTTCAATTGTGCCTAGCTAACAGGGTCCCTTGATATATAGCTCCACTGAGCAGAATCCAGGCACTTCAGAGGAGCCTTAAACACGATCAGTGTAGATCAGATGTCCCCAACTTTCCTTTTTCCTGCCCGACCATAAGAACTCACTCCACCCCTTCTCATTACCTAGATTAACAAGACCAAACATGAAATGGAGTACAAATGGCCATAGCAGCCTTTTTATTAGCAAACACTTATTCAAATAACATTATTTACAACAACAGCTGAAACCAAAATAAACAGTCCTCAGGCCTTATTGGTCTATGATGGTAACCCCAAAATTCCAAAACATGTTCCACTGCTACACTGCGGGACCTTTACCACGATAAGGCCTCCAGCCGTGACACACCAGCTCGGAGACAACCCCACTACCCGCAGTGCAACTATTACCCTCGGTATTCGGTCCACCACTTTATTGACTTTAATGCGAGTCTTGTTGAGTCTTGCACATGCGCCAAGTCACCCGAGCCACCACGTCGGACCTCAAGACCAGCAAATCGGGGAAGGCTGTACGGATGATAAGCTCCCTACTGGAACGAATCCCTGGATCATTCCCTCCAACATGGAGCACTGTAATGTCGGGTGACCTGTCAAGGCGCACAAAACAATGTACCACTGACACCACCCTGTTCCACATCATCCCTGGTACGCCTAGTGAATACATGCTTCCCTCCTTAAAAAAACATAGCTGCCTGCCATCGGTCTTAACATCAGCTCGCTTGGCAAAATAAGTATGAGTGGCCCAAAATCCAGACGAGGTGTATCTGCACTCCATTTGAAAGAAAAGAAACGAGAACCACAGGATAACACCAAGACCCCCATGACTCACTCACATGCAAGAACCACAGCGACCTATCCTTTATCGGTCACCCCCTCCCATGATTGGCTAATCAGCTAGCAAATGTGGGCAAATGTAGGTACGAAATCTCCTTGAGTCCCACCTACCAATCTTCCTCACAGCCGCCTCTTGTCCAGCCCACACAAAGTGGCCTCCATGGCCGCCCCGATATGGAAGGAGTGCGAGGCATACTGTTTTTCTTCCAAACCCGTTGTCTGAAGACTCTTCCTGAAAATGGCGATGGACTGAAACTTGGATAATGGCGACCCATTCGCACCCTTGCGTACACATTCAAGAATTCCCATACAACCCCCACCGGACACACCGGGGAACCTGGCAGTTGAAACAGTTGTACCCACGCGCCTTTGCCCATCTGGTCTGTCTTGGACCCGCGTAGCAATACCTGCACCCTGTCCCTCTCCCAAATCACATCCCTCACCAATATTCCCCCCAGGACCCTCCTAGAAGGACTGACCAGCTTGCTGATCCAGAACGCCCCAAAAAAATGCCAAAGAAATAGCCGCTTTAAACAAGGATACTCCATACCTGGAAGTACAGATGGTGCCCATTTGCACAAAAATGGCCTGCAAGATAGTAAAGGACATGGGCCGCCTAGCATCCTTGCATGTATGCAACTTCCGATACCTCTTTGAAGCCTGGCAAACCCAAAAATCTTTTGTAAAATCAACCCCCCCCCCCCCGTAATTTAAAGAAAAAGGCCGCCAGTTTCCGCTCAATGGCAAACACCGACACGCCCCACTCCAGGTTCCTGGAAACAAAGTAAAAGACCATCAGCCTTACCTCTGATTCCTGCTGAACCCCTTCTGTGTTCTGCACCAACTCCAACCATTCCTACCATACCTTGGTATATGCCGCCCATGTGGCCTCACTCACTGACCTTCTGATCCATCCAGCGATGGCTCCAAGGCAATCTCTCACAGCCAACCCGGACAAGGAACCCCCTGTCGTTCTGCTGCTGGTGCCAGCTCTTGGAAACCTGCCCCACTGAAACCAAGACAAGGGATCAACCACAGTATTGTCTATCCCCGGGAGGTGTACAGCATACGGAGAAATATTCATCTGCAGGCAGCGGAGCACCATGTGGCGCAGCAGCCGTATCACAGGTTGCGACGACGCTGAGATGCGGTTAATGACTTGGACCACACCCAGGTTGTCACAATTCAACTGAAGTTTCATATTTCGAAATGATTCACCCCATATTTCCATCGCTAGCACTACCGGAAAAAGCTCCAGGAGCACCAGGTTTACAAAGGAATCCCATGTCTGACCTTGTGGGATTCCGTGCTCCAGTGACCCTGGTAGAATGCCTCAGCATCTGTAAACAACTCCAAATCAAAATTACTCACCGGTCCGGACATCCAAACTGATCTCCCATTATAGCTTTCCAAACTCATAAAATGGGTAGAGGACCTAATCCCTGCTGTCGCCGCCAACAGCCATCGGCAAAACACCCTGCCCATAGGAATAATGCGAGATGCAAAGTTAAACTTACCCAGAAGGGATTGTAGCCTCCGAAGCTGAATCTTGCGCAGTCCTATCCCACGAATCTCTCTCTTGAGTGCCAGCAATTTATCCTCCGGCAAGCAACACTCCATGGCGTCTGAGTACAGTACTATGCCCAGGAAACTGAGCAAGGTCGTCGGACCCTCCTTCTTGTCCTCAGTCAAAGGAATACCAAAACTCCCTGCAATGTGCCACAACGTGGCAAAAAGGATCGCACACACATTAGAAGCAGGCGGCCCCACACAAAGAAAATCATCCAAATAATGAATGATAGAATTCACCCCCGACAGATCCCGAACTACCCATTCAACAAAAGGACTGAATGTCTCGAACAGAGGGCAGGAAATGAAACAGCCCATGGGGCAAGCAGCGATCAACATAAAATTCATCCTGCCAACAGCACCCCAGCAATCGAAAACTGTCAGGATGAACTGGGAGCAAACGAAAAGCAGACTCAATGTCAGATTATGTCATTAGAGCCCCTTTACCGTAGCGGCAAACCCAGCTCACTGCTGGGTCAAAAGAAGTATACGACACCGTACACGCTTTCGGATCGATTGCATCATTGACAGAATCTCCCTTCTGGAAGCACAGGTCATGGATCAGTCTGAACTTTTGTTGTTCCTTCTTAGGCACCACCCCTAGTGGCGAGACCACCAAATCTGGCACAGGCTTCACAGCAAAAGGCCCACCCATGCGACCCAGTGCCACCTCCTTAACCAATTTTTCAGATACCACCCATGGATGCTGCAATGCTGAATGCAAATTCTGTGCCATAGGCAGCACGGCCGCCAAGGAACATGGGATGCGAAAATCTTCCAAGAATCCCTCAACAGGCACGCAGGCACACAGTATCCTGGTCCAGATATCTACTTAGGAAAGGATGCATCCTTTACCCCCTCACTGGCGTCATTCCCCTTGTTTGCAAAATCTCAGACACGGCCCTTGCCTTTTTTAAAGCATCGGGAGACAGGGTGTGAACGTCCACAGCCTGAACATTCATGTTTAAATTGGCATGATCCCCCAACTTACATGATCCCTCATTGTATTGCCAACATTTACCCCATTTTTTTATTGCCCGGTTGCCCAGTTGATGCTGCACCACCCCCCTGGACAAAAAAATTATTTGTGGCCCGCGCTGAGGACATGAGCCGCATCCAGAGCCTAATGCCCTTGTGGTCCCACCGAAGAGACGGCCGGCTAGCCCTACGCTGCCTAAACTGCCCGTCATGACGTAGCCAAGCAGTTCCCCCATAGACACTGTGAGCTTCGCCGATGGCGTCCATGTAGCAAAAAGTGCCGAACAGTGTTCTGGATTCTTATCCCCGATAACGCTCGCCATAATGGCAAATGCTTGCAGCCAGGTAAAAGTCTGCGGAATCAATCGATACCGCCGCTTCTCCTTGTCCTCCTTTTTAGTGTTGTCAGGCTTGAACCTGTCCAGGTTAAACTTCTCTAAAGGCAGTAAGGAGAAAATCTCCACATAATCACCCTTGAAAATCTTTTCTCAGAGTTCCTGTTTTAAATACCACCCTAACGGACCCTCCAAGCATACATAAACTTTGCATTTTGCCATGTCGGCTAACCGCACTGAGACCTCCTGCGACGCTCCCATCTTCTCAGGCACCATATTAGCTGCCCCCACTGTTGGGGGTGACACTGAAATCCCTGTAGCTACCAGGCCACCACTGGGACCGAAGGGAGAGGGGTGGGCACTGCACCGGACCCCGGACTTGCCCCATCTACCACTGCTCCTCTACCTGGCTGAACCCAAGGTGACACCTGCGGGGACTGTAACCCTTTTCCCTTGCAGGCCAGCCACTGAACCCCCGGCCTGTGGCACGACCCTGACGTCCACCAAATCCCCCCATCCCTTACATGCAAGAACCCGCCCAATGCAGCATTTAAAGAGGTAGTAGATATAGAGGCAGACTTACCAGGCTGACCAGGGGAGACCCCAACAGCCGCCGCTTCCAAATCCACCAGTCCCGGCTGGTTCCACGACTCCTCCTCCTCAGAGCATGACAGCTCTCCTTCAGATCGCTCTGCTGGAAGCTGCTGTTCCTCCGCTCTTAGCACCCTAGGCGTGGAGGTCCTGGATGCTAAGGACCCATGCCATTGCTGGCCCCTCCTCACAGCACCGGATCCGCCCCCACACAGCTTCTGAGTTGTTCCACCCATCTGTTGCCCCCGGAAACCACCTGTGCTCTCCTGTTTCTGCCCCACCGCCTCCTACAGGGGGACCTGGCCTAGTATTGGAGCTGCTGGCCATGTCTGGTAATGGCCCGGCAGCCGTGGCTGATGGGTCCCGTTCGGGGCTCCTGACCTGGCGCAAAGCTGGGGGGGGGGATGCTCCAGAGGCCGAAATCTCTGACCGTGTGGGAGTTCCCACCCCCCGTTGCCGACCCAGATGCCTGGCCCTCTATAAGGGACCCTACCTGTCTATGCAGCCACTCTGGCCCCCTCAGGGCGGCAGCCGACCGCAACCGGGCCAAAATCCTGTCCACCTCTGCCATGACTGTTGCTGTTCAGCATGTAAACTGCCTGCTTTTTTACCTGCTGACCCTCCAATAATGCCCAAGAGCCCCGTCTCCCTCCTAAGTAAACTACCAGACCCCTCCTTTTACTGCTTTTCCCAGCCAATCCTCTCTTTTTCCTGCTTCTACAACTTTAACTTCCTTAACCCCTTCATTGCCACCCCTTCTCACTCTGTCATGCCAGCCCTTCACTATTTTCATTACATTCCTATCGCTCTGGGCCACACTCTTGGGCTGCTTATATGGGTATCTCCTGCACACTTTGCAAACCTATTCGCAATGAGCACTGCACTTTTAGTTCCCGGACATTCTTAGACAGCCTCTCACTGTCAATAACTATTGTAAGAGCTGCTTGGTAGATTGTGTTTTTTCTTCTACTGTCTCGACGCTGAGAACAACCTCAGTCCCACTGACACAACGGGTTAAGCAAATGGATACTGTACTGCTATTGGGAGAATTCATTTAGATACCCTGCATGCAAATAAGGTTCATTATCAAAAAGCAAACATCAGACTGTTTCATGGTAAATGAACCCAATATATTGTCACGGGTTTCAGTAAATAGCAGTATGCATGTAAATCAGTAAGTAAAGAATTAGATCAATCACAGTTCACTATACAACATGATCACTAGACTATAATAGCATAGAATTGAGTTCCTCCATATTCAGCCTGTGAAAATACAGCCATATCTCTCTTTATACCCGTCTCGCATTGGGAATTGTAGTTGTATAATCTCATTGACTCCCATAGCATGTTACTTCCCCTGCGCTACATCTCCCATAATTCAGCACTGCCCACGATCAATTCTCTTTAGCTCCCCCCTAGGTGGGGAATGGAGGCTAGGTAGTGTTACCTCATTCAGCTGAAGTCCATTGGGAGCACAGAGAGCATTGCAGCACAGTGTCCTAAATCTCTCTCTGTCTCTCTAGTCAAGCATCTGGCTACACATGGATTGCTGCAGCATTGAGGAGCTTCCTGAGATCTGTCACATGTGTGTAGGCAGATGTAGTCTTCTTTCTCCACTGCAAGCGACACTTAACCGTAGCGGCATTGCAGAGGGAGAAGAAGTCAAGAGGAACCTAGTTCCTCTATGGTTTCCTGGGTGACAGGGGCAGCTATCTGATTGGATGCTGGCATCCCATGTGACTCTGGTGGCCATCTTGAGTCAGGCAGAGTCTATTTTAGACCCTGGTTCCCAGGTTTTGGCCGTGCATTTCGTGGGTAAAGTAGGGACAGGTAACTTGTCTGTTAGGGATATACTTAGCGTCAGGGAGAGATTGCTGAGGAGTAGGGAAAGTGCAGGGATACACCATCCTACCTGGAAGCCTCCCCACTAGGGTACGGACTGGCCAGGCCACATTCTGCTCCTCAAGACAGAAGCTCTAGACATGCCTGTGACCTTCTGCTACTGACACATTGCTGTTACATCTGTGAGTGCTACCGGTCTTGTTGCCTTCCCGTCGAGCTTGTTGTGTATTCCCAAACTTCAATTACAGTATTCCAGTTACTGTGCATCTGGATTGTTTTCTGCCACCACACCACTCTACACCTAACAACATGTGCCTTCAAATAGGTCCTGTCATTCTTTACATATGCAGTAGGTGCTCTATCCTTTTCTGCAGTGGGTATCACCAACCTGAGCTTATCTTCTGCTCCTCTGTCTTCTCTACAGAAAACCTCTTTATTTCAGACACGCACAATGATTACTGTAATAATGTCAATGCCCTTTAGTGTATGGTGGTATTCATATGTTCTATTAAAATCGCAGAAGGTCAATGCAGAGAATATAATAAATTGCCTTTGGGGTATTTGCTCATGGTGCCTAGGCTAGAATAAAGCCTGGCTATATAAAGTCATTAGACGTTGCCTTGCACCCAGAAGCAGATTGTATGTACAGAACAAATGACATGCCACATGAATTTTCCTGCCTTATACTCCTGTATTATGGGAAACCATGATCAACTGCAGATTAAAGTGTTATAATAAGGATCCTGTTTACATATCTTACAGTAATCCAAATGTTCTGTTTCTTTTCACAAGAGGCAAGGATATTTGGCCAGTGATTGAACAGGAAATATAATTTTCTGATCATTTTTTTGGGACATATCTTTTTTCAACCGAACTAGAAACCTGAAAGTGATACCTTGTAGCGGGGCTGCATCCGGACTCCAAGGGCTGATTGCTCATTTAGTCTAGGGGAGAGTAAAAACACTTTTACTTACCTGATCCTCCACTCCCCTGGCAGGTGGCCCTCCTCCATGCTCCAACACTGGACTGTCTCTGAGAGTCATCCTCTTCAATGCAGGGGTATAGACCACGCACTGGTCTTGATGACGTCAGGACCTTTATTCTGCTGGATCTTGGGGCACAACATGCTGTGGAGACTGGTCTAGCAGTGCAGAGGATCAGATAAGTAAATTTATTTTGAGAAGCTCCACTGCAAGAGATAATTTTCATGTTTCCCAGAGACTGGGAAGGCTAGGGCTCTGAGGAATAGGAGATCCTCCCTCGAAACTTGTCAGCAGGGCTCTGGGGAAGAGGAGATCCTCCCTCGAAACTTGTCAGCAGGGCTCTGGGGAAGAGGAGATCCTCCCTCGAAACTTGTCAGCAGGGCTCTGGGGAAGAGGAGATCCCCCTCAAAATGCGTCAGAGGTTTGGATAGCCTTTTCGTGCTTGAGACTTGCCTAGGTGACCAGGCTGCTTCAAATATATTGTGGACTTTGATGTGCCTTATTGTCAATGTTGTTTGTGAATATGCATCTGTCTTTTTTACACAATAAAGCTATCACAAAGATGATAGGTTGGTGTGCCCTCTGTTACTTGTTTTTGCAGTATTTCCTTTGAGTTTCCCCAGCCTGCAGGGGGCAGCAAAACCTGTGAAATAGTTGGATCTGCTGAAGAGTATGGATTGTCTTTGGCTGGTGCACCTCTCTTGAGTCCAGGAGATTTGTCTTGTTTTATCAGAGATTGACTATTAGGTTGAACTCCAGGCAGAATGCTAAGCACATAGTTTAAATATATTTGTGAACCCTTGTGCCTATAAAAAAGATTTACACTTCTGTTCAAACTTGTACTTTAGACTCCCCTGCCAGACAGCACAGACAGGTTGGTGATCTCTACCTCACTGTAATAATCAAATTGTTTTATTCTGGGATCAGTCCACATTCCATATGTAGACAAATTACACAACCAGGGAATTTTTAGGGTGTCAAGAAATGGTGTAGACATAGTATTAAATCTCTAAAAATAGATTGTTTTTACAAATTCACTTTAAAACCAGAATTTCATAACATTTACGGAAATCGTTTTAAGGGATCTCTTAGGAAGATTTCGATGTTACAGATACCTGTATACTACCCATATACATAAGCTCTCTACCATCCACCTGTTGGTGCAGAATACATCAAGTTTAATAAAAATGAGATGGTGACAATGGGGTTGATTTACTAAAGGGAAATCCACTCTGCACTACTGCACTGTAGATCTGATGGGAAGCTGTTAAAATGGGGGAAGCTCTGCTGATTTTATCATCCAATCATGTGCAAGCAAAAATTCTGTTTTTTATTTTAATTTCATGTCGCCCTCAGATCTACAGCGACTGCACTTGAAAGTGCTCTTTCAGTGCAAAGTCTATTTGCCTTTAGTAAATAACCCCCAATGTGTTACATGTGTCTGAGAAACAAGCCTGCTTCCTTACTCTAGCTATTAATCTCATGCAGTCTAAGTATATATTTATAAAAATTGGATCACATATCCAATATACATCAAAAGCATCACCCATTGTATCCAATATCACTTACATATGTAAGGTAAGAAGCAGACTTGCCGCCATCTTACTGTTAAAGTAGAACTAAAGGTAAAACTTTTTATTAATTTGGCTAGATTAACCACTTCAATACTGGGTGCTTTCACCCCCTTCCTTCCCAGGCAAATTTTCAGCTTTCAGCGCTCTCGCACTTTCAATAAGAATTGCGCGGTCATGCAACACTGTACCCAAATTTTTTATCATTTTGTTCACACAAATAGAGCTTTATTTTGGTGGTATTTATTCAAAAATCTTTTCTTTTTTTTGTTTTGTTTTTTGGAGATATAAGCGAAAAAGGGCAGACGTTTAAAAAATATATATATATTTTCTACTTTCTGTTTTAAAAGAAGTCCAATAAAATCAAATTTTGTCATAAATTTAAGCCAAAATGTATTCTGCAACATTTCTTTGGTAAATAAAATCCCGTGAAGTGTTTAACCACTTGACCACTGGGCACTTAAACACCCTTAATAACCAGACCAATTTTCAGCTTTCGGTGCTCTCGCATTTTGAATGACAATTACTCAGTCATGCAACACTGGACCTATATGAAATTTTTGTCCTTTTTTTCACACAAATAGAGCTTTCTTTTGGTGGTATTTAATCACCGCTGGGTTTTTTATTTTTTGTGCTATAAAGGAAAAAATACCGAAAATTCTGTAAAAAAATGAATTTTTCTTTGTTTCTGTTAGAAAATTTAGCAGATTAGTAATTTTTTCTTCATAAATTTTGGCCAAAATTTATACTACTACATATCTTTGGTAAAAATAAGTACAAATTGGTGGATATTATTTGGTCTTTGTGAAAGTTATAGAGTCCACAAGCTATGGTGCCAATATCTGAAAATTGATCACACCTGAAGTACTGACGGCCTATTTCAATTCTTGAGACCCTAACATGCCAGAAAAGTACAAATACCCCCCAAATTACCCCTTTTTGGAAAGAAGACATTCCAAGGTATTTAGTAAGAGGCATGATGAGTTTTTTGAAGTTGTCATTTTTTCCCACAATTCTTTGCAAAATCAAGATTTTTTTTACTTTTTTTTTTTTATTCACAAAATTGTCATATTATCAGGTTATTTCTCACACACAGCATATGCATACCACAAATTACACCCCAAAACACATTCTGCTATTACTCCCGAGTATGGCGATACCACATGTGTGAGACTTTTACACAGTGTGGCCACATACAGAGGCCCAACATGCAGGGAGCGCCATCAGGTGTTCTGGAGCATCCAGGACAATTCTGACATTTCTCTCCTACATGTAAAAATCATCATTTATTTGCTAGAAAATTACATAGAACTCCAAAACATTATATGGAGAATACAATGGTGGTCTTTGAAACTTTTTATCTCGCACGGTATTTGCGCAGTAATTTTTCGAATGCTTTTTTTTTCAAAAAAAAACAGTTTTGGGCTTAAAAAAAAAAAAAAACAGTAAAGTTAGCCCAATTTTTCCATAATGTGAAAGATGAAGTTACGCTGAGTAAATAGATACCTAATATGTCACTCTTCAAAATTGCACACGCTCGTGGAATGGCGCCAAACGTCGCTACTTAAAAATCCCCATAGGCGACGATTAAATTTTTTTTTTACTGGTTATATGTTTTGAGTTACAGAGGAGGTCTAGGGCTAGAATTATTGCTCTCGCTCTAACGTTCGCAGCGATACCTCACATGTGTGGTTTGAACACCGTTTTCATATGTGGGCGGGACTTACGTATGCGTTCGATTCTGCATGCGAGCACATGGGGACAGGGGCGCTTTAAAAAAAAACATTTTTTTTTTATTGTTCATTTTACTTTATTTATTTTAGTTTGACATTTTTTTCCCCAAAAATAATTTTTTTGATCACTTTTATTCCTATTACAAGGAATGTAAACATCCCTTGTAATAGGAATATGGCATGACAGGTCCTCTTTACAGTGAGATGTGGGGTCAATAAGACCCCACATCTCACCTCTGGGAAGCCTGAAAAAAAAAGATTCTGTCTTTGATCGTATTAGCGATTCGGTAGAAGCACCGGAGGGCGGCGGGAGGGGATGTCTATGGCTGGGTATTGCAGGGTATCACCGACTATGGCTGGGTATCTCAGAGTATGGCGTTGCAGAGTATTGCATTGCAGGGTATTGGCGGGTGTTGCAGAGCATTGCAGAGTGTTGCAGGGTATTGGCGGGCGTTGCAGAGCATTGCAGAGTGTTGCAGGGTATTGGCAGGTGTTGCAGAGTGTTGCAGGGTATTGCAGAGTGTTGCAGGGTATTGCAGAGTGTTGCAGGGTATTGAAAAGCGTTGCAGAGTGTTGCAGAGTATTGCAGAGTGTTGCAGGGTATTGCAGAGTGTTGCAAGGTGTTGCAGGGCATTGCAGAGTGTTTCAGGGCATTGCGGAGTGTTGCAGGGCATTGCGGAGTGTTGCAGGGCGTTGCGGAGTGTTGCAGGGCGTTGCAGGGTATTGCAGAGTGTTGCAGGGTATTGCAGAGTGTTGCAAGGTGTTGCAGAGTGTTGCAGGGTATTGCAGAGTGTTGCAGGGTATTGCAGAGTGTTGCAGGGTATTGTGGAGTGTTGCAAGGTGTTGCGGAGTGTTGCAGGGTATTGCGGAGTGTTGCAGGGTATTGCGGAGTGTTGCAAGGTGTTGCGGAGTGTTGCAAGGTGTTGCGGAGTGTTGCAGGGTATTGCGGAGCGTTGCAGGGCATTGCGGAGTGTTGCAGGGCAATGCGGAGTGTTGCAAGGCAATGCGGAGTGTTGCAGGGCAATGCAGAGTGCTGCAGGGTAATGCAGAGTGTTGCAGGGTAATGCAGAGTAATGGGGGTATTGCAGAGTAATGGGGGTATTGCAGAGTAATGGGGGTATTGCAGAGTAATGGGGGTATTGCAGAGTAATGCAGAGTAATGCAGAGTAATGGCAGGGTATTGCAGAGTGTTGGCAGGGAATTGAGGGGTTAATTTTCGGTGCGCAGCGATGTGGGCACTGCAGATGCAGCCCACATCGCTGCTGACACCGATCTCTTCCCCCTCCGCTGTACCGATCGGTACAGAGAGGGGGAGGGAGGAACCGGCGTCATAACATGACGCCGGTTTGTTTACAAGTGATCACTCCGTCATTTGACGGAGCGATCACGTGGTAAACGGCCGCGCTGAGCGGCCGTTTACCGTGATTCGTGATGCGCCGGGTCCTGTGGACCCGGCGGTCACGGATGCTCTCGAGTGCGCGCCCCAGTTAAACAACTGCCCTGAAGCCGTTAATCGGCAATGGGCGGTTGTTAAGTGGTTAATAATTGGTTTGTGTGATCATGGACATATGTGTGCAGATGATCATTGGGACATATGCTTTTACTGTTACATAAGTGGGACAGGTGTTTTTACTGTGTGGGGATATGTGTGAGGACATGTGTGTGGGGACAGTGTTTTGGGGACACTACATAGGAGACATTGTGTAAAACTGAACACTGTAACTAGTGCATACCTGAACTCTGCACATAACGCACTCCTAGTATTTATTACGTGTACTGCACCTATTCTCTGAGAAAAAAGCCATGGATAAATGTATATAGTCTAAAACTCAGTACACGCATGCCGAATGCCGGGCATCACATCAGCCAATTCAATAAAAAACATCCGACATTCGGCTCATGTGTATGCCAGCTGGTCCGACAGTAGCCAGCTTCTGTCAGTCAGAAGAGCATGCTGGAAGACCAGCAGCCAATCGGCTTCCCATCAGTGCTGACCGGATTGTTCTGGTGGGGGGGGGGGGGTGTTCCCGTCAGAACACAAACAACTTGTTGCTTGTTCTGTACTAACGTTGGATTGTTAGTACAGCGTCCCCCGACCGGAGCTGACAGTGTTTTATCGTTCAACCCGCTAGTGTATACCAGGTTTTACAGATACAACCGGCCCTTGGAGGACAACCATAATGCCGATCCAGCCTGTGATGAATTTGAGTTTTACACCCCTGCCTTAAGGTAATGAGCAAGCTAACATTTCATGACAGGGCTAAAATGGGGGCATTTAGACAGAAAATTGGGCACCAGTCACTTTTGTCTTTTTCAAAGTTTAAGGCCAGGTTCACACATATGTGGCCACAGGTTTGTGCCTGGGATCCGATAAATCCCTGTTCACCGGTTCAGGTGCAAATCAGGTCCGAGTTTATGCCTGAATTTGCACCTGAATCAGACCCAAAGACTCACAGGACCCTTTTTGAATGCGGACCGTGGTCGCCCGAACCTGTGTGAATCGGCTCCATGGAAAGCAGGGAAACCCGCATCCAATTCACATATGTGTGTGAACCCAGCCTTAATGTTAAACTTATGCAAAGAAAAAAGAAAGTGAGGGTTAGGGGTCTCAGAAGCCACAGCAGGTCACTTAGAGACTCTTCAGATCCAGAACAAAGTTTAGCTTCATTGGACCTTTAAGCCGACCCAGCAACACTGCAAGCACAGTTTCAGATTCCAGTGCTTTTTCCAAGCGAGTCACCAGGCCCTTTGTGAGAGACCAGCCTTCTTCCTGGCTCTCTGAAGCAAGGAGGCTTCCCCTGGGTTTTCTCACCTTGGCACAACTTCCTCCACACCAGGCATGACAATTTCAGGACCATCTCGGTGTACAAAGGCCCCAAATAGGCTTCTTGAGCTATTCACAGGATTCCCTCTAACAACACCTCCCTAGGCCTCAGCTTAGGGGAAGAGAGCAAACTCATGGATGGTCACAAATATATATATCATCCCCCAGCATGCACCAGTGGTCATAAACCTCCTACTGGGCTGGCTGAAGGAAATATAAATATTCATAACTCCTACAAACAACTGTGAGAAATTCCCGACCCAACTGAGCTTAGGAAAACCCAAATACCATCTATACAATTATTCTGAGCTGCCCAGCCAAAAACTACATTCATTATTGTAACCTGTGTTTAGGACAAGGGGGCTACAGTTGTGTATGTATTGTGTGTATTGTGTATGTTGTGTGTATATTGTTTGTGTATTGTGTATGTTTTGTGCATATTTTGTGTGTATACTGTGTTTGTATTGCACATATGTTGTGTACATACCTCCCAACTTTCTGAGATGGGAACAATGTACACCTATTAGCAAAAGTATGTAGGCATAGGACACACCCCCTATCACGCCCCCTCAAAGGAGAATTCTACAAAACAAATGATTAGTTAAACCCACAAGTGTTTTTTCTACCACTACTATTCCTTTATACTGGCTTTTGACATTTACAAATGCAGTCATTTAGAAATTGAATGAAAGGTTTACCACTGGGGAACACTTTTTGAAAGATAAAAAGTGCATTTTATATATAACTATATAGATCAGACCAAAATGAGGGGCAAATGAGGAGAAAAGGGGGACTTTGTGTCAAATCAGGGACAGTCCCTCGAAATCAGGGACAGTTGGAAGCTATAATTGTGAATACTGTGGTTATATTGTCTATGTACTGTGCATGTATTGTGCTCAGCAATGAAAGTTCTGATTGGTAACCATGTTGCCTTGCAGCTTCCTCCAATTGGCAGTAGACTCTTTCTATTAATGCCACACCCGCCCTGGGGGTGTTGGTGTGTATGTTTTGAACCTTAAAAGATGAGAACGTACAATGTAAATTTCCTTTTTAAAGTCAGTTTAATAGCACATAAAATAGACATAGTAAGGCAATTCTATTTAAGTGAACAAAGGCGGGTGCCAACCTCCCTGCCCTTCTTACATGCTGTGACATCTCTGAACAATGATAGCTGAAATTATCGGGAGCAGAAATAAGACTTAATTTCTCTATGTGTAAAGTAAACAGATTCCATATTTCATTAGAGCGTAAACATCCGCTTACATCCAGCTCATAGGGATACATTGCCGTCTGTTTTTGATGTGTCTAATCATCAAAAATGAACTGACAGTATACCTGTGTGAAAGGGACCTAAATGTGGGATTTAGTAACTGAAGCATAGATAGTCAGCAAAGAATTGGTGAGATTCCATCCATAGAAGAAACTGCAACTGGCATCTACTAAACACAGAAAGTGCTTAAAGGATCAGTCCACCCAAAAGTTATATTTTCAGTAAAGGTGGAGCTTGCCAGTCCCTGCATTCTTATATGTCTTAGATATTCACATTGCTAAATCTCACAGTTTTGTGCCCCTCCTGCCCCCAACCCTTTGAGTGTTCCAGTTCCTATTGCAGTTGACATAGCATAAAATAAATAAAAACCTACAGCAGGAATAGTGGGAACCCCTCATAATGGTCAGAGGAGATGTACAGGCCCAGGGACTAAGACATAAATATCCTCCCTGCAGAATAAGTATATTTTATTTTTTTCTGTTTCTCCACACAAACAAGCATTCAGCTTTAGCCTGGGTTCACACTCGTGAGTTGAAGACACCGTATGTGATTTGCACAGGAATCGCACTGCAATCCTGTGCACATCACATGTGATGTCTGTGCGGCGCGATTTGAGCCATACATTTGGCATGGCTCAAATCGCATCAGCAAAAAAATGGTGCAGGACCCTTTTTTCTGCATCTGAATTGCATTGCATGGGTTTTCACACCCATGCGATGTGATTCTGGCAATCGCACTGTGTTTTGCAATCTGTTTTGTTGTGTCGTTATTTAACATTGACACCTGCAGCAGATGACATGGATGCCATATGATTGCAATGCGGTGCAGGAAATGCACAGGAATCGCTGTGTTTCCCGCATCGCATCAGTGTGAACCTAAGTGGTAGTTCACAGGAAGTGATCAAGACTGCAGTTTTATCAAGGTCATCAAGTACTTGGCTGGAAATGTTGTTGGGAAAAAACGTATGCAGCCACCACATCTAAGGACTGATAAGCTGCAATATATTACATTTATGTTCTTAGGTCTACAGTAGATATACTTTAGTTTCCATTTACACTTTTTGGGTGTGTTAATTTGCACTGTGCTAAGGCAGCACATTAAAAAATGTCAAAATATCAAAAATCAGACATGACCTATTTTTTTCAGCAGGAACCGTCCGAAGCTTCAACCATTTATTATTCAACTTGGGTACATCCAGCCTGATTTGATTATCGCGAGAGGCTGCTATAGCCACTAGCGATAATCACTGTCTTCTCCCGGTGGGGACACCCGTGGTTGCAGGAAAGAAATTTGCACCATGTATGGCCTGCCTTAGTGTGTTAAGGTGCCATTGGAACCAACAATGCATATAAACACAAAAGTCTAAATGGGCCCTAAGGGTCTATTTGTTTTCAGACGGTGTGATCAGCATAGAAGAAGTTCATAGAGGAGCTTTTAACATTATGGCTCTCACTGTGAAAACAAGAGTTCTTTGTCTGGTTTAGTATCTAACAGTGTAGGAAAGAGGAAGACGCATGACTTGTGAAATAATATAATGTTACAGCTCTGCTTATCATATCGCATGCTCTGACAGGAGAACAAGTTTGCCCTTTGCACATATTGTGCAGTGCTTATCATTCTCAGTACATAACATTTATAACCCCCCTTCCTATAGATGTTTCATTAGTAGACAGAGACGTGTAAAGCTGGCAGGCCTTATACACAGTTTTTTCTTTGCTATGAGATCTATAGTAGTTATGTGATGGAGGAGCACTGGACCCCAGAGTGGGCCAGCATATAGCAGTCAAGATTTTACTCTCAGTGGCAGCTCTCAGTAAGGCAGGTTGCCCCATGGGAACCCCGGAGAAGTCTATAAAGCATTAGAAGGATGAGAGCCATACTAAGCTTGATTCATTCCACTAATAATTTTATTTTTCACCAAAATTTAAAAAAAACAACGCTTATCGGTTCAAAATTCCCCCTTCATCAGGGCTTGTATGCCGACAGTGGGTTTAAACTTGTACTGGACAACAATTGTAAAATCATATGGAGAATAGGATATCCAGGGTGCCAGAATAGCAGACAAGTCTGGTGACCCGAATCTCATATTATGGGAATGGTTTTACAATAGTTGTCCAGTACAAGTTTGAACCCACTGCCAGACAAACCCTGATGAAGGCAGAGTTTTGAGCCCTTGAAACGTGTTGGGTTTTTTGATTACCATTTGGTAAAAAACAAACTGAAAAGCAAAGTGTGGTCAAAGCTTTTTTGGCCATACTACTTTTCTGAGACACAGGAGTGCACTTATTTTAGCTCTCCTGTGACCCAGAATCAACTGACAATGACCTAAAGCCTGCTTTCTGCTGACATAGAGCCACTTCAGGATCTGAAAGGATCCCAACCATATTGTCAGGATCCACCCAGATACCTGGATTGACAACTGGCTGAGAGCTGAAGCCAGCTGCACCCACCCAATCTCTAGCCTGGCGCTCCAGTAAGCATTGGAGGGGAAGAGTAGAGAGCTGGGACTGAGCATCACTGCTCTCTGCTCTGTGAAGACTGAGAACTGAGCTATCGGCAGCCATGTGATCGCTCAGTTCTTGGTCTTAGAGCTGATGTGGGACAGCTGCAACTTTACACTGATGTTACAGAATTGAGGTGAGTATGTGTTTTTGTTTTTTCCAAGTCCTTACTTCTTAAAATACTGGACTGAATCAAGTTTTGTGGTGCTCCCATCCTTCTAATGCTATATGAGATGCCTTCATAAAGGAGAAGTAGGGTTCAAACCATGTTGGCAACATTTCTCATCACTGTTAAAACACAAGGCATGTCATCAATGGCTTCTCTGAAGGTGACAGTAATCCTTTGTTCAAGCAATAACATGCACAGTCCATTGTAGAGGTCACTGGTGCTCAGTGTAAGGTGCACTTAGGTATGAGGTGCTCCAGCTGGAATAGTCAGATCAGGTGTAGGCTTCTCTGAAGGTGAAGAGGTGTGTGCTGAGGATATCTCCTCATGTGCGCTGGTTTGTGTTGTGCCTGGCTCGGGCATGTTTCTCGCACACCAGGTTGTTGCCTGCCCAGAAGTGTCCCCTCATTCGTAGGTTGAGGCCACAATCTTCACACACGTAGCACACTGGGTGACGGTACTGTCCTTCTGAGATCCTCACAGCCACATCACTGTACAGACACAAAGAGGACATTAGTGCTCCCGTAATTATTACACGCATTATCTAATCAGCTATACCAATAATTAAATGGATTTGCATTTCAGTTAGAAGTCATATGTCTGTCTTTCACCCTTTCATATCTATATTCATCTGTATACTACAGCCTGATATACTAAAGAGACTATCATATGACCCCTCTAATGGATCCTATTCTATGTGAAGTCTTCAATTTCGGCAGTGGTCTTGACACCGTCTTGACTAGCAGGGGAGGAGACCTGATTCTTATCCGCTGCAGTTGCTACACTTACAGGTCTTGTGCCTCCTCCAGCCTGTGACTAGACAGTGAAAAGAGAAGCAGCAGACTATAGAGCTGGTCTCTCTGCCACTCTGCTCTCTTCTCCTATCAGCAAATCTCTTTCACTGCAGCACAACTAATCGACTCCTGGTGGTGCTTCTCTCTCTCCCAGCCTGAGCTCTGCTAGTAATTGCAAGAGGCTGATACCAAGTCAAATTTAAGTATTTGCACTTCTTGCATTTAAAAAAATGCACTTTGAGGGATAATAAAAGAGAAGTTCGGCCAAAGCCTTTTTGGCCATACTTCTATTTTGGGTGAAAGGAGTGACACAGAGCTTCTCCCTCGGGCTTTCACACTGGAGTGAATGGAGCTGCTTTTTTTAGGCGCTATGCAGGCACTATTTTTATTATAAATGTTATAGAACATGTCATAATTTTGCATGGCACTCCGCTGTATGGAGGCAACACAAATGCGTTGGTGGCAGTACACCATAGTCTGCTGCATTACAAATTTTGTAGCACATTCAAATTTCAGGACCTTTAGGTGTGTTGGCAACGTGGTGAATCAATGGGTTGCCTAAACATAGTGCACATTAAATGAACCAGCAGAATGTAAATGAACCCTTAGGCCTGGTTCACACCTATGCATTTATTAGTGCATTTTCAGTTTTCATACTACAGTCCATTTAACATGGTTTCCTATGGATGCATATCTCCCAACATTTTGAGATGGGAATGAGGGACACCTGCTAACAAACATATGTAGGCAAAGGACATGCCCCCTGCCACACCCCCTTAAAGGAGAATTTAAAAAAAAAACAATTAAATCCACAGGGACCTTTTTTTTACCACTACTGTTCCTTTATATTGGCTTTTAAAATGTACAAATGCAGCAATTTAGAAATTGGATGAAAGGTTTAGCACTGGGAAACACTTTTTGAAAGATAAAAAGTGCATTTTATATACAACTATATAGATCAGACCAAAATGAGGGACAAATGGGGGGGGGGGGGAGAGAAGGACAGAGGGGCATTGCTCCAAATCAGGGTCAGTCCTTCGAAATCAGGGACAGTTGGGAGCTATGTGGATGTAGTTCCCATCTGTGCATTTTATGGTTCCATAGACTTCAATGGATCAAAAACATGTATTGAAAAATGCAAAATGCACCTGGATTATTCAAACTGCAACTGGCATAGGTGTGAATCGGGCCTTACTCTTTGATGGTAACACACTGACTACAACTGGATGTTTCACAACTTGGTAATTTCATAGAAATCTGTACTAGGAGTACTATAAAAGATGTCATAATGCTGACCTACCTCTTAAATCATCAGAGGCCTAAGTGTTTATAGCTTCCATACTAAGTTATAGACTACAAACAACGTGTAGGCAGTAGTGCATTTAGGTTTTGTGCTGCCCTAGGCTTGACTAAACCTGTGCACACCCTAATTTAAATATGACCCACCCCTTCCTGTCAAGGCCACACCCCTAGCTGTTTAAGACCTGTCCTGAAATTTTCGATTGGAGACACTAGTTCTGAGGGCCTGGGGGGCAATGGATTCCCTTAATTTGCATAGATTTCCTCTCACTTCCTGTTTGGCTATGGGGCAGGAAATAAAGGGAAATCTCTGCAATGGGACAGGTATAGTAAAAAAATAAACTGACAGGGATTATAACCCTCCCTTACTCTTTCCAAAATGAAAAAAAAGTGTTACCTATAGTTCTACTTTAAGCACAAATTTCTGATAAATTTATTGAGTGGACTAAGAAGATATAACCATGCCAACGGGGCATCAGAAAATATGAAGCACAGTGAGGAAGGTTTGTGGTCCAGGATGAGAGGACAGTCAAAATTAGAAAGGCCCCCCCCCCCCCACAGTTGCAGAATGCCAACCGCATACAATGGGGGCATTAGACTTATTTGCCTCTCAGCCCAGTTTGCCCCATAAGACTGGCGCTATACTAACAGCGCAAGCTGACGGGGACTCTTTCCATGCTGCCCCCTGCAAAGTGCTGCCCTAGGCCTTGGCCTTGTGGGCCTAGGCCAGGATACAGTGTTGCATGTAGGTTAGAAAGTCAGAGGGAAGTAAGATCTCCTTATCTGTATACTTCTCAGAAAGTAATGAAGTCACTGGATTAGTATGACAGTCAGACAGCCAGGGAAATGGTATTTTGGAAACTGGAGGATCAATCTTAGCCTCCAAACTTCTTTGAAAGCACCGTCAACCATGTTCACCATGGATACGACCTGTGAGTATGACCATCTGTACAGTATGTCATCATCTTCCCAGGATGGGCAGATCAGCAACTGGCTTCTGAATGCTGACTGATCGCTGTGTACTATACTGTACATATCAGTGTTGGTCACAGCACTGCCTTATTAAGCAAACCTGTTCCCTGTTCATCTGAAGGAGGAAAGTCTCTATAAACACATCCCAGATTCTCAGCATAGCTGTGATCATGATGAATATTGCTTATGGAATTCCAGTCACTGTGACACACACTGGATAAACAAATGTCATACACTCCACGTACATCACTAAGATAAACACACATTATATCATTAGGAAATACTTTCAGAAGAATGGGAGTGCCACCATAGATTTATGCCATTGTCATTACGACATACCTGGTCAGTACGCAACAGACACGCAAACTCAGATCATAAGTTTCACACATATGCTAAATGATTGAACTATATACAGGCATACCTCCCTTTTAAGTACGCAATGGGGTTTATTTACTAAAGTTAGAAAGTGCAAAATCAGGCTCACTTCTGCATAGAAACCAATGAGCTTCCAGGTTTTATTACCAAAGCTTAATTGAACAATCTGGGGTTAGAAGCTCATTGGTTTCTATGCAGATGAGAGCCTGATTTTGCTCTTTCCAGCTTTAGTAAATAAACCCCATTGTTTACATAAAAGTGTGGTATGCCTGTACATGACTATAAAGCCTAAATGCCCTTACTGGAGGTAAGGTTTTTGATGGGTTATAGCTGATAGTGACTATCCATGGCCAACAATTTTCTGTACCTCCATCATTGCACCCGTACCATAGGGTTGCCAACTCATCCCTTTAAAACTGAACACATATTAATTACACAGGTTCTGTGGCTGATTAAGGTGGTAATTAAACTCACTTGGTGCCTTAATTAGCCTCAGAACCTGTGTGATTCATTTTAAAGGAATGCGGTGGCAA
This sequence comes from Lithobates pipiens, assembly GCF_037356315.1. Lineage (NCBI taxonomy): Eukaryota > Metazoa > Chordata > Amphibia > Anura > Ranidae > Lithobates > Lithobates pipiens. The sequence continues at coordinate 550,325,855 of NW_027507903.1, read as the reverse complement.
CCCTACTGTACCCCCCTCTCTCACCAAGCCTGTGTATGCCTCCCCCACTCTCACTCCATGCCCCTCACAACCGCTATTACCCTATGCATGCTGGAAGCATACCCTCTTTTGCACTCGATGCACCTAAAACAAAGCCCTCCTTTCTGTTCTTACCTTTGCACCTGCAACACACCTTCCCATGCTTATACCACCCTGACCTTGCCCATTCTAGAACAGGCACGCTTTTGCTAGTTCACCTTATAAAGTCTACACCCCCTTACTGGAGATAAGGCTTTTGATGTGGTTAAAGCTGACTGAGACTATCTATGCCCAACGCTTTTCTGCATCTCCTTCACTATTGCACCTGTACCAAGAGTTGCCACCTCATCCCTTTAAAACTGAACACATATTAGTTACACAGGTTCTGGGGCTAATTGAATGCAGGTAAGGCACTGAGTTTAATTACCACCTTAATCAACCACGGAACCTATGTAATTAATATGTGTTCGGGTTTAAAGGGATGAGGTGATAACCCTACCTGTACCCCCTCTCTCACCAAGCCTGTTCACACCTCCCCCACTCTAACTCCATGCCCACCCATGTTGCTACCCTATGCCTGCTGGAAGTTAGCGTTACCACCTCATCCCCTTAAACCTGAACACATGTTGATTACACAGGTTCTGTGGCTGATTAAGGTGGTAATTAAACTCACTTGGTGCATTATATGCACTAAATAAGTATCAGAACCTGTGTAATTCATATGGGTTCAGGTTTAAAGGGCTGAGGTGGCAACCCTATGAAGTGCATCCTCTTTTACGTCCAGTAAACTAACCCCCCCTTTCCTTCCCATGCTTCTACCACCCTGGGCCTGACCTTACTAATTTTGGACGAGCATTCTTTTGCTAGTTTAACTTTACAGAGTCTACATGACCTTACTGGAGTTATAGCTTTTGATGACGTAGAAGCTGACACATACTATAAAAATGGGCAGCGTTTTGTCGCTACTGAGGTGCAGGCTGAAATCTGGACAATTGGAAGAGCCAAGCTAGTGAAGACTAGGGATGAGCTCAGGCGTGTTCGCATTGACCACGTGCAGAGCCCACCAGGAAGTCGTGCAGTGCTGCGCTAATCACAGGCAGTGAGACATTGCCCGATCTCTGCAGCCGCACATCGGGACAATGTCTTACTGCCTGTGATTAGTGCAGCGCTGCGCCGACTTCTTGGCGGGCTCAGCACGTGGTCCATGCGAACACACCTGAGCTCATCCCTATTGAAGACATATGTGAGGCCAGGGGCTGACCTTGAAAACCAGACTTGCTTATAGAAAAATTGCATCTTTATTAAGCATTTTGCTGCCAGAGCCATTTTTTTAGTTTTTTGCACAAATGTTTAAAAAATCATTTTAGGCCTAAAGATTACACAAAACCCACAAATATTACATATTTTCTGAAAGAATAAAATAATGGTCATTCTAATTTTTTAGGTCACACGATATTACCGCAATGGTCTAGGAAACGCAAAAGTGAAAAACACACTAACGTGAATCTTAGGGTGAACAAACACAAATTTTTGGTAAAATATAATATAATAAAAGAAATGGCGACAAACGTGATGACAAAGGCAGTGAAATGGAGACAAACTTCAGTACCCTATATTTTCTATAGGTGACGCTTCAAAAGCCCCCTATAGGTATTAGAGTAGTGTTACGGAGGAGGTCTGGTGTTAGAAATATTGCTCTCACTCCAGTGTCCATCGTGATATGTAACATGTGTATCGTAATCAACGCTTTCACGCATAGGTGCCCCAGCGAATGCGTTTACGTTCATGGGGGTGTGTCTGTATATGTGGGGGCCTCAAAAAAAAATTGGGGGGGGGATTTTATGTGCTTGGGTATAATTTTTTTTTCATCACATAGGGGACAAACACTCCCCTATGTGATGATTTTTAGGTGACTGGTTCTCTTTATTGAGATATGCATTGTCTAAAAGACCACGCATGTCTCCCCTGTGCTCCACTGAATATTTTGTAATGCAGATCGCATTGCAAAAAATCCTTTCCTGGCTAAGCAAGGCAGGGACACCGAGTGCTCGACCCAGAAGTGATGTCAGAGATGTCGCTTTACGGGCACAAGAAGAAGGGGTGGAGAGAGGACATGTGTGTATCCGCTCTTCTCCTTCCCCTCTACCCGCCAGCACCCGCAATGGGGGTGTGTGCGAGCGATCGGGCAGCAGCGGAGCCACCCAAATGCTCTCACCTGACAGGCAGGAGGTCTGCCTGTCAGTTTCAGAAGGGATGATACCCCCTGCCGTATGACGTACAGACCTGGCGGCGAAAGGGGTTAAAAGGCCTGGCTTATTATATCTTCCGTATTTCAAATCTTCCAGGTGCAAGCTGAATTTAGTTAGTGGTGGCAGTGTATATATCAAACAACTGACATTTAAAAAATGTGGAAAATTGTAGATTGGGCCCATCAGAGGTATGGGTGTCCCTTCCTAACTGTGGAAAATTGTGGGTTGGGACCATCAGAGGTATGGGTGTCCCTTCCTAACAATACAGTGGTAACATTGGGGCATTAATTAGGTTGTATCTGATAAGTGGTTAATTGTCCCTGAGCCGGTGTAGTTGCAGCTGGGGGCATTTGATTGGATGGCAGATACAACCAGTTAATCGTGAGTATATAGGCTTTCAAAGACCTTAGACTGGGAATAAGTTGAGGTTGGTTTAGTTGTTATGCATTGACTGTATTATATGCATTAAACTTGTTTTCTTGTGAATGTTGTATTTATTGGTTTGTAATAAATGGCTGCTATGGCCATTCGACAAATAAAATGTGTCATCTGGTCATTTTGGAAGGAGGGATTGGACTGAGCCTCTACATTCTGCAGGTCTTTCAGTCATTGGTTTCCAGATTGTGACAACAGTGCACCAAGCCTGAGTAATGTGTGTTTAAATGGCCAATCGTAGCCTTTATAGGAAGCCAATATGACTGGGTGACAACATAGGAACACAATTGGAAAACAAGGAGAGAGCGTTGCCACCCTAATAATGGGAAGTGCCTGAACAAGGACCTTCATGGAAGGATCACCAGGAATTATATAAAGCAAAATGTTATATATGTTTGATAATTGCAAAAATTACCCATTGGTTCTGCCTGAAAATCAGAGCTGCCCTGTGTCCCCTGCACACTTCCTGTGTTATCTGGTTCATCTTATGGACTACAGATGGAATAGCTTTTATATTGTAGCAATCTAAACTGGGAATGGTTAGCAGTTTAGCAAAAGGCACTGGGCAAGGCTGACACCACTCAGTCCACAAAAATGCTGTACAAGAGGGCATTTCTGACAGATCAACAGGCATTTTCCTGTACTTGTAAGGTCTGTAAGGCAGATCTAAACCCTCCTCTCCTTTACAGCCATGGAAGCTGCCATCTTAGCCTCTGTTTGACCAGCAGTTGCCATGGAAGGAACAGGATAGAAAATGTTTCTCGAATGAACAAAATTCTAACTGTGAGGCTCCAATCACGGTGAGCCACGGCTCACAGCATGGGGTCCGGTGTATCCCTGTTCACCGATTCAGGTGCAAATCAGGTCCAAATTTTTGCCTGAATTCGCACCTTAATCACTTCAGAAGACACACAGGACCCATTCTAAATGCGCACCACAGCCACCCCAGAGCTGTGTGAACCGACTCCATTGAGAGCCGGTTACAGTCTCCTGTCATGCGAATTGGATGCCGAGAAATCTGAATCCAATTCGCATATAGATGAACCTGGTCTGAATGTGGTTTTTGTTCAAGAAAAATAATACTTCTTGTAATGATACCTGTGCAAAAATCCTACCAAGCAGTGTAGAATGAGCGGCGCTAGATACTCAGTGAATATGGTAATAATACACAATTCATTCATAGAATTTATTGCAACTATTCACTTCACAGGGTGTTGCTATTATAGTTTAAAGTGGTAACAATCAATGTTATTTATGTTATGTGTATACTTTATTGGATACATTTGAGTTGAGATTGTGTATTATTAGCATATTCACTGAGTATTTAGCGCCGCTCATTCTATACTGCTTGGTAGGATTTTTGCACATTATTATTTATTTAGAGTGGCAGCAAGTTTTTTGTTGTTGTTTTGTTTGTTTGTTTTGTTTGTTTGTTTTGTTTGTTTGTTTTTTTGTTTTGTTTTTAAGTGTAAGCGCAGTGGTGATACACAGGTGTGAGGGTGGAAGTGTGTATTATTGTTTTTGTAATGATACCTGTTTAATACATCTGTTTTTTTTTTTCAAATAGCAGGGTATAAAAGGGTGCTCATTTGTTAAGTGCATTAAAGATGGCATTAAAGATGGCCATTTTGCATAGATTACAGCAGTAAATTTGACTGGGTGAGTCTGTATGAATTTGATCAGAATTTTGTACTATTATTCATTTTATATAACTTTATAACAGTGTTTACTTGACCCCACTATTCATTCAGCGTTCAGATCATGGTGTCACAGCACTCACCTGATGCCTTTGTTGCACTTCTCGCATACCCTCACCGGGGAAGGCACTGTGTTGAGGATGGGTTTCTGCATAGTACTGCTGCTTATAGGTTTCTGTACACTGGGTGACAGTCTGCTAGGGAAGGATGTGGAAATACCTGGAATACAGCAAAACAAATCCCCTTATTCTGAGCTCCATACAAGACATTCAAAGATTCCAATAGGACTGAAACCTACTTTTTCCCCTATTCCTACAAATAGTTTCTACAAGTGAATGAGTCCCCTTTATTTCATTCAGAGATGTATTTCCTATATGTGCACCTTCTGAGCATGTCACATCTTCCTAGGAAAAAGATAAACTGTATGACTGTTCCAGTTGGTTCTTGGTGCCAGCCAGATCACAAGACCTTTCTATTCTTTGTTCATGTGCATCCTTCAAATACTGAAGGTTGGCAGCTGATGTGTACAGACAACAGATAACTGTTTAAATGCATCTCAACATGTTTGTTACATTTTATTAAACTGATTCAAATATAGAGGATGTAAAGGGTTATGGTTTTCTCAACCAGGATTCTTTTGAATCCCGGGGTTCCTCCGGGGATTGATAGGTGTTCCTTGAACAGTGAGTAATTTTTTCATCTTGGATAAACTACCACTGGCTCCAATGAGATTTTCATCTGTAAGGGGCTATCTTCCTACTGACCACTAATGTAAGGGAAATTCTTCCCAGTAACAACTAATCTAAGAAGCCTTCTTCCCACTGACCACCAATGTAAAGAGAATTTTTTTTTTCACTGACCACCAATGTAAAGAGCGTTCTTCCCACTGACTACTAATCTTAGCCCACGTACAAACACGGTCGGAGATTTTGCCAACCAAATCCGTCGGATTTTGCCCGTCGGATTTAGTCCGACGGATTGTGTCCGAAACTGTTGCATACACACGGTCGGGCCAAGTTGGCGAAAAATCCGATCTTTCAGAATGTGATGACGTAATTTCGTTACGATGGGACTACATTCAAGCTAGTAGCCAATAGCTTTGATGTAGGAATTTGATCTGAGCATGCGTGGCACTTGGTCCGATGAAAATGCTCTACACATGATCGGATTAGGTCCGTCCGGCCCAGTTGGTCGGGAAATATTTCCAACATGTTGGAAAATTGGGTCGGACGGAGATTCAGACGGAATCAGTCCGATGCATACCACACACAGTCGGATTATCTGACGACACGGTCCGATAAGACTCATTCCGAAAGATTCTTCGACCGTGTGTACAAGGGCTAAGGAGCATTCTTCCCACTGACCAGCAATGTCAGGGGCATTCTTCCCACTGACCACCAGTATAAGGAATATTCTTCCCACTGATCACTAATGTAAGGAGCATTCTTCCTCCTGACCACCAATGTAAAGAGCATTCTTCCCACTGACTACTAATCTAAGGAGCATTCTTCCCACTGACCAGCAATGTCAGGAGTATTCTTCCCACTGACCACCAGTATAAGGAGTATTCTTCCCACTGATCACTAATGTAAGGAGCATTCTTCCTCCTGACTAGTGATGGACGAACTTCCGACGGGACGTTTCGCGAACGCGAAACGCGAACGGGCACAAACGTTCGCGAAAACGACCGTTCGCCGCGGGCTCCATTGACTTCAATGGGAGGCGAATTTCGCAAACCTTTAGGTCGAATTTGCGGCCACGGGGTAATTATTAGGGGGTAGCACGTAGTCCCACCACCTGGACAATAGCATAATACATGTATGAGGTGAATTTGGGATCGATAACTACAAGCATTTTTTTTTTATTTGGGAAATTGTTCTGACAATTCAGGACTATGGAGCTAATGAAGGCAATGGAGGAGAGGGAAGGTCAGGGACCAGGGTAGGCAAACAAGAGGGTGCAGGAGATACAGAGCACTGACAGCAGCACCGTAATACAGAGCACTGACATCAGCACCGTGACATACAGCGCTGACAGCAGCTCCGTGACATACAGCGCTGACAGCAGCTCCGTGACATACAGCGCTGACAGCAGCTCCGTGACATACAGCGCTGACAGCAGCTCCGTGACATACAGCGCTGACAGCAGCTCCGTGACATACAGCGCTGACAGCAGCACCGTGACATACAGCGCTGACAGCAGCTCCGTGACATACAGCGCTGACAGCAGCTCCGTGACATACAGCGCTGACAGCAGCTCCGTGACATACAGCACTGACAGCAGCTCCGTGACATACAGCGCTGACAGCAGCTCCGTGACATACAGCGCTGACAGCAGCACCGTGACATACAGCGCTGACAGCAGCTCCGTGACATACAGCGCTGACAGCAGCTCCGTGACATACAGCGCTGACAGCAGCTCCGTGACATACAGCACTGACAGCAGCTCCGTGACATACAGCGCTGACAGCAGCTCCGTGACATACAGCGCTGACAGCAGCACCGTGACATACAGCGCTGACAGCAGCTCCGTGACATACAGCGCTGACAGCAGCTCCGTGACATACAGCGCTGACAGCAGCTCCGTGACATACAGCGCTGACAGCAGCTCCGTGACATACAGCGCTGACAGCAGCTCCGTGACATACAGCGCTGACAGCAGCTCCGTGACATACAGCGCTGACAGCAGCTCCGTGACATACAGCGCTGACAGCAGCTCCGTGACATACAGCGCTGACAGCAGCACCGTAAGCAGCCCCAGGAGGAAGTCAGCACAGCACAGGGATGGTGTGATCCCCTCATAATAAGAACCCCCAGGAGGAAGTCAGCACAGCACAGGGATGGTGGGAGCCCCTCATAATAAGAACCCCCAGGAGGAAGTCAGCACAGCACAGGGATGGTGGGAGCCCCTCATAATAAGAACACCCAGGAGGAAGTCAGCACAGCACAGGGATGGTGGGAACCCCTCATAATAAGCAGCCCCAGTAGAAATATGACACCGCTCAACCTCTTCAAAGAGGAGGGTAGGGGCATATAGTACGGTGTGCTTTTTTGGGTCAGGGAAGTGAGCCAAATGAATTAAGAAGGTCTGTGTGCTTGATTCCAAAAATTGTTTATAGACATATACATGGTCTACTGATCACATGTGTTGAATTCCTCCGAGATCCATGCCTCATTCATTTTTAGAAATGTGAGGTAGTTAACACTGTCGTGAGCTAGGCGAGTACGCTTATCGGTCACAATCCCCCCTGCTGCGCTGAACGTCCTTTCGGACAGGACACTGGATGAGGGGCAAGCCAACAGTTCGATTGCAAATTGGGCAAGCTCTGGCCAGAGGTCAAGCCTGCCCACCCAGTAGTCTAGGGGTTCATCACTCCTCAGAGCGTCCACATCGGCCGTTAACCCAATGTAGTCGGACACCTGACGGTCTAGGCGTTCCCTGATGCTGGATCCGGATGACACCTGTCGATGGGTCGGCTGAAAGAATGACCTCATATCCGAAGTCACCAACACATCTTCAAACCGGCCTCTTCTTGCAGGCGCTGTTGGATTGGTACCCGCAAATCCTTCTCTGGGAGTGGGAATTGCTCCTCTGCCAGCGCACGCAAAAGCAGAATGCAGCATTTCTCGAAGCAAGGCCTGGAAGTGCTGCATTCTGACAGCCCTCTGCGACGGCGGTAACATTTCCGCCATTTTGTGTTTGTACCGGGGATCTAAGTACGTTGCCACCCAGTACTGGTCCTTGACCCTCATGCTTTTTATACGGGGGTCCCTATTAAAACACTGGAGCATGAAGGCCCCCATTTGCACTCAAGCGGAAGGTATGTGGTGGTGGTGGTGTTGTTGGTGGTAGTGTCTTTGGGGGTGCACATAGCAGAGAGTGAAGAAGAGGGTGCAGATCGAGAGGATGAGGAGGGTGCAGAAGAATAAGGCTGAGTGAGCCACTCAACCAAGTCTGGTGCGTCCTTTAAAGTAATTGAACGCACCTTCTGCAACTTCCCACTTTGGCTCAAGGCTGTTGCTCCTGCCCTACCCCTACCACCCCTGCGGAAGGGCCTGCCTCTTCCTCTGCCTGTCATTTTTTAAATCACCCTGTGACAAAACTCTTAGTCCCTATACCGCTGAAGGACTGCTGCAGTATAGGGCAGCGGTCAGCAGTAGTGCACGTCAACCCTATGTATTGTGGACCGATAGCGGTCCTTACAGAACAGCAGACTGTACTGCACTCAGGCCTATGTACCGTAGCACCCTATACCAAGTTACCAGTCCTTATAAGAACTTTTGTGGACCAAGCAGGTTGTGTGTTAGTGATTAGCAGACTGTACGTCAGTCCCTATACCAATGAAGGACTGCTGCAGTATAGGGCAGCGGTCAGCAGTAGTGCACGGCAACCCTATGTATTGTGGACCGATAGCGGTCCTTACAGAACAGCAGACTGTACTGCACTCAGGCCTATGTACCGTAGCACCCTATACCAAGTTACCAGTCCTTATAAGAACTTTTGTGGACCAAGCAGGTTGTGTGTTAGTGATTAGCAGACTGTACGTCAGTCCCTATACCAATGAAGGACTGCTGCAGTATAGGGCAGCGGTCAGCAGTAGTGCACGTCAACCCTATGTATTGTGGACCGATAGCGGTCCTTACAGAACAGCAGACTGTACTGCACTCAGGCCTATGTACCGTAGCACCCTATACCAAGTTACCAGTCCTTATAAGAACTTTTGTGGACCAAGCAGGTTGTGTGTTAGTGATTAGCAGACTGTACGTCAGTCCCTATACCAATGAAGGACTGCTGCAGTATAGGGCAGCGGTCAGCAGTAGTGCACGTCAACCCTATGTATTGTGGACCGATAGCGGTCCTTACAGAACAGCAGACTGTACTGCACTCAGGCCTATGTACCGTAGCACCCTATACCAAGTTACCAGTCCTTATAAAAACTTTTGTGGACCAAGCAGGTTGTGTGTTAGTGATTAGCAGACTGTACGTCAGTCCCTATACCAATGAAGGACTGCTGCAGTATAGGGCAGCGGTCAGCAGTAGTGCACGGCAACCCTATGTATTGTGGACCGATAGCGGTCCTTACAGAACAGCAGACTGTAACGCACTCAGGCCTATGTACCGTAGCACCCTATACCAAGTTACCAGTCCTTATAAGAACTTTTGTGGACCAAGCAGGTTGTGTGTTAGTGATTAGCAGACTGTACGTCAGTCCCTATACCAATGAAGGACTGCTGCAGTATAGGGCAGCGGTCAGCAGTAGTGCACGGCAACCCTATGTATTGTGGACCGATAGCGGTCCTTACAGAACAGCAGACTGTACTGCACTCAGGCCTATGTACCGTAGCACCCTATACCAAGTTACCAGTCCTTATAAGAACTTTTGTGGACCAAGCAGGTTGTGTGTTAGTGTTTAGCAGACTGTGCGTCAGTCCCTATACCGCTGAAGGACTGCTGCAGTATAGGGCAGCGGTCAGCAGTAGTGCACGGCAACCCTATGTATTGTGGACCGATAGCGGTCCTTACAGAACAGCAGACTGTAACGCACTCAGGCCTATGTACCGTAGCACCCTATACCAAGTTACCAGTCCTTATAAGAACTTTTGTGGACCAAGCAGGTTGTGTGTTAGTGATTAGCAGACTGTACGTCAGTCCCTATACCAATGAAGGACTGCTGCAGTATAGGGCAGCGGTCAGCAGTAGTGCACGGCAACCCTATGTATTGTGGACCGATAGCGGTCCTTACAGAACAGCAGACTGTACTGCACTCAGGCCTATGTACCGTAGCACCCTATACCAAGTTACCAGTCCTTATAAGAACTTTTGTGGACCAAGCAGGTTGTGTGTTAGTGTTTAGCAGACTGTGCGTCAGTCCCTATACCGCTGAAGGACTGCTGCAGTATAGGGCAGCGGTCAGCAGTAGTGCACGGCAACCCTATGTATTGTGGACCGATAGCGGTCCTTACAGAACAGCAGACTGTAACGCACTCAGGCCTATGTACCGTAGCACCCTATACCAAGTTACCAGTCCTTATAAGAACTTTTGTGGACCAAGCAGGTTGTGTGTTAGTGATTAGCAGACTGTACGTCAGTCCCTATACCAATGAAGGACTGCTGCAGTATAGGGCAGCGGTCAGCAGTAGTGCACGGCAACCCTATGTATTGTGGACCGATAGCGGTCCTTACAGAACAGCAGACTGTAACGCACTCAGGCCTATGTACCGTAGCACCCTATACCAAGTTACCAGTCCTTATAAGAACTTTTGTGGACCAAGCAGGTTGTGTGTTAGTGTTTAGCAGACTGTGCGTCAGTCCCTATACCGCTGAAGGACTGCTGCAGTATAGGGCAGCGGTCAGCAGTAGTGCACGTCAACCCTATGTATTGTGGACCGATAGCGGTCCTTACAGAACAGCAGACTGTAACGCACTCAGGCCTATGTACCGTAGCACCCTATACCAAGTTACCAGTCCTTATAAGAACTTTTGTGGACCAAGCAGGTTGTGTATTAGTGTTTAGCAGACTGTGCGTCAGTCCCTATACCGCTGAAGGACTGCTGCAGTATAGGGCAGCGGTCAGCAGTAGTGCACGGCAACCCTATCTATTGTGGACCGATAGCGGTCCTTACAGAACAGCAGACTGTACCGCACCCAAGCCTATGTACCGTAGCACCCTAGACAGACCAAGTTACCAGTCCTTATAAGAACTTTTGTGGAACAAGTGAGTTGTGAATGATTAGCAGACTGCAGCAGAAGGGCAGCAGTCAAGTATAATATTCTTTCTATATTTGGAAGAAAGAATATTATACGTGTACAAGCCTATTACCGTACCACTGATACCAGTCCTGAAAAGAACCTTTGTGGAACTAATAGTAACAGCAAGTCTTTAAAATTATCCTCACTGCCTGACACACTGCTTCCTGCCTGTCCCTATACAAATTGGCAAAAAAGAGTAGGCTGGAACGATTAGCTGGAACAGCTCTTTTGTGGACCTGATAGTAACAGCTAATGATGATGATGATGATGATGATGAAGAAAGACTAATCTGGCTGAGCTGTCCCTAAAATAGCAGCATACAGCGCTCTGTCCCTTTATCTAAACTGACAAAAGAAACTCAGGCTGCTGACCTAACACCTATACCAGTCCTGAAAAGAACTTTTGTGTACCAAATAGCTAGCGTTTTCTCTGTCCCTACTCCACACAGGATCCTTTCCCTACAGTGACAGAAGAAAGAATGTAAAATGGCCACCGGATCGGGTGTATTTATAGGTTAGGGGGAATGTCCAAGTGTCCATGAGCTGTCATGTCTCAATTGGTTGTCCTGTAACACATGATAAACGTGTCACGAAAGGTTAAAGTTCTTGTATACATTAAACACGTAAGTCCGCCGGGGCGAACGACGGAAAAAGGCGTTCGAACCCGCGGACGGCGAAAGTCGGAAATTCGCCGCGAAACGACCGCCGGGCGAACCGTTCGGCCATCACTACTCCTGACCACCAGTGGGAGGAACATTCTTCCCAAATGACCATTAATGTACGAAGCATTCTTCCTGCACGACCACTAAGGATGAGCTTTGGCGTGTTCACACAGCCCACGTCCAAAGCCCGAGCACTGCGCTTCGCTAATCACATGCAGCGAGACATTGTCCTGATGCATGGCTGCAGAGATCGGGAAATGTCTCACTGCCTGTGATTAGCGCAGTGCTGACTTCCTGGCAGGCTCTGCACGTCGGCTGTGAGAACACACCTGAGCTCATCCTTAACCAGTTCCCAACCAGCGCATGCCGATGTACTTCGGCAGAATGGCACGGGCAGGCAAATGGGTGTACCTGTACGTCCCTTTAAATTTGCCGCCCCTGTCGGCGGCGCACTCGCGTGCTGATCGGGACCCCCGTGAGTCCGGTCACATACCCACGATCGTCTCACGGGGCGGCTGAACGAGGAACGTTGTAAACAGCATCTCCCCGTTCTGCCTAGCAACTAGTGACACTGATCTCTGCTCCATGTGATTGGAGCAGAGATCAGTGTTCACTAAATTAAAGCCCAGCCCCCAACAGTTAGTAACACACCCCTAGGAACACTTAAACCCTACACTGCCACCCCCTGGTTAACCCCTTCACTGCCAGTGTAATTTACACAGGAATCACTGCATTTATATAGCAGTGATTGCTGTATAAATGACAATTGTCCCAAAAATGTGTCAAAAATGTCTGATGTGTCCGCCATAATGTCGCAGTCACAATAAAAATCGCTGATTGCCGCCATTACTAGTAAAAAAAAAAATTATTAATAAAAATGCCATAAAACTATCCCCTATTTTGTAAACGATATAACTTTTGCGCAAACCAATCTATAATCACTTATTGCGATTTTTTTTACCAAAAATATGTAGAAGAATACGTATCGGCCTAAACTGAGGGAAAAAAATGTTTTTTTATATATTTTTGGGGGATATTTATTATAACAAAAAGTAAAAAATAATGCGTTTTTTTCAAAATTGTCGCTCTATTTTTGTTTATAGCGCAAAAAATAAAAACCGCAGGGGTGATCAAATACCACCAAAAGAAAGCTCTATTTGTGGGGAAAAAAAGAACATGAATTTTGTTTGGGAGCCACATCGCATGACCGCGCAATTGTCAGTTAAAGCGATGCAGTGCCAAATTGCAAAAAGTGGTCTGGTCTTTGACCAGCAAAATGGTCCGGGGCTGAAGTGGTTAAAGGACACTAAAGTAAGGAGCATTGTTCCTACATGACCACTAATGTAAGGAGCATTGTTCCTACATGACTACTAAAGTAAGGAGCATTGTTCCTACATGACTACTAATGTAAGAAGCAGTCATCCCACTGACCACCAATATAAGGAGTAATCTTCCCAATGACCAGTAATGAAAGGAACATTCTTCCTACATGTCCCACATGACCACCAGTGTTCTAGGTGTTCTAGGGTTCTTGTATCGCTAACCAGCAAGGGATGACTATTTGACTGACAACCAATCTTAGAGAGCATTGCAAATTTCACTGTTTGTATTTATGTTCTGACCATTATTATTTCATTTTAATAGAATTACAAATTAATAAAAAATTATATCGTATGGAGTAGCCTTGGATGTTAAATATGATAAGTACGACAGATTCCTTATTCTTTCATCTTAGAACTACAACTTATGGTTTACACTTGCAGGCTGTAGATATAAAAATGATCAGTAACCTTGCCCTGAGATCTTAAAGTAAATTCAAGGGCTGCTTCATGTTAAAAAGGTTGAGAAAGGCTGGTTTACAATAACTAACCAGTCCTTTGAGCTTCTAACCTGTACTAGAAAAATGAGAACTGAAAACCTAATAGTTGTGTAGGCAATCTGTGTGCATTTCCCTATTTACATATAAAAAAAGAACCTATTTTATTTATGCTGTAGTTCTATAAAGTATGTAAAAGTTGAACTTTAGTGCTGCGATTGCTTCATAATGTAAAGCAAGCCAAGTTTTAGTTCTTATTTCTTAAATTTAGCCCTAACCGTCCCCTTACATTTGTGTTTATGTCGGTCTACCTTAACAGTCCTGTAGAAGAAATGTCTCTGTTATCTTCAGATCTTTAAGTATATTCCTATATGTGGCAATCTATGCGGGTTATCTGTTAGTCCTCGAAGTGTCAGTACATACTTGAAATGAATTATTAGTCTCATAGCATTGAAGCAGCTTGTGTTTTGTCTGAACTTAGTTTGTACAGCTTTAGATTCAATGCCTTATAAGTCTATTTCAACCTCACCCCAGACTGCGCCAGATCTTGGGGCATTCCAATAGGTGCTCCAGCCTCAGCACTGACAGCTACAAACTCTGATCCCTGTGTTCAGTTGGATCCTTATCAATGTCACAGCCTGGGGAGTGAACACTAATCTCAGTGCTGTCTTAACTTGTTCAGAGGACATGTGACTATTCTACCAATATCAAAGCACAACGTTAAGAATTTCTAGTCTGGGTCAAATGCAGCCGTGTCATTGACCTGAACGGCGGGATCTACAGACAAACGAAAAATGCCATAGTTCCCAGCCGTCCTTCCCCTTGGCCCTGATCCCTGTTGGCTCCACAACTGTTCCTTTTTAAGGACTGATGTATAAATTGGTATAATACCAATGTATTATTTAATCACAAACAGATTTTTTTAACTAATTTCAAAATGTAAAAGTAGTGATATTGCCCATAGCGGCCTTTCCTAACTTTTTTATCCCAGAGGAATCCCTAAAATAATTTTCAGGTCTCAAGTAACCCTTAAGCCCCATACATACTAACAGAATTTCTGCTGATTTTTGTCTTCAGATTTACCAAAACCATATAATATGAAGTCAAACCTTAGGAGTTTCAATTTGTATGCAATCAGGCAGGCCCTTTCACTACATGGTTTTGGTGAATCTGAAGACAAAAATCAGCAGAAAATTTTATAGTTTGTATGGGGCTGCACGGATCATCTGTTCATATTGACCAGGGGTGAGGAGAAAGCTTATATTAACCTGATCATTCGTTTTACTGAAAAATGCCCCCCCCCCCACCCACAGTCTAGTGGTGGACTGTTCCCGGTCTATGGAGCCTACTCTGGGCTTGATGACGTCAGGAACAGTCTACAATTCAAGACTGGTTGGAATGCAGGGGTGCCAGAGGATCATAGGATTAGGTAAGTATATCTCCTTTATCCTCTCCCATAAACAAAAAAGAGCAGTTAACCTGTGCAGTGAGTGCAGATGGGCTTTAAATTAATTCATCAGAGGATCAATGGGAAAAATGCCCATTTGTTGGAGATCAGTAGTCAGAATATCTCTTACATACGTGGTCAGAATTCCACCCTTATAGACAGCTAAAAAGATCATTAGTATCATGCTACTGGCTTTACCAAGTGGCGTTGGCACCAGAACGATGCAGGCATTTTAAATTAGCAGGACAATCAACCACAGCTCAAAGAACCCCTAGCAACTTCTAGAGGAACCCTAGGGTTCCACAGAAATCTGGTTGAGAATGGCTAGCCTATTGCAGCCAAATTTCCTTTCTCATGGGTATGTGGAAGGATGTGTGTGATAGGGGTCTGTAATGTGCCTTCAAAGGCGTGTAGATATATAATATTACAGTAAAAGCAGAATGTGAATAGAAAGATAGGTGCAACTGTGAATCTTGTTTCAAATGGCAGCTATATGTTCGCCACCTAATTGCAGACTTAGAACAAGTCAGTCATCGTTTTCATAAGAGAAATATATAGGACTTTCCTTTTAAATAAAATGCTAATTGCCTGGGTGCTGTGCTGATGCTTGTAGATATAATTATAGATATAAGGTATTCTAACTTGCCTAATGTCTAAATGTTTTTTTTATAGTTTTAGATAGAAGGGCTACAACTTATTTCAAGTTTCTATTGCTGTCTGTATCGCCGCTGGTGAGATTTGCCCTCAATATTTGTTTTCGAAACCATTGTCTCCGGTACAGAAAGGAAATGCAAAATGTTTAAGTTGTCCAGGAGGTGAGGAGAAACTTCCAATGGGGGCACTTGTTCTGGTGACAACGGTCCTAAAGGGGATATCCCCTGTGAAGAGCTCTTCTCTCACTTCCAGACGCATTTCTGGGACAGAAACTACCTCCCTGGTGGGATACGGACTGCAAAAGTAAAAACCTGATAGGGGTCTTAGGTCCTATTCACACTTGCAAATAAGTCTGCAACTGATTACTTGTGAGAACCCCAGCAGGTGTTCCTGGCAAATTACATGCAGTAGGAAGCCCCATTGAAATCCATTACATGTGATGACAAGTGAGCGGCCGCAATTAGCTGTGGGAGCTCTCAACCACCCATTGATATTAATGGGGCTGCCTCCCGCATCTAATCGCTTGGAACACCCCCCGCCCCCACTGAGGGTCTCGCATATAATTGGCGATGGTCCCATTCACAAGTGGTAAGGGGTACCTAACCTACTCCAACCAAAACTACAAAAAAGAAAATGTTGGCTTTACACACACTTTATAATGGCAGCCTTCCTCTTCCTCTTAAAGCAGGTGTACTTTAACACCAGTCCTCACAGTGTGGTTGACAGAAATGGCTTAATTATTGGATGACTGACTGTGGCAGCATGCAGGCAACACCAGTTAGTAAGAACAAGAAGAGTTTTGTCAAGTGCGCTACAAAATAGGATTTTAAACCATCAAGCCAAAGAAAACTGGTATGTCAATGATGGGTGGATGCTAGTGGGATAAATCATCTACTGTATTTTTTGATGACTCCCGCAATGAGATCTCCCTACCAGAATTCACAGCTCTGCCTGACCCCTACCATGTAGTCTCACTCCTTCTGATACATACATAAAAAATCTAACAATAAGCTCCCTCCTACACAGAAATTAGATGACAGGCTTAAATGGCCATGTTTTCACTATATCTGATGACAATTTAGGTGGTCTATAAAACCCCCACATACACTGCCAACAAAGGCTCATCTGGAGAAATACTGGTGAGACAGGTTAGAAGACCTAGTTCATTTGTTATTGTTCTCCCATAGTAATCAGGCCCTTGAGGTGTCTGCAGGGTGCCTCCCCCCACCCTCACCCCCTCTGCATGGACTGCCTCGAACCCTCTAGAAGCAAAATATTCTAATTGCCATAAAGAGAAACCTTCTAGTATGGTAGCAGTGTCTTAGACGAGTAATGACAGGTACTGCCGGTGGCAGCAACCCAATTTCCTCCTTCCTATCAACGCATACCACAGACTACATCCTCCTTTACTTTGCATACCACATACTGCATCCTCCTTTACTCAGCACATAGTTAGTAAGCTATTAGTTCACTTATGCAACAGTCTTACTAATAGAAGTACTTGGTGTAATAACAAATCAACTAAAGATGGTGCTAAGCTGATGGTAACTGTCAGTTAATCTTTAGCAGTTATAGTATGTGCAGTAGTAGTAGGTTGAGGTACAGCCCTAAGTGGCGGCATGGTCTACAGGTAGAGGTATTGGTAGTTATATTTATTGGATTATTGGTATTGCTGCTCAGTGACAACCCAAACAATTACAGCAGCTATTAAAAGAACTATCAGCTAGAATGGGGCCGTATGGTAAGTGGCAGCAGTTTATGCAACAGCCCTTAGGACTTACCACCAGCCTTAGGGCTTACTACCTACTAGAGGGTGTGGCAACAGTTATAGTGTTAATTATATTACTAACACCTGATTAGATGTGTTATGTCTGCAGTGTCAGTGCTGTCTTGTGGCTGTAGTGGCAGAGTGTCCGTCGCAAATGAGGTGGTGACCACAGGCTGAAGCTTAGGGAGACTCCTAGTAGTGGTAATAGCTGTTTGTAAGTACCAGTAACACTCACATATGAACTGGTAACCCAAGGGTGAAGCTTAGGGACAGTACTAGCATTGGTAATATCTGCTAGAAAGTACTAGTAACAGTCACATATGAGGAGGTAACCATATGCTGAACCTTATGGAGAGTACTACCAGTGGTAATATCTGCAAATAAGCCAGAACTGGACAAATTCTTGGAGTCAGGTAGTCAATGCTCCATAAAAATTACAACTGGCATCTAACTCTTGAGGTTTTCTATAGTCACTGTCAGTGGAGCTAGCTCCTAAAAATAATCCTTCTTTCTCCTGGATTGGACCGATTGGCTTCTATATAGTAACAGTCAATAAAGAGATAGTAACCACAAGTTGAAGCTCAGGGAGAGTATTATCTGCTTGTAGATGCCAATCACAGTCACAGCTATCCTAGTAACCACAGGTAAAGCTGGAGTGCAGGTTCAAGCAGTGGCATGTTTAGCGTCAATTGTCAGCTTATAGCCCTAGAATTAATAGCACCCTAATACCAGGGTTCCTCCAAGGGTTGCTAGGAGGAGTTCCTTAAACAGTGACTCATTTTTGATAAGTAACCACTGACACCAATGATCATTTTAGCTCTCTTTAAGGGGACATTTTGCCCACTTGACCACCGGTGTAGGACATACAGTATTCTACCTGCTGACCACAGTGTAAGATGCATTCAACTCACTGTCCATCAGTGTAAAAAGCATTCTTCCCACTGACCTCATTTATAAGGTGTTTTCTTACCACTAACTACCAATGTAGGCATTCTCCCCTCTGACTATCAATGTAATAGGCATTCTTCTCAGTACCCAACAATGTAAGTAGCATTCTTCCTATTGACCACCAATGTAAGGAATTTTCTTCTCACTGATCACCAATGTAAGGAACATTCTTCTCACTGATCACCAATGTAAAGAGCATTCATCTCACTGACCACCAATGTAGGGAGCATTCTTCTCACTGGCCACCAATGTAAGAAGCATTTTTCTCACTGGCCACCAATGAAAGCATTCTTCCAGCTGACTACCAAGGTAAGAGACATTCTTCCCACTAACCAACAATGAAGGAACATTCTTCCTACTGGTCACCAATGTAAGCATGCTTATACTGACCAACAATGTAAGAAGCCTTCTTTCTACTGACCACCAATGTAAGGAGAATTCTTCTCACTGACCACCAATGTAAGGAACATTCTTCTCACTGACCACCAATGTAAGGAACATTCTTCCCACTGACCACCAATGTAAGGAACATTCTTCCCACTGACTACCAATGTAAGGAACATTCTTCCCTCTGATCACCAATATAAGGAGCATTCTTCCCACTGACCCCCAAGTTGTAAGGAGCTCTTTTCCATCCTGACAACAAATGTAAGTCAAATGACCATACATTCTTACCTTTGACCACCACATCAATGTACTGTGAGTTTAGGTATATAAAAAAAACAATGGCAGGGGTTTTCTGAGACCTAAAACAATTATTTTAAGGCTTCCTTCATTTTAAAACGTAGAAAGGTTGATCTATAGAATAAAGTTCTCTAAGTACCGTCAGGGTTGTTCTCCAGGGCTTCCGCCAGTATTTTGAAGCTGCTGGACTGTCTTGGGCTAGTTCTGACCTCCTCGTTCCCATGGAGCATCTTGTAGACATCGGATTGTTCTTGCGTCCAGCTCATCTTGTACGATTCGTCCTCTTCTCCTCTCTAGACTGCAATGAAGAGAGTTTGAGAATTCAGCAAACACAAAAGACTGTTTACTTCTCACACTTGTCTTTCATCCCTGTTCAGCAGGCTTCCTCTCTCACTAATTTTCCCCTGTGTAAGCATGTTTCCGCCCTGTGCTCGGCTCGGTGCTTTTCTCTCTATGCGCTTTTCTTTCTTCTCTTTAAATATTTTCTCTGTCCCCCCAGCACACACACACACTTTATACCCAGCACTCTATAATTTCCCCCCCCATCTTCACTGCTGGTCCCCACCCTGCCCTCAGCCTGTCTGTATCCTAGACTGCTCACATGTCAGACAGACGTCTCTTCTGTTGCCAGCGATGCCCCTTGTAGTGGTGCCAGTCCTAGATTCTGAGTGTTGGTCTGCTGAGTGTGTCTGCTCCTGCTTCACTCTGTCCTTCTGTCACTTGCAGTCTCTTCTTCCTGTCCTGAGGACACACCTGATTCTCTGTGTCCCCGCCTGTGTGTCTCTCCTCCTCTCACCGCAGGCACACCTCTGTCTCTTCACTCTCTACCCCCCTCTCCTTCTCTATGTCAAATTCAAATAAGCTCTATTGGCAGGACCAAATACATGTTAGCATTGGCGGCAAAGTGCAGAAACAATAAAGCTAGCAATACACAAGCAGATTTGTGAATGAACATTCGATGACTTGATGAATGTCGTTCAAAAGTACATCAACACTCTCTTTGCTCTTAACAATCGATTTTGAAATGAATGGACTTTACTGAATGTGGCCGAGAGCAGGTAAGGAGGACGTGGGACAGGAAGTCCCACTCTAAACCAGGTACCCCCCCCAGAGAAATGACATGCCAAATGTGGCATGTTAGGGGGCGAGGAGTGCTTAAAGCGGAAGTTTCACTTTTGGGTGGAACTCTACTTTATGGTTAAGAAAAAAAGAGGAGGAAAAATGCACTGGACTGCATCAAAAATGCACCAAAAACGCACTGGAACACATAAAAAACGCACATGCAGAAAAGCATCTGGAATGTATCTGGACAGCGTTTTTATGGTGTGACTGTGAACTGGCCCTTAAGGATAAGGGATGGGCCACACCAGAAGAAATGTGTTCTTCTGCATTCCTAATAGCCCATTCATTTTAATGGGCTGCCAAACGTGCACACCAAACTGCATGGTATTGTGATACTATGCATTTCAGTTTCCGCAATGCGTAAGCGCTTGCTAGATGCGTTTGGGATGCCATTTACAGTTAATAGCACCCACCTGTGTCTAACGAGGGCATCGCGTGTTCCTGTGCAGTGTGGGATTCATATAGCACCAACAGTTATCAGTGTGAATGGGCCCTAAAGGATAATATAAAAGGAATAGAAGGGGAGTCCAGGTCAGATTAAAGCTGTGCATTGGCCTCGTGCACATGTGCACAGGGGATGTACTAGGTGTGCCCCCTTAATCACTCTGTGCAGTGCCGATTCCCCCATTACCCGGGCTTCCCCTCGTGTTGCACATGTTTCAGGATGGAGAGTGGGGGAAAGAGTTAATTAATATGTCATTTTACCCCTTCCTTTTTTAAATGAACACAGTGAACACACTCACTGTGTTCAATCATAGCAGAAGCATAATAAACTGTGTTTACTATGCTTCAATTTGTAAATGAATAGGAAGCCGCTCAGCACGGAGCACTATCCCATTCATTCAATGTCCTGTGCAGCTGAGGCTGCAGAGAAAGGCATGTGTGTTTGAGCTTTGGGGTAAGCACCCTAATGCAATAGGCTGCACACGCCTGCGCACATGTGCTTTTAGATTTGGTTCACATCTACAGGTTTATATGGATTTTTTCGCATGTTCCATTGCATCGTGTGTAGGGCAGCCAATTCATTTCAATGGGCTGCCTTACTGGTGGGAAACACAGACTTGTTTCAATAAGGTGCCACACCAAACCACACAGCACTGCAGAACTACGCAGTTTGACACACACAAAAACACGCATGTTTGGAGATGTTTACGGGGGTACCATTAAGTTCAGGGTTTGAAAAAATAATAATATATGCTAACCTTGGCGGATGCGGCATCTATCTGATGCTGCATCTGTCCAGTACTGGCTCTGCACTGAGAACTGATCCAACAACGCTGGTCGCTCAGTTTTCAGCATTCTGTGAGCAGAGAGTCGGGAACTGTTATGCCCCGTACGCACAGTTGGATTTTCCAATGTAAAATGTTCGATGGGAGCTTTTTGTTGGAAATTCCGACCGTGTATAAACTCCATCGAACATTTTCCATCGGAATTTCCGTCACACAAAATTTGAGATCTGGAGCTCCCATTTTTCGACAACAAAATCCGTTGTTGTAAATATCGATTGTGTGTACACAATTCTGATGCACAAAGTTCCACGCATACTCGGAATCAAGCAGAAGAGCCGCACAGGCCATTTAACTTATTTTTACTCAGCTCGACGTATGTGTTTCTACATCACTGCGTTCTTGACGTTCGCAATTTCCAACCAACTTTGTGTGACCTTGTGTATGCAAGACAGGTTTGAGCCAACATCCGTCAGAAAAGTTGTTGGACTGTCCGATCAATGTCCGATTGTGTGTATGGGGCATTAATCTCTGGCTTTTTGCTCTAAGACCCCTCCCCCCCCCCCCCCCCCCCCTCTGCAGGCTCACTGGAGCACTAGGCTGTGGAGGGGAGTGGCTGGATTGGGTTCTCAGCGGCTCATTGAGCCAGCTGCCAGTCCAGAATTTTGGGTGGATCCCAACCATATGGTCAGGAGCATTTTTGGAGCCTGGACCAGGTCTGTGACGTGAGCCTGCTGAAACCCACTGTCAGCTGAAAACGGGTCACAGCAGTGCAGAACCAATAGGCGTGGGGCAAGGAGTGTGCCAGTTGTGATCTACCCATCAATCGCAGGCAGGTGACATGTAACCCGTGATCCTTCCTTGCTTACCCCCAAAACCTGGACAGGAGGAGCAGCAGGGATGGAATTTAGTGGAATCGTTCTGCATTTTCCTCTTGCAGCAGCAGCTAAAGTTGGTCTCTCCTCCTCTCGCCAACATTCAGCTGCCACAGGAGGAAAATACAGCGGATTGGCACCAATGTATGCCACCCACCACCCCTCCTGTCCCTGTTCCTCTTCTTTCTACTGCCCAGGTCCCCCTGTGGGCTCCCTTGACCCCTCCCTTATTGTTTCAGGATGGAGAGCGAACACACATATGTGTTGGAGCTTTGAGGTGCACAACCTAATGCGATAGGCTGCACACACCTATGCTAAGCTTTGGCCATACATCTCCTTTAACAATTGCATGTGCGTTTAGCAAACACATGGCGGTGTCATTAACAACTAATGCCAGAGTTATGTGTCTGCTAAAGGGCAGCACGTGTTGGGAAAGTGCGTGATTTTGCATGTGTTCTCGACACGCAGAGATCTGAACCTAGCTTTAGGAAAAGAATATGGATTCCTGCGGGAGACTGCATGATTTCTGCAAATAACTGCGAGTATACAAAGCAATGAGAGGCTGACAGCACATGCAGCTGTTCGTGGCCATTTGCATATAATGAGACATGCGGCGATTACAGCTTGCGACCATAGTCGATCATCCACAAGTAATCGCTGTAAGTCTGATTTCATGCGAA
This sequence comes from Lithobates pipiens, assembly GCF_037356315.1. Taxonomy (NCBI): domain Eukaryota; kingdom Metazoa; phylum Chordata; class Amphibia; order Anura; family Ranidae; genus Lithobates; species Lithobates pipiens. The sequence goes on along the minus strand of NW_027507903.1, from coordinate 550,302,825 downwards.
TGGCCAAAGCTGTTCGCAGAAAACCTGCTGAGTCTGCCAATTTTTATTTTGTACCTTAGTACACATGTGAATGAAGCCATAGATGCTTTGTATTTTTGCCCGTTTAGCCCTATAGAGACATGAAAATCACTCATTTGCGCCATACATGATAGCAGCTCTAACCTGTGGCTCCTTGAATACAAGGGTTCATGCACACAAGTGCTTTTGTCCATATGGTATAAAAGCCGGGAGTATTACGGAGCCTGGGAGGCATGGGTGACCCATACAGCCTGCTGCCAGCAGCCTGTCAAAATTAATGACAGGCTAAAATATGCAGCATCTGAACAAGTAAGTACCACATGGAACAGCTCCAGGTGTGTACAGCCTCTAGGCATTTTTACCTGGCATTGATTCCGACAGACTTCAGGCAGCGGATTACTCTGGAATATGCCTGAATTTTAGGCTCCGTTCTCACTTGTGAGACTCTAAAGTGCGACTTTGCAGTGCAACTTTGATGCGACACTCTCTGGCACTCAATTCGCATCAAAGTAGTGCAGGAACCTTTTCAAAGTTGCAGCAACTTTAAGGCGCATAGATCTGAACGGGTGCCATTGGAAACAATGGGCTGCCACTTGTCATGCAACTTTATGTGTCCAAAGTCGCATGACAAGTCGCACAAGTGGGAAAAGAGCCCTACTCTTAGGCCGCGTACACACGCGGGGACTGTCTGCCGAAACTAAGTTCGTCAAACAGTCCGCTCAAACTTTTGAATGAACGAACACGCCCACACACGGCACTTTTTGAGCGGACAAATACGGCAAACTTTGTTCGTCGCACTAAGTCCGCGCAACTTTTGAAATGAGCGGACTCGCCCACACACGAGGCAACAGTCCGCTCATTTCGAGCACGTGTGCAGGTAGGCGGGGCCCGCGACGGAGACGTCGCGGGCTCCGCCGCCTGGAATGGACTTAAAGGGGAACCCCAACGCCGAAAAAAATCGGCGTGGGGGCCCCCCCAAAGTCCACAACAGACCCTTGTCCGAGCACGCTACCCGGCCGGCCAGGAAAGGGGGGCGAGCGAGCGCGCCCCCCCTCCTGAGCCGTACCAGGCCGCGTGCCCTCAACATGGGGGGTGCCTTGGGGAAGTGGGGCCACGCGGCCCCCCCACCCCAAAGCACCTTGTCCCCATGTTGATGAGGACAAGGGCCTCTTCCCGACAACCCTGGCCGTTGGTTGTCGGGGTCTGCGGGCGGGGGGCTTATCGGAATCCGGGAGCCCCCTTTAATAAGGGGGCCCCCGGATACCGGCCCCCCACCCTATGTGAATGAGTATGGGGTACAATGTACCCCTACCCATTCACCTGTAAAATAAAAGTACCCCAAAAAAAAACACAACACACGAGATAAAATATTTTATTGCACAGCTCCGGGGGTCTTCCGTCTTCGGGGGTCTTGTCCCCCTCTTCGGTTCTTCTGCCGGGCCTCCTTTTAGCTCTTTTGCAGGCGGTGGCCCGGTCTTCTGTCGCCGCCTTCCGTTCTTCTGTCGCCGCCTTCCGTTCTTCTGCCGGGCCACCGCGCCTTCTTATAGCTCTTTTAGAGGCGGTGGCCCGGTCTTCTGTCGCCGCTGTCGCCGCCGCCTTCCGTTCTTGTTCTTCTTCTTGTTCTTCTTGTTCTTCTCCAGGAGATGTTGACACGTCGCTCTCTCCGGCCGGAATGCCAGAGCCGCGCTGAGCGGCCACTTATATAGTGACAATGGGGCGGTGTCACATGGTATATGTCACATGGGTTGGTCACATGGTGACCCCGCCCCCTTACGATGTCATAGTCCCCATGTGACATCAACCCATGTGACCAACCCATGTGACATATACCATGTGACACCGCCCCATTGTCACTATATAAGTGGCCGCACAGCGCGGCTCTGGCATTCCGGCCGGAGAGAGCGACGTGTCAACATCTCCTGGAGAAGAACAAGAAGAACAAGAAGAAGAACAAGAACGGAAGGCGGCGGCGACAGCGGCGACAGAAGACCGGGCCACCGCCTGCAAAAGAGCTATAAGAAGGCGCGGTGGCCCGGCAGAAGAACCGAAGAGGGGGACAAGACCCCCGAAGTCGGGAGAAGAGGCCGGCGGCGGGGAGGAAGAAAGCCGGACTCCTCCGCTAGCAAAAGAGCTACAAGAAGATAGCGGAGGAGTCCGGCGAGAAGACCCCCGAAGACGGAAGACCCCCGGGTCTGTTGTGGACTTTGGGGGGACCCCCACGCCGATTTTTTTCGGCGTTGGGGTTCCCCTTTAAGTCCATTCCAGGCGGCGGAGCCCGCGACGTCTCCGTCGCGGGCCCCGCCTACCTGCACACGCGCTCGAAATGAGCAGACTTCCCTCCGAGCGGGAACAGTTTGCTCATTTCGAAAGTGGCCTACACACGGGCGGACTGTTCGCTCAAACCAAGTTTCAGCGGACAGTTTTTCGGAATTTCCGAAAAACTTTGTTCGTCAAACTGTCCGCTGAAACTGTCCGCTGAAGCCCCACACACGAGCGGACTGTCCGCTGAAACACTGTTCAGCGGACAAAGTTGAGCCAACAGTCCGCCCGTGTGTACGCGGCCTTAGTGGGCAAAAGCACCCGTTTTCATGAGCCCGAACAGTGACTGCGTCTGATATGATATAGTCACAGTTTGTCTGATAATTTTCCACACAGCTCAGATTTCTGCTGATTCAGCGTAAATTGGCCAAAATTGGAGCTGTCTGTGCCCAGCATTTATATATAAAGAGGGATAGGGGGGGTGAGTCTATGTCAGGGATTATAAGTTCATGATTTCTCAGTCTTGTAACCTATCATGCAGCTGTTTTCACCTCCCTCAGTCTCGCTCTGCGTTTCTGGATTTGTGCAATAAGGCACTCGGGAGACGTGTGACTTCCCAAATAACCGCATCATCCATGGATTCTTGGTCCCCCACATAGGAGCCTCTCACATCTGCTTTTGGTTAAAGAAAGTCTGAGAGACGGCCAGGAAAAGAGAGCATGAGACTGCCAAGGAAGAAAAGGAGAGCTGCGGGGTACTCCCAGAGATAGGGGCTGATTGATCAAAAATTAAGCAAGCAGATACGGTTGCCCAAGGTGACCACCAAGGTTTTACTTTTCATCTAAAGGAACTGATTGCTGTAGGCAGCATATTTCCTTCTATATCAGATTTCCCTTACACTGAAAACCGAAATAAAAGTGACGGTAACCATAGCAACACTTTTGTTTTACCCTTTTGCTCTCCGGGTAAATGAAAGCAGGCGTGTGATTGGCTGCTGGAGGCGACTGCTTCAGATTTATTCTCATTTGATTCCTAAGTCTCCCGTAGGGGAAATAAGAAGACGGCAGAGGAGGAACGCAAGTCCTGTTCTGACTTCACAAAACCAGTTGCTTAATTTTTTGGAAACCGCACAAGAATTTGCTAAAAATACAAGTTATGTCGGCAGATTCTTGTCTGGAGGGGGTGATGTTCAGTGAAATCAGATCCAAGACATTGGCATAGAGAACTCAGCAGTTCTTTATACTGGGGAATTTTTTTTTTTTCTTAGTTTTGGATAACATGTAAGTTCTCATATAGGGCTCATTCACACATGAGGTTGGGGGGGGGGGGGGGGGGCGGTAAACTAACCAGGTGGTTGAGCCTCCCAACTGCCCACATTCAACCACAGCCAGCCACACCTGTACACATGCCACGGGCGTGATGCTGTACCTTACGGCTGCGGCAAAACTCAAATAGCATGTTGCTTTTGCCAGGTGCTGCCTAATGCAGTTCTATGGGGATGCGCTGCAACCATGCCACGTGGATTGCGCGCAATTGTGCACTGAAGCAGCAACATATCGCTTCCTCACCACCTGTCAAATGCCTCTGACAAGTGGTCCAAGCTTGGAGTCCTATGAGCCCCAAATGTTGACTAGTGTTGGGGTAGGACTTCGGCTACCTACTCTTCAAATTTGGGGTCTTTGTGACCGCAGGTCGCCGAGCTATGACCCTCGAAGCTTGGATCGTTTTTTGCGGGTTTTTTTGTTAATTTTTTATGTTCATGGCAGGTGAGGCTTTGCCTCCCCTGATTGCACGTCCCCGGTGTGCAGTATTACCGCTGATTACTGTATTAGTATCACGAACAAGGTCAGTGTCAGTGACCCTCCCACCCAGTGTCTGTTAGCGCCAGATTGCCTACCACCCTATCACAGTCCCACTATAAGTCGCTGATCACTGCCATTACCTGTATAACCCGTATAGTTTGCTTTTAGGCCAAAAAGTTCAACTGACCAGAGCACCTTCTTCCACATGTTTGCTGTGCCCCCCACATGGCTTCTAGCAAACTGCAAACAGGACTTCTTATGGCTTTCTTTCAACAATGGCTTTCTTCTTACCACTCTTCCATAAAGGTCAGATTTTGTGATGTGCACAACTTATGCCGCATACAGACAATCGGACATTCCGACAACAAAATCCTAGATTTATTTCTGACGGATGATGGCTCAAACTTGTCTTGCATACACGCGGTCGTACAAATGTTGTCGGAAATGCAGAACGTCAAGAACGCGGTGACGTACAACACATACGAGAAGCCGAGAAAAATAGCCAGTGCAGCTCTTCTGCTTGATTCCGAGCATGCGTGTAATTTTGTGCGTCGGAATTGTGTACACACGATCTGAATTTACGATTTTGTTGTCGGAAAATTTGAGAACTAGCTCTTAAATTTTGTTTGTCGGAAATTCCGACAAAAAATGTCCAATGGAGCCTACACATGGTCGGAATTTCCGACAAGCTCACATCGAACATTTGTTGTCGGAAATTCCGACCGTGTGTACGCAGCATAATACTTGTCCTGTAGACAGATTCTCCCACCTGAGCTGTGGATCTCTGCAGCTCCTTCAGAGTTACCATGGGCCTCTTGGCTGCTTCTCTGATTAATGCTCTCCTTGCCCGGCCTGTCAGTTTAGGTAGACGGCCATGTCTTGGTAGGTTTGCAGTTGTGCCATACTCTTTCCATTTTCAAATGATGGATTGAACAGCACTCCATGAGACGTTCAAAGCTTGGGAAATTTTTTATAACCTAACCCAGCTTTAAACATTATCCCTGACCTTTCTGGTATGTTCCTTGGCCTTCAGGATGCTGTTTTCTCACCAAAGCTGGCCATACACCTATAGATTATCTGCAGATTTTCTATGGTTAGATGGAAAAAGTGCAACAGATTTCTCCACAAATGCTAAACTGTGTAGATGGAGGAATCTCACACTGGGCCAAGCTTCAGTATCTTGCTAATTGGCCCCGCTGGCTCTCAACCTAAACAATGCCTGCACCCAATCAGAATGTTCAGGTATTGTGAGAGCCGATGGGGCAGACTAGCAAGATATAGGAGCTTGGGCCAGTGGGAAATTCTTCCATCCACACAGTTCAGCGTAGATGGAGGAATCTGTTCCACTTTTTCCATCTGACCATAGAAAATCTGCAGATAATCTATAGGTGTATGGCCAGTCTAAGGTTCTCTAAAAAACCTCTGAGGGGTTCACAGAACAGCTGTATTTATACGTAAGCCCCATACACACTATCAGAGTTTCTGCTGATTTTTTCCTTCAGATTTACCAAAACCATGTAGTGCAAGGGCCTGCCTGATTGCATAAAAATGGAAACTCCTAAGGTTTGACCTCATATTATATGGTTTTGGTAAATCTGAAGGAAAAAATCAGCAGAAAATCTGATAGTGTGTATGGGGTTTAAGATTAAACTACTCACAGGTGGACTCTATTTACTAATCAGGTGAATTTCTGAAGGCAATTTGTTCCACTAGATTTTAGTTAGGGAGAGTAAAGGGTTTTTTTTTTTTTACTGATAGCTATATGAAGAAAGGGTGGTGGCAGGGGAGGCACAATTTTTTCTATTTTGGGCACGGAAGAATGCCTCTACCGAGTCTGCTTCTCATCTCCTAATGCTGGCTCAGCTGGCTAGTGCCGTCCCCCTGGCACCGCGGAGTGATTCCTCTATCTCCGCGTGAGAGAAGTATCAGTGAGGCAGCGACTCAGACGAGCAGCAGCGGCAGAGGAGAAAAAAGAAGCAGCTGGCATCGGCATCCCATCTGACTGGAATCGTTTGTGGACACTCCGGTCCAGGCAGCAGCAAGATCAGGGAAGAAGTGACTGCTTGGGCCCAGCTAACAATGACACAGGTGTGTGCTTGCTTGGGGGGAGGGGCTTCAAGATCTACTACAACTGCAGAAGCATCTATACATTATGGCATTGGCGGTTTTGGTGGCACTGTCTGCAGGTAGCACATGTATTATGGGCTGCCTGCAGAGACAGTGCCACCTATGCTGCCATTGCTGTAATGTGCTGCAGACAGTGCCACTCATGACATTAATGCATTATGCCATTGGCAGCATGGGTGGCACTGTCTGCAGCACAATATGGCGTTGGCGGCATGGGTGACACTGTCAGCAGGTAGCACATGCGTTATGGTGTTAGCGTCTAGGATGGCACTGTCTGCATCACAATATGGCATTGGCGGCATGGGTTGTACTGTCAGCAGGTACAGTGCCACCCATGACGCCAGTGCCGTAATGTGCTGCAGACAGTGCCACCCATGACGCCAATGCCATAATGTGCTGCAGACAGTTCCACCCATGCAGCCAATGCCGTAATGTGCAGCAGACAGTGCCGCCAGTGCCATAATGAGCAGCAGACAGTGCCACCCATGCCGCCAATGCCAAAATGTGCTGCAGACAGTGCCACCCATGCCGCCAATGGCGTAATGTGCTGCAGACAGTGCTGCTAATGCCATAATGTGCTGCAGACAGTACCACCCATGCTGCCAATGGCATTATGGAGGGTTCAGGGGCGGGGCCAGGGTGGGGCTGAAGGAGGGACCAGGGGTGGGACTAGGGGTGGAGCTGATGGGGGCGCAATCAGGTAGGCTGTACGGGGGGCCACATGATTTCTATCAGCAGCCCTGGTTGCAAGACCGAGCAATGGTCAGTTAAAGTAGCGCAGTACTGAATAGCAAAAAATTGCCTGGTCATGAAGGGGGTAAAACTTTACGGAGCTCAAATAACATGACTAACCTGTCATAAAATATCGCTATTTTAAATATATGGCAGATAAGGGTGGATAAAGCCTAATGCTGGCATGGAAGGGTCACATTCAGGTCCCGCAAGCCCCACACAGCTTGAAAACTTGGGGCTTGCGATTTAAAAAATTTACCAAGCTGGGTGGAAAATGATTGACCAAACAGTTACATAGTTACATGGAAGGTGAGGTTGAAAAAGTCCATCAAGTCCAACCTATGTGTGTAATTATATGTCAGTATTACATTGTATATCCCTGTATGTTGTAGTTGTTCAGGTGCTTATCTAATAGTTTTTTGAAACTATCGATGCTCCCCGATGAGACCACCGCTTGTGGAAGGGAATTCCACATCCTTGCTGCTCTTACAGCAGTGTTTCTCAAATCCAGTCCTCAGGCCCCCCCAACAGGTCATGTTTTCAGGATTTCCCTCAGATGAAACGGCTGTGGTAATTGCTAAGGCAGTGAAACTGATCAAATCACCTGTGAAAAATAATGGAAAACCTGAAAACATGACCTGTTGGGGGGGCCTGAGGACTGGATTTGAGAAACACTGTCTTACAGTAAAGACCCCTCTACATCTTTAAAATTAGAAGAAAAGAGGTTTAAACTTAATGGGTGGCCATGTGTCTTGTTAAACTCCCTTCCGCTCATTTTTTTATCCCTATTGTGGGGTCACCAGTACGGTATTTATAAATTGAAATCATATCCCCTCTCAAGCATCTCTTCTCCAGAGAGAATAAGTACTCGCTTCATTTCCAGTACATCCTTCCTGAGGACTGCTGCCCAGAACTGGACAGCATACTCTAGGTGCAGCCGGACCAGAGTCTTGTAGAGCGGGAGAATTATCCTTTTATCTCTGGAGTTGATCCCCTTTTTAATGCATGCCAATATTCAGTTTGCTTTGTTAGCAGCAGCTTAGCATCATATTCCATTGCTGAGCATATCATCTACTAGGACCCCCAGGTCCTTTTCCATCCTAGATTCCCCCAGAGCTTCTCCACCAAATGTATCGATTGCATTCGTATTTTTGCCACCCAAATGCATTATTTTAAATTTTTCTACATTAAAACTCATTTGCCATGTAGTTGCCCACCCCATTAATTTGTTCAGATCTTTTTGCAAGGTTTCCACATCCTGCAGAGAAGTTTTTGCCCTGCTTAGCTTAGTATCATCCGCAAATACAGAGATGGAACTGTTTACCCCATCCTCCAGGTCGTTTATGAACAAAATAAATAGGATCGGTCCCAGCACAGAGCCCTGGGGGACCCCTCTACCCACCTCTGACCATTTTGAGTATTCCCCATTTATAACCAACCTCTGAACTCGCCCTTGTAGCCAGTTTTTTTTTCTCTGTACTCACCCTATGGTCCATGCCAATGGATCTTATTTTGTATAGTTATATTTTATGGGGAACTGTTTATGGGGAACTGTATTGTTCAAATGCTTTTGAACAATACAGATACACCACGTCTATGGGCCTTCCTTTAACTAGATGGCAACTCACCTCCTCATAGAAGATTAATAGATTGGTTTGGCAAGAACGAGTCAGTAGACTCAGTATAAATTAGGAACAATGGTCTGGCAATTACTTGACTGAGTTCCCTAAGTACCCTCAGATGCAAGCCATCTGGTCCCGGTGATTTATTAATGTTAAGTTTTCCAAGTCTAATTTTAATTCTGTCCTCTGTTAACCATGGAGGTGCTTCCTGTAATGTGTCATAAGGATAAACACTGCAATTTTGGTTACTGAAGCCCCCCGATTCCCTCATGAGGACCGAGGAGAAGAATAAATTCAATACCTTCACCATCTCCCCATCCTTTGTAACCAGATGTCCTTCCTGATTCTTTACGGGGCCAATATAGTCTGTCTTCCCTTTTTTACTGTTTACATAATTAAATAATTTCTTGGGATTTTTTTTGCTCTCCTCCGTTATGTGTCTTTCGCGTTCTAGCTTAGCCGCCCTAATTGCACCCTTACATTTCTTGTTGCATTCTTTATGAAGTCTGAATACTGATGATGATCCTTCAATCCTGTATTTTTTGAAGGCCTTCTTCTTTGCTTTTAGATGCATTTTTACATTGGAGTTAAGCCATCCAGGGCTTTTGTTCGCTCTTTTAAATTTATTACCCAATGGGATGCATTGGCTAATGCCCTTATTTAATATGCTCTTAAAGCAAATCCATCTCTCCTCCGTGTTCTTTGTTCCTAACATTTTATTCCAATTCATGCATTCTAACAAGGTTCGTAGTTTAGGGAAGTTGGCTCTTTTGAAATTCATTGTCTTTGTATTCCCCTTATGTTTCCTATTTGTGTGATTTATACTGAAGCCAATTGACCTGTGATCGCTGTTTCCTAAATTGCTGTGTATTTCCACATCCGTGATCAGGTCTGTATTGTTGGTAATCAGTATATCCACTAACACTTTATATCTAGTTGGTGCGTCTACCATCTGAACCATGAAATTGTCCTGCAAGACATTTAGGAATTGGCGAGCCTTAGGCTGCGTACACACGGGCGGATTGTCTGGCCAACTAAGTTCGTCAGACAATCCGACAGACAGTCCGTCCAAATTTTGAATGAACGGACTTGACCACACACGATGAGCAGACAGTCCGCTGAAAGCGTGCGCGATGACGTGTACAGCACGTACGACGGGACTAGAAATACGACGTCCTATACACTGCAATGCAACCTTCGGCCGTGTAAATCCTTTCTGAGCATGCGCCATACTTAGTCCGTCCAACTTGCCTACACACGAGCGGACTGTCCGCTGAAACCAAGTTTGGACGGACAAAACCAAGTTTGAACGGACAAAATTACGGAAATTCCGTAAGACTTTGTTCGTCAGACAGTCCGCTGAAAAAGTCCGCTGAAGCCCACACACAAGCGGATTGTCCGCTGAAACACGGTTCAGCGGACTAAGTTGGGCAGACAATCCGCCCGTGTGTACGCGGCCTTAGACGAATGCGTGGTTGCCTTCACCCAGTTTATGACTGGATATTTAAAATCCCCCACTATGATAACACTTCCCATCTTTGCTGCTAGTCGAACTTGTGATAGGAGATCTGTCTCCTCCTCTTCCCTCAGGATAGGGGGCCTATAGCATACTCCCAGTAATATTTTCCCCTTAGCTTCATCCCTTTTGGAGCTCTACTCTTAAGGATTCCACCTCCTCTCTAGCTCCCTTAGTGACATCATCTCTCATATTCACTTGTACATTATTCTTGATATATAGGCATACCCCTCCCCCTTTTTTACCCTCTTTATCCCTGCGAAAAGGGTATATTCTTGAATGGTTGCCAGCCAATTATGAGAGCTGTGACTTTATCCTATCATATAAAGGCATTGTTTGGGTATTCAGACAGCCACTGGTACCATGGCTACTAATTACAAGATCAGCATGGATGGGGGAATTAACTGAGTTTATTTTTGTTCGGCCTGCGGGAAAATCTTGCAGTGTATGACTACCTTATGGCTGTCTGTTTTACTGCTCTCACCACGCTACTTTTTGATTCCCACTTAAAGCAGTTTTGGGAAATTGTCTCTGACTAGTCTGACTTGTCCTCCTCAATAATAGGGATAAAAGCTTCATAATCGTCCCTCCTGGTAATTATCCTGTGAATGTCTCTATGCTGGAAATTCAGGAGATTAACCTTTGAGTAACACTAAAATTCAGCTAGAGGGGGGATTTCACAGAGAGACATAAATGCTGAGTAGTATTCCATAATGTGCTGAAATAACGACTTACAGTAATCTGTAACAATGGTTTGAAGCTTTGATCTGCTTGAGTAGAATGCTAATAGCAACAATGATTGCAGGTCACCTTATTGATTCAGCATCAGTAGATCTTAAAGTGTATGGCCGGGCAAAATTAAAAAAACATACTTACTGTATGCACTACATCTCTGCAATACAGACATATTTCCAGTGTTTTATCCATTTAAAGACCCTACAAGTGCAAGTACCTAGACTGCCAGAAATACACTAATTTCTTCTTGTGGTTGATAACGCATGGGCTGAGTGGTGTCAGCCCTGCCCAGCTGTCTTTTGCTAAACTACTGAACACCTCCCACTGTCTAAAATCTACAACATAGGGGCTAAATGTTCTGTAGGACAAGATAAAAGCTTAGACTTCTTGATATAACATGGGAAGTGTGCTGGGGACTCTGAATTTGCACACAGTATGCTGTGTGCACTTATCGAACACATACAACAAAATACACTGACTCCCTGTTACATAAATGTGAATGAGATGGGTAAAAGATGGCTTCAACTCCTGTTCTCCACCTGTAGAGAATGTCTCAGAGTGCGTTTTGTCGTTTTTGAGGGGCTTAATCATAGAGGCCAACTGTACTATTTGCATTGTTCTGGGCTACATATAAGTATGTAACTATGTTATAATACATATACATACTTATATAGTACTTACAATACATATAAGTATGTAATATGACTACATAAGTATGTAAGCTGCCTTTGCTGAGTTCTCATTCCCAAAATCCTAGTTGCCTGGCTTCCATGAAAATATTATACTTGAATATTTTAACCACTTAACAGCCGGCCCATAGCCGAATAATTCTATCCCAGAATTCAGCCAGAGGCTCTAATAGGCTTCAAAATAGGGTGGGCTCAGGGCGCAGAGCGTGTGCCCTATTCCCACCCAAGTGTGTGACGATAGCAAATAAATTTACGGTGCATATAATAATCAAATACAATATCTGTTTGTATAAAGTGCACTCGTAGTGATGACACTGTGATGCATTTAATATGCATTCAACATAGTCCAGTGATATAGAGTGTTCTTAAAGTGCATAAAGTGCACTCACTGTGGAAATAATAAAGTGCTACCAGCTGTGCAAAATACAAATAAAGTGCAACAAAATGTACAAAGTCCAAACAGTTGTGTCCATTCACTCCCAATTCCTGTGATTAAAGTGCTTTGTGAATCCTATAAAGTGCTCTCCGTGCCCTTACCTCATGGGCTTGTAAAAAGTGCTCTTATAGAAATCTTATCCCCATGTCCGTGATTGTAGGTCAATCCAGCAATACAAGTTAAGTTGGGAAACAAATGGTCACTCAAACTCCATAATGATATTCACATGTAAAATAAATGGGGCTCCGATAGTGCATTACCCAAATAATATACACTTTATTAAATAAAAATGGCTGCTTACATGTCAGTAGCTAAAAGTAGGCCAGACTCAGAGTGTAACAGCGTTCCATGCCACTTCTAACGTTACTTCCGGTCCACGGCATCCACTTCCGGTTGGTTGTAACGACTTCCGGTATGTGATGTTTACTTACAGTTTTGCGTCTTGTGCGTTACGTCACGGCGCACACCTCGTGACTTCATCAGGGAACCGAATTTGATGTTACACACATCCTTTTATATGCTGTATACAGGAAATGGTCTATATAGGAAATGGTCAAAACGGCATTTTGTTGTGGACCAAATAAACAAAAATGGGGATGTTTTTTCAGTGGCAGGAACTGGGCGACTAGTCAGGATCGAGGGAAAGATGAATGCAGCAATGTACAGAGACATCCTTGATGAAAACCTGCTCCAGAGCGCTCTGGACCTCAGTCTGTGAATATTCTCCAGATGCACCAGATGTACAGAAAATACTTTTCTTCGACTTTCCAGAATTGCATACTTGTCCTGGGTCTGTGACTCACAAAGGATTATTATCTGGCACGGTTATTGAACAATACAGTAGGTCATAGGCAAAAAATGAAAAAAAGAGTGATATTTCTTGAACAATTGATTGGATTGACTTGAAATCAAACATTTCTTATGACCGCTATCGTACATCCATCACAACGTCTAAAATGGTTGGATACCATGATCAACACAATTTCTTTAAACACCCTAGAATCATGAAAGGTGGATTTGATTTGCTGTGGTCAGAACCATTCTTTCAGACATTCTTCTATCAGGCTTTTCCAGTAAAGCAGTACAAAGAGCAGTGATGATGTCACCTAGTTACAGTATTTTGCCCTTTGCCCGCTCTTATTACATTAGCCTGTGCTGGTCATTGGGCTTTCATCCTGACATCCAGAGGACCATGTGCTCTTCATTATATTAGCTAGAAAAGTCATATGGAGTCTCTGTAGGCTTTGTAATTCTTTCTGTCAGTTTAACTTCCACCCTCCTGTTGCATGAACATGCTGTATATAATCAGATGGATACAAGGGAATATTGTATTCCTCGTAATTATATACTATCTATGGCTGTTAAGTGCCTTCCTTTGCATCATCGCCATAACCTTGTTTTATAGACAATGTTCTCAGGAGGTTTTGATGTCAGATGACTTCACTCAAAAATATACTCCGCTCTCTGCTTCACCTTGCCCTAGTTTTGATGGTAGAGTTGGTATGCACCACTCACAGGGAGATCCATCTTTTGGTGCCTAATGCCTATTGCATTAGGCCCCTTTCACACTGGGGTGCTTTGCAGGTGCTACAGCGCTAAAAATAGCCGCATCTTTGGAGCGCTGTAGGAGCGGTGTATTTACCGCTCCTAAAGCGCTCCTTCCCATAGAAAACAATGGGGCAGTGCTGGTTTTAACCCTTTTTACGGCCGCTAGCAGGGGTAAAAACTGCCCTGCTAGCGGCCGAATAGCACCGCTAAAACAACGGTAAAGCGCAACTAAATATAGCGGCGCTTTACTGCCAGTGCCCGCAACACCCCAGTGTGAAAGTAGCCTTAGTGTGTGCACCCCAAAGCTCAAACACACATGCCTTTCTCTGCAGCCTCAGATGCACTAGGCAGTGAATGGATGGGAAGTGCTGCTCTGTGCTGAGGGGCTTCCTGTTCATTCACAAACTGAAGCATAGTAAACACAGTTTACCATGCTTCAGTCATGAATGGACACAGTGAGTGAGTGTGTTCACTGTGTTCATTTAGAAAAGGAATTGGCTGGTAAATGACATTATTGATTAGCCCCTTCTCCCATTCTCCATCCTGAAACATCCCCCGCAGCAGCCAGGGGAAGAGGAGGGAAAGCCAGCAACACTGCGATTGGGGTGGGGTGCAACACGAGGGAAGCCAGGGCAGTAGGGGAAATCAGCACCACACAGAGTGAATAGGGTGTGCCCAGGCACACCTGGCACACCCCCTGCACACACCTATGTTGGTGCCATATTTGTGGATGACTAAGGGCCCGTTCCAAACCTTGATGTGATGACTTTATTCACTTCCTTTTTAGGCTTTCATCTTCTAATTTTCAGCAGGCCTGTTGTTTTTCAGAAGCACAAGCTCTCCACCAAAATGTATAATTTTACATGAAGGAAACATGAAGCAAACAAACCGCTTAACACTGGTAGGGGTGCTTTCATTTATTTATGCAAAACCTTTATCCCAAAAGGAAAAAATAAACTGTTTGATGTAACCTTTATCAAGTGTGAGCTGGAGTTTGCTTAAATTCGTCAGTGTATCTAAATCTGCTAATACATTTAACACTCGCCTCCCTCTAGACCAGTGATGGCGAACCTTGGCACCCGAGATGTTTTGGAACTACATTTCCCATGATGCTCATGCAGTGTAGTTGGGCATCATAGGAAATGTAGTTCTAAAACATCTCGGGTGCCAAGGTTCGCCATCACTGGTCTAGACTGACAATGCTGTTGTCTGCTGTGTTTGATTCCATTGCTGTTAACACTCTTTCGGGTTGAACTGGAGATGCAGGGAACAAAGCCATGGGAGAGGCAGAATGAGCCGCAGTTGCAGATGTCCATAGTCAGATCGGGAACAGGAGCTGGTGAAGCCCATCATGCAGGAAGGTGTCCCGCACTTCTCCTATGTGAACTCAGGCTCAAAATCACTATGACAAGCCTGGGTTCACACATGAGCAGTGCGGGAAATTGAATGTGATTCGGAACAGGAATCGCAACGCATTGCTGTTCAATTCACATGCAATTCTTTGCAGTGCGATTTGCACCCATTCATTTTGTATGGATGAAAGTCGCACTGCAAAGTATCGGTACTTGGTATCAGCGAGTACTTAACTGAAAGCATCAGTACTGTAAACCCTAGCTTACAGTACTACTGCACATTATGATGCCCATATGTCATTACATGTGTGCTGTACAGGAGAATATCACTGTATACCCCTAACACTATGTGGGGTGGGGGGGTATGGGGTAGGGAACTGCGGATGTAGCTGCCTGTAGGCAGGTAAAAGATTAAGTGTTTCTAGCTCAGTACCCGAGCTTTTGATCCTAGCCAGCACACCTGCCACCAGCAGTCAGTATCCAATAGCAACTGAATCCAAACTCGCATTATGAAGATCCATGGCCCGGTCACAAGGTACGGGAAGGAAAGAGTTATGTGAAAGCATGCAGGAGGTCCACTCTAGGTGCTCGATGGGACCCCATTCTGTTAGTGGGAGTGCGGTAACAGAGGTACGCTGGGCTGGAGGAGTGGGCGCAGGCTCAGTCACTTTTCAGAGGAACTCTATATTTTATTACTGTACACAGTGAAAACTCATCTCAGGGAACTGCCTTAAAGAGGAGTTCCCCTAAAAAAAAAAAATAAGTCAGCAGCTACAAAAACTGCAGCTGCTGATTTTTAATAATCGGACACTTACCTGTCCCAGGGTCCAGTGATGCGAGAGGAACGAAGCCCCACTCGTTCCGCCCTCCTCTCGGTGGCGCTGGCATTCTAACTGTGGGCACACAGTCAGGCACCCACGGCGCATGCGCGAGCAACGTCCCACGCTCTGATTGGCCGCGTAGTCATCTGGGACCTGTCACGTGTCCCAGATGACTGACAGGAGGGAGGGGGAAGAGCTGAGCCCTTCCTGCGCCGAGGGGGAAGTGATGTCAAGAGCCCAGGCACTGAAGGAGGCAGACTATGAGGGACCCCCTAGCAACAGGCATTTAGAGGTGAGTTAAAAAAAAAAAAAATTTCCAAATATTTTTTTTTTAGGAATTTTGATTAATTTTTTTTTATTTTTATGTGCAACACCACTTTAATGTTTGACTCTTCAAATGAATGCAGTCTCCACCTGGTCCCGGGCATTGATGAGCACGCTCCTTGTGAAAAGGTACCCCTACGTGCACAGATACAGATGACCTTGCCCACGTTCCCATTCTAAAGCCAGAGGATGAGAATGGCAGCCTAGAAGCCTATCCCTGGTGGTATATATTGTCCTAGCTGGGACCAGGATGTGGGACAAGGACAAAGATATGCCATGGCGGAGAAATGAATTATAATGGACCTGGTAAACACTGAGAGTCAGCACAGCTGGAGACATTTGTCCCTAAAAATAGCCATTTATTTTAATAAAGTACAGAAATGTTTAAATCCTGCAGCAAACAGACCGACGTTCACAAAGAGTCATGTTTACTATACGATGTCATAGTCTCATCCCAAGAAAATTGGTTTCTGCTGGAGATAAAAGACCGTGTTATAGGCTCCTGCTACTTCCTGCAGTTGGTGGATTTCAGTTAGTTTAACACGGCAGAAGTCCAGAGTCCAACAAAGTTCTGTAACTACTAACCAAACACATCATATAAATACATTGCTTGCCATAAAGTAGAACTTTGAGAATCTCCCAGCATTCCGCTCTGTACATTTATGGGCATATATTTATAGAAATGCAATCTATCAGATAGTCTGCATACTAGGTCTGCATTCCGCTGTGCGTCTTTTTTTATGGTCTGGTGTATACATGTGCAGGACATAGTTGGCAACAGTCCCTAACATCACGGGACAGTCATGAATTTCATTATTTTCACCCTGGGGTTTTAGTTGTTGGAGATAACCTGATTTTTATATTAGCGGACTGTGAAATTTTTTTATTTTTTTTTCGTTTCTCAGCAAGTCATGATTTTATAAAATCTCCCTGTTCTATAAAGTAATATGAGGTTCTTCAAAAAGTTTCTGCACTTTTTTTTAAACTCTTTTTATTAAGAATATTTAAAAACAAATTATAGCACTTTTATACATACCATGTTTCCCCAAAAATAAGACTGTTTTAAATAGATTTTGGCTACAAAAAACACACTAGGGCTTATTTTCAGGGGATGGTAAAAAAAAAATCCTGATCCTTTAAAGCAGTGGTCTCCAAATTGTGGCCCGGGAGCCGAATGCGGCCCTTTACTTGCCTTTATCCAGCCCTTGAGGCATTGATCCAGCCACTGACACCAACAATGGGACATAATTCCTTCCAATGATGGGACGGTCTTGCTCTCACTGAAGTTAACAATGATGCACTATTGCTTAAACTGACACCAACTATTTCTCCCCTTAATACTAAAGGTGAGGAATTGTTTTCTCCCACTAGGCACAGCCCGGCCCCCCTTAAAGAGGAGTTCCCGTTAAAAAAAAAAAAAAAATTAAAAGTCAGCAGCTACAAATACTGCAGCTGCTGACTTCTAATAATCGGACACTTACCTGTCCCAGGGTCCAGCGATGCAGGGGAACGAAGCAACGCTCGTCCCCCCCCCTCCGCTTGGCGGCATTGGCATTGCAACTGTGGGCACACAGCCGGGCACCCAATGCGAATGCGCGAGCGGCGCAGCACGCCGTGAGTGGCCGCACAGTCACCTGGGACCTGTCACGTGTCCCAGATGAATGACAGGAGGGAGGGGGCAGAGCTGAGCCCTTCCTACGCTGAGGGGAAGTGATGTCACCAGCCCAGGCACTGAAGGAGGCAGACTACGAGGGACCCCCTAGCAACAGCCATTTAGAGGTGAGTTAAAAAAAAATTCCAAATGTTTTTTTTGTTTTTTTTATGGAATTTTTTAACCTTTTTCTTTCTTTTTTGTGTAGAACACCACTTTAAGTCTGAAGGACAGTAAAGCGGCCCTTTGCTTTGAAAGTTTGGGGACCCCTGCTTTAAAGCATGATAGACAGCACAGTGTTTGTGCTGTGTCAGTTACTCCTCTCTATGTTCTAAAAGACCTGGAATAAAATCATATTTTTTTTTTTTAGGTCCTGTATCCCCAATCTTTTTTCTGCCTCTCCCCCTATCAGCTCAGGAGTCATCATTATGACATCTTTAATCCCAAAAATAAGCCTTACTTAAAGTCATTGTACAAATATGTACTGTTTTGTAAAAAAAAGGTTATATAATGTCCAGTGTCTCCTTCTGCAAATTTATTGCCGGAAATACCTTATTTTCAGTGCCGTTGGGCACTCACATGACCCACTGGAGCTCTTCTTCCCTGCTCCGTGCACTGCCAAGGGAGGGGCTGAGATGCCCACCGACTTCAGCCATGCTCCTAGCATCACAGAGGGAAGGGCTGCTGATGTCAGCCGGGAGGAGAGGAGAAAATCTCCGGCAGGTCACGTGAGCACCCAGCGGGGAGAATGAAAATAAGGTATTTTACACAATAAAATTACAAAAGAAGACACACTGGACATTATATAATCCTGTAACAGCATGGAATACATATTTTTACAAGAACTTTACTAGGGCTTATTTTCGGGGTATGGGCTTATTTGACAGTCCTCCCCGAAAATCACGTTAGGTCCTATTTTTAGGACAGGGCTTATTTTTGGGGAAACACGTAGTCACCTTTCTTTACGATGCATTTTCCCCATTCACAAGACACTCTCAGACACGGCCAATTACTACTCCTCCGCCCTCACTGTTTCCAACGGAAAAATGTGCGGAAACTTTTTGAAGACCTCACGGAAAATGTATATTACAGCGCAGCCCTAGAGTCAAAATGTCAAATTAAATATTCATTTCAATGTTGTATTTCAATTATTTATAGCCTACTCCTATTACTCTGGACAATCTTGAAGTTTGTAAATTTACTTTGTGAAGATCCCACACATTTACCTTCTTGAATACTGTGACACGTAGTCACTGTGATCAGTAACTAGCTACTGCTATGTCACACCTTTCACAGAGCCTGCCTTCTGATCTACAAAGGTGATGAGAGGAGGAGTTTCAGGAGGTGGAGTCAGTACAGGAATCAGGGCTTGCAGATGGCAAAGTACCGTGGGATATGTAGTCCTTAGAAATGGGAAGTAAGCAGCAGAGGAGAAGCCCTTCCAGCATACTAGTGTTGTCTAGGGTTGCCACCTTTTCTTCAAGTCAAACCCGAAAACACTTTATCGGAACACAGCAAATATTTTTTATATATATATATATATATATATATATATATATATATAATTTTTTTTTGCTATTAAATAACATTTCTAATCAAATGCAATTAATAACAAGAGTCCCCCTTTACTGTATGGGGGGACTCTGCAGACTCTGATGGAAAGGAGAACTCTGGGGACTCTGACATAAGGAATCCTCTGGGAACCCGGATTTAAGGAGGAACACTGAGAACTCTGATGTATGGAGATGAAACACTGTGGCCTCTGGTGTAAAGGGGAAATCTGATGTAAGGGGTGCTCTGAGAACCCTGATATACCTTAGTGTACTCTCTGAGGCAGGAGAGAGAAGGGGGGGAGACTTCAGTCACAGAACGGGATGGATGGTGAGCTCACTCACCCCTTGGCAATCAGCACCTCTCATCCAGATGTATCTGAGACCGCTGGACTTCAAATTTCCAGCCCCCACTTTCCTTTTCTGAAGTACAGTACCGGGGATTGGAGTGTGGGCAGACACAGAGGGGGGGGGGGGTAGGGGGTTGGGGGGAGAGGTGCAGATCGAGCCATCTCTCCTCTCCCGTCTGTGTGTGTGTTTGGGGGGGGGGGTTGTTAGTGGTGGCTTTGGGCAGCGTGAAAGAATGTAACAGTCACTCTCAGCTTAGACAACTGCAGCCAGCAACCCTGCTAGGAAGCCATAGTCCAGTCTAAATAATGTGTCCGGGTTTCAGGCAGTCTAAAACCCGGACGCATGGTTCCAAACCCGAATCCTGGACAGGTGGCCACCCTAGTGTTGTCACCCTGGTGGAGGAGGCTGATCCCTCCCACAAGCGTCATCACCAGCTCCTCCTCTGATTTGCAGTGATCATCACCTTGAAGTGATTGTAAAAAACTACCTTGTAAAACAATCCATTCAGTTTAAAATAGAAATTAAATGCAAAACATTTGGGTATAGATAGTAAAAAACATTATAAATACCTTTTTTTTTTTCTCTTTTTTATAAGTCATCACGCTCTTTCTGTTTTTAGCTGCATAAGAGCTAGGGGGAGGAAAAGCAACAGTACACGTTTGTGCAGTGGAGGGGGGGGGGGGGGGGGGTTGTGAGGACAAGTCATTGGAGGAGTGTCCAGCATAGCTAGAGAACTGACCATGATATGCTTTCCTGCTTAGGCTTAGTGTGGTCAGTTTTTTTAACAGTACAGCAGAGGGACTGCCATGAGCACCAGGTATTTCACACAAAGGAAGTGATACATAGAGTACTAGAGGACAGGATACTTACTCATACAAATACATAGTGCAGCAGGCACATAGCAGGAATAATAAATGTTGGGGTAACAAACACTTTAAGTTCTTGCCCAGCATACTAGACAAAAGTTGTCACATGACTACTGCAAATTGGTTAGAAATGGTATTTAGAAGTATATTTTTAAAATATATTATTATGAGAATTACGTTTATTAGTAAATGCCATGTAAGCGGTTGTAAAGGTTTGATTTTGTGCAATAGACTTGCACAGAGCAGCCCTGAACCTCCTCTTCTGGGGCCCCCTGCTAGCGCTGTCTCTGCCCTTATAGCAAACCACTTGCTATGGGGGAGACGTGCAGGCGTACTCCCAAGCTGTGTGTGTCCTTCGACACACAGAGTGGCTCAGCCCTGCTTCCTCCTCCCAGGACTCGATTGACAGCAGCAGGAGCCAATTGCTCCTGCTGCTAGCTCTGTGTCCTGTGAGGAGAGGGACAAAGAGCAGCGCCCCCCCCCCCCCAAAAAAAATGATGCTCATGCCCCTTTAAGGTACAAGCGTTAGCATAGTGCTTTTTCTTTTTTCAATTGACCCTTTCTATCTACAGTACCTGGTTGATCCTGCCTGCTCCTGATCTCCCCTCTGAAAGCTGACCATATTTATCATGGCTGCTGAGCCATGATACCATGGTCAGTTTATGTGCCTCCGTCATCCCGCTGTCTCTGCTCTCTCCCCCTCCTTCCCTGCCTGTCAGCTCAGTCTGTGTGTCAGCCATCTTCTCTCCATCCCTCCCCTCTCGCTGCTATAGCTGTATTATTACTAGTGTAAAAATATGTAATCCCCTCTCTTACATGAAGATTTAATGTGCAGTATCTGTAGTTTTTAAAAATGATTCCACAAAATACCTTTTTTACACAGCCCCTCCCACTGTAAAAAAATATATATTCAGTAAATATTTCCAATGTACATTGTCACATTCTGTATATTTTTAGCATCACTACAAGTACAGAAAAATACACAGAAATTCCAGAAATGCCAGAAATTCAGTAAGCTTCTAACTTCCTGTGCTGCACTGAAATCCTAAGCAGTGTTAATAGCACAGTTCTCTTCTGTGCAACACTAAAAATATCCCATATTTATCTGGGAGGAGGTGTGGTGTTAAAAAATAAGTTTGGGATTTTTTTTTTTCGAAAAATTATAGTTACCTAGGTGGATGCAGCGTCTGTCCCCCGCTGAGAACTGAGCTATCAAACACTGCTGATCACTCAGTTCTCCCTGCTGCTCTGAGCAGAGAGCCGTGACTGTCAGTCACTGTTGCCTGCTCTGCCCCTCCAGTACTCACTGGAGCACTTGGCTAGTGAGGGGAGGGTGGGTGGTTCAGTCTCCCAGCAGTGCTGCTGAGAAGTTAAGCCAATTGCCGGTTCAGGCTCCTGGGTGGATCCCAACCATATGGTTGGCATCTTTCCCCAGCCTGGGCCAACTCTGTGACATGTGCTGACAGGCTTTACCCTGTCGGCTCAAAACGGGTGACAGGAGTGCAGGATGAAGTGCACTCCTGTAAACCACATGAGAATTACAGCCAAACAAACTTTGGTCGTACCATTCATATCTGTGCGACTTCAAGTTGCACCAACTTCAAAGTAGTCCTTGTACTACTTTGGTCCGACTTTGATGCGAGCTGAGGTCCATAGACCTCAAGTTTACACAGGCATTTCCTGAAATCGCATCAAAATCATGGCCGCATTGCGTGACTTTTAAGTCGCAGCAGTGTGAAAGAGGCCTTAAAGGCAGGATCCCCTGGTGAATATAAAGAAATACTACAAAAAAACAAAAACAAATTCAGCCACAAAATCAAGTACGTGGAAGGCTACAATATTACATTTTTATCCTTGGATTTAGATTTTCTCTAGTTTTACATCTTCTTTAAAGCCCAGCTCTTGCAGAAGAAAAAAAAATGCCATTGCAGTGGGGCCCCTCACACTGCAAGGGTTAAATGATTTTATTTTTATTTTTTTACCCGGGGTAGAGAAATAATTAATAATACTTGCCTTATTCCTTGCTCCAACAGAGTTCCTGCAATGGTGTGATGGGTCCTACAAAGCTATTGCTCTAAGGCGCTCATGGCCGTGGTCGCACTTCTGCCACTTCCACAGTGCAGGGTTAATAGCACTGCATTGTACGTGTAGCAGTACTCCTTAGGGGTTGCTAAGTGTTGTGCCCCACCTGTCACCCTGCCCAGCCTGGTGTTTACTCCTCAGTCACTCTCAGGCAGAAAACAGTCTATGTGCTTGTTATTGATATTTTTATTAGGGGTATTTAAAGTGGAGCTCCACACTAAAGCTTGGAGACGGACTTGGAGACAGATGCTGATTTTGGCATACTTGGTGGGGCCATGACTTGAACCCAGTCTGTGCAGTGGGTACAAATTTTTGGGACCCCGGGGCCCTTGATGCATCCCTCTCCTGTTCATTAGTGGCCTGTAAGCGACATCACTGTTTGACTAAGATTCTCCAGCTTTTTCTGGGCCCCAGTGCACATGTAGGCCCCCTTGTTGGTCTGGTATTTTGGACTGCAGTGTGGCTGATAGGATAGGTGATTAAGTGGGGGAATGCAATATTATTCCCTTGCCTTCTCCAATTTCCCTTTTTTTTACCATCTACATCAGGGATATGCAATTAGCGGACCTCCAGCTGTTGCAGGAATAAGGGTAATAGGTTGCGCTATGGAGCTTATGTAGAAAATGTATAAAGTGAATAAAAAATATATATAAAAAGTATCACATATAAAATATGGGGAAGAAAAAAATAAAATAGGTAAGAGCTGCCTCTATTAATATCCACCTGGTGGGGTGGAGAACGTTAGATGAAGGGGTACTGTGAATAGATCTGGCGCTATACCTGTATATGAAAATACCTAATAATGTGATAGATTAAAAGTGTTACATCAATCCGGTGTATAAGTGCCAATTGTGCAATATATTATTCTAGTATTGAAGTAAAAATGTAAACTATAACCAAAAAAATCAAAAAAGTGTGTATATAGAATATTTGTCGCCCTGATAAATATTTGCCAGCGTGCTGGCTAGAAATGTAAAAATTTAGCTTAAGTGCAATGGAAAGCCTAAATTAATAAACTCTAGATCATATGAATACCTTAAACCTGTGAGCTACTTAATATGTTGGTGATAACTGAGATGAAAATTGTACATGTAAAATATGAACCACAAAATTAACCCAGTAGTTGGGTTTAAAGTGCACAAATGTGACAATCAGGTCTATGCATGCAATGATAAAAATGTACAATAAATATGTGATAAATATCAGTACAACAAGTGAAACATGCCAAATATTGGGAGTGAAAAAATATAAATAAATAAAAAATGTGAAAATAAAAATAAAAATAAAAATAAAAATAAAAATAAAAAAATAAAAATAAAAATAAAAATAAATTTAAAATTATTGAATATTTGTCCCAAAAAATATATAAAAATGTATACAGAGAGAAAATCTAAAAATATAAAAGATAAATTGGTAAAAAAGCAAGAAGTCTCTAGTGCAGTGCAATTAATGGGGGATATCCCGTGGGTAAAGGAGGGGATGTGATGGATCCAAAAACTATTCTTCATGCATTGTGGACACTTCTAGGATGTACTCTCACCGGAAAAATAACCCCGTCCGGGGTGGATCAGCCTTCACAGTATGAGCTACTGTGTCGCTCTCTGGCTTGCTTCAAGTGGGCTGCTGAGGATCCCTCGTTATTTCCAGGTGGAGTGTGCCACAGTATATATATATTAAAAGAGAGGACCATCCATAGTGTGATACCGTATGAATCAATTTATTTAAGAAGATAATTAAAACTACTCACACATTCTGGTGGAAGTAATGGCATAAATAGATGCAGTAAAAACGATGCAATGTGGAAGATATGGAAGCGGCTGCGAGCGTTCCGTTCGGCTTCCACGCCGTCTGTATTAGAAGTGTGTATTCGATAGGCCACGCCCTATGCGTTTCGTCACTAGGACGTCATCCGGAGCGGCCATCTTTACACACCTCACGCTCTTTATAGGACACAATACACCTATCGCGCGTGCGCGGACAACCGCCGCCATTTTAACTGTGGGAATGCCCATATGTCGGATAGAGCGCGGTGGTGATTGTGTTCCTACTATCATCCTATGCAGTATTCTGCCGTTTAGCTCACCGACCGTATTTCATGCGGAGCTATATATGTATACTAGTTTGTTACAATATGATTATGCTGCTCAGTAAAACCAGGTACAAATTACATATAACATATAAATATAATGAATACAAATTGCAAATAAAACTGATGATAAAAACATGAAAATGAGTGACGTTGTCACTAGGCAGACCGTGCTGTGAAAGTATTACTAGTCAGTCCTAGAACCGATAGAGGCTTTTAGCGGGTAAAATTTGGATTTAATTGTGTAATACGGAGGGAAAGAAAGGTAAAAAATGTGATAAAACCATATGTGTGTAATGGATAAAATAGCTGAAAAGAATGAGGTGAAAGGTAAAAATATGAAAAAATATAAATAGACTATGAAGATTAAAAATAAAAATAAAAATAGAGTTGAAGGATTGGATTGAGGTGAGGTAAATAATATTTAATAAAATTAACTTGATATAGAATGTTTTGGTTTCCCGGCTACCTGAATGTATATATGCAAAAGAGAGGATTATTTCAATGATTAAATGTGCTCTTCTTTGCTTACTATTTTTCTTGTTAAAAATGATGGTTTGGAATATTCGTTAATTGAATAGATAACATTCGACCCTCAGTGCTATAGTTTGCCTTCGACCCAAAATTTGACCTATAGACGTCTATACTTGTTTCTTCAATGATAGTATAAGTACAAAAATGGTTGAGTATGCCCTTACTATTTTCCTTATTAGAAATAATGGTTTGAAGTGTTCGTTAGTTGAATAGATAACCTTCGACCCTCAGTGCTATGATGTTACCTTCGACCCAAAATTGTTTCTTCCAAAGTAATATGAGTGAAATTATATTCATGCAATTTTAGCATTATTAGTTGGTGGACAACATTGGACCCGAGATGCTGTAAACTGTGTTTGATCAGGAATTAAACATTAAATATATTTTCTCTATATTTTCTTCAATGATCGTATGGATAGGGTTGTATTCCTTCTGGGTGTATTAAGAATGGGATTATTAAAAAAGAAGATGTGGAAACAATAAATTTCTTTATAAAATGAATATATTGAATTGAAACTAAAAATTAAAAATTTAAAATTTAAAATTTAAAATTTAAAAATTAGTTATAAAACAATTCAAATCCAGGTCTATGTTCATTCCTGCTGGATGTAAACTTTCTAAATTAAAAATCCACTTTGTTTCATTCTGTGAAATCTTCTTAGTCATGTCTTCACCTCTCCAGTGTCCCTTCACTTTGTCAATGGCATAAAAAATCATTTGGTTGGGATCTTGGTTGTGAAAATCCCTAAAATGCCGTGAGACAATGTGTTTGTCATATCCCTTCTTAATGTTTTTAATGTGTTCACCAATTCTTATATGTAGTTCCCGTGTTGTTCTTCCTACATATTGTTTGCGGCACGGGCATTCTATGACGTATGTCACATGCGTACTTTTACAGGAAATCAATTCTTTTATGGGGAATGTCCTTCCATTGGTAACCGACACGAATGTAGTGGTTTTTCTTTGGGTTTTTTTGCTTTTGCGACATGGGAGGCATTGTCCACACTTAAAAAAACCTTTTAGGTGTTTACTAATTGTTATATGTCGTGGGGGGTCGATCGTGTTTTTAACCAATTTATTTCTTAGATTAGGGGCCTTCTTATAAATGAACGCAGGGTTATTGGGTAATAATTTCTTTAACGTTTCGTCCGTTTTTAAAATTGGCCAATGTTTTTTTATGATCTTTTCTATTTGTTTGTGATGTCTGTTAAAACCTGTGAAGAAGGCCATTTCTATATTCTTCTTATTCCTGCCGGTCATTTTGTCCTCTATTAGTTTTTTCCTCTCAGTTTTCATTATAGTTTCTTTGAGGGCTCTGAGGTAGGGTTCCTTATATCCTTTTTGTGTAAATCTTCTAATGATAGCCTCTGCTTGTACGTCAAAATCCTCTCTTTTAGTGCAATTTCTATATATTCTTAGGAGTTGCCCTTTGGGTATGTTGCCTATCCATCTTGGATGGTGGCAACTTGACGTAGGTATATACCCATTTCTATCCGTAGCCTTAAAGAAGGTTTTTGTACCCAGTGATCCTTCTGACTTAAAAATTTGTAGATCTAAGTAGTCTATGCTTTGAGTGTCGCATTTTTCAGTGAATGTGATGCCATAAATATTAGAGTTTATTTCTTCCAAAAAGGACCGTAGTTCGTCTTGGGAACCACCCCAGACTATTAAAATGTCGTCTATATATCTCCTGTACATTTTTAAATTCTCTCTGGGGGTTCCATAAATTTGCTCTTCCTCCCAGTGGTCCAGGAATAAATTTGCTACACTGGGTGCGTATTTAGCCCCCATAGCAACTCCCTTGGTTTGTACATAATATTTGTCTTGGTACCAGAAGTGGTTATGTTTCATCGCTAGGTCTAGTCCTTCAAATACATAGTCTATTTGTTCTTGTTTTAAGTCTGATCTTCTGTGGAGGGCCCATTCTACCGCGTTGAGACCGTCCTTTTGTTTTATGTTGGTGTATAGAGAATTGACATCAATAGTGACTAATAAGTCCTTTTCCTCAATCTTAACGTTATCCAAGTCCTTCAACAATTGTCTACTGTCTCTCAGGTAAGATTTGCCTTTGGTTACCAGCGGTTGTAAAAAACCGTCCACATATGCTCCCAATCTTGAAAAAAGGGAGTCGATCCCACTCACTATGGGTCTCCCCGGGGGTTGCGTTTGGCTCTTGTGGATTTTTGGGACATAGTAGATTACAGGAGTTTTTGGTGCTTTTGGGATTAAATATTGGGCTTCTTTTTTGTTGAGAATCCCTTTGTTTAAGCCTTTTTGAACATAGCTCTTTAGTTTGTTTTTATATGCCGTTTTTGGATTTTTCTTTAATTGTAGATAAGTGTCCGGAATGCTTAAAAGATTGGCCATTTCTTGTTCGTAGTCTATTTTATTAAGTATGACCAGTCCACCGCCCTTGTCCGCTGGTCTTATGACTAGTGATGGACGAACTTCCGACGGGACGTTTCGCGAACGCGAAACGCGAACGGGCACAAACGTTCGCGAAAACGACCGTTCGCCGCGGGCTCCATTGACTTCAATGGGAGGCGAATTTCGCAAACCTTTAGGTCGAATTTGCGGCCACGGGGTAATTATTAGGGGGTAGCACGTAGTCCCACCACCTGGACAATAGCATAATACATGTATGAGGTGAATTTGGGATCGATAACTACAAGCATTTTTTTTTTATTTGGGAAATTGTTCTGACAATTCAGGACTATGGAGCTAATGAAGGCAATGGAGGAGAGGGAAGGTCAGGGACCAGGGTAGGCAAACAAGAGGGTGCAGGAGATACAGAGCACTGACAGCAGCACCGTAATACAGAGCACTGACATCAGCACCGTGACATACAGCGCTGACAGCAGCTCCGTGACATACAGCGCTGACAGCAGCTCCGTGACATACAGCGCTGACAGCAGCTCCGTGACATACAGCGCTGACAGCAGCTCCGTGACATACAGCGCTGACAGCAGCTCCGTGACATACAGCGCTGACAGCAGCACCGTGACATACAGCGCTGACAGCAGCTCCGTGACATACAGCGCTGACAGCAGCTCCGTGACATACAGCGCTGACAGCAGCTCCGTGACATACAGCACTGACAGCAGCTCCGTGACATACAGCGCTGACAGCAGCTCCGTGACATACAGCGCTGACAGCAGCACCGTGACATACAGCGCTGACAGCAGCTCCGTGACATACAGCGCTGACAGCAGCTCCGTGACATACAGCGCTGACAGCAGCTCCGTGACATACAGCACTGACAGCAGCTCCGTGACATACAGCGCTGACAGCAGCTCCGTGACATACAG
This sequence comes from Lithobates pipiens, assembly GCF_037356315.1. Taxonomy (NCBI): domain Eukaryota; kingdom Metazoa; phylum Chordata; class Amphibia; order Anura; family Ranidae; genus Lithobates; species Lithobates pipiens. Next base: position 550,274,416 of record NW_027507903.1, on the reverse strand, counting down.
CGCTGACAGCAGCACCGTGACATACAGCGCTGACAGCAGCTCCGTGACATACAGCGCTGACAGCAGCTCCGTGACATACAGCGCTGACAGCAGCTCCGTGACATACAGCGCTGACAGCAGCTCCGTGACATACAGCGCTGACAGCAGCTCCGTGACATACAGCGCTGACAGCAGCTCCGTGACATACAGCGCTGACAGCAGCTCCGTGACATACAGCGCTGACAGCAGCTCCGTGACATACAGCGCTGACAGCAGCACCGTAAGCAGCCCCAGGAGGAAGTCAGCACAGCACAGGGATGGTGTGATCCCCTCATAATAAGAACCCCCAGGAGGAAGTCAGCACAGCACAGGGATGGTGGGAGCCCCTCATAATAAGAACCCCCAGGAGGAAGTCAGCACAGCACAGGGATGGTGGGAGCCCCTCATAATAAGAACACCCAGGAGGAAGTCAGCACAGCACAGGGATGGTGGGAACCCCTCATAATAAGCAGCCCCAGTAGAAATATGACACCGCTCAACCTCTTCAAAGAGGAGGGTAGGGGCATATAGTACGGTGTGCTTTTTTGGGTCAGGGAAGTGAGCCAAATGAATTAAGAAGGTCTGTGTGCTTGATTCCAAAAATTGTTTATAGACATATACATGGTCTACTGATCACATGTGTTGAATTCCTCCGAGATCCATGCCTCATTCATTTTTAGAAATGTGAGGTAGTTAACACTGTCGTGAGCTAGGCGAGTACGCTTATCGGTCACAATCCCCCCTGCTGCGCTGAACGTCCTTTCGGACAGGACACTGGATGAGGGGCAAGCCAACAGTTCGATTGCAAATTGGGCAAGCTCTGGCCAGAGGTCAAGCCTGCCCACCCAGTAGTCTAGGGGTTCATCACTCCTCAGAGCGTCCACATCGGCCGTTAACCCAATGTAGTCGGACACCTGACGGTCTAGGCGTTCCCTGATGCTGGATCCGGATGACACCTGTCGATGGGTCGGCTGAAAGAATGACCTCATATCCGAAGTCACCAACACATCTTCAAACCGGCCTCTTCTTGCAGGCGCTGTTGGATTGGTACCCGCAAATCCTTCTCTGGGAGTGGGAATTGCTCCTCTGCCAGCGCACGCAAAAGCAGAATGCAGCATTTCTCGAAGCAAGGCCTGGAAGTGCTGCATTCTGACAGCCCTCTGCGACGGCGGTAACATTTCCGCCATTTTGTGTTTGTACCGGGGATCTAAGTACGTTGCCACCCAGTACTGGTCCTTGACCCTCATGCTTTTTATACGGGGGTCCCTATTAAAACACTGGAGCATGAAGGCCCCCATTTGCACTCAAGCGGAAGGTATGTGGTGGTGGTGGTGTTGTTGGTGGTAGTGTCTTTGGGGGTGCACATAGCAGAGAGTGAAGAAGAGGGTGCAGATCGAGAGGATGAGGAGGGTGCAGAAGAATAAGGCTGAGTGAGCCACTCAACCAAGTCTGGTGCGTCCTTTAAAGTAATTGAACGCACCTTCTGCAACTTCCCACTTTGGCTCAAGGCTGTTGCTCCTGCCCTACCCCTACCACCCCTGCGGAAGGGCCTGCCTCTTCCTCTGCCTGTCATTTTTTAAATCACCCTGTGACAAAACTCTTAGTCCCTATACCGCTGAAGGACTGCTGCAGTATAGGGCAGCGGTCAGCAGTAGTGCACGTCAACCCTATGTATTGTGGACCGATAGCGGTCCTTACAGAACAGCAGACTGTACTGCACTCAGGCCTATGTACCGTAGCACCCTATACCAAGTTACCAGTCCTTATAAAAACTTTTGTGGACCAAGCAGGTTGTGTGTTAGTGATTAGCAGACTGTACGTCAGTCCCTATACCAATGAAGGACTGCTGCAGTATAGGGCAGCGGTCAGCAGTAGTGCACGGCAACCCTATGTATTGTGGACCGATAGCGGTCCTTACAGAACAGCAGACTGTACTGCACTCAGGCCTATGTACCGTAGCACCCTATACCAAGTTACCAGTCCTTATAAGAACTTTTGTGGACCAAGCAGGTTGTGTGTTAGTGATTAGCAGACTGTACGTCAGTCCCTATACCAATGAAGGACTGCTGCAGTATAGGGCAGCGGTCAGCAGTAGTGCACGGCAACCCTATGTATTGTGGACCGATAGCGGTCCTTACAGAACAGCAGACTGTAACGCACTCAGGCCTATGTACCGTAGCACCCTATACCAAGTTACCAGTCCTTATAAGAACTTTTGTGGACCAAGCAGGTTGTGTGTTAGTGATTAGCAGACTGTACGTCAGTCCCTATACCAATGAAGGACTGCTGCAGTATAGGGCAGCGGTCAGCAGTAGTGCACGGCAACCCTATGTATTGTGGACCGATAGCGGTCCTTACAGAACAGCAGACTGTAACGCACTCAGGCCTATGTACCGTAGCACCCTATACCAAGTTACCAGTCCTTATAAGAACTTTTGTGGACCAAGCAGGTTGTGTGTTAGTGTTTAGCAGACTGTGCGTCAGTCCCTATACCGCTGAAGGACTGCTGCAGTATAGGGCAGCGGTCAGCAGTAGTGCACGGCAACCCTATGTATTGTGGACCGATAGCGGTCCTTACAGAACAGCAGACTGTACTGCACTCAGGCCTATGTACCGTAGCACCCTATACCAAGTTACCAGTCCTTATAAGAACTTTTGTGGACCAAGCAGGTTGTGTGTTAGTGTTTAGCAGACTGTGCGTCAGTCCCTATACCGCTGAAGGACTGCTGCAGTATAGGGCAGCGGTCAGCAGTAGTGCACGGCAACCCTATGTATTGTGGACCGATAGCGGTCCTTACAGAACAGCAGACTGTAACGCACTCAGGCCTATGTACCGTAGCACCCTATACCAAGTTACCAGTCCTTATAAGAACTTTTGTGGACCAAGCAGGTTGTGTGTTAGTGATTAGCAGACTGTACGTCAGTCCCTATACCAATGAAGGACTGCTGCAGTATAGGGCAGCGGTCAGCAGTAGTGCACGGCAACCCTATGTATTGTGGACCGATAGCGGTCCTTACAGAACAGCAGACTGTAACGCACTCAGGCCTATGTACCGTAGCACCCTATACCAAGTTACCAGTCCTTATAAGAACTTTTGTGGACCAAGCAGGTTGTGTGTTAGTGATTAGCAGACTGTACGTCAGTCCCTATACCAATGAAGGACTGCTGCAGTATAGGGCAGCGGTCAGCAGTAGTGCACGGCAACCCTATGTATTGTGGACCGATAGCGGTCCTTACAGAACAGCAGACTGTACTGCACTCAGGCCTATGTACCGTAGCACCCTATACCAAGTTACCAGTCCTTATAAGAACTTTTGTGGACCAAGCAGGTTGTGTGTTAGTGTTTAGCAGACTGTGCGTCAGTCCCTATACCGCTGAAGGACTGCTGCAGTATAGGGCAGCGGTCAGCAGTAGTGCACGGCAACCCTATGTATTGTGGACCGATAGCGGTCCTTACAGAACAGCAGACTGTAACGCACTCAGGCCTATGTACCGTAGCACCCTATACCAAGTTACCAGTCCTTATAAGAACTTTTGTGGACCAAGCAGGTTGTGTGTTAGTGATTAGCAGACTGTACGTCAGTCCCTATACCAATGAAGGACTGCTGCAGTATAGGGCAGCGGTCAGCAGTAGTGCACGGCAACCCTATGTATTGTGGACCGATAGCGGTCCTTACAGAACAGCAGACTGTAACGCACTCAGGCCTATGTACCGTAGCACCCTATACCAAGTTACCAGTCCTTATAAGAACTTTTGTGGACCAAGCAGGTTGTGTGTTAGTGTTTAGCAGACTGTGCGTCAGTCCCTATACCGCTGAAGGACTGCTGCAGTATAGGGCAGCGGTCAGCAGTAGTGCACGTCAACCCTATGTATTGTGGACCGATAGCGGTCCTTACAGAACAGCAGACTGTAACGCACTCAGGCCTATGTACCGTAGCACCCTATACCAAGTTACCAGTCCTTATAAGAACTTTTGTGGACCAAGCAGGTTGTGTATTAGTGTTTAGCAGACTGTGCGTCAGTCCCTATACCGCTGAAGGACTGCTGCAGTATAGGGCAGCGGTCAGCAGTAGTGCACGGCAACCCTATCTATTGTGGACCGATAGCGGTCCTTACAGAACAGCAGACTGTACCGCACCCAAGCCTATGTACCGTAGCACCCTAGACAGACCAAGTTACCAGTCCTTATAAGAACTTTTGTGGAACAAGTGAGTTGTGAATGATTAGCAGACTGCAGCAGAAGGGCAGCAGTCAAGTATAATATTCTTTCTATATTTGGAAGAAAGAATATTATACGTGTACAAGCCTATTACCGTACCACTGATACCAGTCCTGAAAAGAACCTTTGTGGAACTAATAGTAACAGCAAGTCTTTAAAATTATCCTCACTGCCTGACACACTGCTTCCTGCCTGTCCCTATACAAATTGGCAAAAAAGAGTAGGCTGGAACGATTAGCTGGAACAGCTCTTTTGTGGACCTGATAGTAACAGCTAATGATGATGATGATGATGATGATGAAGAAAGACTAATCTGGCTGAGCTGTCCCTAAAATAGCAGCATACAGCGCTCTGTCCCTTTATCTAAACTGACAAAAGAAACTCAGGCTGCTGACCTAACACCTATACCAGTCCTGAAAAGAACTTTTGTGTACCAAATAGCTAGCGTTTTCTCTGTCCCTACTCCACACAGGATCCTTTCCCTACAGTGACAGAAGAAAGAATGTAAAATGGCCACCGGATCGGGTGTATTTATAGGTTAGGGGGAATGTCCAAGTGTCCATGAGCTGTCATGTCTCAATTGGTTGTCCTGTAACACATGATAAACGTGTCACGAAAGGTTAAAGTTCTTGTATACATTAAACACGTAAGTCCGCCGGGGCGAACGACGGAAAAAGGCGTTCGAACCCGCGGACGGCGAAAGTCGGAAATTCGCCGCGAAACGACCGCCGGGCGAACCGTTCGGCCATCACTACTTATGACTATATCCTTCTTTTTTTCCAATTGTTTTATGGTCTTCCAGATACCCTTCTTCTTGGAGGGTTTAATTGTTAATTCCCTAATGTCTTTTTCAACTAATTTTTTAAAAACTTTGATTCCCTCGTTTTGTTGCTGGTTGCGGTTAAAAATTGAATTATTTCTCAGCTCAGAATGTTTAAAATTGGTTTGTTCTTTCTCTTTCCCTGAATTTGTATTGTTGGCGAAAAACTTTTTAATATTTAATTTCCTAATGAATTTTTGTAAATCTATGAAGGTTTCGAATTTATCCAAATTCTTATCCGGCGCATATTTTAGGCCTAGGTCGAGTACTTTAAGTTCCTCCTCACAGAAAGTGGTCCCGCTTAGATTGTATATACCTTCACCTAATATTCTCGCCTTCTTTTTCTTGAGGCCTCCTCTTTTGCCCCTCTTTCGTTTCCTTCTGCCCACCTTGGGGGTCTGTATTCCCTCCCCTGGTTCTCTCGGTAGTCCTGTTGTGCTGGATATTCTTCTCTTGTGTTTCCTGGGCCTGTCCACCTAGGGTTCCATCCTCCATTCCTCCTCGGAGGTCTCTGATATTGGTTTCTTGTTGGATATCGGAAAGGCCTCCAGCCGTCTCTTGGTCCAAATGGGGGGTTTCTCGGTGGTCTGTGTCCTTGTCCCCCGTGAAAAGGGCCATTTTGATACCTGTTCTGAAAGGGGGTAGTTTGGGGGTGTCTTCTAAGGGGGGAGTACCTATTGTGATGTCTTGGGATATTGTAAGGATCCGGGTGTGGTTGTGGGACATATCTAGGAGTATCCCATTCTCTTCTGACCCGGTTTGCATTATGGTTGGTTTCTGATCCTCGGTAATTGGGTGTATAAGGTTCTGTCAATCTAATTGCTCTATTAGGTGTTTGAGTGGGTTGTTGCCATTCCGCATCTTCTCCATTTCCTTGGTCTTCATCTGGGTCATCACCCATGGAAATGTTGTTGTCCTCATCCGTATAAGTGGTGTCCATTTGCCACTTATAAATCTGCTGATTTTTATAGTCCAGTACATCCCTCCTGAATTTTTTCTGCTTTTTTTGTTGGACTTCTTTGTCATATTTTTTGATTGCTTCTTGCAGATTTTTTTCTTTCTCCTTGTATTCAGTTGTCTCTATATAAGGTGACAGTTGTTCTTTAATGTGTGAAATCTCTACTTCAATATTTTTGAGTTTGACTTGTCTTCTTAGTACAATCTTTTGTAATAGCAGAGTTTCACTTTCATTGAAAAATTTGAACCAATCTTCCATTAAGTGTTTATCGTTAAGGGCATCATTGGGGGAAACGTCCCATCTTAGTCTCCTGGGGGTGATTTTTGCTGAGATGTACATCTCCAAGATCGCTATGTCCCACCATACTCTTAATTGCTTTTCTAAATTGTGTTTTAATTGTTTGAACAAACTGTCTAAATCCTGTTTATTGGCTACATGTTCTTGGTTAAAGATTTCCATAAGGTTAATGGCTCTATTATCAACGTATTTAAAAAGATCCATTGCTGCAACCTGTTATTGGGAGTCAAAGAGGCTCCGAATAAAAGTGAAGGAATAAGGGTAATAGGTTGCGCTATGGAGCTTATGTAGAAAATGTATAAAGTGAATAAAAAATATATATAAAAAGTATCACATATAAAATATGGGGAAGAAAAAAATAAAATAGGTAAGAGCTGCCTCTATTAATATCCACCTGGTGGGGTGGAGAACGTTAGATGAAGGGGTACTGTGAATAGATCTGGCGCTATACCTGTATATGAAAATACCTAATAATGTGATAGATTAAAAGTGTTACATCAATCCGGTGTATAAGTGCCAATTGTGCAATATATTATTCTAGTATTGAAGTAAAAATGTAAACTATAACCAAAAAAATCAAAAAAGTGTGTATATAGAATATTTGTCGCCCTGATAAATATTTGCCAGCGTGCTGGCTAGAAATGTAAAATTTAGCTTAAGTGCAATGGAAAGCCTAAATTAATAAACTCTAGATCATATGAATACCTTAAACCTGTGAGCTACTTAATATGTTGGTGATAACTGAGATGAAAATTGTACATGTAAAATATGAACCACAAAATTAACCCAGTAGTTGGGTTTAAAGTGCACAAATGTGACAATCAGGTCTATGCATGCAATGATAAAAATGTACAATAAATATGTGATAAATATCAGTACAACAAGTGAAACATGCCAAATATTGGGAGTGAAAAAATAAAAATAAATAAAAAATGTGAAAATAAAAATAAAAATAAAAATAAAAAAATAAAAATAAAAATACATTTAAAATTATTGAATATTTGTCCCAAAAAATATATAAAAATGTATACAGAGAGAAAATCTAAAAATATAAAAGATAAATTGGTAAAAAAGCAAGAAGTCTCTAGTGCAGTGCAATTAATGGGGGATATCCCGTGGGTAAAGGAGGGGATGTGATGGATCCAAAAACTATTCTTCATGCATTGTGGACACTTCTAGGATGTACTCTCACCGGAAAAATAACCCCGTCCGGGGTGGATCAGCCTTCACAGTATGAGCTACTGTGTCGCTCTCTGGCTTGCTTCAAGTGGGCTGCTGAGGATCCCTCGTTATTTCCAGGTGGAGTGTGCCACAGTATATATATATTAAAAGAGAGGACCATCCATAGTGTGATACCGTATGAATCAATTTATTTAAGAAGATAATTAAAACTACTCACACATTCTGGTGGAAGTAATGGCATAAATAGATGCAGTAAAAACGATGCAATGTGGAAGATATGGAAGCGGCTGCGAGCGTTCCGTTCGGCTTCCACGCCGTCTGTATTAGAAGTGTGTATTCGATAGGCCACACCCTACGCGTTTCGTCACTAGGACGTCATCCGGAGCGGCCATCTTTACACACCTCACGCTCTTTATAGGACACAATACACCTATCGCGCGTGCGCGGACAACCGCCGCCATTTTAACTGTGGGAATGCCCATATGTCGGATAGAGCGCGGTGGTGATTGTGTTCCTACTATAAAATATAAAATTGCATGAATATAATTTCACTCATATTACTTTGGAAGAAACAATTTTGGGTCGAAGGTAACATCATAGCACTGAGGGTCGAAGGTTATCTATTCAACTAACGAACACTTCAAACCATTATTTCTAATAAGGAAAATAGTAAGGGCATACTCAACCATTTTTGTACTTATACTATCATTGAAGAAACAAGTATAGACGTCTATAGGTCAAATTTTGGGTCGAAGGCAAACTATAGCACTGAGGGTCGAATGTTATCTATTCAATTAACGAATATTCCAAACCATCATTTTTAACAAGAAAAATAGTAAGCAAAGAAGAGCACATTTAATCATTGAAATAATCCTCTCTTTTGCATATATACATTCAGGTAGCCGGGAAACCAAAACATTCTATATCAAGTTAATTTTATTAAATATTATTTACGGTACCTCACCTCAATCCAATCCTTCAACTCTATTTTTATTTTTATTTTTAATCTTCATAGTTTATTTATATTTTTTCATATTTTTACCTTTCACCTCATTCTTTTCAGCTATTTTATCCATTACACACATATGGTTTTATCACATTTTTTACCTTTCTTTCCCTCCGTATTACACAATTAAATCCAAATTTTACCCGCTAAAAGCCTCTATCGGTTCTAGGACTGACTAGTAATACTTTCACAGCACGGTCTGCCTAGTGACAACGTCACTCATTTTCATGTTTTTATCATCAGTTTTATTTGCAATTTGTATTCATTATATTTATATGTTATATGTAATTTGTACCTGGTTTTACTGAGCAGCATAATCATATTGTAACAAACTAGTATACATATATAGCTCCGCATGAAATACGGTCGGTGAGCTAAACGGCAGAATACTGCATAGGATGATAGTAGGAACACAATCACCACCGCGCTCTATCCGACATATGGGCATTCCCACAGTTAAAATGGCGGCGGTTGTCCGCGCACGCGCAATAGGTGTATTGTGTCCTATAAAGAGCGTGAGGTGTGTAAAGATGGCCGCTCCGGATGACGCCCTAGTGACGAAACGCGTAGGGCGTGGCCTATCGAATACACACTTCTAATACAGACGGCGTGGAAGCCGAACGGAACGCTCGCAGCCGCTTCCATATCTTCCACATTGCATCGTTTTTACTGCATCTATTTATGCCATTACTTCCACCAGAATGTGTGAGTAGTTTTAATTATCTTCTTAAATAAATTGATTCATACGGTATCACACTATGGATGGTCCTCTCTTTTAATATATATATACTGTGGCACACTCCACCTGGAAATAACGAGGGATCCTCAGCAGCCCACTTGAAGCAAGCCAGAGAGCGACACAGTAGCTCATACTGCGAAGGCTGATCCACCCCGGACGGGGTTATTTTTCCAGTGAGAGTACATCCTAGAAGTGTCCACAATGCATGAAGAATAGTTTTTGGATCCATCACATCCCCTCCTTTACCCACGGGATATCCCCCATTAATTGCACTGCACTAGAGACTTCTTGCTTTTTTACCAATTTATCTTTTATATTTTTAGATTTTCTCTCTGTATACATTTTTATATATTTTTTGGGACAAATATTCAATAATTTTAAATTTATTTTTATTTTTATTTTTATTTTTTTATTTTTATTTTTATTTTTATTTTCACATTTTTTATTTATTTTTATTTTTTCACTCCCAATATTTGGCATGTTTCACTTGTTGTACTGATATTTATCACATATTTATTGTACATTTTTATCATTGCATGCATAGACCTGATTGTCACATTTGTGCACTTTAAACCCAACTACTGGGTTAATTTTGTGGTTCATATTTTACATGTACAATTTTCATCTCAGTTATCACCAACATATTAAGTAGCTCACAGGTTTAAGGTATTCATATGATCTAGAGTTTATTAATTTAGGCTTTCCATTGCACTTAAGCTAAATTTTACATTTCTAGCCAGCACGCTGGCAAATATTTATCAGGGCGACAAATATTCTATATACACACTTTTTTGATTTTTTTGGTTATAGTTTACATTTTTACTTCAATACTAGAATAATATATTGCACAATTGGCACTTATACACCGGATTGATGTAACACTTTTAATCTATCACATTATTAGGTATTTTCATATACAGGTATAGCGCCAGATCTATTCACAGTACCCCTTCATCTAACCTCCAGCTGTTGCAGAACTACAATTCCTATGAGGCATAGTAAGACTCTGACAGCCACAAGCATGACACCCAGAAGCAGAGGCATGATGGGACTTGTAGTTTTGCAACAGCTGGAGGTCCGCTAATTGCATATATATACTCTTTAAAGAATATCTGGTTGGATGGGATTCGGATTGGCCCCTGCGTCAGGATGACTCTTCTGCATTTATTTTAAAATTGTTTTGGATGCTAAAATGTACCTAATCACCTAATAGTGATTAGGATATACAGTGTTACCTGAAAAAACCCCTGATGAAGGAGAATACGACTCATCTCTGAAACGTCACTGGGTTTGAGTTACTCCATTACACCTATCCATGATTTTTTGTGTATTGTTATGCATCCTTGATTATTTATATGTTTCTGTGATATTGTAACTATTTCTTTGTATAATTAAAAACAATTTTTTACATATTTTTCTACATATGTGAATATGGTAGTACCTATAAAGTCCCACATCTAGGGGGTTTCTCCATTTTCCTCCACACTAAAGTGGAACTTCCGCTCAGCAGATTCCTCCCCCCCTCCGGTGCCACAATTGGCACTTTTCAGGGGGGAGGGGATTCCCTGATAGAGGATGGTGGCGGGGGCAGCCGAGAGACAATCGATTGCTCATCATCTGCTGCCGACATCGCGGGCACCCTGGACAGGTAAGTGTCCATTTATTAAAAGTCAGCAGCTGCAGTATTTGTTTTTTTACGGTGGAGCTCCACTTTAACTTGTATGGGGTCAGGGAATTATGAGATGCCCAGCAGATTGTATCTCAGTCAGTTAGGTGGATTGCATATCAATCAACAGGACAACTATGTACACAACACTTCTCCAATCTCCTCCTGCACAACTCTTGCTTGCAGACTATTGCTCTTTCTCTCTGTTCCTCCTGCACAACTTCTCAGGAACAGCTAGCATGTGGTTAGGCTCGCCACTGACTCAGCCAGGCCCAAGTAACTTGCCCTTTGCAGGCATGGACTGTGGGCCCCTATGATGTAGCAGAAAAAAAATAGGAAGTTTTTTATGTCCTACAGGTGGACTAGTGCTCCCAGTCAGCCCTCTTCAGGCCCTGCCAGCCCTCCTGACTGCAGCGGACCAACTCCACTGCCCATGACATTGCAGTCCTCACTACTGGCTCTGCACCCATCTCTGATTGCAATCTCTCAGTCCCCTGAGGCGTGCCTCCCCAATCCTCTTGACTGCACATGTCAGCAACCAGCCCTCCTGACTGCGACTGGTGGTTCCCTCCTGAAGATTTGCCCTGCTGTCCTCTCTTGCTCCTCCTGTGCCTCCTGTTGAGAGCCTCCACGATTTCCTGGAGGGCTCCATCCTGCACCTGAGCCCAGGCCCAAGTCCCCCCCCCATACTGGGGAGCTCCCTTAAAGCCCCAACAGCCTAGTACTCCATCCTCAGTTCTTCCACCCGACAACTCCTCCCCAGCTGGGCTGACTCTAGGTATTTAAGGAGGCCTGCCCCCCTGCCATTCCAGGTTGGGGATTGGTCAGGACTCCTTACAAGACCCCAGGCAGCTCCACCTCTCCTCCTCTTCTTCTAGCATCCTCTAGAAGGAATAGTGAGGTCACAGTGAAGCTGACTGTGAGTAACCAGCTGCTAACTCTGAGCCACTCCCAGCCCACACAAACCAAAACAAACCGGTCTAGCTTCCAGCTAGGCCTGCTTAAATTTGCCTATACTCACAAAAAAAGGAATCTAGCACCTACCTATGTAGAGGGTGCTACATACGTTATGACACCAAAGGACTGACCAGAGCCGACAGGAGCGGGGGGCTAGGAAACAAATGCAGTTTCCTCATCTCTCCCTAGATCAAATGAGCATTTAACCTTTGCAGTGTGGTGAAGGGGCTTTAAAGATTCATATTTAAAATTCCCTATAAAAGGCTGCTCTCTCTATAGTATCCGGCCATACTGCAGTGATCTCTGCTGAGTTTGATTGTTCCACTCATAGGCCTAGGAATTAGTGTTAGCATATTTTCTATAAACATTCAGAATAAAAGGTATAAAATAAAATACAGCAGAATGAGCTGGCCACATCCCCATGCAGAGATCTCAGGTGGCCTGATTCATACGGTGGATGTGGAATGTGAACACCGCTTCACCTCACCCCACAGCTCTGCCTTGGGCACTGGGCACAGTGACAGGTAGAGGCACAGCTCTTATATAAGGAACACTGTGATCTCCACACCTAGGGGAGGGTAGGACACCAGACAAGGGTGAGAAAATGAACAGAATGATGCGATGCAATGACATAATATCTGGGCTGGGGGGGGGGGGGGAGCAGAGGAGAATTGATGAGGGAGGGAGAGTAATAAATGAACCACATGACAACTGACTATGCTCAAATCACACAGACTCACAATATTGTAGCTGATCTAGTCATTTGTTTCCTTGAGCAATGATGACATTACTAAATAAAAATACTATTTAACCAACTTATAAACTTTTAAATAGAAAATAAGGGGCAAATTTCATTTTAAGAAATATTGAAGTCAACATAGCAAAAAACATACCTTTCAACATTTTGAGATGGCCCTATCAGCAAAATTATGCAGGGCATAGGACACACCCCTTGCCACGCCCCCCTTAAAGGAGAATTGTTCAAAAAAACAAGATTGTTTAAACCCACAAGTGCTTGTTTTACCATTATTATTCCTTTATATTGGATTTTGGAATTTACAAATGTAGCAATTTAGAAATTGGATGAAAGGTTTAGACTTGGCTAACTTTTTGATAGATAAAAAGTGCATTTTATATACAACTATATAAATCAGACCAAAATGAGGGACAAATGAGGAGGAATGAGGGACAGGGGGACATTGCTCCAAATCAGGGACAGTTGGGAGCTATGCAAAAATGACCTGTTAGGCCCCTTTCACATGGCTTAATCAAGGGATCCATAGATAGATCTCTTCCTCAATTGGATCAGTACAGAAATTGGTGAATATATGTGACTTCTGTGTCCGTTCTGTTTTTCCTCTATCTTGGGATGAAGATAAACAGACCTATATACTCCCTCTGTGTGGCTAAATAAAAATGGAAGTGCATCCATTTCTATTTATGTACATCCATTTATGTTCAGGTCTGCAGACCTGGATGCAAACATATTGTATTCGGTGTGAAGAACCTGAGTGGACCCAATTGTAAATTGACGCACATTTATTTACCCCAAGACACTCATAGGGATACATTACAGTGCGTTTTTGTTTCTACCAGTAAAAGTCAAAAATGGACTGATGTAATGTCCGTATGAATGGGGCCTTACATGTATAGAAAACTCCAAAATGACAAATAATAATTCAAATATTTCCCCTGAATGAACTGTTCGAGCTATGGTAAAGACTAGCTTAACAACCTTTCGTTTACTAACATTCACTTTGGAAAGTGAAAAGACACTTTAATTGGTAAACAGCCTTTACTCCGTTAGTAAATCAAGCATTATCTCACACAGCTCGGTCTTCTTCTGCCACTGCCTCACTCTGTGACCTTACAGTGTAAAGATCCCTCACACAGCTCATATCTCTCCTCTCTTTCTCTCCCCCCTCTCTCCTTCCAGTGTAAAAATCCCTCACACAGCTCAGCCTTCTGCTGCTGCCTCTCACTCTCTGACCTTCCAGTGTAAAAATCCCTCACACAGCTGTTTCCTCTCACTCTTTAACTTGCCTCACCTAACCATCACAATGCACTGAACAGAGTGATTACTGGAGGTAGGAAGACAGGGGAAGTGCTCCCCCTGCCTGCAGCAGACGTCATTGTTCTAGGAAGCTCCTCCCCCTAATAAGAAAGCCCAGCACTGTCTGTTTAAAGTGGAATTCCTGCCTAACACTAACTATGTCTAAAGTGGTCCCTCCCCTTCCCAACACCTATTTTGACTAACCTGTGTAGGAAAGATGTATATACTTACCTATTTTCAGCCAGCCACATGACCCCTGTGTCTGCCATTGGCAGTTACAGGGGAGAGGAGAAAGCACACCAACAACTGATGGAATGGGAGTGGTGACGTAACCTATAGCTTGCATGGCCCATCCATTGTCGGCGCTCCCTCCTCCCCAGCCGCCGCTGACTGACACAGGGGAACCAGATCCGTGACCGGAGCAGAGCAGGCTGAAGATAGGCAAGTGTACACACTTTTATTTCATACAGGTTAGGCAGCATAAGTAGCAAGCAGGGCGGGGGGTGGGGATGAGAGCATTTGTAAGAATAGTTAGTGTTCGGCAGGAATTCTGCCCCTTTCATACTGGGGCGGGAGGAGCATCGGTGGTAAAGCGCTGCTATTTTAGCGGCCCTTTACCGTCGGATTTGCGGCGCTATTCGGCTGCTAGCGAGGCAGTTTTGGTTAAAAACCACTGCAAAGCACCTCTGCCTCATTCATTTTAATGGGCAGGAACGGTGTACACACCGCTCCAAAGATGCTGCTAGCAGGACTTTTTTTACCATCCTGTTAGCGCACCGCTCCAGTGTGAAAGTCCTCGGGGGTTTCACATTGGAGAAACAGCAGCAGCTATTTCCGGTCAGTTTGCAGGCGCTATTTTTAGAGCAATATCGCCTGCAAAACGACCCAGTGTGAAAGGGGTCTTAATTCTAGTCTGGTGCTGCTAGGATTGAGGAAGGTGGTCTGCTATCAATGCCTGTAGTTAGAACAGCTGCAGAAAATCCACCACAGCACATATAGCACCACCTGCTGGCTGCCTATGGTAAATCTGAAATGCTCTTTTTACCTTAAGTCTTCAACCAACTTATTTGAAGGCTAGAGCCCTGAGAAAATATCCAGAATGTCTGGGTGTAGGGGAGAAGGTGAACTTCTCCTCTTTTGCCCACAATGCAATGCTCAGAGCCTGATTGGGTGATCCCCCGAATGAAGCACATGCAAGGGAATTAAAGCAGAACTAAACCCACTGATTTAACAGTTTTCCAAAACAATTAGATTCAAGGAATGCTAAGAATAATAATTGCCACAGTTACTTTTGCTCTCAACAGAACTGTGAAGCCATCAAGTGTCTGGTGTCATAACTGATCACATGTGGAGCATCATGGCAATTGCTGATCGAACCGAGGCCAAGATGGCAGCTTCCTTGGCTATAAAGGAGAGGATGGTTTAGTTCCTCTTTAATTATATTTTTATTTCACAAATTGCTGTTCAGCAACAAATGCAGGAATATGTAATGATATACGACCTCTGGTAAACTGATATATCACTATATTATAATATCAGTTTCCTGCCCCCCCCCCCCCCCCAAGCTATTGCAACCTCTATAGCCCCAGCCTGTCCATCCCTGGGATTCCTCATTCCGCTACAAGCTGAGACAACACAGAGCTGTGACTTTTTGTATCGGGGGAAAATTCCACATCTTGGACAGAATTTTTCTTTTAACCTTCCCAGCCCTTCACTTCCTTTTCATGAATTTCTTTCATGTCTGCTGATCTCTTCTCATGCCACTGGTTATCATTATGTTGTCTCATTTAATATCATCTGAGGTTCAAGATCCCTTCATTTATCATACATTGGTTTAGGTTTGCACTCTAGAGTCTAGACTATGCTAATTCCATACCTCCCAACTTTTTGAGATGGGAACGAGGGACACCTATTAGCAAAAGTAGACAAACATAGAATACACCCCCTGCCACGCCCCTTAAAGGAGAATTATACAAAAAAAATGATTAGTTATACCTAAAAGTGCTGTTTTTTTTTTTTACTCTTTCTTTATACTGCCTTTTGAAATTTACAAATGTAGCAATATAGAAATTGGATGAAAGGTTTATCACTGGGAAACACTTCTTGAAAGATAAATGGTGCATTTTATATACAACTACATAGATCAGACCAAAATGAGGGACAAAAGAGGAGGAAAGAGGGACATTGTTCCAAATCAGGGGCAGTCGGGAGCTATGTAATTCCTTTAAAGGGTAACTCCACTTTTATGAAAAATAAAGAAACTACAAAAAAATAAATAAAAATGTAGCATATATAGTAACTGTATTATAATTTTGTTATTAAAAATTTACTTTCCATTTCAATTTGTAGCCGCTCTATTTTTTTAGCAAAACTCAATACAGTTTGGCAACCTGGAGACCAACTGTACACAGTTGGTGTACAGATCTTCCCCAGAAATGTCATTTCCTGCATGTTATTGACTGACTGATTTTCCCAGAAGTTTGCACTAAGATACAAATCTTTTGTGTGACCGTGTGTATGTAAGCCAAGCTTGAGTGGAATTCCGTCGGAAAAAACATCCAAGATTTTTCAGACGGAAATTCTGCTCCTGTGTATGGGGCATAAGGGTTAATTACTTCTAAAGGGATGCAGAAACAGCAACTTTTCCCATTAGAAGAGTGCATCAGCTGATTAGACTGAATGCAAACACTCCCATTTACAAACCAGACTACCAAGGACATAATGGCACACACAGCTTTTTCTTAGACCCCTTTCACACCACACCGCCCATTGCGTCGGCGGTAAAACACCACTATTTTTAGCGGCATTTTACCGCCAGATTTGCGGCGCATTTCGGCCGCTAGCGGGACGCTTTTACCCCCCAATAGCGGCATTTGCCGGCGGTAATACAGCGCTGCCCCATTGATTTCAATGGGGAGCAGCGGTGGAGGAGCGGTAAACATACCGATCCTTCACCGCTCCAAAGAAGCTGCTGGCAGGACTTTTTTCTGACGTCCTGCCAGCGCACCGCTGTAGTGTGAAAGCCCTCGGGGCTTTCACACTACACATAATGATGCAGCTTCTTTAGGGCGGATTGCAGGTGCTATTTCTAACGCTATGGCGCCTACAAAACACCCTGATGTGAAAGGGGTGTTAAAGTGGTTGTAAACTTTGTTACACCACTTGTACCTAGAGGTAAGCCTATAATAAGGCTTACCTGTAGGTAGTGGTACTGTAAATATCTATGGCTATGATTAGACACCTACTTGCGGTGTGAAACATGTAAGCCTTGTCTTGTCCTGTCCCTCTGGGATCGATGTGATCGTTTGTGACTATTTGGATTTTATCTGACTTCAATAAAGGTGTCTTAATGGAGTGCGGCTGTCCAGCCATTTTTAGCTCTTTCTATATTGTAAATATCTCTTAAACTTTCTGCCGACCTCCTCAGTGCATGTGCACTGAAGAAACGGGCTGCTGGTGCCGTGTGTTCAGGGCCCATGCTGTGACCGACGGCTCCTGAGCGCACGTGCGGGAGTGATGTCATCATGGCTCCAGTCAATCACAACCCTGGAGCCCACAAAACCCAGAAGTAACTCCGGTGAAAGCTGTTGGCCGTGGGAGTGGAGTGCGGGCGACACTGCAGGGCATCGTTCTAAGGTAAGTATTTCATAAGCTCATTATGCCTTTGTCTTGTAGATTTTTTTTGGGGGGGAGGGTTTCGGAGGTTTACAACCTCTCTAAAGAATGTGTTGATGTTTCAACAACATTTTATATTCCTAATATGTGCTTGGTGTACCATGTACTTGAAAATGTATCCTGTTCTCTTTGTATTGCTTCTTCTGTGTAAAATCCCTGGTGTTCCTGCCAGTCCCTCTGCTTTCCTATTAAAAACTGGCCACACTAGGTATGAGAGCTCAGAGTGGTCAGTGTTCTAGCTATGCTGAGAATTCAGTCTGCTCTCCTGCAATTCCAGTTAGAATAGTGTGAATGAGTGCTCAAAAGAGGGACAGCAGCTAACACAAAAGAAGGTGATCGGCCAACCTTATACATAAACACAAAACGTGATAGTGCAGCGCTTAAACCAATACACTATACTGTAAGTGACTAATAAAGTGCCAAATAGAATACGCAACCAATGAAAAAAAAAAAATTTAAGTTAGCAGCTCTAAACCTTTGTTTAAGCGTAGAGTGTCAAATAGTAAATAATTCAAAGAACACACAATGTCCTGAATATAGATAAAATCACTGCTTTTTGGAGTTCGGGCAATAGCTGTCTTTGTTTGCTGTCAGTAAAGCCCATGTCTGATCTTTGGCAAGGATACAGTGACTGGATCTTATGGGTTTTTTTCTGAGTTCTCCACCAAAGAAAAGAGTTGGGTTTGGAGGAAAAGTGACAGTAGTCCTGTCTAATTATTCAGCGTCCGTCTCTGTACCACTGATGAGCTGGGGATCCATTAGCAATCAATTGTAGTCGGGTATTTTAAGATCTAATACCCGTGAATTGGTGCTTGGAACTCAGGAGAGTTTGTGTTGGGAGTCCATACAGATCTATAATTAGCAAAGTTGGGACTGAAGCTTAAGAGGTAGTCTGTACCATGATCCGACGATCAGAGGAGGAGGGCTGCTAATCTGTGGAGCTTAAAGGCTGATTTCCACCTGATTTCTGGTGAGTGTAACATCCTAAGGGAGCGGTGTTCTACGCGGTGTGGTGAAGTGATGAAGATATTCCGTGATTAAATAGAATTTTTTCCAACTTTCCCCCGTGCACTGTCGGTCACCTTGATACAGCTGACCACTCCATACAGACTTTCTTATTTTATCTATATTCAGGACACATGGGGTTATTTACTAAAACTGCATGATGCAAAATCTGATGCAGCGCTACATAGAGACCAATCAGCTTGCAGGTTTCATCGTTAAAGCTTAATTGAACAAACCAAAGTTAGAAGCTGATTGGCTACCATGCACAGCTGCACCAGATTCTGTGTGCACCAGTCTTAGAAAACCTCCCCCATTGTGTTTCTCTGAAATATTTACTATTGGACACTCTAAGCTGAAACAATAGTTTAGCACTGCTAATGCTTATATTTTTCTTAGGCCCCTTTCACACTACCGATCCGTTCAGATCCGCCTGTCAGTTTTTCAGGCGGACCTGAACGGATGTTCCATAGAGCTCTATGGAGTGTCGGATGTCAGCGGTGACATGTCCGCTGACATCCAACCCGCTTCGATCTGAAAAATTGTGACGGAGGAAAAAGCTATTTTCCATCCGTCATCGGATCAGGTGATGACAGACACTGCGGTCCGTCGTCACCCGATCTCCCATAGGGGAGAGCGGCGCTGTGACAGGTCCGTCCCTGCGCAGTGTGCAGAGACGGACCTGTCATCTTCCTGGTCAGCGGAGATCGCTCCGGCGAGCCCCGCTGTGCAAGCGGATATCCACAGGGCGGATCAGCACTGATCTGCCCCGTGTGAAAGGACCCTAAGGGTGTGTAGACGTGTTTTGTACTATCTGATTTATTTAATAGCAGCAGCTGAAGGGTAACCTTTTTAGTTCAACAGGTTCATGAGCGCAGAGGGAAATTGGATATGTGCCTTGTGGTGATGGTTTACTTTCATTGTTTTGGATAATGATAAAAAAAAATTTAAAATACTTAGGTGCTACCCCAAATAAATGATATAAAAATCAGTCTCTAATAGTGCAAAAAAAAATAATGAAGGAAAGGGCCGGATACAAATACACTATGGGGGTTATTTACAAAAGGCAAAACCTCTTTGCGCTGCAAGTGCACGTGGAAGTGCAGTCACTCTAAATCTAAGGGGTAGATCTGAAATGAGTGGAAGCTCTGCTGATTTTATCATTCAATCATGTGCTAAAATGCTGTTTTTTATTTTCTTTGCATGTTCCCCTCGGATCTACAGCGACTTTACTTCCAAGTGCACTTGCAGTGCAAAGTGGATTTTCCTTTAGTAAATAACCCCCTATAATGCCCTGTACACACGGTCGGACATTACGACGAGAAAGTCCGTCGTATTTTTTCCAACGGATTTTGGCCCAAACTTGTCTTGCATACGCACAAAGTTGTCGGAAAATCCAATCGTTCTGAATGTGGTGACGTAAAACACGTAGAACGGGACTATAAATGGCCCAGTAGCCAATAGCTTTCTTCTCGTAATTTATTCTGAGCATGCATGGCACTTTGTCCGTTGGAATTGTCTACACACGATTGGAATTTAAACGATTGGATTTTGTTGTTGGAAAATTTTAGATATAGCTCTCAAACGGTGATTCCAACAGAAAAAGTCAGATGGAGCCTACACACAATCGGGTTTTTCTGACAACACGATCCGATCACACATTTTCCGTCAGAAAGTCCAACCGTGTGTACAGGGCATTAAGTCTATAAGACACCTTTTACCACTGGTGGCATTTTTCAGGCGCTTTAGCGCTAAAAATAGCACCTGTAAAGTGCCTGAAAAAAAGCCTCAGCTGCAAACCCAGTGTAAAATCCCAAGTGCTTTCACACTGGGGCTCTGCGCTGGCAGGATGTAAAAAAAGTCCTGCAAACAGCTTCTTCCCATATTACTCCCCATAATACCATCCTTATTTATTCATCCACCTCTTCTAAAAATAGATTTACAGGGATTTTATACCTAAAGGAAACATACTGAGAGAGATACTGTATGTGGGCCAGTGACCACTTCCTTCTAAAAATAATAGTTACGTTGGTACTACCCTGATACGACTGTAAGAGAGGCCTTGAGAGGATGTCGCTAATCTCCCTTATGAAGTTCCTTGTTTGGTCTGTGAACTTTTTTAGTAAGTATAAAAATGGAGAGCCCCCTAGCCACATCCCAAATGATTGGAGAAAAAAATTTGAAATGTGCCCCATGGATTGTATGGGCAGGGGATAATACCAGTAGAAAAGTAGAAGGGATAGTATGCCAAATATGAAAAAGAAACAAAATTGTATTATACAAACATATTCCATATAAAATCTTGGGAAGACCAAATCTTTTTTCACAATGGCTGCTTCCCAAAGGTTAAGGTCCTTGTTCTGGATCGATTACATACCAATCCCAGAGGTGGCGATCTCAACAAAGTTCTCCTTTCAACAAGAGCTTAGGCGGATTTCAGACTTAAATGCCACCTTACCCCTGAGTTTAAATGAAGCTTTTAAATGTAAGCCCTTTCTATCAGGGTTCTCATCGGGAGGTTTTGAAAGGGACATGTGAGGGGAAAATAAAAATACTCCCAGTACAAACTCTCCCCTTTTTGGAAATCCATCATAATTGCTATTATCCTTAGAAAGTCCAGGGTGAATATGGTCTCCATATATTGTCACAAATGGAATAAGGTTATTTTCACGTGCCCAATATTCCCTCTCATATGTACTCAATTCTTTTCTCTTATTTTCTAACATCTAGATACTTAATACGATGTATAATGTCTTATTTTCGAATGCCTTTGTCCATATACAATCATACACTCTCCTCTCCTCTTTTGTTTAACAATGCATTCCTAATATGATGGATCTTCAAAAAGATTGTGTTGTAATTAATGTATAGTCCAATTATATATAATCAGATCTATATTTATTACCACTGTTGTGATACTGATGGTGTTTGAAACATATGTAATATTATTTGCTCTCATAACTATATGGATTACAATGCATGGTTGCTGTCATTTTATTGGACCTATAATTATCATTAATTCCCGCTTTGTGCTTATTTTTCAGGCTCCACATTCCCCCTAATTCTCCTTATCTGGACTACAGGTCATGATTTCACAATCTACATTAGTATGCCCTTTTTTGCAGATGCCTGATTATTGCCAACTCTTTCTCTGATTGTTATGTGCCTGCCTAAGGTCTGTTGCCGTCTCAGGGCTTCCTTCAGGCTTCTCCCTCCAATGGGCACCCAGATCGACGTGTTTACGCCAGCTCGCGTATGCGCTGTGTCCTTTGTTTCATCTGTTGGAGACTTCCAGCCCCTCTTCCATGTCGGTGGCTCTGTGATGTCTGACGTCACCGCGCCTTCTGACGCGGTGACGTCACTCAGCCGAGGGATCGGCAAGCTCCCGGTGTTCTGGCAGATAGTGTCCTGCCATCATATAGTGTCCGCCCCGTACTGCGCATGCGCAGTATGGAGCAGAAGAAGCTTCGTAAAATCTCCGAAGATGAACGGCGCCTGAGTGAGTGGAGGTGGTAGCCCCACCATCCAAGCGGACATAGGGTTGGGAAAATTAGAGGGCCCCTCGTGGGCAGGCTTCGCTTGCCACACTGCGGGCTCGGCCTCACTGCGCTCGGCTCTTTTATATGCCAACTCTATGTCCACTTGGATGGTGAGGATAGAACCTGGACTCACGGCGCAGGCGCCGTTCATCCTTGGCTATTTTCGGAATCTGTGTGTGCTGTGTATGGCGCATGCGCCGTACACAAGGGACACTATCCGATGGGGGACCATATATGATAGGACACCGGCATCATTAGGATCTTATGTGCATCAGCTGGTCCAGTTAGGCTGACCAGATCCCAGGTGAGCCATCATTGGATACCATTATCCTGATGGGCGTAATATTCACACACCATTACCTATATATACCTTGATATGGTGGTGAATTGTCCGCTACATGCATGGACTCCATACCATTCCAAGGTGGTTTTGTTGCTGTTTGCCTAAATAAAGTAAGTTCATAGATGTTACTTTATATTCTGCAAGATTTGAAACACTTGCACCCTTGATCCTTCTTGACCATTACTTCTGTTTATAGGTAAATATTTAAAATACTCCAAATATATTTAATGATATCCAATTATTATGTACCCTTAGACCCCTTTCACACCAGGGCGTTTTACAGGCGCTATAGCGTTAGAAATAGTGGCTGCAATCCGCCCTAAAAAAGCTGCACCATTGTTTGTAGTGTGAAAGCCCGAGGGCTTTCACACTACAGCGGTGCGCTGACAGGACGTCAGGGAAAAGTCCTGCCAGCAGCTTCTTTGGAGCAGTGAAGGAGCAGTGTGTTTACCGCTCCTCCACCGCTGCTCCCCAATGAAATCAATAGGGCAGCGCTGTAATACCGCTGGCAAAACGCCGTTATTGCGGCGTATTGCCAGCGGTTTTAACCCTTTCTCGGGCACTAGCGGGTGGTAAAAGTGCCCCGCTAGCGGCCGAAATGCGCCGCAAATCCGCTGTAAATCGGGCGGTAAAACGCTGCTAAAAATATCGACGTTTTCCCGCCCACGCTAAGGGCGGTGTGGTGTGAAAGGGGTCTTAATACTGTTGGTTCCCTTTTACTAATATATTTACACGTATCCGGGAGCACTACAGCTAGGATTAGTCTCCCCTTTCTTTCTCTGCAAGATATACACTTGAAGTGTTTGTATATTGTATGAGAATTTTTTTTATATCTCTTCTGTTTAGGGGATCCCCTCCCTGCCGGCTTTACCCGATCCTTGTGGATTTCTCAGGGAACAGCTGCGCTTCCTGCACCACACATTTTTCCCTTTCCCTCCCCCCTTTATCCCTCCCCGTCATTGGCAAACAACATCTTTCTTTACTCTGCACAATTTGAGGAATCAAACTAATCCTCTATCATTTGCAACATGACGTAGTATTAATACGGATTTTGGAATTTGGGATGCCATGGATCCCTGCACAAAAGTGGTTTCTAACACGCATGCATGGCTACTTTTTCTCTGTGAGTATTCTCTATAATTTTTGATCAGCCCTGTAATTAATTTCCATGCTATCTTTCTCTTTCCAATAATATGCTCATATGATATCACAATGCATTTTACTCATTTATCTTCACACTAGAAGCTTACCTTTTATTTTCCCTGAAGAAGGTATCCAACAAATTATTCCGAAACATGTTGGGCTTCCTCTAAACTCAGTGGTCATCAACCCTGCCCTCAGGGCCCACTAACAGGCCAGGTTTGCAAGATAACTGAAATACATCACAGGTGATATCATTTGCTGCTCAGTGATTGATGTATTCTAGTCTGCATCTCCCCAAGGTAATACATAAAACCTGGCCTGTTAGTGGGCCCTGAGGACAGGGTTGATGACCACTGAGCTAACTCATATGAATGATTTGGCCTCTTATTGTGTTTCCTCTCATATGACTCAGATGTCAGCTGTATATATGTTGTAATTCAACCATATTTTGGTCTTGCTTTTACTATCAAGATTTTATATGTAATATAATTGTATAATAAAATGTTGTTACTTTTTCATATTTGGCGTACTATCTATCCCTTCTACTTTTCTACTGGTATTATCCCCTGCCCATACAATCCATTGGTCACATTTCTCCATTTATTATGAGACATGATTTAGGGCACTTGAGAGTAGTGATGGCCGAACGGTTCGCCCGGCGGTCGTTTCGCGGCGAATTTCCGACTTTCGCCGTCCGCGGGTTCGAACGCCTTTTTCCGTCGTTCGCCCCGGCGGACTTACGTGTTTAATGTATACAAGAACTTTAACCTTTCGTGACACGTTTATCATGTGTTACAGGACAACCAATTGAGACATGACAGCTCATGGACACTTGGACATTCCCCCTAACCTATAAATACACCCGATCCGGTGGCCATTTTACATTCTTTCTTCTGTCACTGTAGGGAAAGGATCCTGTGTGGAGTAGGGACAGAGAAAACGCTAGCTATTTGGTACACAAAAGTTCTTTTCAGGACTGGTATAGGTGTTAGGTCAGCAGCCTGAGTTTCTTTTGTCAGTTTAGATAAAGGGACAGAGCGCTGTATGCTGCTATTTTAGGGACAGCTCAGCCAGATTAGTCTTTCTTCATCATCATCATCATCATCATCATTAGCTGTTACTATCAGGTCCACAAAAGAGCTGTTCCAGCTAATCGTTCCAGCCTACTCTTTTTTGCCAATTTGTATAGGGACAGGCAGGAAGCAGTGTGTCAGGCAGTGAGGATAATTTTAAAGACTTGCTGTTACTATTAGTTCCACAAAGGTTCTTTTCAGGACTGGTATCAGTGGTACGGTAATAGGCTTGTACACGTATAATATTCTTTCTTCCAAATATAGAAAGAATATTATACTTGACTGCTGCCCTTCTGCTGCAGTCTGCTAATCATTCACAACTCACTTGTTCCACAAAAGTTCTTATAAGGACTGGTAACTTGGTCTGTCTAGGGTGCTACGGTACATAGGCTTGGGTGCGGTACAGTCTGCTGTTCTGTAAGGACCGCTATCGGTCCACAATAGATAGGGTTGCCGTGCACTACTGCTGACCGCTGCCCTATACTGCAGCAGTCCTTCAGCGGTATAGGGACTGACGCACAGTCTGCTAAACACTAATACACAACCTGCTTGGTCCACAAAAGTTCTTATAAGGACTGGTAACTTGGTATAGGGTGCTACGGTACATAGGCCTGAGTGCGTTACAGTCTGCTGTTCTGTAAGGACCGCTATCGGTCCACAATACATAGGGTTGACGTGCACTACTGCTGACCGCTGCCCTATACTGCAGCAGTCCTTCAGCGGTATAGGGACTGACGCACAGTCTGCTAAACACTAACACACAACCTGCTTGGTCCACAAAAGTTCTTATAAGGACTGGTAACTTGGTATAGGGTGCTACGGTACATAGGCCTGAGTGCAGTACAGTCTGCTGTTCTGTAAGGACCGCTATCGGTCCACAATACATAGGGTTGCCGTGCACTACTGCTGACCGCTGCCCTATACTGCAGCAGTCCTTCAGCGGTATAGGGACTGACGCACAGTCTGCTAAACACTAACACACAACCTGCTTGGTCCACAAAAGTTCTTATAAGGACTGGTAACTTGGTATAGGGTGCTACGGTACATAGGCCTGAGTGCAGTACAGTCTGCTGTTCTGTAAGGACCGCTATCGGTCCACAATACATAGGGTTGACGTGCACTACTGCTGACCGCTGCCCTATACTGCAGCAGTCCTTCATTGGTATAGGGACTGACGTACAGTCTGCTAATCACTAACACACAACCTGCTTGGTCCACAAAAGTTCTTATAAGGACTGGTAACTTGGTATAGGGTGCTACGGTACATAGGCCTGAGTGCAGTACAGTCTGCTGTTCTGTAAGGACCGCTATCGGTCCACAATACATAGGGTTGACGTGCACTACTGCTGACCGCTGCCCTATACTGCAGCAGTCCTTCATTGGTATAGGGACTGACGTACAGTCTGCTAATCACTAACACACAACCTGCTTGGTCCACAAAAGTTCTTATAAGGACTGGTAACTTGGTATAGGGTGCTACGGTACATAGGCCTGAGTGCAGTACAGTCTGCTGTTCTGTAAGGACCGCTATCGGTCCACAATACATAGGGTTGCCGTGCACTACTGCTGACCGCTGCCCTATACTGCAGCAGTCCTTCATTGGTATAGGGACTGACGTACAGTCTGCTAATCACTAACACACAACCTGCTTGGTCCACAAAAGTTTTTATAAGGACTGGTAACTTGGTATAGGGTGCTACGGTACATAGGCCTGAGTGCAGTACAGTCTGCTGTTCTGTAAGGACCGCTATCGGTCCACAATACATAGGGTTGCCGTGCACTACTGCTGACCGCTGCCCTATACTGCAGCAGTCCTTCATTGGTATAGGGACTGACGTACAGTCTGCTAATCACTAACACACAACCTGCTTGGTCCACAAAAGTTCTTATAAGGACTGGTAACTTGGTATAGGGTGCTACGGTACATAGGCCTGAGTGCGTTAC
The DNA here is from genome assembly GCF_037356315.1 of Lithobates pipiens. Lineage (NCBI taxonomy): Eukaryota > Metazoa > Chordata > Amphibia > Anura > Ranidae > Lithobates > Lithobates pipiens. Next base: position 550,247,780 of record NW_027507903.1, on the reverse strand, counting down.
AGTCTGCTGTTCTGTAAGGACCGCTATCGGTCCACAATACATAGGGTTGCCGTGCACTACTGCTGACCGCTGCCCTATACTGCAGCAGTCCTTCATTGGTATAGGGACTGACGTACAGTCTGCTAATCACTAACACACAACCTGCTTGGTCCACAAAAGTTCTTATAAGGACTGGTAACTTGGTATAGGGTGCTACGGTACATAGGCCTGAGTGCGTTACAGTCTGCTGTTCTGTAAGGACCGCTATCGGTCCACAATACATAGGGTTGCCGTGCACTACTGCTGACCGCTGCCCTATACTGCAGCAGTCCTTCATTGGTATAGGGACTGACGTACAGTCTGCTAATCACTAACACACAACCTGCTTGGTCCACAAAAGTTCTTATAAGGACTGGTAACTTGGTATAGGGTGCTACGGTACATAGGCCTGAGTGCGTTACAGTCTGCTGTTCTGTAAGGACCGCTATCGGTCCACAATACATAGGGTTGCCGTGCACTACTGCTGACCGCTGCCCTATACTGCAGCAGTCCTTCATTGGTATAGGGACTGACGTACAGTCTGCTAATCACTAACACACAACCTGCTTGTTCCACAAAAGTTCTTATAAGGACTGGTAACTTGGTATAGGGTGCTACGGTACATAGGCTTGAGTGCGGTACAGTCTGCTGTTCTGTAAGGACCGCTATCGGTCCACAATAGATAGGGTTGACGTGCACCACTGCTGACCGCTGCCCTATACTGCAGCAGTCCTTCAGCGGTATAGGGACTGACGTACAGTCTGCTAAACACTAATACACAACCTGCTTGGTCCACAAAAGTTCTTATAAGGACTGGTAACTTGGTATAGGGTGCTACGGTACATAGGCTTGAGTGCGGTACAGTCTGCTGTTCTGTAAGGACCGCTATAGGTCCACAATAGATAGGGTTGACGTGCACCACTGCTGACCGCTCACCTATACTGCAGCAGTCCTTCAGCGGTATAGGGACTAAGAGTTTTGTCACAGGGTCATTTAAAAAATGACATGCAGAGGAAGAGGCAGGCCCTTCCGCAGGGGTGGTAGGGGTAGGGCAGGAGCAACAGGCTTGAGCCAAAGTGGGAAGTTGCAGAAGGTGCGTTCAATTACTTTAAAGGATGCACCAGACTTGGTTGAGTGGCTCGCTCAGCCTTACTCTTCTGCACCCTCCTCATCCTCTCGATCTGCACCCTCTTCTTCACTCTCTGCTATGTGCACCCCCAAAGACACTACCACCAACAACACGACCACCACCACCACCACCACATACCTTCCGCTTGAGTCACTGGAATTATTTTCCGATCCATATCAAGAGGACATTTCTGATGCGCAGCCACTCTTGGTATTGGATCAGGAAGAGGAGGTAGCAACAAGCGCTACTCAGCAGTCTGACGCCAGTACCCAGATCAGCCCAAGGAGGAGGTTGGTCCCCGGTGTTGCTGCCTACTCCGAGATCTCTACTTATAGCGGTGGGGAAGGTGACGTTGATGATGACGTGTCTAGTGATGTCACGTGGGTGCCCACAAGAGAGGAAGAGGAGGGGAGTTCAGAGGGAGATATGGACCAGCAGATAGGGAGGAGAAGCAGCAATGACTTACATTGCACAGCAGGGACAAAGCAGACTGCAAATGTATCAGGAGCGAGTCATCGACCATGTACGGTCACATCTGGCGCTCCCAGGACACCGGCACATGGCTCCGCAGTGTGGGCTTTTTTTAACGTGTCCGCTGCTGACAATAGCGTTGCCATCTGCAATCTTTGCAGTCAACGCGTTAGTCGCGGTAAGCCCAATACTCACCTAGGGACGACCGCCTTAAGAAGGCACATGAGCAGCCATCACCGAGCCCAGTGGGAGCAACGGAACACACAAAGCCACACTGCAGGCTCTCACCGTCCAGCCTCGTCTTCTACTTCTCCTTCTCCTCTCTCCTCACAATTGTCCTCCACTCCACCTTCCATCACGCCAAGCTCACATTTTTCTGCAAAAAGGCAGGCTTCCGTGGGCCTAATGTTTGAGCGTAAAAAAATGATGACGCCGGATAACCATCTTGCCCAACGGTTGGCGGCTGGCTTGTCAGAACTCATAGCCCGCCAACTACTGCCATATAAACTGGTGGACTCGGAGGCCTTTCGCAAATTTGTGGCCATTGGAACACCACAATGGAAGGTCCCAGGAAGGAAGTATTTCTCAGAGAAGGGCATCCCAGAGCTATATGGCCATGTTCAGCGGCAAGTGAATGTATCTCTGGCACACAGTGTCGGTGCCAAGATACATCTGACCACAGACACGTGGTCTAGCAAACACGGGCAGGGAAGGTATATCAGTTTTACTGCCCACTGGGTGAACCTTCTGACGGCCGTCAAGCATGTAACCCGTGGCACCCGTGTAGATTTGGTTTTACCGCCACGGATTGCATGCAGGCCTGACTCTTCTTCTCCTCCTCCTACTCCATCCTCCTCCCTCTCCTCCTCAGCTGCCTCCTCCTTTTCCGCTGCTAGCGTCTCTTCCACTGCACCGCCCAAGCTCCCCAGAACCTATTCCACATGCCAGGTGAGACGTTGCCATGCCGTGCTGCGTCTGTTGTGCCTGGAAGCAAAGAGCCACACTGGCCCGGCACTCCTTTCAGCTTTGCGTTCACAGGCAGATGAGTGGCTAACACCGCTCAATTTGACAGTTGGTAAAGTGGTGTGTGACAACGGTGCCAATCTGCTTAGCGCATTGAAACAGGGCAAAATCACGCACGTGCCGTGCATGGCACACGTCTTAAACTTGGTCGTGCAGCGATTCCTTGTCAAATACCCTGGGGTCCAGGACATCTTGCGGCAGGCAAGGAAAATCTCGGCCCATTTCAGAAGATCTTACACGGCCATGGCTCGCCTTGCTGACATTCAGCGGCGACACCATCTGCCGGTCAGACGTCTTATTTGCGATTGCCCGACGCGATGGAACTCAACCTTCTATATGCTTGATAGGCTGCTCCAGCAGAAACGTGCAGTTAACGTCTACCTGTATGAACTCTGCGAAAGAAACGGTTCTGGGGAGCTGGGTTTTTTTTCACCGCGCCAGTGGCTGCTCATGCGCGACACATGCAGACTTCTGCGGCCATTTGAGGAGATCACCAAACTGGTCAGTCGCAGCCATGGCGCCATCAGTGACATGGTACCTTATGCCTTCTTTCTGGAGCGTGCATTGCGTCGTGTCATTGATCAGGCTGTGGAGGAGCAGGAGCGGGAAGATGAGGAAGTCGCAATGCTGGATGAATTCCCAGGGGGGGCTACTCTATCTGAGACAAGTCAACAACAGGAGTCTGATGAGGAGTCAGAGGAGGATGGTGCCGGGGCGGATGAGCAGGAGCAAGAAGAGCATGCTTTAAACCTTTCTGGGATCCCTGTTGTGCGAGGATGGGGAGAGGAGAATGAAGAGGACGACATTATCCTGGATGATGAGCAGGAGCCAGGCCACCACACCGCTTCCACTTTAGTGCAAATGGGGGCCTTCATGCTCCAGTGTTTTAATAGGGACCCCCGTATAAAAAGCATGAGGGTCAAGGACCAGTACTGGGTGGCAACGTACTTAGACCCCCGGTACAAACACAAAATGGCGGAAATGTTACCGCCGTCGCAGAGGGCTGTCAGAATGCAGCACTTCCAGGCCTTGCTTCGAGAAATGCTGCATTCTGCTTTTGCGTGCGCTGGCAGAGGAGCAATTCCCACTCCCAGAGAAGGATTTGCGGGTACCAATCCAACAGCGCCTGCAAGAAGAGGCCGGTTTGAAGATGTGTTGGTGACTTCGGATATGAGGTCATTCTTTCAGCCGACCCATCGACAGGTGTCATCCGGATCCAGCATCAGGGAACGCCTAGACCGTCAGGTGTCCGACTACATTGGGTTAACGGCCGATGTGGACGCTCTGAGGAGTGATGAACCCCTAGACTACTGGGTGGGCAGGCTTGACCTCTGGCCAGAGCTTGCCCAATTTGCAATCGAACTGTTGGCTTGCCCCTCATCCAGTGTCCTGTCCGAAAGGACGTTCAGCGCAGCAGGGGGGATTGTGACCGATAAGCGTACTCGCCTAGCTCACCACAGTGTTAACTACCTCACATTTCTAAAAATGAATGAGGCATGGATCTCGGAGGAATTCAACACATGTGATCAGTAGACCATGTATATGTCTATAAACAATTTTTGGAATCAAGCACACAGACCTTCTTAATTCATTTGGCTCACTTCCCTGACCCAAAAAAGCACACCGTACTATATGCCCCTACCCTCCTCTTTGAAGAGGTTGAGCGGTGTCATATTTCTACTGGGGCTGCTTATTATGAGGGGTTCCCACCATCCCTGTGCTGTGCTGACTTCCTCCTGGGTGTTCTTATTATGAGGGGCTCCCACCATCCCTGTGCTGTGCTGACTTCCTCCTGGGGGTTCTTATTATGAGGGGATCACACCATCCCTGTGCTGTGCTGACTTCCTCCTGGGGCTGCTTACGGTGCTGCTGTCAGCGCTGTATGTCACGGAGCTGCTGTCAGCGCTGTATGTCACGGAGCTGCTGTCAGCGCTGTATGTCACGGAGCTGCTGTCAGCGCTGTATGTCACGGAGCTGCTGTCAGCGCTGTATGTCACGGAGCTGCTGTCAGCGCTGTATGTCACGGAGCTGCTGTCAGCGCTGTATGTCACGGAGCTGCTGTCAGCGCTGTATGTCACGGTGCTGCTGTCAGCGCTGTATGTCACGGAGCTGCTGTCAGCGCTGTATGTCACGGAGCTGCTGTCAGTGCTGTATGTCACGGAGCTGCTGTCAGCGCTGTATGTCACGGAGCTGCTGTCAGCGCTGTATGTCACGGAGCTGCTGTCAGCGCTGTATGTCACGGTGCTGCTGTCAGCGCTGTATGTCACGGAGCTGCTGTCAGCGCTGTATGTCACGGAGCTGCTGTCAGTGCTGTATGTCACGGAGCTGCTGTCAGCGCTGTATGTCACGGAGCTGCTGTCAGCGCTGTATGTCACGGAGCTGCTGTCAGCGCTGTATGTCACGGTGCTGCTGTCAGCGCTGTATGTCACGGAGCTGCTGTCAGCGCTGTATGTCACGGAGCTGCTGTCAGCGCTGTATGTCACGGAGCTGCTGTCAGCGCTGTATGTCACGGAGCTGCTGTCAGCGCTGTATGTCACGGAGCTGCTGTCAGCGCTGTATGTCACGGTGCTGATGTCAGTGCTCTGTATTACGGTGCTGCTGTCAGTGCTCTGTATCTCCTGCACCCTCTTGTTTGCCTACCCTGGTCCCTGACCTTCCCTCTCCTCCATTGCCTTCATTAGCTCCATAGTCCTGAATTGTCAGAACAATTTCCCAAATAAAAAAAAAATGCTTGTAGTTATCGATCCCAAATTCACCTCATACATGTATTATGCTATTGTCCAGGTGGTGGGACTACGTGCTACCCCCTAATAATTACCCCGTGGCCGCAAATTCGACCTAAAGGTTTGCGAAATTCGCCTCCCATTGAAGTCAATGGAGCCCGCGGCGAACGGTCGTTTTCGCGAACGTTTGTGCCCGTTCGCGTTTCGCGTTCGCGAAACGTCCCGTCGGAAGTTCGTCCATCACTACTTGAGAGGATGTCTGGAAGTTTGGAGGCCATGTCTTGGTTCTTTCTGGAGAGTGGTGAATGGGAAGTCGCCATGTAGTCAGTATCTGGATTCTCCCAACCAGGAGCAGAATAGCATTGTTGACTGTGCTCCTTTGAGCATTCCTCTTTATTGTAGCTGAGTTGAAATCGAAGAACATTTGGTCCTCTGTGTGGAGTAAGGCTCCTAGAATTCCTGTGGAAACTTCAATCCTAATATGATACTCCTACTTTGAAGTGAAAAGTTACTGTTGTTAATTCTGTGCATAACATAATAACAATCCAGGTAAAAAAAAATTAAAAAATGGACCTTAAATACAGTTGTGTGGACATTGAACACTCTTTTACATCAAAAAGAGCACCTGCTCTAAAGATTATACAGTTACTTTAGAAGGGAAATGTCGAAAGAGAAGTCAAAAGTGCAGAGAGGGAGGAGACCACTGGAGAAGCAACTGGGGCAAGAAAACATAGGTGTAATCAGACAACTTGATGTCCTTCCTGTGAGAATTTGAAGTTCATCTACGAAAGTCTGGAGAGAAAGAAAGGGATGGCTGATCTGCTGGGTACATGGGAGAGGCAGGGATGAAATGCCCATAAAACTGAGCCTAGCCTAGGGATTTCCTGTACGTGGCAAATTAGGCAAGCACTAAGGGAGTCAGCTGCATGAGGCCTAGTGAGGTTCTGCCCATGGTAAAGAAAAGCAAATGGCATTGGGCACAGCACATACTTTCAGACAAGCATCCCCTCTACCTAATATATACAGTTCATCCAGGACAAAAAAACACAAAACAGCTAGGTGGTATCAATTGTAAGATCAGCTGTACTATCAGCAAAACAACAAAGAATAAGGTGCATTTAAAAGCTTGAAATAAGGAACATACCTGGAAAATAAGATGGAGTTATGGGGTATGGTCAAAACCAGAAAATACATTATGGGCAAATTGGAGGGTAGGATCATTGGGCCACAAATATGGTATATAGTAAGAATATTAGTCATTTTTTCCTCAGTTGCAGTGCTCTGTTCACTGACAAGGTAGGTTGCATCAACTAGTCCCCCATCGGCTGAAGGCCATGGCTAGTATATGCCAGAAGGTTATTCCATCAATCTCTTCCCTGTAATCCAGCGTGGCCACAGCTGTCCATGAAATCACTGAATCAGAGCGGTTGGCACTACCAGTCCAAGAAGGATTCCATAGAATGTACACAAGCACTTGAAAGCGAAGCCTCCAGGACTAAGAGGTCACATATGGAACAACATAATTTCCAGGGAAGGTTCCAAATTGATGTGTTCTCCAGCAGACACCTGAGAAAGGTAAAGATGGATGACTTACACATTCCGATGATATATTTTATAATGTCAGGATCTTTTATTCCAGTTCAGAGTCACTTACCTACATACCACCCATCCTCACACTGCTGTGTCACAGTCACCACATCCCCTGCCAGCAACTGCAGCTCATCTGAGTTATTAGGAGAGAAAGGAAATACTGCTCGGTACCTAAAAACAACAAGAAATTATATTTCTTGATTAACATCTTCAGTAATATAACCCTACATACATCATTGGCTCCACTGTAAAATCATGATAGGGACAACAATTCCTGATCTTTACATTTTAGGAACATCTCAACTGTAAAGATTTAGCTAAAAAAAGGCTATAAGAAGTAGTCCCCAGTAATGTCTGTGGTCTCCATGCAGGTGAATACTGATTTGCCATGCATTCTTCTGTACTGTGCTCTGTGTAGAGCCGGTCATCTTGGTATTGGAGAATATTTTACTACCTCATGTCAGAGCTGCTCCTCTGATTCAGTTGCGACCTGTCCATTAGGGACATAGGGATGCCGCCCCCTAATCTATGTGCCTGGCCCCTAATCTACAGGCAGAGCGCTGGACCCAGGGTTTATTTTTATTTTTTAAGCACATAATTAGAGCCTAAGGCTCTAATTGGCTTAAAAAAAAGGGTGGCTTCGGGGCGTAGAGGACTGCGCCCTGAGCCCACCCAGTTGTGTGACAGTAGCAAATTAATATTCGCTATTGTCTTCCTGATTCTCCTCCTGGGTCCTGAGACATGATTGGCTGAGAGGAGAAGCGTTCATATTGGCCACCGCCAAGGAGGAAGCTGCCGTCATGCCCGAGACGACGGTTGCCCATGTGAAAGTTTTTCACAGCAGCTACAGAGAAGACCTAAAGCTATTAACCCTGCAGTGCCAGAAGTTCCAAAAAAGGAAGAAGACAGGCCACCCCTGCACAGAAGGTTTTGAGTGGTTCCACCTGTTTGCATGATGTGGGACATACTTCATTATGGTTAAGTTAGGTCACAAAAGTGATAAAGAATGTGTTGTTTTTTTCATGGCTCAGCTTTAATTGCACCAAACTGGCAATATAAGTGCAAAGCAAGCACCCGAAGCTGACTGCCAACATCTTTCATATCTTTTTGACTTTATGAATGACCTGGGCTACGGGGTTCCCATTAGAGAGTACTGTATGTGTAAGTACTCCCAATTACATGCTGCCTACTCCCAATACCTTGGTGTGCAACCCCCAGGTTCTTGGAAACCATCCCCAATGCAGTGTGGGTGGTTTGTGGATTTGATTGGCGGTATGCCTTCTCGATTCTTTAGCTAAGATATGCATGTGAGTTCTTGGGACTCCCAGACCATGCTTAAGATCCATTTAAATAATCTAACACAACCTGTAAGCTATGGGTGCTCCAAATATCACAAAAAATTAAGTAAATGGTAACGCTTCTATCAAAAAAAAAAAAAAATGGTATTTGGTGTAGATAATTTTTATTATGCATAGGCTGCAATGTAACATCTAGAGATTCAACTTGGTGAGCTCCCCTACCAATAAAATGTCCTATTATGCTCTCGTTTGCTAAACGACAAGTTTTTAGAGTTTGTAGCTAGACCTAAAACACAAAATGATTTAGCCAAAAATGGCAGAATCTCAAAAAAAAAAGTCTCCTCGCCCAAAGGGATTTGAAAGACAGCTAACAAGTATGACGGATAGTCCCCATCATCCATATGTCTTTCTAACATAACTTACATAGTCCCCTGGAGCTGCTGCAGTTTATTGGATGCAGGTGCCTTGACAACACATGGCTTTTCTCTGAGTGTGACACCATCGGAGACCTGATAAGGAAAATAAGTTATTTGGTCTAAATATACTGTTTATGTAGTAAAGCAGTTTTAAAATCAGATCGGATTATGTTTTTGGAAAATCCGATCGTGTGTGGGCTCTATCGGACTTTTTCTGCCGGATAAAGCTACACACTGGATTACTGCACAGATCTGGAAGAAGTATATAAGTAACTCAAGTAAGAATTCACATGCTTCTTGTATTTAGACAATATTAGCTTATCCCAGAGTTCAACTGTAAGTCTTTAAAGTGAATGCATATTCAAAATTTTTTATGGTTTTGGAATTAACAGAATTGCTATCAAATTTTTATTGCGGTCTGTGTTCCTACTAGATAGATTTACTGTTCTGCTTGTCTTATTTGACCACTGTCAAAAAAACAAATATATAAACCTTTACCGCTGTATTCAAACTTTGGCCTGGTTCACACCTATGCAGCTTGCTTTTGGTCCGTTTCCGCAGTGCTTTTTGCTCGGCATTTTGCTTTTTTGAACACCGCAAATTTCGCTTTGGATTTTTTTATGCTGTTTTCTTTTCAACCAATTTGTTGTTGGCTAGATAAAAAAAACACGTGAATTGTGGTGAAATTGTGTCAAAAACACACTATGGGGGTTATTTATGAAAGGCAAATCCACTCTGCACTATAATTGCAAAGTGCACTTGGAAGTGCAGTCGCTGTAAATATGAGGGGTAGATCTGAAATGAGGGGAAGCTCTACTGATTTTATCATCCAATCATGTGCAAACTAAAATGCTGTTTTTTATTTTCCTTGTATGTCCCCCTCGGATCTACAGCGACTGCACTACCAAGTGGATTTGCCTTTCGTAAATAACCCCCTATATGCTTTTCTGCAGCTTCTCCATTGAATTCTATTGAACCAAAAAAGCACCGTTTTGCATTAAAAAAAAAAAGTCAGACTCTTTCCAAAAATGCAGCGGCTGAAAAAAGTATTGATGGATGTGAACGTGTCCCATATGAAAAAATGTTAAATGAACTGTAGTGCGTTTCTGCAAAACGCACCAAAAAAACGCATTCATGTGAACCAGGCCGAAAACAAAACTAATTTTTCCTGTTCCTAACAGGCCTGAACGGCCAATTTCCAGGCCTCAAGCACTGGCACATGGAGCAGGGAGGAACTTGCTAAGTCCTGTAAAAGATTTAACTTTTATAAAGTCAAAACTGGGGAGTCTCGGGGTGGTCTGGCTGAAATTTGAAGTGGTAAAGAGCAAGGGGTAGGCAAATAGGGGCAACCTACAAGGTCTGTAGTTCCAAAACTTGTTAATGTGCCCTGTATATGGGCAAGTACGGGTACACTTTTTATAATGGCCAGTTTTCTTGCCAAGTAATACCTTTACAGTTGGCTTACTTGAGTCACAAACTACCTTCTCCTTTCTATGAAACCAATCAGATTCTTCTTTCTTTTCAATCATATAACACTTGAGCAAAGACATTGAGAATCTGGTTTCTATAGAGAACAGGTCCTCCCTCAGTCCATATCTAGGTTGAGTGTCAGTGTGTTAGATATTATTAGTACCGACCTGCGCTATAGGCTTTGTACTTTTCATTGCCTTAACTTGAGGGATCTCAGTCTTTTTCTCCAAAGGCCAATCTTTGATCTGCACATAGTTTGCTGGAAACAGACCAAGACGCGGAGAACCTTCAACTCGCCCTTCAAACCACCTACCATCCACCCTGCGAGTTATGGAGACAAGCTGACCCTGTTACAGAGACAACAAAAGAGGCACATTGACACACATACAAGGACCAACACAGTTAGGGGGATCTGAGGGGGTACAGCACATGCAGGGATTAGACTGATCACAGACTGAATACAGTGTTATTTGGACATGAGCACATGAAAAAATACATAATTTTATGTTTAGCGTGTTACAATGGTGACCCATACAATGCCAGTAACACACAGAGCTGAATTTCTGTATAGCCACCATAGGCTATGACCAGGGCCAGCGAGGCTGTCAGGGGCCACATGTGGCACCCTACTATGCCCTGAGCTGCCCGCCATGGTGGAGGTTGAGGATCAGCAACAAAACTGTCTTTTGGTAAGTTTAAATTTAGCCAATTAACAAATATGAGGACATTAAAAAAAAAATTATATATGCACAGTGGATATAAAAAGTCTACACACTCCTGTTAAAATGTTAGGTCTCTGATGTAAAAAAAAAATGAGACAAAGATAAATAATTTCAGAACTATTCCACCTTTTATGTGACCTGTAAAATGTACAACTCAGTTGAACAACAAACTGAAATCTTAGGCGGAGGGAAGTAAAAATAAAAAACTAACATAATGTGGTTGCATAAATGTGCACACCCTTAAACTAATACTTTGTTGAAGCACCTTTTGATTTTATTACAGACCTCAGTCTTTTTGGGTTTAAGTCTATCAATCAGCATGGCACATCTTGACTTGGCAATATTTGCCCACTCTTCTTTGCAAAAACACTCCAAATCTGTCAGATTTCGAGGACATCTATTGTACACAGCCCTCTTCAGATCACCCCATGCACTGCATGTGATTCATGTCTGGGCTCTGGCTGGGCCATTCCAAAACTTTAATCTTCCTCTGGTGAAGCCATTTCTTTGATTATTTGGATGTATGCTTTGGGTTGTTGCCATGCTGAAAAATGAAGTTCCTCTTCATGTTCAGCTTTCTAGCAGAAGCCTGAAGGTTTTGTGCTAATATTGACTGGTATTTGGAACTGTTCACAATTCCCTCTACATTGACTAAGGCCCCTGTTCCAGCTGAAAAAAAAAGCCCCAAAGCATGATGCTGCCACCACCATGTGTCACGGTGGTATGATGTTCTTTTGGTGATATGCAGTGTTGTTTTTGCACCAAACATATCTTTTGGAATTATGGCCAAAAAGTTCAACCTTGGTTTTATCATTTTTGCAAAATTTAGCCGGGCTTGGATGTTTTTCTTGGTAAGAAAAGGCTTCCTTCCATCTTGCCACTCTACCCCATAGCCCAGACATATGAAGAATACGGGAGATTGTTGTCACATGTACTACACACACACACAGCCAGTACTTGCTAGATATTCCTGCAGATCCTTTAATGTTGCTGTAGGCCTCTTGCCAGCCTCCCTGACCAGTTTTCTTCTCGTCTTTGCATACATTTTGGAGGGATGGCCAGGTCTTGGTAATGTCACTGTTGTGCCATATTTTCTCCACTTGATGACTGTCTTCACTGTGTTTCATGGTATATCTAATGCCTTGGAAATTCTTTTGTACCCTACTTCTGACTGATACCTTTTAACAATGATATTCCTCTGATGCTTTGAATGAAATGTCAGGAAAGATTTACTAGAATGGCTGAACTTTATTTGGGATTAATCAGAGGCACTTTAAATTATGGCAGGTGTGTACTGACTACTATTTAACATGAGTTTGAATGTGATTCTTTAATTCTGAACACTGCTACATCCCAGTTATAAAAGGGTGTGCACACTTATGCAACCCCATCATTTTAGCTTTTTATTTTTACCCCCCCCCCCCCCAAATGATTTCAGTTTGTTTTTCAATTGAGTTGTACAGTTTATAGGTCACATTAAAGGTGGAAAAAGTTCTGAAATGATTTATCTTTGTTTCACTTTTTTACATCACAGAAACCTGACATTTTAATAGGGGTGTGTAGACTTTTTATATCCACTGTACATACAGTATATATTAAATACGGGGGGGGGGGGTCTGCCCCAGCTTTCATATATGTAAAATACATATTTTGTTAGTAAAAGTACAAACTTTACCTTGGTTACTTGGTTAACTTATGCACATTGCATAGTTTTCTTTCAAATAAAAACAGTTTATTATATTTATTGTTTAACTATATATAAATGACAGCTGTTTTTTTGTTATTGTATTCATTTAACCACTGGATGTCCACGCTATAGCCGAAAGACGGCTGCAGCACGGACGCCAATTGTCGGGAGGCCGTCCCTGGACGTCCTCCTGTTTACGTCCGCAATGCGCGCTCCCGCGGGCACGCATCGTGGAAGTTCTGTGCCGGCCGCGTCCCTGTGGACAAAATTTATGAAGAAAAATTCATAATTTGCTAAATTTTATCACAGAAACAAAGAAAAATTAGTTTTTTTTTTTTTCATTTATAGTGCAAAAAATAAAAAACCCAGAGGTGATCAAATACCACCAAATTAAAGCTCTATGTGTATGAAAAAAAGGACAACAAATTCATTTGGGTACAGTGTTGCATGACTGAGTAATTGTCATTCAAAGTGTGAGAGCGCTGAAAGCTGAAAATTGGTCTGGTCACGGGGGGGGTTTAAGTGCCCTGTTGTCAAGTGGTTAAGTTACTTATAGAGATCTGTTTTCACTTTGACCTTAAGAGTCCATGTGCACTGGGCTTAAAAATTGTTGTGTTTTTCCTGTAGAAGCAGCTCAATGTTATCCTATATTTTTATGCACATTAGTATGATTAGAGGCCCATTTTTAGCTCAGTGCTTAGAGGCAGGAAAAAAAAACCTTCTGGCGTGCGTTACTGATTGGAGCTTTCTGGCAGAAAAAAATACTAAACACTCCTAAGACCCATTTTACACTGGGGCACTTTTCAGGCATTTTAGCACTAAAAAAGTGCATGAAAAGCGCCTCTCATGCCACCCCAGTGTGAAAACCCGAGTGCTTTCACACTGGGGCGGTGCGCTTGCAGGACAGGAAAAAATTCCTGCGAGCAGCATCTTTGGGGCGGTGTGGGAGCAGGGTATACCCCGCTCCCAAAATGTCCTGCCCATTGAAATGAATGGGCAGCTCTGCCGAAGAACCTGCAAAGCGCCTGAAAAGCGGGAGCTATTAACCCTTTCTTTGGCTGATAGCGGGGGTTAAAAGCACCCCGCTGGTGGCCGAAAAGCGCAGCCAAAACAACGTCCGCACCACCCCAATGTGAAAGGGGACCAAGCTCTCCTAAACTCCCATACAGGGGAACTGGCATTTTTTTAGCCTGGTGTGCATGGACCCTATCAAGCAAGTTCTGTTAATCAGTGTAAAAAACAAGAAAATCTTAAATCCATCATAATTCTTAATGAAAAAAGCTTCCTTTTTGGTGCATACTTTTTGTATTAGGAATTATCACATAGAGCAGAGTATATACTAAATAAGAGGGTACATATAATATAATATAGAGCAATTTATATAGTGTGCAGGTTTTAGTGCTAATACTGTATGTGAGATTTTTCTGGTGAATTCCATGTTTACTTCTACAGAACATTCGGAGAGTGGAGTATGACTATGACTATTGTTTTAAATGATATGCTACATTAAGGCTGGGTTCGCTTCTATGCAAATAGGATGTGGGTTTCCCAGCATCCAATATGCATAGCAGGAGATTGTGACCGGCTCTCTATGGAGCCAGTTCACACATCTCCGCAGCAGGTCCCGTGCGTTTTGCAGGAAAACCGCATGCTTTATTGGTCCTTTTCAGGACCAAATTCAGCCCAAAATTCAGCTGAAATTGGGCCTGAAATGGTGATCCAGCACGCACCAGACCCCTGCTGTGCAACGGATGCGGCTCATATATGAACCGAGCCTTAGGGTCTCAGTTCTGGTTGGATGGGGGTTAGGTAAGGAGTGCCGAAATAATGGTATTTCCTCTAAATTCCTGTAGGTACGTTAGCTGCCAAATACCATTCTAACTGCATTTGACTTTAATCACGCATCATTAAAGGATCTATTTATAAAATAATAGGGAAACTATGAAGGCTTCATTATCCTCGCTAGATCCTCTCAGATCCTTCTACTTTAACTGTCAACCTCCCTAGCAATTAAAGCATGGCTAAATGTTATACTTAGCAATACGTAGGTCTGTAGTGGTGGATTTTCTTATCTTTACAAATCTTTTTTTTTTTTTTTTTTTTTTAGATTTTTGAAGAAAATAATTACAATGCATAAAGAGATACAACTTACATGGTAAGCATGAGAAGTACAGGCGCTATGGGGGTGTCATTCCACAGTTTAGTAGTTTGAGCATTACATCTTGCTCAGTGTGATCACCTCAAGCAGGTCTTAGCCCCTGTACACACGGTCCGAGATTCTGCCAACCAAATCCGTCGGATTTTGTCCGTCGGATTTTGTCCGTCAGATTTAGTCCGACGGATTGTGTCCGAAACTGTTGCATACACACGGTCGGACTAAGTTGTTGAAAAATCCGATCTTTCAGAACGTGATCACGTAATTTCGTTATGATGGGACTACATTCAGGCTAGTAGCCAATAGCTTTGATGTAGGAATTTGATCTGAGCATGCATGACACTTGGTCCGATCAAAATTCTCTACACATGATCGGAGTATGTCCGATCGAACCAGTTGGTCGGGAAATATTTCCAACATGTTGGAAAATTGGGTCCGATGGATATTCCGACGGAATCAGTCTGATGCATACCACACACAGTCGGATTATCCGACAACACGGTCCGATAGGACACATTCCGACGGATTCTCCGACCGTGTGTACAAGGGCTTAGAGGAAATGACTGGATTGGATGAGGGAAGGATTAAGTGTGGGATAAGGGTAATGATTAAGTGAGGGATAAGGGGCAGAGGAGTTAATAGGAGGACCTCCCTGAGGAGCAGAAGAGTACAGAAGAGTAAAGAGAGGTTGGAGCCCATCAAGTTATGTGTAGGAGTTATTTTTATTATTCTGAGTACCTAAAAGCCAACTATGGAGGGAGCCAGGTAAATCGGAATGTTTTGTCTTGATGGTTATGAGACATGCTGAAGCGGCAACTAAAGTTCAGTTTTCTCTACCAGTCCTATATGGTAGGGGTATTCAGTTGTTTCCAAAATTTTGGTATAGTACAAACCCTGATTTCTAGAGAACAGATATCCACTAAAACAGGTTAGCTTACACGAGCAAAGCGTATGTGTATATCAAGGAATCGCGCTGGACATGAGAGGCAAGTTGTAAGATGTGCAAACAGCATGCTAGAAAAGCAGTAGACAAGCAATTGAAAAATTGTCACGTTCATACAGACCTGTGAAGTACCAGGTTTTTATACATCTGCTAAATTGTTGCTCCCTTCCATGCATAGGGAAGAAAGATCTGGGCTGTGTGCAAAACTGGTTTCCTTTTACTGGCTAGGGGGGAAGCACTTTCATGGGGTCTTGGTAAGGTGATGGAGGGGCTAGCATGAGAAACTCTTTGGTGGTGAACTGCTGTCTGCTGTTATGTGTAATTACAGTACGTTTAGGACATTAGAGAGGCGAGCTCTGGGACTGATGTGATTGTCTCTGTGCATTCTGCAATATTATATTACATGGTATAATATTCTAGTGCTGGGAAAAAAAGGGAGTGTAGGTACTCAGAAACTCAGGAGGTTGGACTACGCAATTAAAAATGTATTACTCTGGATTAAGAATCTAGAAAAACAAGTTGGGTGTCTGAACTTTGTTTCATATGTAGAGGTGTGTTTGGCAGCACAGTTTCTCTGCACGCATCTGACTGGAGCCTCACCATTGCTTTTTATGTACATGGAGATGAGGCCAGACCTATGGCAACAAGCCTGATATGTACTCTACAAAAGTCTCCTGTGCTGCCACACAAATTGTGAACAAAAGTAAAAAAAATATGAACGATTGCTGCATCTGTTGTCGTGGGTTCCCACACCAAATAATGCAATAAAATCAAATAAAACTCCACGCAGTCAAACAAAACTAGACCGTATACATATAAATCTCTTTCAAATGCATGAATGGATCCATGTGAAAAAAAAATACTATCTGAATATCTTCCATCCCAAAAGATAAAGTGCCAAGTCCAAAATAGAGCGTAGCATCCACTTATATGCAAATGATAATAAATAGTGAAAAAAGCATATATATTAATAATCCACCTCCTTTTTCTTCCATCTCAATTTGAGTCCATAAAAAAATGAAACGTGCACCAGTGAATATTCTAAATGAATCACCACCACTGAGTGCTTTTTCCACCTTCCAAACGGGCTGCTTACCTCAAATTTCGACCTATTGAAAATTAGGTCACTATGTGCCTTGCCCTTTAAATGGGCTTTGTCTCCATGCAAACTTTCATCTGTCTTTCTCCACATTTGAACACCTTTCCTCCAAAGGTAGCTCAAAAGAACCTCATTGCGCAATATATCAGCTTACCAAATCAATTTGTTAAAACAAAAAGCCTACTCACAAAATGATTGTACTTCATCAAGTGCACATAGAAAGATTGTCTTTTTAAACAAACATTTCCCCACTTTGGCTATCCAAGATGGCCAACTTCTGGTTCCTGTCATCCCATGTCACTTCCTGACGTCATCCGGCCACTCCCTTGATGCGTTTCGTCATGCAATCATGACTGTTTCTGCAATCGTTTCTATGTGCACTGGATAAAAGTTCAAAAGTGATGTAATGTATTGCATTGTATTTGTATTGAATTTTCTTTTCATTTTGCAAATCTGTTTATTGAGTTTTAAACATTTAACAAAGAAACAACATACACTGGTCATGACGACTGTTTACCTTATGTCACAATTCTGTACGAACCAAAAGTTAACTGTTACATGAAACACGACAGGGATCATATGGTATCACGATAATTTCAGTAGGCCTGCTCCATAAATAGGACAGCGTGGAGTTAGAACATGCATCTCAGAAAAATATGTTATATTCACCATTGCATAATTCTATCTATTAACGGATGGTAATGGGTTAAGTAGGGTGCGAGTCTGAGGATGTGGAGGAATCCGCCAGACATTTGGACCAGACCTTGTCATATTTTTGAGGGCATCCCCTATTAGCATAACAATCTTTGTAAAGAGGTAGGCTGTTGTTGACCAATTGTTTCCACGGGGAGAGAGGAGGGGGAGTAGGCTTACGCCAACTGAAGGCTATGGTTTTGCAGGCGTAAAAGAGAAGTAGCCCGACCAGGGTGTGGCCTGCCACCGTTGGTATTAGTTGTTCTATCAGGTCCAATATGCATATTGCCATAGAGGGTATGACGTTTAGTATCTCCTTCCAATATTCGACAATAGCCGGGCAGGTCCAAAAGATATGAGTAAAGTCACCAGGTTATTGTTCCACAATGCCAGCACCCTGGAGGAGAGGCATGGCTCATTTTGTGTATCTATGTGGGGTAAAGTATGTGCGATGGACCATCTTGAACTGGATTAGTTGGCCTCCCAGGGATCTGAAAGGGAAGTCCCATATGTTGTCCCAATCGTCATTGTCAAAGTTGGGAATGCTTTGTAGCCATTTGTTTCTGAGTTTCTCCAGGGTAGGGAGGGAGGTCATTATCAAATAGCAATAAAGTCTCGAGGTGGGCTTATTTGTACACCCGGATCTGAGGAGTCCTCCAATGTAGATTGGACGATCTAGAGGGAAGAGCTGGAGAATTGGCGACTGAAGGCATGGGAGAGTTGTAGATGTCGAAAGCAATAGTTCTGTGGGATGTTGAAATCGGAAATCAATTTGGAGAGTGGGGCCAGAGATTGATTGGATATTACTTAATCCACTGTTTTAATGTTAAATTTAGTCCAAGCGTGGGGTTCGGGCAATTTGTACATATGTTCCAGGGTGAAGTTCAACCACAAAGGGGGAAGTTGGAGAGAATGCATTTTTTGGGTATCTTTCGATTTTAAGGCCCGCTCCCATGCACGCAGGGTGGTGCGCATGGAGGGGGTCAGTGGGTATGGGGCCCTAGGACCAGGGAAAAGTAGAAATTTCAGTGCTTCCAATAATTTTACCACTGCCGCCTCAACCAAGGTAGCAGGGTTTGTCGTGTCGGGGGAGAGCCACCAAGCCACTATAACTAGCTGAGTGGCCAGAAAATATTTATATAGGTCAGGGCAGGCCAGTCCTCCCTGGGAGCATGGGCGCACAAGTGTTGACCATCCATATCTGGGGGACTGGGTTCCCCAGATAAAGGAGCCGAAGAGGCTGTGTGAAAAAGGATTTGGGAATCCATTGTGGGGAAGTAGGTAGGTAAATTGGGGTAGGATTTTCATTTTTATCAGATTTATCCGACCTAGCAATGATAAAGGTAGTGACACACCTTCAGTCTCAGCTGTGTCTCCTGAACCACTGGGGATAGATTTAGGGGTAAGAAATCTGAAGCCTGTCTCGAAATTACCACCCCAAGGTTATTTAAACTTTCAACCCATATAGAGGTATATCAGAGGGGGCGGTGGTACAAGCTGTGGGGTCTATAGGGAACAGAAGGGATTTTGACCAGTTAACCTTGAGGCCTGTGACCATGGAGAATGAGTTCAGAATCTGCAGTGCCCCTTCGAGCGAGGAGTTTGCATCGTTGAGGAAAAGGAGGAGGTCGTCTGCATACAGGGCGCCCCTCTCCTCCAGCCAGCCAATGCGCAGGCCCTTGATGTGTTGGGAGGTGCACAGGGCCTCCACCAGTGGTTCCATTGCAATGGCGAAAAGGGCCGGAGAGAGAGGCAGCGTATTTGTATTGAATTGTCAGACGAAAACAATACAAATTAAACGAAAATCATACGAACTGGTATGGTATGAGAAAAATTTACAAATTTGTCCCTTTGGATAATTTTGGGCGAACTGTAGTGAGCGGCTTTTGAAAGCTGTGTACTAATGATCAGATATTCATATGATCACTTTGAAAGTAGTATTTTTCGTTTGGTCTTCTGATCGTGTGTACTAGGCTTAACATTGGTAATCAGGACAGTTTGAAAGATTGAATCTTCCTAATTGGGACCTACAATCACGTACCTGTACGTGGCTCTTTAAGTGCCCAGCCAGCGGCGCGCTCCCGACTCAGTCCTGAGCTCTGTGACCATGGCCGCAGGACCAGCAGACCCGATCGCCGCTGGTGTCCCGCGATCAGGTCACAGAGCTGAAGAACGAGGAGAGGTCTGTGTAAACAAACCTCTCCCCGTGCTTCCTACTGTGGCTGTCACCGATCGTCTGTTCCCTTTTATAGGGAAAGATGATCAGTGACGTCACATGCCAGGCCACGCCCCCCCTACAATAAAAAAAACATAACGTCACACAACCCCTACACTGCCCCTAGTGGTTAACTCCTTCACTGCAAGGTGCCATTTACACAGGAATCAGTGCAATTAAATAGCACTGAAATGTGTCAAAAATGTCCGATGTGTCCGCCATAATGTTGCAGTCACAATAAAAATCATTAATGCCGCCATTACTAGTAAAAAAAAAAAATTATAAAAATGCTATAAAACTATCCCCTATTTTGTAAACGCTATAACTTTTGCGCAAACCAATCAATAATCGCTAATTGCGATTTTTTAAAAAAAAATTTTTATCAAAAATATGTAGAAGAATACGTATCGGCCTAAACTGAGGAAAAAAAACGTTTTTTTATATATTTTTGGGGGATATTTATTATAGCAAAAAAATTGACGCTCCATTTTTTTTTTTTTTTTGTTTATAGCGCAAAAAATAAAAACCGCAGGGGTGATCAAATACCACCAAAAGAAAGCTCTATTTGTGGGAAAAAAAGGATGCCAATTTTGTTTGGGAGCCACGTTGCGTAACCGCAATTGTCAGTTAAAGAGACACATTGCCGAATCGCAAAAAGGGTCCTGGTCCTTTGGCTGCAAATTGGTCCGAGGCTTAAGTGGTTAATGACATTGACCTAATATGACCATGTGACCATATGAAGACATAACGTACATCGTGCCCTAGTTAGAAGGACTGAGATGTGATTACTGTATCTTTATGTCCTAATTTTATTCGTTTAGCCACTTCTTGTACACTGTGCGTCAAACTAGAGAATGGGAGTGTTTCTTTATTAAACTAAAATGTCAAAAATGTAATGGCTCATTGAAAACCACTCTGGCATGGACTGTATTGATTCATTGACCAATGTTACACTAAAAACAGTTCAGCACATACAACACATAATTCACTGTGCAAACAGAGGTCAGTACAAAGTATTCTTCTATTCTATTCCTCTTTCAGTTCAGAGTGTGTAGACTGTATTGTGCCATTGCACTTGGAAAGCCAAAGAACTTTAATAAACATTCAGTTATGTAATGTATGTTTGTACTTTAGTAATATGAGTCATAGCTAACAATCCCAAGCACATATGGTGATGGTTACAGTAATTGAACACCAAATTCACCAATATTTCATTAACTGGTTATCATACAGTCATATTTTTATATCTCTATGCAAAATCAGGCTCAATGGGCTTATACCCAGGAGTACACCCTAGGATGTCTACACAGCTGTAATAGGAGACCATGTTGCTCCTTGCAAAAGTGAATAATACCCTTTCCCATAAACTTACCTACTATCCCCTGGGTGGATGCACATAGTCCACCTAACTTCTTCCCACAATTTGACTATATTTAGAAAGCCCACACTCAGTTTTATCAAACACTGCTTGTTTCTGAAACTGGAACTATAGCATAGTAGAGAGGTAAATTGTGAATTCTAAACTTTTATCAGATGTTGCATGATTAATAATAAAACCAAAATGTGCTATCATAAGCAAAATGTTGCCTTATTTGTAAGAGGTGTTATCTTTGAATTGTGTACTCCACCAACATTGAGCTTTAGAGCAGTGGTCTCAAAACTGTGGTCCGCAGGGCCAGATGCGACCCTTTGCTTGCCTTTATCAGGCCCATGGGGCACTATTCCTCCCATTGATACAAGCCATTATTCCTCCAACTGACACCAATAATGTGACACAATTCTTTAACTGATACCAACAATGGGGCATTATTTCTGCCACTGACATCAATGAAGGGGCACTATTACCCCACTCACACTAACAATGGGGCACCATTCCTTCTACTGATGATAAGTCACTATTCCTCTCATTGAAACCACCAATGGGGCACATCACTGATATAGAGGGGCACTATTCCTACCACTAATACCAATGATGGGGTATTATGGGGTATTACATAATATTTTTTAATCCCACTGACCGCTAAGCCTAAAGCTGGCCATAGATGCATTGTTTTTGTTTTTTAATCAGCTAGTGGGCTGATAAAATAAAAAGAAAAAAGAAAAAATGAACACACACCCAAGCTGGGTGGATAGTGAAATCCTCCCTGCTGTGCTATTGTATTCTGACAGCAAGATGATTGGTCACATGTGTTGATCGAGTGAAAATGTTCTAATTAGCAAAATAATCTCTTTAGATCGACATCCATCGCAGGTACATCCATAGATGGATCAAAAATTGGCTGGTCAATGCTGAACCGGATGATTTTGGACCCATCAATGGCCAGGTTAAGACATTGTTTACTCCCACAAACACTGGGGCATTTTCTACTCCCACTGGCTACAGTCTGCCCCCTCTAAAGTCCGAAGGACAGTAAAGTTGCCTTTTGTTCGAAAACTTTGGAGACCCTTGCTTTAGAGGAAGAAGCTAAGGCTGTGTGTTACTTGCTCTACAGAGTAGTTTTTAAGACCTCTCAGAAGTTCCTATATTTCATAACCCCCCCGTCAGCTCTGCTAATATAACAGAGTGGGCACAATTTATTTGTGCAGACCTGTCTTGGATTTGCCTTTGCCCTCCCCTTTTATATGGGTAAGTATGCTGGGCTAATTCTGTATTGTTCACTCCCCCTTTATTAATTTGGGTGCACCTGTGGCTGATCATTTCTGCCCAATGGTGTACAAGGGACCTGGCCAGGCCTTGGCTGATGGCTGGCCTTTTAGCTGGACAGTTTGATCAAGAAGAGCTACTCAACCCCCCTGGTCGGTGAGAGCACTTTATGTGGTTTGTCACCTTTGTATCAAAGGCAGACTTTATTATGAATTGAAAGTTATCTTTGTTCAAGTCGTTATGGCTAAGCATTATCTTTTTGTCATATGAGAATATAATGGGTTTATTTTGTATTTGATAAATGGTCTGATTTTTTAAACCAATAAAAGTGCTGCAGCCAATTTCCGCCAATTTCTGTATTCTGTGTTTTCATTAGTTAAATATGGTTGTATTTGGTATGTTTTTTTGGGTCATTTGTGCAAAGTGCAATCCCATGGATTTGCCCACAAATGTGCATGGGGTAATTTGACTTAAATGTTGTAGACTTCCACAACCAGTTAGGATCAGTAGACCATGCAACAGAATTAAATTGTCTGTATTCAGATGCAAACTAAAATACACATTGTAGATAAACTGCTTGGATCTAAGTATAGAGTTTAGTCTAGTTCAGGGGTCTCCAAACTTTCTGAACAATTGGCCAATTTACTGTCCTTCAGATATTGAGGGGGCTGATCTCTGGCCAATGGGCAAAGAAAATGCCCTGGTATCAATGGCAGTAAAGAATGCCCAATCAGTGAGAGGAATGTTGCCCCATTGTTGGTATTAAGAGAAGGAATAATGCCCCATCATAGATGTCTGTGGGAAGAAAAGAGCCCTGCAGTTGGTGTCAGTGGGAGGAATAGTGCCCCATCATTGGTGTCAGTGGGAAGAATACTACTCTTAGTTAAGGTCAGTGGTAGAAATAGTACCCTATTCGGGTCAGTGACGGGAATTATGCATTGTATCAATGGGAGGAATTGTGTCCCAAGGGCCTGATAAAGGCAAGCAAAGGGCCACAGTTTGGAGACCACTGGTCTAGTTGGTATAGGCACCCACTCCAAGACCATTACCATTTCCAGATAAGCCAGTCAAAGAGTCTGGAACTGACTGCACAGTGCCCCAAAGCAGTAAGCATTATCATACACTATCAATATATTATCATATATAGTAAGTCCAATGTCCATCCCCTTGTGGTAAATAGGATTCAAGTCAGATAATGAAGTATCAGAACACAAGTGCTAAGTCCACACTCAGCATTCACATCACAGCACTGAAACTGACACAGGCCATCAGATAAGATATAGTCAGTGACCCTGTACATTTCTGACAGCAAAACACCATCAACATCACTGCCTATATTGCCCATGCAACCAAAGAGGCACAATGTTATTTTTCTAACTTGTATTGTGAATTTAACAGTAGAAAGCAGACATGTTGCAATGGAAAAACAGATAGTTCTTATTCTTATACAATAAAAAGGACAAACAGACGCAAAACACTGCTGCTGGGTTGTGCATATGGAATGCAAAGTGTGTGTAGAAAATATTTTGTAAATCACCATTATTTTCTATCTTGTATGTGATTTATTAACAAACAGAAACAACACGATCTTTCATTATCATGGTCCTTAGTTGCCTGTCTGTAACTCATTTTTTTTTTTTTTAATTAAACATGTAGTCATTTTAGCATTTTTGTACACCAGCCTTGTCACTCCCTCAGAATCACACTCCCCCGGCGATCAGCACGTTCAGCACCTCTCCTCCTCATTGTCCATTCTTCTACCTACATTTCTGGAATGTTCCATAAAGGCTGAGCTGGTGTGTCATGTTTTCACTGTCATCCTCCTAGTGATAAACCCATGGTATTTTTTCATGTTTATGTATCCATGGCAACAACATTTGCTTCAATTTCATGCTCTCTTCAGATAAGTATATGTATCCTTTAGTTACTTAAAGTGGTAGTAGGTCATTTTTATCTACAGGTAAGCTTGCTCTAAGTATTTCAAATGTGGGTACTCAGTCCGTTTACAGATTCCAGATACTTTGGAATGTTGTTGGCTTTGAAATAAAAGCATAACTTTAATGACAAAAGTGTTTAGTGTTTTTTTTTTTGTTTGTTTTTTTGTTAGCAGAAGGGATTTTGCATGTTTTGTCCATTACCATTCCCAGCTTTCCCGAGGAAGTCCCCCCTCCCCCCGCCCGCCACACCACACCACATGTAGAGCCTGCATGGTCCAGCAGCACCCTCCCTCTAGCTCCCTGCTCCAGTAAGTAGCCCTACTTATTCTTCTGTCATGCTACCACTTTCCCTGTGTACATTTATATGCTCAATTTGTCCTAGCTTCTTTACCCTTTAAATCCATTTTGGTACAATGCACATTAATTATTTACTTACAATGATGCATACGGATTTGGGGGTTAGATTGGTCATTATGGCTTCTACATTGATTATATTCTCGTCTAATTCTGGTTTAATGTGGTTTTCAATAAAAGATTTCTTGTCATGCATGCCTATAAGTTTGCTATTGATTTTTCAACATTTTCAGTTGGTAATAGCTCTGTTCCAAGGGTAGCACGCCTGGACCCTGGCTCATCTGGGCCTGCTAAGGATGACATGATTGATCACCTAAAGTCTAGGAGTACTTCACCTACCTTTATGACAAGTAGATGAAAGGTAACGATTAAGGGTGCAGGAACACTTTCCCAGAGGCATGGTAACCAGAAGTAACAGAGATTGCAGTTGCCTCTTGGCCCCTAGGGGAACGTGGAGTCTATATGTATAAAACACACCATTCTGTCATCGTCACTATAACATGTGTATCTAAATTACTTTTCCTGAGAAGATGGGACAAAATGTGAAAATCAGGGATTTTACCTTGAAACCTTGAAATTATGGTTGCAAATGCTTGACTATACCTACGACATGGAGGCTCTCACCTCAGAGCTCCATAACATCCAAGAAGCAACCTTCACTGAAAGGTGGGTATGTTGGCTGACGTTCAGGTCCTCCCCTCAATATACAGAGATTATATCCTCAGCTTATCTCGCTCGGTTGCTCAGTCTATGCTTTGGCCACTTATAGTCGTATATCACTTTTAATTGTGTTGTTAAAAGAGAAGTATGGTTTTAGTTTTTTTGGCTAATCATACTTACCTAGGTGGATGCAGCAGACCTATGCGGCAGCTGTCCCCCACCATCTCCGCATTGAGAACCGTGCCACTGAACACCACCGATGGCTCGGGTTCTCACTCCTCCCTGAGCAGAGTGATGCTGAAGGGGAGCGGCCATCTCAGCAGCTCCCTGAGACACTGAGACTGCCATCAGTCAAGGCAGCTGGCAGATCCAGACTTGGAAAGTCGGGATGATGCGCTGCCTCGTCTGATAGCAGTGACGTCAGCAGAGAGCGCACTTCAGTCCACTCTCCGTTGAAAACAGGTCACAGGAGTGCAAAAAGAATTGCACTCCTGTGACCCAGAAGAGAAGCCCAGCCTAAAAAGCTCAGACTGGACTTCTCCTTTAAGCTACATATAGTGACAAATAGAGTCACGCTTTCCGGTTTATCTTGGCACCCTCCCTCTTCTTCTTCCCTCCCTACTGTTACTATGCCTTTCTTTCCTACCTTCCCATTCTTCTTCTGTCTCCCTACCTTCTACTCTAATATAGAGTAAATATACCTGAGAGGACTTATTACACCATTTCTTTTTGTATATATTATTGGTAAACCTTAACTTCTTGTCATTTTAACTGTATATGTACTGTTTTCCATTATGTTTCATCTCAATAAACATTTATTAAAAGAAAAAAATATATATATATTTTTTCGAATATGTGGACTTTACAGGTACCACTGGAGACAGCAATGCTATAAAACATATACAAATGTTTATTGTTCATGTGGTTTATTAGGATCCAAATTGATCCCAAAATAAAGTGTATATATGTGTAGCACTGACCCCCGAAGGAGTGGCTGATTTAATTGGGCTAACCGTTACCTTCTTGACCTCGTGTGCTTCTAGGGGTTTCCCGAAGTAGATGGCCCAAGAACTGTAGAGACCAGATCCACTTAGAGGGATTTTTATTTGCAAAAATAGTTAACGAACACAGTCTCTCAACATAGGGTTAGAGGGTTTAGGTAGGAAAGTCGAGGTACTCTTAGTGCTAAGTCAAATAGGAAACAGTCTCTCAAATTAGGAAATCCAGAGAATAGCCATTCACAACTGGATCCTCACCCTTATCGGATAGTCCTTCTCTCACCAGGCCTAGCAGCCAACAAGATGCTTAAATCAAACCAAGTATCTGCCACAGGCTTGCTATAGAACACTTGGTTAAAGTCTCTGCCACAGACTTGTTGTAGAACACTTGAATGAAACTGAAAGGTGTAGATAACTCGGAGCACCCTCGTATGGTATCAGTGTCTTGCAGCCGGTCCGGCAATACCACACAATCACTTGGGGTCTTTCAACTTGTCCAGGCTCTTGCTGAGAAGCCAACCTTTGCATGGCCTTCTCCCGAAGAGTCCTCCCCTGGATACCTTCACAGTTGCTGGGTCTCTCCACAAACCGAGACGGCACCGGACCACCTCTGAATCCTTCCTTCAGTTTCCCTGCCTCGGGCTAGCCAGCCCAGAGACTTGTAGTTGGGTGGATCCGCACCCCAGGCCATGAGAGCCCTGGGAGCTGGTCAGGATGACCAAAACCAACAGTCAGAAAAGCACTTCTGGACCGGAAACCCCGGAAAACACGTGACATCCACACCTTAAGTACCCTCTCCCAGAAGGCACAGCAAGAGTGACACTCCCACTGGGCTGGTTCCGGGAGAAAGTACACAATGGCCACCTCTTCACTATCCCTTCCCCACTTTATTTATTTATTTTATTTGTGTGTGTTTTGTCACGTTTTATGTTTGTCACCTGTGCGTTTGATGAGTAGGGTGTCAGTCCTTGGGCCAACCCTGAAAGTCTTGTGGGATGGTGGACATAGGCCTTCTGGCTTGGTTCGCCCTCTCTTTGGGTGGTCTTCTTTCGGGGGAGCCCCTACCCAAGTACCTGGGTGGGTCTGTTTCAGCAGACCTTCTGGAGAAAGTCGGTCGTCTGGTTTTAACAAGATGGGCCATGGGTACCTCAGTCCCCGTCTGGAGCCTAATGCCCCGGGGGATCAGGGTAAGGTTCTTCCTAGTGGAGGACAGTAGGACACCTGTTGCACGTTTTTGTGTTCACTCTTGATGTGTGT
The DNA here is from genome assembly GCF_037356315.1 of Lithobates pipiens. NCBI lineage: Eukaryota > Metazoa > Chordata > Amphibia > Anura > Ranidae > Lithobates > Lithobates pipiens. The sequence goes on along the minus strand of NW_027507903.1, from coordinate 550,220,278 downwards.
GCACTTTTTTTGGCACCGAGTGGAAGTTTTTGGGTGTGTTTTGCATGCCCCAGGCTTTTTAAAAAAAATAAAAAAATCTACTTTAACAGACAGCAAATCTAATAATTTATGTAATTTTAATTTAGGTAAAGGAGCTTGTTATTGGCATATTATAGCAGTGGTTAATAAAAACCTCAGGTTATGACGAAATGGTGTATGTCTGAATAAGCCCCTTACACTAATTTGATTCAGTACCATTTTCTAGTACCATCAAAATGCGTGAAATTGCTCTGAAGACCGTTACGCTAGTGGAATTTCACTGAAACTTTGCCCACCATAAACAGCATAAAAATTTGAATTGCATATTTTCATACTTTGGTTCTCTTTCATGTACTAAACTTGAATGCATCGCATTAAAATACAAAGAGAACTTTGTGCTACTATGTGATGGCTGCCAATATTGATTCACTTGGAGGTGTATTCACCAAAATTACAATCAAAATAAATAATGCTATATATGGAAGAAAAGTCAGCACACAGATCATATTTGGCAGGTTGACGGTGAAGATTTTACGGTTGTTTGAAAATAGCCTTTTAAGAAATGTCGTTGCTAGGGATTTTATTTGTTTGCAGAGAGAGAGAGAGACTGAGAAATATATTAACCCAGGTGTAATAACATCGCCTTTCCCTTACTTTACGTAGTGGTAGCTCTACGTCAGAGTCAGCCTTGAAGTCATACAGAGCAATCGCTGAGAGCTGGGGAGTGTCCGCTCCATCATGCTGATCAGGGGAGATAACCTGCAGGAACAAGCATACAATGGCTGTTACCTTAATACTAGAAGGATCACACTTAGTTGATTGTTTGGTTATAGGATATAAAGACAATACGCTATACAAAACTGGATAATAAATTGCATGTAGCACTCTGTACATACACGCAGAAAACTAATATACTGCAATATCTTAAGGTGTGTCAGGGAATCTGTAGCACCTCTAAACATGACCCGATTAGAACTGTAGGTACTAGTGGGGCTGCCCTAAGCCCACTTGAGTGATGACATCCCATTATAGGGGCTTAGGGGGTTGGCAGGGTCAGGTGTTAGGGGTTACTAGAAGAGAGAACCCCTAGCTGTGGATTTTAAAGGCATGTACAACAATGTTTATACAATAATACAAAAATTATTTTATTTCATAAAATGAACAAAACAAATATAGTATACATGTAAAATGAATATCTAAGGGTGTACATATACAAACAGTATTGGTAATATTCTACAGCACTTAATTATGCCATATAATCCATGTAGAACAAATCACCCAAAGGTGTTAGGGGTTGCACAACACAATTATATTACAATTCTAGAATACTATTCTATTCTATAAAGACATAATTTAATAAACTCATTATAAGTTCTATTAACATGCTGTATGGGCACAAAACAATGTACTAGTCAATGTGACCTGACCAATGCACATTATAACAATACAATTATATCAAAAAATGTGATTGTTGTTCATCATCCAAACCACATTGGTTGTCAGTAGAAGGGCACCCTAACAATGGTCGTCTGTAGAAAGAATGCCCGTTATAGTGGTAGTCAGTCTATTAGTCCCATACAGTGGTGGAAAAAAGCAAAGAAGGCCTTTTACAGATAGCATTGGTGTGTTTGAGATTTAAAAAGGAGAAGTTCCTCTGGTCCAATGACAATGGCGGCAAAATTTTGCAGGACCATCAGGCAGGAGCTAAATGTACTACTGCTCAAGGAACCCTTAGCAACATATGGAGATACTCTAGAGCTCCATAGAACCCAGACTAAGTCTCTAAACATGATTATGACAAGATCATAATACAATTCTATTAAACTCTATATAAACACAAATCACTACATTACTCAACATGAGCTGACCACTGGACACCATCACAGTGCAATTATTTTACAATTACAGAACATTATATTCTATAAACAAAGAGTACAACAGGATCATTATTAGGGCCGAAAACAACTAATTGATTAATCGACAACTAATCGATTATGAAAATAATTGATTACTATTTTCATAATCGAGTAATCGGCCACTAACATAATGGGGTTAAAAAAAACTAAAATTAGCACTTTATAGTACAAAAAGAGCAAATCGCTACTGTAAATATTACTTTCACTGTCCCATAGTAAAAAATGAACCCCTTATGCCGCGTACACACGATCGGAATTCTCGTCACAAAAAGCTCTGATGGTTTTCCCAACGGAATTTGGCTCAAGCTGTCTTGCCTACACACGGTCACATCAAATTCCGATAATTTATAACGTGGTGACGTACAACACGTACGATGTGACTAGAAAAAGGAAGTTCAATAGTCAGTAGCCAATAGCTTCTGTCTCGTAGTTGAATCTGAGCATGCGTGATTTTTGGTATGTCGGAATTGCATACACACGATCGGAATTACCGATAGAAAGTTTTTCCGTCGGGAAAATTGAGAACATGCTATCAATTTTTGGCTGGCGGAAATTCGGACAGCTAAATTCCGATGGAGTGTACACACAGTCACATTTTACGGTGAAAAGCTCTCATCGGTCTTTTTCTGGCCAGAATTCCAATCATGTGTACGTGGCATTACAGTTGCGATTATTTGCTTTTTTTGTACAATTTTTTGTTTTTTTAACCCCATTATGTTAGACCTGGGTCACGCCTCTGTGTTTTTTGGTGCTTTTTGCAGAAACACAGTTCATTTACATGGCTTCCTATGGGACATGTTCACATCCATGATTTTTTCAGCTGCTGCATATTTGGAAAAGACAAGGACTTTTTATTTTTAACGCAAGATGGTGCTATTTTGCTTTTTCGGTTCAATATACTTCAATGGAGAAGCTGCAGAAAAGCATGTAATAACACAATTTGTGTTTTTTAATCTGCCCAACAACAAATTGGCCAAAAAAATATGTAAAAATGCAAATCGCAGCAAAATTCCTTTTTTTTTTAAAGGTTATAAACCGATTAATCGAAACAACAATCGGCCAACTAATCGATTATGAAAATAATCGTTAGTTGCAGCCCTAATCATTATGCAATTCATTTACATTCCATATGGACACAAAACTCCCCAATGTGACTGTCAGGAATCAGCAGCGGAGATGGCCAAATCTGTGAGGCTGTACTCAGGAAAATTGGACCAGGCTGTGTATAATATGCTTTTAAGTGAGATATATTTAGAGTGACACCAGAACACAGCAAACATAAAAATATAAGTGAACCAAAAACCCAGTGATAGAATGCCAGACTAATAACAAACAGGGGGATCAAAACTGGGATCAAGAACAAGAGAGTAGGTACAAGGCAGCAGGATACAGGCTACAACAAACAGGGCAGGAGCATGAACAGGGTAATAGCTAGCAGTATCTGGCAGCAAGCAAAGCACTTGAGCGCGAGGCACTTGGGGAGGAGGGCTTAAATACCCTCCCAGCAGCCAGCATCAGGTGGAAACTGATTACTGGGGTCTACTGGTTGCTAGGAGACAACCGTTGGTGGACACTGGAATTACAACTCTCCGTCAAAAGAACCACAGTCCCACCAGTAGATGATCCAGGTCTTGACAGTGACCTAACCAGTGAATATTCTAGCAAAACAATTATAATAGCTCTTATATGGGCACAAAACACTGTACTTCACAACACAACACGACCACTGCACATTGTAATTACCGTATATACTCGAGTATAGGCCGACCCGAATATAAGCCGAGGCCCCCAATTTACCCCCAAAAAAACTGGCAAACTTATTGACTCGTGTATAAGCCGAGGGTAAGACATGCCTGTCCATCCCTGTGTGTGTGTCCGTCCATCCCTGTGTGTCCGTCCATCCCTGTGTGTCCGTCCATCCCTGTGTGTCCGTCCATCCATCCCTGTGTGTGTGTGTGTCCATCCATCCATCCATCCCTGTGTGTGTGTGTCTCCATCCATCCATCCCTGTGTGTGTGTGTCTCCATCCATCCATCCATCCCTGTGTGTGTGTGTATCCATCCGTGTGTGTGTGTGTGTGTGTGTGTGTGTGTGTGTGTGTGTGTGTGTGTGTGTGTGTGTGTCCAGCCTACCTGTGTCCCGAGCCTTTGTCCCGAGCCTCCGTCCCGTGCCTTGCCTCCTTGCCTCCGTGCCTCGCCGCCGTGCCTTGCCTCCGTCCCGTCCCGTCCCGTGCCGTGCCTTGCCTTGCCTCCGTCCCGTGCCCTCTTCGTCGGCGCCTCGGCGGCCATTGTAAAATTCAAAAGCTGCGCCGCCGCCTTCGCCTGTGATAGGCGGAACACTGAATTTCCCAGCAGCCTGTGTTCCGCCTATCACGTACATCGTATCATCCTCGTCCGTAGTACGAGGATGATACGATGTCCGTGATAGGCGGAACACAGGCTGCTGGGAAATTCAGTGTTCCGCCTATCACAGGCGAAGGCGGAGCCGGAGGCGCGGCTTTTGAATTATAGAATGGCCGCTGTCTGTCTGCTCGACACGCTGATCGAGCGGGCAGACAGCGATGACTCGAGTATAAGCCGAGGGGGGCACTTTCAGCCTCAAAAAAGAGGCTGAAAATCTCGGCTTATACTCGAGTATATACGGTATGTTATAATTCTAGAATACTTAATTCTATAAACAAAAAAAGATGACAAGATCACAATACAGTTGTATTACACTCTATATGGTCGCAAAACACTGCAATAGCCACCATGACCTGATCATTGGACACAATAATAATACAAATATATTACACTCTATATACATAGAATATGAAATCCATGGGCTCCAGAGGACGTCGTATGACGAAATGCGTAGGGAGTGGCCTAGGACATACACAGACTCTTCCTTCAAGCGGCAGTACCCGGAGATATCTGTATACTGCGTTTTTTAACTTTACCTTTGTGTGAGTACGTTTTTTTTAACTTTACCAATAAATATTGCCTGTTACTTTATCACACTATGGGCGGTCTTCTTTCCTCATATTCATTGAAAACAACACATCCCTGAGATGAAAAACAGCTGTTTTGGGACCGGCATATAGCAGAAATTCCTGGACCAGTGTATAGCAACAAAGTGGCTAATACTGTGGAGGCACTTCTACCCCTGCAGGGGTAGGGAAGTCGGTGAGTGCAAGATTCACCTGTTGCACGGATATCGCACCGGGTTTTTACCCCCCAAGGAATATTTGCAGTTGGCACTTTGCACTTTTGACCTCTTTTCACATTTTCTAGCACTGCTAGTTATGGACACTGGTTTTAAAGCATTTGTATCACCTGTTTGTGTAATTTAACATTATGCACTTGTTATTTTAAATACAACTGTGGTGTCCATTTTTTTTCATTTTTATTCTGCATTTTACTTTTTTCTATATTTATTTTTTCATCACGGGGTACAATTTAATATTTAATATATTATTATCAATAATTAGTATTCATTAGATATCTAGGAGTGTGTTTTTTGTATATTGTGTAACGCTTTGGTCTACTATATACCTTTTTTTTTATTTTTATTTTTTTTCTCTCAATATATGCACTTTACTGTGATGCACTAAGTTTGCACATTGCACTTTATATACATAATTTTTGGCACAGATTTTTAGATGAAGCACTTGAAATGTTCTTTTGATTTCTAGATGAAGTACTTATTAATTCTCTTATTGGGGATTTATGATTAGAGTAGAGCGCCCTTACTATCTATATTTTTATTTGTATTACAGAACATGAAATGATTATAATGAAATTCTATCACAGATACAGAACAGTACATATTTAATATCTTTTAATTGGCACTGTAGGTTAGACAATAAAATTTGCACACAATTACTGGGCCTCTTGTATCAAAAGTAAAAGTGTCATGTTGTCCTTTCAGTATACTCCAAATTTTACAATGACAGCTGCAGTTTGACTAGTTGCTAAAATCAACACAGCCACTTTCATTTTAGAACCTTTTGATTCATAAGGCCCAAAATAATCATATCTATAATGCCTTCAGCGAGTGTGGTAACAGACCTTGACATAGCTCTCGGGGAACAGGCCTCGTCGCCCTTTTTGTTCTACCAGAAGCCAGTTTTTGTCTACTTGCTTCAAAATGTGGACTGTGGTTCCACGCTGCAATGAGATTTCTCTGTAAAAAGAAATACAGTAAAAGAAGACATGGGAAATTAGGAAGGAGTCTGTGCTTGTCATATCATATATACAAGTAGTCTAGTACAAATTCACAGGCTCAGTTGCACAGTATTCCATAGATCAGAAACTTAAACTTGCCATAAACATCAGACATGGTGCAGGACCATACCATCTGAAGATGTCTTTAGGTCCAGAACAAACATTAATGCTCAAGACATCCTAGTGTTCATTGTTATTCTATGAAGTAAAAAGAGGTCATGCAGGCACTCCTGGATTCGCTTGAAGGAAACAATAGTGATCAGTGTTTTCTGACTTGTCCAGTTAATATCTTCTCTGTGATCTCCAAGCCCAGGAGCCAAGAAAAAGCAGCTTTCCTAGTCCAGCAGGGACACTGACCATACATTGGATGATATTTATCTGGTTCCTAAAACACCATTCAAAATTTGGTCAGTGGGTTGCCCTGTTCGCACCACTCTACTCAACATCTTACAACTAATGAGTTGGTGGACTGTGGGTGGAACAGCAACTGCATCTAATTAGACGCAGCCACTGTTTGGGTATTTTGACTGCCAGTGATGTGGCAGTCACAAACATATCAAAAGATTTGTCTATCTGTACTGTTTAGCACAGAGAGATATCCTCCTCTTCTTGGGTCCCTCGCTGGCGCTCCTGGCTCCTCCCTCCTTCCAGTTGCCTCCACAGCAAGCAGCTTGCAATGAGGGCACCCAAGCAGGTACCTTCCCGATCAGCAGCTTTGTGTGTCCATTCATACACGGAGACGCGATATGGCCCCTCTGTTTCCTGATTGGCTGATTGGCTGTGATTGACAGCAGCGGAAGCCAATGGCTCCCGACGCTGCCAAAAGCCAATCGGGAGTGCGAGTCCCGGGAGAGGCAAGGCTCTTGTGGACATCATTGGATCTAGAGGTTGCTCAGGAGGCTGCTGCACACAGAACGTTTTTTACCATCATGCATAGAATGCATGAAGGTAAAAAAACCTTGTGCCTTTACAACCACTTTAACCCTTTTCCGCCGACAGTACACATAAATGCGGCCTCACTGGAGTGGGCTTTTTTTTCCATGGGGCTGCATATAATGTATGTGTATCTGTCTTTGTGCCAGCACAGACACCAGGGTCTTACCGAGAGCCTCGGGTCCCGTACTAACTGCTGGTTCTGGGTCACCTGGTCACTGTGAGAGCCTCTGATTGGTTACCACAGTGATCAGTCACTGTGAAGCCCACCCCCATGTTTTCTTTCTCTCTAAATGGAGGGGACAAATACATTGTATCTCTCTCCTTGCAGAGAGAATAAAATAAACAAAACTGTGTGTAAAAAAAAAAAAAGAAAGAAAAGTTCAGTGCCCAGGTTAGTCTTTGGGTCAAAGTCAGGGTCAGTATATTTTAATCAGGATTTTTCTTTTTTTTAAAGCATTGTTTAAATGAATATCAGTTAGTATCAGTGTGTTTTAGGTTGGATTAAAAAAAAGCAAAATGTGCACTATTGTTTCTGGGCTGTACTACGGGTACGAACAACAATTAACATACACATATGTAGTATCGCTGTGATCGTCGTGAGCAGGAGAATTTATTTTTGCTTGTTCTTTGGTGTTAGGTTATGGTAGTAGCAAAAAATACAGCTAAATAAAAACAATAAAAACATTTTTTTTTTTTTACTATTTTGGTCCAGTTTTTCTTTCATAATAATAATAAAAAAGTATTTTATTATATATATATATATATATATATATATATATATATATATATATATATATATAATTTATTATACATATATTATATACTGGCTGCATTTTATATGACACAGGCTGCATGTAAGCAGGGACTCCGCTGGGGGCACCTGATGTAAGGATGGACTTCGCTGGGGACACCTGATGGCATCTGGTGGCAGCTGACGTGGCTAGAGACATGCTCAGGGCTCCCACTGATTCTGCATTATGGTGAGTTGAATGATTTAATTTTATATTATAATGTAATAATTAGTGATGGACGAACGTTTCGCCCGGCGGTCGTTTCGCGGCGAATTTCCGACATTCGCGGTCCGCACGTTCGAACGCCTTTTTCCGTCGTTCGCCGCGGCGGACTTACGTGTTTAATGTATACAAGAACTTTAACCTTTGGTGACACGTTTATCATGTGATACAGGACAGCCAATTGAGACATGACAGCACATGGACACTTGTACATTCCCCCTAACCTATAAATACACCCGATCCGGTGGCCATTTTACATTCTTTCTTCTGTTACGATAGGGACAGGTTCCTGTGTGGAGTAGGGAGAGATAAACCACTAGCTATTTGGTACACAAAAGTTCTTTTCAGGACTGGTATAGGTGTTAGGTGTTGATAGGTTTGCTGTGCTGCTGATTCTTGCAGCAGCCTGAGTGTCTTTTGTTAGTTTAGAGAAAGGGAAAGGACGGTGTATGCTACAGGGACAGCCAGATTAGTCTTTCATCATCATCATCATCATCATCATCATTAGCTGTTACTATCAAGGTCCACAAAAGAGCTGTTCCAGTAACCACTAATCGTTCTCTTTTTTTGCCAATTTGTATAGGGACAGGAAGGAAGCAGTGTTGTCAGGCAGTGAGGGTAATTTTAAAGACTTGCTGTTATTATTAGTTCCACAAAGGTTCTTTTCAGGACTGGTATCAGTGGTACAGTAATAGGCTTGTACATGTATAATATTCTTTCTTCCAAATATAGAAAGGATATTATACTTGACTGCTGCCCTTCTGCTGCAGTCTGCTAAACATTCACAACTCACTTGTTCCACAAAAGTTCTTATAAGGACTGGTAACTTGGTATAGGGTGCTACGGTACATAGGCTTGAGTGCGGTACAGTCTGCTGTTCTGTAAGGACCGCTATCGGTCCACAATAGATAGGGTTGACGTGCACCACTGCTGACCGCTGCCCTATACTGCAGCAGTCCTTCAGCGGTATAGGGACTGACGTACAGTCTGCTAATCACTAACACACAACCTGCTTGTTCCACAAAAGTTCTTATAAGGACTGGTAACTTGGTATAGGGTGCTACGGTACATAGGCTTGAGTGCGGTACAGTCTGCTGTTCTGTAAGGACCGCTATCGGTCCACAATAGATAGGGTTGACGTGCACCACTGCTGACCGCTGCCCTATACTGCAGCAGTCCTTCAGCGGTATAGGGACTGACGTACAGTCTGCTAATCACTAACACACAACCTGCTTGTTCCACAAAAGTTCTTATAAGGACTGGTAACTTGGTATAGGGTGCTACGGTACATAGGCTTGAGTGCGGTACAGTCTGCTGTTCTGTAAGGACCGCTATCGGTCCACAATAGATAGGGTTGACGTGCACCACTGCTGACCGCTGCCCTATACTGCAGCAGTCCTTCAGCGGTATAGGGACTGACGTACAGTCTGCTAAACACTAATACACAACCTGCTTGGTCCACAAAAGTTCTTATAAGGACTGGTAACTTGGTATAGGGTGCTACGGTACATAGGCTTGAGTGCGGTACAGTCTGCTGTTCTGTAAGGACCGCTATCGGTCCACAATAGATAGGGTTGACGTGCACCACTGCTGACCGCTGCCCTATACTGCAGCAGTCCTTCAGCGGTATAGGGACTGACGTACAGTCTGCTAAACACTAATACACAACCTGCTTGGTCCACAAAAGTTCTTATAAGGACTGGTAACTTGGTATAGGGTGCTACGGTACATAGGCTTGAGTGCGGTACAGTCTGCTGTTCTGTAAGGACCGCTATCGGTCCACAATAGATAGGGTTGACGTGCACCACTGCTGACCGCTGCCCTATACTGCAGCAGTCCTTCAGCGGTATAGGGACTGACGTACAGTCTGCTAAACACTAATACACAACCTGCTTGGTCCACAAAAGTTCTTATAAGGACTGGTAACTTGGTATAGGGTGCTACGGTACATAGGCTTGAGTGCGGTACAGTCTGCTGTTCTGTAAGGACCGCTATCGGTCCACAATAGATAGGGTTGACGTGCACCACTGCTGACCGCTGCCCTATACTGCAGCAGTCCTTCAGCGGTATAGGGACTGACGTACAGTCTGCTAAACACTAATACACAACCTGCTTGGTCCACAAAAGTTCTTATAAGGACTGGTAACTTGGTATAGGGTGCTACGGTACATAGGCTTGAGTGCGGTACAGTCTGCTGTTCTGTAAGGACCGCTATCGGTCCACAATAGATAGGGTTGACGTGCACCACTGCTGACCGCTGCCCTATACTGCAGCAGTCCTTCATCGGTATAGGGACTAAGAGTTTTGTCACAGGGTCATTTAAAAAATGACAGGCAGAGGAAGAGGCAGGCCCTTCCGCAGGGGTGGTAGGGGTAGGGCAGGAGCAACAGGCTTGAGCCAAAGTGGGAAGTTGCAGAAGGTGCGTTCAATTACTTTAAAGGATGCACCAGACTTGGTTGAGTGGCTCGCTCAGCCTTACTCTTCTGCACCCTCCTCATCCTCTCGATCTGCACCCTCTTCTTCACTCTCTGCTATGTGCACCCCCAAAGACACTACCACCAACAACACGACCACCACCACCACCACCACATACCTTCCGCTTGAGTCACTGGAATTATTTTCCGATCCATATCAAGAGGACATTTCTGATGCGCAGCCACTCTTGGTATTGGATCAGGAAGAGGAGGTAGCAACAAGCGCTACTCAGCAGTCTGACGCCAGTACCCAGATCAGCCCAAGGAGGAGGTTGGTCCCCGGTGTTGCTGCCTACTCCGAGATCTCTACTTATAGCGGTGGGGAAGGTGACGTTGATGATGACGTGTCTAGTGATGTCACGTGGGTGCCCACAAGAGAGGAAGAGGAGGGGAGTTCAGAGGGAGATATGGACCAGCAGATAGGGAGGAGAAGCAGCAATGACTTACATTGCACAGCAGGGACAAAGCAGACTGCAAATGTATCAGGAGCGAGTCATCGACCATGTACGGTCACATCTGGCGCTCCCAGGACACCGGCACATGGCTCCGCAGTGTGGGCTTTTTTTAACGTGTCCGCTGCTGACAATAGCGTTGCCATCTGCAATCTTTGCAGTCAACGCGTTAGTCGCGGTAAGCCCAATACTCACCTAGGGACGACCGCCTTAAGAAGGCACATGAGCAGCCATCACCGAGCCCAGTGGGAGCAACGGAACACACAAAGCCACACTGCAGGCTCTCACCGTCCAGCCTCGTCTTCTACTTCTCCTTCTCCTCTCTCCTCACAATTGTCCTCCACTCCACCTTCCATCACGCCAAGCTCACATTTTTCTGCAAAAAGGCAGGCTTCCGTGGGCCTAATGTTTGAGCGTAAAAAAATGATGACGCCGGATAACCCTCTTGCCCAACGGTTGGCGGCTGGCTTGTCAGAACTCATAGCCCGCCAACTACTGCCATATAAACTGGTGGACTCGGAGGCCTTTCGCAAATTTGTGGCCATTGGAACACCACAATGGAAGGTCCCAGGAAGGAAGTATTTCTCAGAGAAGGGCATCCCAGAGCTATATGGCCATGTTCAGCGGCAAGTGAATGTATCTCTGGCACACAGTGTCGGTGCCAAGATACATCTGACCACAGACACGTGGTCTAGCAAACACGGGCAGGGAAGGTATATCAGTTTTACTGCCCACTGGGTGAACCTTCTGACGGCCGTCAAGCATGTAACCCGTGGCACCCGTGTAGATTTGGTTTTACCGCCACGGATTGCATGCAGGCCTGACTCTTCTTCTCCTCCTCCTACTCCATCCTCCTCCCTCTCCTCCTCAGCTGCCTCCTCCTTTTCCGCTGCTAGCGTCTCTTCCACTGCACCGCCCAAGCTCCCCAGAACCTATTCCACATGCCAGGTGAGACGTTGCCATGCCGTGCTGCGTCTGTTGTGCCTGGAAGCAAAGAGCCACACTGGCCCGGCACTCCTTTCAGCTTTGCGTTCACAGGCAGATGAGTGGCTAACACCGCTCAATTTGACAGTTGGTAAAGTGGTGTGTGACAACGGTGCCAATCTGCTTAGCGCATTGAAACAGGGCAAAATCACGCACGTGCCGTGCATGGCACACGTCTTAAACTTGGTCGTGCAGCGATTCCTTGTCAAATACCCTGGGGTCCAGGACATCTTGCGGCAGGCAAGGAAAATCTCGGCCCATTTCAGAAGATCTTACACGGCCATGGCTCGCCTTGCTGACATTCAGCGGCGACACCATCTGCCGGTCAGACGTCTTATTTGCGATTGCCCGACGCGATGGAACTCAACCTTCTATATGCTTGATAGGCTGCTCCAGCAGAAACGTGCAGTTAACGTCTACCTGTATGAACTCTGCGAAAGAAACGGTTCTGGGGAGCTGGGTTTTTTTTCACCGCGCCAGTGGCTGCTCATGCGCGACACATGCAGACTTCTGCGGCCATTTGAGGAGATCACCAAACTGGTCAGTCGCAGCCATGGCGCCATCAGTGACATGGTACCTTATGCCTTCTTTCTGGAGCGTGCATTGCGTCGTGTCATTGATCAGGCTGTGGAGGAGCAGGAGCGGGAAGATGAGGAAGTCGCAATGCTGGATGAATTCCCAGGGGGGGCTACTCTATCTGAGACAAGTCAACAACAGGAGTCTGATGAGGAGTCAGAGGAGGATGGTGCCGGGGCGGATGAGCAGGAGCAAGAAGAGCATGCTTTAAACCTTTCTGGGATCCCTGTTGTGCGAGGATGGGGAGAGGAGAATGAAGAGGACGACATTATCCTGGATGATGAGCAGGAGCCAGGCCACCACACCGCTTCCACTTTAGTGCAAATGGGGGCCTTCATGCTCCAGTGTTTTAATAGGGACCCCCGTATAAAAAGCATGAGGGTCAAGGACCAGTACTGGGTGGCAACGTACTTAGACCCCCGGTACAAACACAAAATGGCGGAAATGTTACCGCCGTCGCAGAGGGCTGTCAGAATGCAGCACTTCCAGGCCTTGCTTCGAGAAATGCTGCATTCTGCTTTTGCGTGCGCTGGCAGAGGAGCAATTCCCACTCCCAGAGAAGGATTTGCGGGTACCAATCCAACAGCGCCTGCAAGAAGAGGCCGGTTTGAAGATGTGTTGGTGACTTCGGATATGAGGTCATTCTTTCAGCCGACCCATCGACAGGTGTCATCCGGATCCAGCATCAGGGAACGCCTAGACCGTCAGGTGTCCGACTACATTGGGTTAACGGCCGATGTGGACGCTCTGAGGAGTGATGAACCCCTAGACTACTGGGTGGGCAGGCTTGACCTCTGGCCAGAGCTTGCCCAATTTGCAATCGAACTGTTGGCTTGCCCCTCATCCAGTGTCCTGTCCGAAAGGACGTTCAGCGCAGCAGGGGGGATTGTGACCGATAAGCGTACTCGCCTAGCTCACCACAGTGTTAACTACCTCACATTTCTAAAAATGAATGAGGCATGGATCTCGGAGGAATTCAACACATGTGACCAGTAGACCATGTATATGTCTATAAACTATTTTTTTAATCAAGCACACAGACCTTCTTAATTCATTTGGCTCACTTCCTTGACCCAAAAAAGCACACCGTACTATATGCCCCTACCCTCCTCTTTGAAGAGGTTGAGCGGTGTCATATTTCTACTGGGGCTGCTTATGATATCCCTGTGCTGTGCTGACTTCCTCCTGGGGGTTCTTATTATGAAGGGATCACACTATCCCTGTGCTGTGCTGACTTCCTCCTGGGGGTTCTTATTATGAGGGGATCACACCATCCCTGTGCTGTGCTGACTTCCTCCTGGGGCTGCTTACGGTGCTGCTGTCAGTGCTGTATGTCACGGTGCTGCTGTCAGCGCTGTATGTCACGGTGCTGCTGTCAGCGCTGTATGTCACGGTGCTGCTGTCAGCGCTGTATGTCACGGTGCTGCTGTCAGCGCTGTATGTCACGGTGCTGCTGTCAGCGCTGTATGTCACGGTGCTGCTGTCAGCGCTGTATGTCACGGTGCTGCTGTCAGCGCTGTATGTCACGGTGCTGCTGTCAGCGCTGTATGTCACGGTGCTGCTGTCAGCGCTGTATGTCACGGTGCTGCTGTCAGCGCTGTATGTCACGGTGCTGCTGTCAGCGCTCTGTATTACGGTGCTGCTGTCAGATGCCTCTATCACGGTGCATGTGTCATTCCGGTATGTCACGCTGCTGGTGATCATCTCCTGCACCCTCTTCTTTGCCTACCCTGGTCCCTGACCTTCCCTCTCCTCCATTGCCTTCATTAGCTCCATAGTCCTGAATTGTTAGAACAATTTCCCAAATAAAATAAAAATGCTTGTAGTTATCGATCCCAAATTCACCTCATACATGTATTATGTCATTGTCCAGATGGTGGGACTACGTTTTACCCCCTAATAATTACCACGTGGCCGCAAATTCGACATGAAGGTTTGCAAAGTTCGCCTCCCATTGAAGTCAATGGGGCCCGCGGCGAACGTTCGGTTTCGCGAACGTTTGGGTCCGTTCGCATTTCGCTTTCGCGAAACGTCCCGTCGGAAGTTCGTCCATCACTAGTAATAATAGAAATAATGCGCTTCAATCATCCAGACACCATAACAACCATGGTGCCGGGATGATTGAAGTGCTAACACCAGGTGTTTGGAATATCTTTATTTGCTGATTGTTAAACTTTCTAGAATACACATATTTCTATTGTTGTGTAGGATCTGAGTCTGCTGTCCCTCCATCTCTCTCTCCCTCTCCCTCCATCCCTCATTCATCTCAGATGCTAACCACACACTATTTCGCTGAAACCATGCCCATTTGGGAGGGGTCAAAAAGGAAGGGTGGGGTCTGACGCTCCCCCATCCTAAAACTGCATCAGCCGCCACTGGTGCACTGGCAGGATGTCAAAAAAAGTCCTGCTAGCAGCTTCTTTGAGGCATTTTGGGACATGCCGCTAAAATGATGGTAACCGCCGAAACCTGGGTGCTGTGGGTGTGAAAGTGCCCTTAGATTGAAAGGGGAGTGTAAGGGCCGGTTCACACTGCGAGGCGAGGCGAGGCGACACGGCTCGCCTCGCCTCGCTCCCGCAAGTCGCCCCCATTCAGTACTATGGAACCGTTCTGAGAGGAGCGACTCGAGTCGCTCCGACTCAGAAAAAAGGTTCCTGTACTACTTCGGGGCGACTTCGGGGGCGACTTGCATTGACTTCTATGCAGAAGTCCTCTGCAAGTCGCCGCTGACCCCCCCTGCAAGTCGCGGCGAGGAAGTCGGAGACGCCTCGCCGCGGCTCGCAGTGTGAACCGGCCCTAAGTGTGAGCAAATAGATTGATGTACTATTTAAAGTAGATTTATGTATTTTTTTAAGAATGCATAAATATATTAAATATTGCAGCTTTCCAATCTTTAAATGAGGTGGCTGTATTCGTTTTAAATTTTTTTTTTTTATACTTTTTTTTCCTTAGTTTTTGACCAGTAACACACTTAGACCCCTTTCACACTGGGGCGTTTTTCAGGCATTTTTCAGGCGCTTTAGCATTAAAAAAAGCGCCTGAAAGAAGCCGCAACTGCAATCCCCATGTAAAAGCCCGAGTGCTTTCACACTGAGATCCCTTTCACACTGGGGCTTTTTTCAGGTGCTTTAGCATTAAAAAAAGCACCTGAAAGAAGCTGCAACTGCAATCCCAATGTAAAAGCCCGAGTGCTTTCACACTGAGGCGCTGCGCTGGCAGGGCATCAAAAAAAGTGCTGCAAGCAGCTTCTTTGCAGCGCTTTTGGAGGAGTGAATACACCGCTCCTAAAGCACCTCTTCCCATTGAAATCAATGAGAAGCGCTTGAAAACGCCTGAAAAACGCTTTTGGCAGCAGCGTTTTGTGGGCGCTTTTAACCCTTTATTTGGCCACTAGCAGGGGTTAAAAGCGCCCCACTAGCGCTCGAAAAATGCTGGTAAAACGCTGCTAGTTTAAGTGACGCTTTACGATTTTTCCATTTTTATGGTAAGTAATTTTAACCCTGTAACTTCTACTTTTGCTGGACAGCTTAGTCTGTTATTGAAAGTAGAAAAATAACAGATTTACTGTCAAGTTTACCAGGTGAAAATAAAGGGGGAAAAAAAACTAAAAAAAGAAAACAAATGCAGCCATCGCAACTGCAGTAAATATTGGTGAACTGCAATATAAACCATTTTTGGTTTTGCATTTAATACCACTTTAAGTTTTCAGCAGATAAAACATTGCGTTATATATATTTTTCCCTTCAAAGAGGTGCACATCTAATAGACCTCCTCGGGGGCTTGCTTTAAACTGCCGCAGTGGTAATTCTAACAATCAAAGAAAGAATTTACAAAACAGCTGCAAGCTCATAGTAATTTGGGCTCATTAGTGCAAATCAGGGTTATTTTTAAACTCATCCAGCAATATTGCTTTTTTTAAACACCTTATTAGCTTAAAGGACATATGTTTCTTTAATTAAAGAAAAAGAAAACCCCTTGTATTAGCCCGTACGCTGACAACATTTAAAGGAAACCTATGTCAGAAAACCTGGAAGTTTCCATTGCTGACCTATCACTCGGAAAAGGCAGATTGCCCGACTGTTATGCTGACTACCTGATAGCTACCTAGAGGATGCAGATAAGGACATCAGACTTACACACACCCCTAGCTTCAGGTATGCTGTAACAGCCAGGGAAATAGCTCAGAAATAGGGATGAGCTTTCTGTTCGGTTCGAACATGAGTTTGACTTGAAGATTGGCAGTTCACCCGTTTGTCGAAAAAAAAAACATTATGGGCCGTTTGCGCCAAATTTGAGTGGAGTGTAACAGCCCATAATGCACTGCGGGAGTACAGTGCATTGCTGTCTGATGACTGGCCAAGCATGCACTATGACCCTCATGCTTTGGCCAATCACAGCGCTGTCAGCAAAGAGAGACATAATTGCCCAAAGGCAGGGTGCCTTTGGCCAATTATGCCTTTTGCTGAGTGACTATCCTGTTATGCTGAGTGACTATCCTATTCCTCCTCAATGTTCATGTTGATAACTTCTAAGAACATTTTTGTTTCAGGGCACCACAACCATTGCCTAAGGCCCAATTTTTCTGCCCCTGTTTAACAGGGGCATATAATTATAATTTTTGCTGCAATATTTCACAGCAGGGCTTGTTCCTGCACTCAACTAGAGTATCTGTGAGGGGTTGCAGTGTTGTGGCACCACCACCAGTGCCTAAGGCCCAATTTTTCTGCCCCTGTTTAACAGGGGGGTGTAATTACAATTTTTGATCTAATATTTCACAGCAGGGCCCGTTCCTGCGCCCACCAAAAGTAACTGAGAGGGCTTACAGTATTGTGGCACCACCAAAGGCCACATTTGTTCTGCCCCTATTTAACCACCTGCCGACCGCCTCCTGTACGTATACGTTGGCACTTTGAAGAGGGATACCTTGGTAACGGCAGCAGCTGCTACCACAACTGAGATATCCATCTTTACAGGAGGCAGTCATGTTTACAATAATGATGGTCTCTGCAGCGGGTTTTTTTCAATGTGATTTTTTTCAAATGACATTTTATTTTTTTTATTGCATTTAAGTCCAAATATGAGATCCGAGGACTTTTTGACCCCAGATCTCATATTTAAGAGGCCCTGTCATGCTTTTTTCTATTACAAGGGATGTTTACATTCCTTGTAATAGGAATAAAAGTGATCCATTTTTTTAAACAGTGTAAAAATAAATAAAATTAAGTAAAATAAATAAGAATTTTTTTTTAAAAACACCCCCTCCCGACGAGCTCGCACGCAGAAGCAAACGCATACGTGAGTAGCGCCCGCATATGAAAATGGTAGTCAAACAACACATGTGAGGTATCGCAGCGATCGGTAGAGCGAGAGCAATAATTCTCGCCATAGACCTCCTCTGTAACACAGAACATGCAACCTGTAGAATTTTTTAAATGTCGCTTATGGAGGTTTTTGAGGGTAAAAGTTTGATGCCATTCCATGAGCGGGCACAATTTTGAAGCATGACATGTTGGTGATACATGAATTTACTCGGTGTAACATTATCTTTCACAATATAAAAAAAAAAATGGGCTAAATACCGTGTGAAAAAATGTATTGCAATGACCACCATTTTATTCTCTAGGGTGTTATAAAAAAAAACAATATATAATGTTTGGGGGTTCTAAGTAATTTTCTAGCAAATTAACAGTTTTAAACATGTAAACACAGAGTCTGAAAAAGAGGCCTGGTCCTTAAGTGGTTAACAGTGGCATGTAATTACAATTCTTGATATAATATTTCACAGCAGGGCCCGTTCAAGCGCCCACCAAGTGTAACTGTGGGGTCTTACAGTGTTCTGGTACCACCAACACCTATGGCCCAATTTTCTGCAGAGTATATAGGGCACACTGTATAGTATATACAGGCGGTCCCCTACTTTCAAACATTCGACTTACAAACAACTCCTACTTACAAACAGAGGGAGACAACAGGAAGTGAGAGGAAATTTACCCCTAGGAAAGGAAATTCTCTACTGTAAGAGTTAATATGGGAAAAAGGTGTCTCCACTGATGCTTTATCATCAATCCTTGTCTCCCCAATAACCCTTCCCTACGTTATCCAAAAAGCTTAAAAATTATTTTTTTGGCAGGAGCTACACTTACAAAATGTACCTGTTCCAAATTACAAACAGATTAAACTTAAGAACAAACCTACAGTCCCTGTCTTGTTTGCACCGCCTGTATACTGCTGTTCAGAGTATATAGGGCCTGGGGGCCCCACGCCTTTTCTTTTTTTAATTTGGGTGCGGGGTTCCCCTTAATATCCATACAAGACCCAAAGGGCATGGTAATGGGCTGGGGGGTACCCATGCTGTTTTTCTCAATAATTTTCATCCATATTGCCGGGACCCGACATTACATTACAGCCACAAACAGTTTTAAATTACTTTTATTCCTTTAGAAATGTCATTTTGTGGAGGGACTGTTCTAAGCACAGGAAGCACTCGCCACTTTACAGGCATACTATAGCCACCCCCCAGGTACGATATTTAAAGGAATATTTCACTATGTTTTCACTTTAAGCATTATTAAAAATCACTGCTCCCGAAAAAACTACAATTTTTAAAACTTTTTTTGCATTGATACATGTCCCCTGGGGCAGGACCCGGGTCCCCAAACACTTTTAGGACAATAACTTGCATATTTGCCTTTAAAATCCGTACTTTTGATTTTCCACGTTCGGGTCCCATAGACTTTAACGTATTTGAATGTTCGCCCGAACTTTCGGCCTGTTCGCATGTTCTGCCACGCCCCGAACCAAGCGGTGTTCGGCTTATCCCTACTCAGCAATAGGTTTTCCCCCTCATCCTTTTAACCACTAGGCGTCCTCGCTATACCTGAAAGATGGATGCAGCGCGGACTCCAATTTCTGGGAGAACGTCCTCCTGTTTACTTCCCCAATGAGTGCCGCCGCAGGCGCGCATCGGGAAGTTCTGTGTTGGCCGTGTCCCTTAGACACAGCCAATCACAGATCGTGCTAAATGGACAATCACAGCAGCCATTTAGCACTCGATCACAGTGTCCAATGGGAGATGATCTCATATGTAAACATATGAGATCATCTCTAATCACCTGCTCTTCCTCCTCACACAGAGACAGCGTGTGAGGAGGGAGCGCAAATGGCTGCAGCGTCAGTGAGTAAAAAAAAAAAAAAAAAAGGGGGAAAATAAAGGGCCTACAGCAGATGTCAGTGCCATCTGTCCCCAGTGCCATCCGTCCCCAGTGCCACCTGTCCCCAGTGCCACCTGTCCCCAGTGCCATCTGTCATCAGTGCCACGTATAAGTGCCACGTGTCATAAGTGCCACCTATTAGTGTCATCTGTCAGTGCCACGTATTAATGCCATCTGTCATCAGTGCCACATATTAGTGCCATCTGTCATCAGTGCCACATCAGTGTCACATGTCATCAGTGCCACCTATTAGTGCCACCTGTCATCAGTGCCACCTGTCATCAGTGCCCCCTGTCAGTGTCACATGCCAACAGTTATCAGTGTCACGTGTCATCAGTGCCATCTGTCATCAGTGTCACGTGTCATCAGTGCCATATGTCATCAGTGTCACGTGTCATCAGTGCCACGTATTAGCACCATGTGTTATCTGTGCCATCTGTCATTAGTTTCACGTATTAGTGCCAAGTGTCATCAGTGCCACATATTAGTGCCATCTGCCATCACTGTCACATGTCGTCAGTGCCACGTATTAGTGCCATCTGTCATGAGTGCCACATCAGTGTCACGTGTCATCAGTGCCACGTATCAGTGCCGCGTCAGTGTCACGTGTCATTGTCCTGGTGCTCCAGGGCCTTCAAAAGTGTAATAGGTAGTCAACAAGTTAGATGTGTAATTTATGCTCCTAGAACACGTGATGGCGCTCCCTGCATATTGGGCCTCTCTATGTGGCCAGGCTGTGAAAAGGTCCCACATGTGGTATCATAATACTCAGGAGGAATAGCAGAATATGTTTTGGGGTGTCATTTGTGGTATACACATGCCATGTGAGAGAAATAACCTATTACAATGATAATTTTGTGGGAAAAATAAAAATAAAAAATCTTAATTTTGCAAAGAATTGTGGGAAGAAATGACATCATAAACCTCACCATGCATCTTACTAAATACCTTGGAATGTCTACTTTGAAAAAAGGGGTCATTTGGGGGGTATTTGTACTTTCCTGGCTTGTTAGGGTCCCCAGAAATGAGATAGGCCACCAGTACTTCAGGTGTGATCAATTTATTTATGATTTGCACCACAGCTTCTAGACTGTCTAACTTTCACAAAGACCAAATAATATCCACTAATAATGGTTATCTTTACCAAAGATATGTAGCAGTATAAATTGTGGCCAAAATTTACGAAGAAAAATTAATAATTTGCAAAATGCATTTTTTCATTTATAGAGCAAAAAATAAAAAACCCAGAGGTGATCAAATACCACCAAAAGAAAGCTCTATTTGTATGAAAAAAAGGACAAAAAAATCATTTGGGTACAGTATTACATGACTGAATAATTGTCCTTCAAAGTGTGAGTGCACTGAAAGCTGCAAATTGGTCTGCTCACGAGGGGGGTTTAAGTGCCCAGTTGTCAAGTGGTTAAACCCAAACACATATGAATTACACAGGTTCTGAGGCTAATTTAATACAGATAAGGCACCAACTGAGTCTAATTACCACCTTAATCAGCCAGAAAACCTGTTTAACCACTTCCCGACCAGCGCACGACGATGTACGTCGACAGAATGGCACGGGCAGGCATATTGGCGTACATGTACGTCCAATATTTGTTGCCGCCGTGCCATCGGGAGCACGCCGGCGGCGGCGCGCTTCCGCGCTGGTCGGGACCCCCGTGAGTCCGGTCGCGGGACCCGCGGACTCGATCGCCGCGGGCATCCCCGCGATCGTCTCACGGAGCGGCCGAATGGAGGAAATGCTGTATAAACAACATTTTTCCATTCTGCCTAGCAACTAGTGACGCTGATCTCTGCTCCATGTGATTGGAGCAGAGATCAGTGTACACTAAATGAAAGCCCAACCCCCCCACAGTTAGTAACACACCCCTAGGAACACTTAACCCCTACACTGCCACCCACTGGTTAACCCTTTCACTGCCAGTGTCATTTACACAGGAATCACTGCATTTATATAGCAGTGATTACTGTATAAATGACAATGGTCCCAAAAATGTGTCAAAAATGTCCGATGGGTCCCCCACAATGTCGCAGTCACAATAAAAATCGCAGATCGCCGCCATTACTAGTAAAAAAAAAAAGAATAAAAAATTATTAATAAAAATGCTATAAAACTATCCCTATTTTGTAAACGCTATAACTTTTGCGCAAACCAATCAATAATCGCTTATTGCGATTTTTTTTAACCAAAAATATGTAGAAGAATACGTATCAGCCTAAACTGAGGGAAAAAAATGTTTTTTTATATATTTTTGGGGGATATTTATTATTACAAAAAGTAAAAAATAATGCGTTTTTTTCAAAATTATCGCTCTATTTTTGTTTATAGCGCAAAAAATAAAAACCGCAGGGGTGATCAAATACCACCAAAAGAAAGCTCTATTTGTGGGAAAAAAAGGACGTTAATTTTGTTTGGGAGCCACGTCGCACGACCGCGCAATTGTCAGTTAAAGCGACGCAGTGCCGAATCGCAAAAAGTGGTCTGGTCTTTGACCAGCAAATTGGTCCGGTCTGAAAGTGGTTAATTAATATGTGTTTGGGTTTAAAGGAATGAGGTGGCAACCCTACTCAGCAGTAGAGTTGGGCGAACGGTTCGGGCTGAGCAAAAGTTCGGCCCGAACATCACCTATTCGGCAAACACCTAAATTTGCAGAGCCCCAGTTGCCCAATGTACTGCATGCTGCACAGTGCATTCTAAGCCCTGTTAGGGCGCAGTAATTAGCGCTTTTTAAGAAGTGGGGCTGGGAAGCTAGCCACAGCATCTAACAACCGATAAGTCATCAGCTGTCAATGGGCTTCCCCACTGACACCTGAATAAAAAAAGAAACCACCTGGATGGTGATTGTGGGGGACTGTGGGTGGGGGGCTTTTCAGAATTTGTAACCCCCCCTTTAAGAAGGGGGCCCCCAGATCGTGGCCATGTGAATGAGTATGGAGCACATAGTACCCCTACCCATTCACAAAAAAGGTGTAAAAAAAGTAATAAAAACAGAAAGTTTTTGACAATTCCTTTATTAGAAAAAAAAAAAACGATGCCCCCCCAATGCAGAAGCAAAAACTGCCTCCTGTTTTTATTTATTTTTACACTATTTTGGTGAATGGATACCCCATACTCATTCACATAGAGGGGGTGGGATCTGGGAGCCCCCTTGTTAAAGGGGGCTTCTAGGTTCTGATAAGCCCTCTGCCCGCAACCACCCCCCCAAGGATGTCAGGAAGAGGCCCTTGTCCCACTCGTTCATTCCCACCCCCCCTTTCCTGACCTACCAGGCTGCGTGGTCGGATAAGGGCCTGGTATGGATTTTAGGGGGGGGAGACCCCATGTTGTTGTTTTTTACATTTTAGCGTGGAGTTCCCCTTAAAAGAGAAGCATGGGTTTCTTTTTTTTATCCTATTCATACTTACCTAGGTGGGTGCAGCATCAGTCCCATGTTGCATCTGCCCCCCCAGTGCCTCTGCACTGAGAACCAAGTGATTGAACACCGCTGATCACTCCGTTTTCAGAGCTCCATGAGCAGAAAGCTGTAGACTGTCAGTCAGCTCTCTGCTCATCTTCCTCTGTGCTCATTGGAGCGCTGAACTGTGGAGGGGGCAGAGCTGGCCATCTCAGGCTCTCATCGGCTCGCTGAGAGGCTGAGATGGGTGTGGCGGATCCAGACTTCCATTGTTGTGATGATGTGGTGCCTGGACTGATTTTTGCGATGTCAGCAGAGAGCGGACTTCAACCATAACAAATTGCACTCCTGTGATCCATAGGAGAAGCCCAGCCAAACAAGCCTTGGCTGGACTTCTCCTTTAAAATCCATACCAGATTCGAAGGGGGGTGTTTGGCCATCTCTACTCAGCAGACGGTCAGCAATGGCAGACCATTTATTTGGACTTTGCACTTCAGGCAAGGTCTACTTATTCAACGTGGCTCACTTTCCTTAAAGCGGAGTTCCACCCAAAAGTGGAACTTCTGCTCTTTTGTTTCCTCCCCCCCCCCCCTCCGGTGCCATAATTGTCTTTGACAGGTATCCTGTCCACACTTCCGGGAGCCTCAGCCGCGGATATTGACATCGTGGCGCGGCTCCCTTCTCTTCCCCCTCACCAGGCCAGTAGAAAGAAGCGCAGCTTTCACGCATGCGCAGTAGAGTCCTTGGCATGAAGCCGTAAGGCTACACTGCCGGGTTCCCTTATCTGCAATGGTGGTGGCAGCACCCGGAAACATCAGCTGCAATGCCGACAAAACGCTGGACTCCAGCACAGGTAAGTGTTCTATCATTAAAGCGGAGTTCCGCCGATTTTTTTTTTTTTTTTTTAAGTCAGCAGCTACAAATACTGCTGACTTTTAAAATATGGACACTTACCTGTCCAGGGCGCCCGCGATGTCAGCACCCCGAAGCTGATCTGTCCCTCGGCTCCCAGGTGGAGGTGCCCCCATCTTCGGTAAGGGAATCAGGAAGTGAAGCTTGCGGATTCAAGCCTGGTTCCTCTGCTGCACATGCACGATCCCACTGGTCCCTGCTGTCTCCTGGGACCTGTGTGTCTCCCAGAAGACAGCGGCAGGGACGGAGGAGTCACTGGACATGGCGTATATGTACGCGGATACTGCAGCTATCCATGCCCGGAAGTGGGAGCAAATACCTGGATTAGACAGGTATCTACTCCGCCCTCCCACCTGAAAGGTGCCAAATGTGACACCGGAGGGGGGGAGGATTGCGAAAAGCGGATGTTCCATTTTTGGGGCTTTAAAAGCCAGCGACTGTAGCTGCTGGTTTTTCATTTTTGCAGCAGTGGGCCAACCTCTGATTTAAACACTGCATACAAGTGGAAAAAAATAACTTGTGGAGGGAATCTTAGATAATATTCTCACCTTTCTATGACTTCCCTAAAACAGGGGATGATATCCTCCAGTTGACAAGATCCCTGGGGATACTAAGCAGTCCAAATCTCGCAAATCTCGCAAGAAGACATGCAGCACAGTGCAGGATCATCTTCTTGGGATTTGAGAATTTTTCAAGATCTGGCTGAAAGGAGTATGATTTCACCTTTGCCTTGCGCTGTCTTTGCACTTTTATCCAGTGTTTTAGGGAGGGGGCACTTTAATTAAGTAGACCTTGTCACTGAGGTGCAAGGTGTGCTTTAAGCTTGTGAAGTGGAAACATCTTGGCCTGTAGGGGGCGACACAAAATGGACACATGCTTCAAAGCACTTGCTTAGTTAGAAAGGGTGCACTAGGGAGAGGTAGTAACAAAAAGCTGGATTGATGGCTACAGTCCACATCAGACTAGTCTTTATTCACTACACGCCAAGCTGATGCAAAATTTGAGTTGCTGGATTCATCCTGCTCATTACTTCTGCTCATCGCTTCTATTTAAGCTGCATCGTAAAGGCAATACAGGCCATTGGTGAAAAAAACACTTTCTACCTTGGAAAGTACATCTCATAGGTAAATGTTGACGTCATACAGCTTGTAGAAGATTTTTTTAATGATAATATTCTCATATACCCTACAGAAAGATCTGCATGTTATATACGGTATATACTGTACGTTACATAAAAGATCTACTAATAACATTTACAATTATGTATATATACAACCCCAATTCCAAAAAAGTTGGAAGGTGTAAAATCTACATAAGAATAGAATGCCATGATTTGCAAATCTCATAAACCCATATTTTATTCACAATAGAAAATGGATAACATATCAAGTGTTTAAACTGAGAAAATGTGCCATATTAAGAAAAAAATAAGGTAATTTTGAAATTGATGACAACAACACATTGCAAAAAAGCTGGGAAATGGCAGTAAAAAGCTGGCAAAGTAAACGGTACTAACAAGGAAGAGCTGGAAGAACATTATTAAAACGAATTAGATCGATTGGCAAAAGTAACATGATTGGGTATAAAAAGGGCATCTTAGAGAGTCCTAATTTAGAATCGTTTTGGTCTTGGGCGTGATACCACTTTAATTTCTTAAAAATGGTTACATTAACCATTTAAGGACCAGCCGCCGCAGTTATACTGCTGCAGGTTGGCTCCCCTGGGTGAACTGCCATCATGGTACGTCGGCGGCTTCAGGAGCTCTAGGGGTTGTTCACTCGCGCACCTGAGGTACGACACCAGAGCCGATGCACGTGGCCAGCGGTCGTGATGCCCGCTGGCCACCCGCAATCGCTCCTGACAATGACAGAACAGAGATGTAAACTTTAAAGATTAGGAACAGTGATCGGTCTCCTCCTGCAGGCAGTCCCATCCCCCCACAGTTAGAACACACATGGGGGAACACATTTAACCCCTTGATCACCCCTAGTGTTAACCCCTTCCCTGCCCGTGACATTTATACAGTAATCAGTGGCTATTTTTAGCTCTGATCGCTGTATAAATGTCAATGGTCTCAAAAAAGTGTCAAAAGTGTCGGATCTGTCCACTGCAATGTCACAGTGTCGCTAAAAATCACTGATCGCCATCATTACTAGTAAAAAAAAAAAAAGAATATATATATATATATATATATATATATATATATGTAATAAAAATGCCATAATTCTATCCCCCATTTTTATAACTTTACGCAAACCAATCAATATACGCTTATTGCGTTATTTTTACCCAAAAAATGTAGAAGAATATATATTGGCCTAAACTGATGAAGAAATTAGTTTTTTTTACATTTTTTGAGGGGGATATTTATTATAGCAAAAAGTAAAAAAACTTTTTTTTTTTTCAAAATCTACACTCTTTTTTTTGTTTGTAGCAGAAAAAAAAAAAGCAGACTAAATACTATTAAATATCACCGAAAGAAAGCTCTAATTATGGGGGGAAAAAGGACATAAATTTTGTTTGGGTACAGCGTCGCTCAACCGCGCAATTGTCAGTTAAATCGAAGCAGTGCCGCATCACAAAAAATTGCCTGGTCATTAAGGGGGCAAATCCTTCTGGTCCTTAAGTGGTTAAACTAAGTTCTCTTTTACAGAAGGCAATCTATACACTGTACACTGCACTAGCAGCCTGGCAGCCTGTTTGCATCATATTGCTCACAATGGCAAGTGGTCATTGGTCAGTGTGTCTATGCGACCACGCTGACCAAGAAGAATCTCTTCTCTCTTCTGTGACACCAGTCCAGAAGAAGCCCCACAAGAGATTCTCATTGATTAGTACAGTCACATGGCTGTGCTGACCAATGACTGCTCCCCATTGTGAGGGTTATAAAGCATATAGGCTCTGGGGCGGCTACTGCACTGTACATTGTATGGATTGAACTCTGTAACGGTAGACTTACCCTTAAAGGCAACTTTATCACAATTTAAGATAATAATATATTCTATTGCAAATGGTCACTGGATCACTGCTCATAAAATGTCACATACTCACTTTTCCGAATCTGCCACAAAGTCAAATTTTACGATTGCCTGTGCCACGGGGGAGATAGCCTGCCAAGCAGAGAAAGATTTATTATAATGAAAATAGGACATGTGAGAATTAAAACAGATCTCCAGCCACAACCTTTTTATCTCTAGTTTCAGTATTGTCTACCCCTGTCAGGTTTTATTGTTTATTTGTCCCCATTTTGGGGTGCTTTTACTAAAGTCAAGTAAATGAGCAGAAGCTCTGCTGACTTCCATCATCCAATCATGTGCAAGCAAAAATGCAGTTTTTCCTTGCATGTGATTGTGTATTCTTTGCAAAGTGAACGTTCACCTCGTTGACTAAGCTCTGGAGCAACTGTACTTTGCAAAGTGGACATTCTAGTTCCCTTTAGTAAATCATCCCCTTAAAGGAGAAGTCCAGTCTAAGCTTGTTTGGCTGGACTTCTCCTAAGAGCAGCCTGAAGTCCACTCTCTGCTGACGTCACTGGAATCAGTCCAGATAATGCGTAATCGTGACAATGGAAGTCGGGATCCGCCAGGTGCCTGGACTGATGCCCGTCTCAGGCTCTCAACTCCCCGCCAAGAGCCTGAGACGGCCACTCCCCGCCTTTTCACAGCCCAGCACTCCAGTGTGCGTAGAGGAGCAGAGTGGAGTAGCTGCTGATTGTCAGAAGCTCTCTGCTCAGGGAGCTGAGAGAACTGAGCCATCTGCATTGCTCGATCGCTTGATTCTCAATGTAGAGGCACCGGGGGACAGGTAAGTATGATGGGGGAAAAACCCCAAACCCATACTTCTCCTTTCATCTGACTTTCTACCATAATGACTATTGCCATTGGAGCAAACAGTGGAAATCTGAAATGTTACAGTTGTCAGGGGAACGGAGGTAGAGGGGAAATCTTTTTAGGTAGTTTATAAAGGCTTTAGGTTAGTTTTGTTGTAGTTTAAACTCACTTATTTTTAATCAAATTATTTTTACTATAAATACATGTGTTTTACAAATGGACATTTAACAAAAGACAAAGGATTCCCAGAACACTAAGGATTAGCTAAAGAGACAGCACATCAGAGAAGCTTGCTTTGAGGCTCTGTCTGATTAAAGTAGATTGATAAGGTACAAGTCACTGTTGTGCCTCATTGAGTTCTGAGAACAATTAACTTCTTTTAGTACAGCCAAGACTGATATAGTGCCAAAGATGTGAAAGCACTGTAAAGCCTAATAATTAAATAAATGCCCACTCCGTGCTCTTACTATTGTATTGGAAGAAAAAAATGTGTGCTAGTTAGTGAATTAATCCCCCAGCTGCATCCCAAACCTATATAATAGAATATGCAGATACTATAAAAATCACAGGAATCTACCTTGCTGCAATGTAAAGCCTGTGCCTGCAATCTTCAGAATTATTTAAAGCAATTTCTATGCACACATGCCAGTTTCATTATGCTGCAGAGAAGGATGCTTTCTCTCTGAATGTAAGCAGTGGTCTCTATGTACAGGTCTGACGTGCCCCCTTCTGAGTCAGATCTAGAGCTCTCCAACCAGCGGTGGGCATGAGCTTTACTGGTTTGCATAGCTTTAGGTATGATTTAGCAAGAGGTTAGTCAGACGGACCTCTGCAGAGAGACCACTGCTTCCACACAGATAACTAGAGTTCTTCATAGAAGCATGCTGGCAGTTGACAGGCTTTTCTACTTTCTAAAGCAGGGGTCTCCAAACTTTCTGAACAAAGGGCTTGTTTACAGCCCTTCAAATTTCAGAGGGGGGGGGGGCAGACTGTGGCCAGCAGGAGAAGACAATGTTCTGGCGTCAGTGGGAGTAAACAATACCCCATCATTGGTATTAGGGGGAAAATAATGTCCCATTCTTGGTATGAATTGGAGGAATAGTGCTTTATCATTGGTCTCAGCAGGGGGAATAGTGTCACATCATTGGTGTCAGTGGGGGGAATACTGCCCCATCATTGACATCAGTATGAGAAATAGTGCCCCATCAATAGTGTCAGTGGGTGTAATAGTGCCCCATCAACGGTGTCAGTGTAATAGTGCCCCATCATTGGTGTTAGTGGGAATAATAGTGCCCTATCTTTGGTATCAATGGGAGGAATAGTGCCCCACCATTTCCATTGCCCCAAGGGCCAGATTAAAGCAAGAAATGGGCCACATTGTTTGGAGAACAATATTCTAAAGGAAACAAGCACATCTTTTTAAAAGGCACCCAATGTATATATATATATATATATATATATATATATATATATATATATATATATATATATATATATATATATATAATGTATGTACATATATATATATATATATATATATATATATATATATACACACACACACACACACACACATATACAAGGGGTACAGAACAGTAATTTTATTTTATTTATTTATTTGGATTTGGGGGGGACACAACTGGTTTCATGCATATATAAATCATTTACAGTGGAACAAATTCCAGCATCTAAAATGAACCTGGCTTATAATCAGATGTTGGCATTGTCATGTTCTGAAATATCACCCAGCAAGTGTTGGCATAAATCTGTGATTAGCAACTCTGGAAGTTTCATGTTACAGCTCAATAAAGAAATATTTAACTGTTTTCTTTAAGCCAACGTCACAGAATGCAATGCCTGCATTTTTTATTTGGATTTAATCATGGCATTTAGATGGAAGTGGCTATGAATAGTTGATTATAAGCTGGTAGGGATAAAAATACTTAAGTGGTACCACATTCCTCACATCGCCACCATCTATAGTTAGGTCAGTAGCTTAGGACAATGACAGATGGGCGATTGTTGTAACACGTTTAACTGGAAGGACAGAATTTATAAAGTAACACCTGCTGTCACATTTGTCACAGTGTAATCCACTGATATGCTGCCACGTGATCAACGTGCACATCTTCATAGTGCCTGCCCAATGTGATCTTCTTGGAAAGGATATGATATGTAGTTCATTGATAAGCTCCACCGACCTATCTGACAGATGGGCATGTTGTCCTTTAATTGAGTATAATGCGTGTGTTTTTTTGTTTTTTTTTGTTTTTTAACTGTAGTGCTAAATTGCTCTTTTTACCATGTCCTTACACTACAGTGCACTATGGCACCCACCTGATAGTCCTCTGTGTCACTTCTGATGTTCTGAGCTGCACTATTCTGAGTACTATTTACGGTTGACTCAGCTCTGCCATCTGCTGGAAATAACATGATATAGTTACAGTATGAAGGTAGCACTGAATACTTATTGCTTCATCCATTCCTCTGGTGCAGTATAAATAAAGTGACAGATTTTTTTTATATCACAAAGAACTCTATTGAAAAGAAAAAAAAACAGCAATTCCAGTAG
The DNA here is from genome assembly GCF_037356315.1 of Lithobates pipiens. Lineage (NCBI taxonomy): Eukaryota > Metazoa > Chordata > Amphibia > Anura > Ranidae > Lithobates > Lithobates pipiens. The sequence goes on along the minus strand of NW_027507903.1, from coordinate 550,189,769 downwards.
AGATCAGTATCCACAGCCAAAGCTACCAGTTCCATGTACAGAATCAAAATCATCCAATGATTCAGACTGGGTATGTCCTAACAGAGCCCAGTAAGTTTACCAAAAATCATCCTAGCGGTACAATAAATGAAAGACATTATAAAATAGAGGAACCTTCTTTCGTTTTCCAGCCTCTAGGCTGAATTCAATAGCCAATGGAGTATACTTTAACACATGAAGAACCTATCCAAGATTAGGTCAAGTGTGTCCAACCATGGGCACCCAGACGTTATCATATTTTCGAGGGCATCTCCTGTGTTGGTATGCGTACTTCTCCATCTTGAGAGTTTCTCCCATACACTAAAACCATTCTTTATAGTAAAGGGAATCAGGTGATTTCACATACCTTAAAATGTCTCTGTGGGCTTGAAAACAGGCTCTAGCCACTGCTTCTCTAGTGTGGGCTGATAGTTGGAGGTCATCTAGTATGCCCAATAGGCATGGTTTAGGGTTGCGTCAAAGGGAGAACTGATTGGCATTTACTGCGTTCACTACCCCTGCCCAGTAAATGTTCTGTTTGGGGCAATGCCATAGTAAATTAAGCTGCCGTGGTCTCGGCAAAGTGACAGAGCTTTACCTGCTTCTGTTCTGTATATTCTGAGAGAGGCTTGCTGAAAATTTGACTAGAAGGTTCTGCTGTTACTATTATTATAACCTGCAATAACCCAAAAGACTAACTTTTTGACCCCTGATGCTCTACAAAATGAGGTGACTAGCACTGTGAATTCCTTGTCAAGTTGTACACAGCAAAATACATAAAATAAACCTAGTAATGCTAACTCTTCATAGAAGCAATAACGCAATATAATCCTGGATCAAATCCCATAAATGAATGATCAGCTATTTCATCAGAAATGTAGAATATCACAATACATTTAGAACTGTTTGGCCTAATGCTTCTATTTTCAGCAAACGTTTACCCCATGGTTAGAAAGTTCCGCATCGCAGGCATGAGGTCTTAACTGTGGGGCCACCATACCTGGCTTGGAGTAGATAACTCGGTCTTTATGTATAAAGTAGGAATCCAGGGACTGAGATACCAATATTAGACAATGTACAGCTTGGACTATGTCCATATGTGTGAGGAAGGACTCATAACTTAGTTCTAGATTAATAATTGTAATAATATCGCAACACATAAAGAAATCATGACACTAGTTTGTAACATCTGAACAATGGTTTATAATAGTAGTATTTTGCGCAAATCACTATGAAAACGAACCCACGCTCTTGCATTCTTTACCTGCAGCTATATAGTTCTTCTGACTCAGCCCTTTTCTTCATCTAGTCATGTCACCTCACAGCACATCATGTCTTTCCACTAACTACACCAGAAGACATTACGTCAGCTTTGTCCATATTCACATGAACACCAGAAATGTGTACAGTCACTCATGGACTTTAACAGTCCAATGTCCTATCAAGAATGGTGGCAACAGTAGAACGTCACCTGAACTCCAAAGATGCATTTCAAACATTTATTATGAACACATAATGCCACACAAGGTCAAAATGTCAATGTTTTCAGGTCTTGCAGGGCCCCCATCCTCTACGCAATATTAGTATTATGTATGTAACCTATGTGTTCATAAAAGAGTTTGAAAGTATCTTTGAAGTGCTGGCAATTTTCTACTGTTACCACTGGTTCTGCATGACACCATTCTTTGTGGTCACCACAAGCACCCTCTTGGAATATATCTGGACTGTGCAGCTTTATACGAGAATTATTTCACAGATGGCAAGATACCTATCCATCTGAAAAGCATCACCACTTTGCATGGACCTGGTGAAACCTTCATGGCTGATGGGCGTTGGCAGTCAACTATTGTACATCTTTAGAGGGAAGAGGGCACTATGTGTCACATATTTTGGTCAGGCCTAAAGTCTCAAGTCAAAGGGATTATCTACAGACATTCAGATGCCAGCTGACCCTGCTGATTCATCCTCCACATGACCCCTATGTCGTTAAACAAGTACAAATGTTCTCTACTCATCCACTTACTTAACACAGCCAAAGCATGCATTCCACTGTATTGGAAACAAACCACACCCTGGCCAATTAGCTTATGGTTTGTCAAGATTCAGGAAATACGTATGATGGAAGTATTAATGGCCATGAGTAAGAACAATGAGGAATAGTGTCGTAAACAATGGTTCTACTGGACCAATTTCATCTACTACCCAGACTATCACTTCATGGCATCTTACGTTAAATAGACAAACAGTCCCCTCTCTGGACACTGTCGGCACAATGCTTCTGCTGCAGGAAATCTTGTGCTTCCCCCTTTACTGCCTGTTGATTACCTACTTTAATCCCTACAATCATACTCGCAAAGATGCTGGCTACAATACACCAGCTGGCTCCGGGCCAGGAGTATGAAGACATAAAAAGCATGAACTAATTATCAGTGCTCTTTTACTTTAACGTTTTGTGATTTCATGTTCCTAGGAATATGTTGTCAACGATGATTCTAGTTTCTTCTTGATGATATCATGCCTATACATTTATATGGTTTTATTTCTATGTATGACTATAAAAACTTAATGTAGAACGAAGAGCAACATTATTTTTTTCATTCTGGATAGAGTAAGTAAGATTATTTTTCGCCATCTGTGACTCATTGCAGAGAATTCCCTTCACTTTCCAGTACCTAGTACGTGATCCGGCACTTTCCGGGTAGGGGGTGCGAGCGCGGTCGTGCTGTGATTAAACACAGCATATGTCAATCAACGGGGCCCAGCCAATAGGTTATCGTCTGAAAAACACACAGGACAGGGCTCTGCCTATGTAAACAAGGCAGAGCCCTGTCCTGTCAGCAGGGAGGTGCTGGATTTCTTTTTCCCCGCAAAGCAGGGAATGAAATCCATTACTTCCCTTAGTGAAAGAATATAGTGTACACAAACACTGGCTAGGCACACATTTAACCCCTTGATCGCCCTAGATGTTTTACCTCTTCCCAGCCTGTGTCATTATTACAGTGACAGTGCATATTTTTAGCACTGCTCAATGTATTAGTGTCACTGGTTCCCGCAAAGTCTCAAATCGCAATGTGAAGAGCGGGGCTAGTTGTTATATTACTCTGATTGCGTGACCCCTTTTTCGCTACTTGATTCGGTTATCTGTAACTAGTGCATACCTTGACTGTTAAAAGCAGATCATTTTGGAAAATAAAATAAAGGAATTACAAAAAAAAGCGTCAGTTATTCCCCGTACACACAAACGGACTATCCGGTGGACTTAGTCTGGTGGACCAGCGTATATATGCTGATTGGGAGTTTTTTTTCCCCCAAAAAATATGTAGCAGAATATAAATTTGCCTAAAATTATGAAGAAATTCGATTTTTTATTTTATTTTTATTGGATATGTTTTATAGCAGAAAAGTACAAATATTGTTTTTTTTTTTCAAAATTGTCTGCCTTTTTTTTGTTGCACAGCGCACCACAGGAAATTGTGGATGTGGCTATATTGCAGTAACTGTCAGCAGAGCCTAAAGGGGTTTGGTAAATAAAACATGTGCCTATGCTGCTATAGAAGAAGAGAGCATAAAGCATAGAGCACCGGGGTCAGGATTACATAATGCATGGACTGCAGGGGTGAGAAGTAAATAAACACACAGATTGCAGGGGTCAGGAGTATATAAACACACAGATTGCAGGGGTCAGGAGTATATAAACACACAGAGTGCAGGGGGTCAGGACTGAGTCAACACAGACTGCAGAGGTCAGGAGTAGATAGACTCAGAGTGCAGGAGTAAGAAATAAGTTAACACACAGAGTATAGGAGTCAGGAGAAAATAAACAGAATGCAGGGGTCAGGATTAAGTTACACACATAGTTCAGGGGTTAGGAGTAAGTAACACACATAGTTCAGGGGTTACGATTAAGCAAAGTGCAGTAACCTTCCAATTTCCTAATCCACGTGGTTTGATACAGGTTCATAAACTGCTTGCCTAATGGATTTGCAAGCATTGAATATTGGACACCCCACCAGTGAAGACATGTTCTGGAGGTCCATATCTCCTACCTCCCCTCCATTCTAGCACTGTAACCTCAGAAAGCCTCTTTGGCATGCAACTCTTCTGGGAGTGTTGAAAGCCTGTGTCCCCACAGGTTACTTCTACCAAAGCCTACATTGCTGCAGTCCCGTAATGACCACCAAGCTTTACAAACCTTCTAGATGTTTTATGTTAGATTTCTATGATGAAATAAATTGTTCTGACGTCTAAACCCACTGGTAGTGCTCTTGTCTCGTCTAAACTCCTGGATCTTGTCTGCATGTCTGACCCCCTCCTGTGTCTTTGGCTCCCCATAGTCTTAAAATACTCTGGGTAAGTTGGCTAATTTCAGTTCTGCATAGATTTATGGATACCATTATCAATCCACTGACTGTTTTGTTGCCTGCTGTTAAGTTTGAATTACTTTGATGTAAAGAACAGTAAAATATGCTGTTACTTTAAAGGGGTTGTAAACCCTCGTGTTTTTTTCACTTTAATGCATCCTATGCATTAAGGTGAAAAAACTTCTGACACTGACCAGCCCCCCAGCCATTTGGCTCTTGTTTGGATAGATTGATAGCAGCGCAACCATTGGCTCCGCTGCTGTCAATCAAATCCAATGACGCTGGTGCTGGGGTCCGAGCCAGGCATTCCGTGTCCATGCACACAAATGCTGGATTCGGGAGCGCGCCCGCAAGGTAAACCCACCCACCCAGAGAGCACTTCTCCCAGGGGATTTACTAATGCGGGGAGGAGCCGCGAGCGTTGCCGGGGGACCCCAGATGACGATGAACTGTACAGTGGAGGTAAGTATGATATGTTTGTTATTTTACAAAAAAAAATCTGATGGTTTACAATCACTAAGTATTCAATAACAATAATTTCTTGATGTACAGTGAGTGGACTAGTCATTTAAGAAATTTTTATAAACAGCTGTCTTACCTTCCCTGTATGAAGATCTCCGTAATATAACCTCCTGTAGAGATAGAGGACTGTTAGTAAGCACATTGTACATGTTACCCAGATGAGGAAAGCTCAGACACAAATATCAGCAAAGCTGCAAAATAATTCAAGATCAGTCAGTACAATATAATAATTACCAGTACTATATACTGTATCACTCTTCTGTCTCACAGCTGTATTCATTATTAACACATTCTCCTTAATTACAGCACATATTTACTAAGTAAATGTTGATGTGTGTAATTTTTTTCTACAAATATTTTTTTTAAATGTTTTTTAGTTAGACAAATCTAAAATACTGAATAATTGTGTAGATTTTTTTTCTAGTCAGCCACATTTCACATGTTTACCTGTCAAGTCTATTCTGCTTTGGTAAAAAAAAAAAAAACTCTTGTTCACAGGGGTCAATAGCTCAAACTGACACACACAGCTAAATAAGTCAAAGCGGTTACTTCTCCTCTCTCTTACTGTGTACAGAGGACTCCATATGAATCAGAGGTATGTTGACTGAAGGAAAACAGCTTCTGATTTCTTTTTTGGAAATCCCCAAGGGCTCTGTGAAGTTTGCGTCATGGGTGCACTCTGTATCCAATGTTCATTTGTAAGTGTCTTGCTAAAGTTTTTTAGAATGTTGGCAAGTACATGGTATAGGAGGCGTGAAGACCCATTTAGCTACCTTGTAAAGTTGTTAATATTGCTATATGGGAAATTATAATGTATAAGAAGCATGCAGAGGGACTTGTCTGAGGGCACCCAAATGTGGAGAAATGGTCCTTTCATTGGGACTTGCTGTAAAATGCTTTTGTTTCTATATTTCCACAAGGTCAAATAACTAAGGCAGACCACTTTTTGGGGGTGAGACAGGTTGTTTTTTTTTTTTGTTTTTTTTAGGCAATTGAGCACATATATAAAAGTAACCTAATTATTTTTTTTTCTCATTCCTGATCAACAAACACATCATGTTAAAGTAGAACTTTGGGCTAAAACTATGTGATCTTAAAACTGCTCCCACTGACCTCTTCTAAAAACCTGTATTAATTACCCTCTAGAAGAAAGATGCATATAGTTACCTATTCTGCTCCGTTCTGGTCACATGATCAGCTCTTCTCTCTTAGCTAGCAGTGGCTTAAGGAGAGAGGAGGGAGCACCGACAACGGATGGCCCATACTAAGCCTATGGGTGACGTCACTGTTAAGGCATTCCAGCCATTGTCATGTGCTCTCTCTTCTCCCTTGTAGCCAGTGCTGGCAGTGCTGCCAGGTAATTGGAGTGGAGTGCCCTCAGAAAAGGCATACATACTTTCTTCTACAGGGTTAGTATAGGTGTTAGGAAAGGGATGGGAGCAGTTTTAAGGTTAAATAGTTTTAGCCCAGAGTTCTACTTTAAGAACTCCTCCCTACAATGTTTCCATCTGCTTTTCTTTCCAGTAGGATGGAACCATATTTGTTCAGGCACCTACAGGGTTTGCATCTATTTATTGGACTGAGATACTGGCTCAGAGATTAAACAATTATGCAAATCTTGTTGCCTGTGCTTATCTTGGCTGTGTTCACAAATTTCTGGCACAGATCAACCCCTGAAGCAGCCTCTTACTTTGTGATTTTCTACAAAATTATAATGCTGCAGTCTGATTAGTGGGGAAGAGAGGACTATCTGGCCATAGATGAAAGACAAGTCTTTTTTTTTTTTAATTCGGCTATTGGGAATGGAGGAATCAAACCCTCTTTAGATCTGTCAACAACTTAGAAATGCTGGGGTCTGCCTGATTGGATACAGATTGATATGGCACTTTAGGTAGGTCTCAGGCATGTACTGGCCATCGGAACTACCAGGAGTTTTCCGGTGGGCCGATGGCTCAGTGGGCCGGTTTCAGTGACAGCCTGTCAAAGTAATGGCTTCACGGCTTGCGCAGCCATTCATTTGAGCACCGTGGTACTGCCTATAAGACAGGCGTGACTAAATGGCAGAGCATGGTGCGGTTTCCGGCCCCAATGGCCATTCTACTTGGACCGTAGCCTCACCAAGTAGTTTCCTGTGTGTCCTCTCCCCGTCACAGGCTCACCTCTGTCGCTGTCGATGCCACTATGTTCACAGCATGGCAGGCGTGGCAGGTCCATCTCTTCTGTAATATTGCTGCATTGCCCCCTCCCCACACTGCCAGTCTTATTCACACAAAACATGAAGCGCCGGCCGATCTGGACAAAGGGTGAGACTTTTTAAATTAAGAAGTGGGTGATTGGTTGCCAAGCAGCGGGGCGGTCCCAGCAATCAATCTGGGGGGGGTCAGTGATGAGGGGTCTGTGATGGGTCAGGTCAGTCTGTGATGGGTCAGTCTGTAATGGGTCAGTCTGTAATGGGAGGCCTGTGATTTGGGGGGTCATTCTGTGATGGTGGGGGTCTGTGATGGGTCAGGTCAGTCTGTGAGGGGGGTCTGTGATGAGGGTCAGTCTGTGATGAGTCAGTCTGTAATAGGGGGGTCTGTGATGAGGCAGCCTGTGATGTAAAATGAGGGGGGGGGGATATGATGTGAAGGGAGGGACTGAGGACACTGATGTAAAAGGGGGGCTATGATGTGATGTGAAGGGGGGACTGAAGACACTGATGTAAAAGGGGGTCTGTAATTTATGCACTAGCAAAACACCGGTCGCTGCAAGGGCAATAGAAAACAATTGTTTTCTATGTGTCCTATTCACACTGCAATAGTGCCACTGAGCAGTGCGGTGCATACTATTTTTATGCACCACAACTGAGCTGTGATGCATAAAAATGAATGAAATGTATTTTGACATTTCAATAAAGTTGAAAGAAAAAAAAGCACAAAGTGTGATGTGTGTCGGCTCTAAATGTGTGTGTGTGTGTGTGTGTGTGTGTGTGTGTGTGTGTGTGTGTGTACGGGAGGCTGCGATGTGGAGGATATTATGTGGAGTCACCGCTAAAGTAGCCATGAGTGTATATCACTTTAAAATGAGCACTATCTTTGTATAACAGGACTCTATGGTCCAGTATACTATATCTGAGTCCAAGGCAGATCAGCACACAGCTTCTGCCGGCAAAAGTTGCCTATCACATTTGTAGGGGCCTCTATATTTATAATGTATGGTAAGCATGAGCTCCTAACACTTTTCCATACGCTTTCAGAATGCGGAAATTGTTACTCATGGCAGGATTATACTAAGTGTAAATAATAGATGGTGTAAGCTTTCAGTCCATATAATGATAGGATAAATTACTGTTTAGCAGTGGAACATTTTCTCCTTCATTACATTACTGGTTTCAGTATTTGGAGATTAAATGTGTTGAGAGACACTTGATATAATGGTGTGCCATTACGTAATTCACTCATTCACATTCCTTGTAAATGTCTGTCATTTAGGGAGACCGTCCCTCTTTTGAAACCCAATCTCTCTGCCCCTCCATTCTCCTCTTTTTAATCTATGTATTGACTTCTATATAGAATCTACTAGTTAAAGAACAGCTTTAAATAAAAATTCTAAATATGAGAACAGGCAGGTTTTTTTTATTCTAGAAGAGACATACCAAATATTCTGAGAATGTTCTTGTGAACTTTTGTTGGAAATTCTACTAGTGGATGACCAGCTTTACTTGCCTGTTCACAATCATCTTTCATCATCTGCCAGGGTGAGATAACTCATGTGTGGGAGATATGCCATCTTGGTGCGGCCAGCCAAGATGGCTAAAGATCCTGAACCAAGAACAAGACTAGGCGAAGATGTCAGTGCTGGCCAGAGAGCTCACATACACCATATTGCTAGAGGGGACTATAGTTCTTTATCTACCAAATGTGTTATACCACACCCAACATCTAAATAAATACATTTGTAATTTTTTAAAGCCAGTACAAAAAAAAAGGAGCAGTGGAAAAAAACAAAACAAAACACACTTGTGCATTTAACCAATCATATTTTTGAAAATTCATTCTTCAAGGTCCAAATGGGACATGGCAAGGGTGTGTCCCTTGCCTACATGCTTAGTGGCATGGGATATCGCTCTTTCTCATCTCAGAATTTGCCTAGAGATGCCAATAAATGATTGATTTACAAAAACTGGAGAGTGCAAAATCTGGTGCAGCTCTGCATACAAACCAATCAGCTTCCAGGTTTTATTGTCAAAGCTTAACCTCCCTAGCGGTGATCCCGAGTCTGGCTCGGGCTGGGATTTCAGTACCATGAGCGGTAACCCCGAGCCAGACTCGGGATCGCATTGCTGGATGCAGGGAGGATACAGGGAGATGTTACTTACCTTGTCCCCTGGATCCAGCGATGTCCTCCACGCTGTGTGATCGAGCTGTCCTCCGCTCGATTCATACAGTGCCCGAGTGCCACCGAGCTCCGTTCCCTGCAACGTTACGACTCACGGGAGCGGAGATCGGCGCCAAATTCAAAAAAAGTAAAAACACACAAAACACACACAGTACTGTAATCTTACAGATTACCATACTGTATAAAAAAAATTACATACCCCCTTTGTCCCTAGTGGTCTGTGCAGTGCCCTGCATGCACTTTTATATTATAAATACTGTTTTTCCTGCCTGGAATTTGGAGATTGTCCATAGCAACCAAAAAGTGTCCCTTTATGTCAAAGTGATTTTAGACCAGCTAGAAAACAGCGATAATAAATTATAATCACTTGCAGAATTGAGCGATAGCGATATGTGGGGAAATTTGTCATCAAACACTAAATCTAATGACAGCGACAATTCTGCAAATGAGCAAATTTCAGTGTTTTTGGATTTGATTACATTATTGAATAATTTTTATTATTATTTATTATCATTATTTATTATATTATAAACTTTATCATACCCGGGATGTCTGCTAGACTCTGGTTTGAACAGATTTAAGAGAGTTATTCCTAAGAATTGCAGGCCTACAATATAAAACGCCAAATTTCCATGCAAAATAATGGTACCGCTTTCAGCACCTAAAACCATAATCATACCGCCAGGGAGGTTAGGTGTCTGTTCACACTGAGGCAGCATGACTTGCAGTGTGACTGCCACGACTGCTGCGGCGACATGCAAAATGACTTCTATACAAGTCAATGCAAGTCGCCTCAAGTGACCCCCAAAGTCATACAGGAACCTTTTTCTAAGTCGGAGCGACTTGTGAATGGTTCCATTGTACAGAACGGGATGCGACTTGTCAGGCGGCTAAGTTGCCTGAGAAGTAGTCCCAGTGTGAACCCACCCTAATTCAACAACCTGAAGTTATAAGCTGATTGGCTACCATGCACAGCTGCACCAGATTCGGAGTACTCCAGTTTTAGTAAATCTCCCCCTATGTCTTTGATGAATTGTAAAAACATTCCTGTTGCTGATTTGTGGATTTCTCTGGGAAAAGACAACTGGATGTAACTGACTTCTCCTGGTTAATCAGGAGTTTTCAGACAGTATAAGAGCTCATGCACACTGCAGCTCAAAGGAGCTCAAAGAAGCTGCTTCCATAGGCTTTAGAGCTATTTTAACTGGACGCAGTTGTACTGCGGCAGAATGGCATGGCTGGGCGAAACGACGTTATGCACATGCGCGCCGCTGGAGGCTTGTGCATGTGTCCCCCCTCCCCCCCACTCGCTCCCCGAGCCGATGCGAGTGCCCAGCAGTCTCGATCACCGATGGGCTGCCGCGATCTCTCCGGGCACACGGAGAACCCGGAACTGTGTGTGTAAACACACAGTTTTACGGTTCTTCTCTGAGGGGTGAACTGACAGATCTGTTTGTTTCCCTGCACAGTCCCCACCCCCTTCAGTAAGAACACAAACTAGGACACACATTAACCCCTTCACTGTCCCCTAGTATTAACCCCTTCACTGCCAGTGACATTTTTACAGTGTCAAAATTGTCTGACGTGTCCGCCATAATGTCGCAGTCACAATAAAAATCGCTGATCGCCGCCATTACTAGTAAAAAAACGAATTATTAATAAAAATGGCATAAAACTACCCTATTTTGTAGACGCTATAACTTTTGCGCAAACCAATCAATATACGCTTATTGCGATTGTTTTTACCAAAAATATGTAGAATATGTATCGACCTAAACTGAGGAAAAAAATGTTTTTATATCTTTTTTGGGGATATTTATTATAGCAAAAAGTAAAAAATACTGCGTTTTTTTTTTTTCAATTGTCACTCTTTTTTTGTTTATAACGCAAAAAAGTAAAAACCACAGAGGCGATCAAATACCACCAAAAGAAAGCTCTATTTATGGGGAAAAAAGGGCATCAATTTTGTTTGGGAGCCACATCGCACGACCGCGCAATTGTCAGTTAACCACCTCGCGCCCGCCCTATAGCCGAATGACGGCCGTAGAGCAGGCGCGTTCGTCCGGGTGGTCGTCCCTGGACGGCCTGAAGTTCTGTGTTCGCCGTGTCCCCCGGGGACAGGCAAACACAGATCGCTGTAAACGGCCAATCACAGCGGCCGTTTACAGCGTGATCGGCGTGTCCAATGGGAGATGATCTCATATGTAAACATATGAGATCATCTCTCAGCGCCGCTCTCCCTCCTCGCACAGACAGTGTGAGAGGGGAGAGATGAACGGCTGCAGCGGCAGCCGTTCTGCCTGTAGTAAGGAAAAAAATAAAAAAAAGTAAAAAAATAAAATAAAAAGTGCCATCCTCCCCCAGCAGTGCCATCCTCCCCCAGCAGTGCCATCCACCCCAGTGCCATCCGCCCCAGTGCCATCCGCCCCAGTGCCATCCACCCCAGTGCTACCTGCCCCCAGTGCCATCCACCCCAGTGCTACCTGCCCCCAGTGCCATCCATCCCAGTGCTACCTGCCCCCAGTGCTACCTGCCCCCAGTGCTACCTGCCCCCAGTGCCACCTGCCCCCAGTGCCACCTGTCGTCAGTGCCACCTGTCGTCAGTGCCACCTGTCGTCCGTGCCATGTGTCATCAGTGCCACATAGTGCCATCTGTCATCAGTGCCACGTATCAGTGCTATTTGTCATCAGTGTCACGTGCCATCTGTTGTCAGTGTCACGTGTCATCAATGCCACTTATCAGTGCCATCTGTCATCAGTGTCACGCATCATCGGTGGCATGTATTAGTGGCATCTGTCATCGGTGGCACGTATTAGTGCCACGTATTAGTGCCATCTGTCATCAGTGCCACGTATTAGTGCCACGTGTCTTCAGTGCCATGTATAAGTGCCACGTGTCATCAGTGCCACGTATAAGTGCCACGTGTCATCAGTGCCACATATTAGTGCCATCTGTCATCAGTGCCACATATTAGTGTCATCTGTCATCAGTGCCACCTGTCATCAGTGCCACGTATAAGTGTCATCATTGCCAGGTATCAGTGCCATCTGTCATCAGTGTCACGTGTCATTGTCCTGGTGCTTCAAAAGTGTAATAAATAGTCAACAAGTTAGATGTGTAATTTATGTTCCTAGAACACATGATGGCGCTACCTGCATGTTGGGCCTCTCTATGTGGCCAGGCTGTGAAAAAGTCACACACATGTGGTATTGTAATACTCAGGAGGAGTAGCAGAATTTTTTGGGGGGTGTCATTTGTGGTATACACATGCCACGTGAGAGAAATAACCTATTACAATGACAATTTTGTGGAGAAAAAAAAATATGAAAAATCTTAATTTTGCAAAGAATTGTGGGAAAAAAATGACAACATCAAAAAGCTCACTATGCCTCTTACTAAATACCTTGGAATGTATACTTTCCAAAAAGGGGTCATTTGGGGGGTATTTGTACTTTCCTGACTTGTTCGGGTCACAAGAAGCGAGATAGTCCACCAGTACATCAGATGTGATCAATTTTGTGCGATTCGCACCACACCTTGTAGACTCTCTAACTTTCACAAAGACCAAATAATATCCACTAATTTGGGTTATTTTTACCAAAGATATGTAGCAGTATAAATTGTGGCCAAAATTTATGAAGAAAAATTAATAATTTGCATAATTCTGTCACAGAAACAAAGAAATATACGTTTTTTTTCAAAATTTTCGGTCTTTTTTCATTTATAGAGCAAAAAATAAAAACCCCAGAGGTGATCAAATACCACCAAAAGAAAGCTCTATTTGTGGAAAAAAAAGGACACAAAATTCATTTGGGTACAGTGTTGCATGACTGAGTAATTGTCATTCAAAGTGTGAGAGCACCGAAAGCTGAAAATTGGTCTGGGCAGAATGGTGTTTAAGTGCCCAGTAAGCAAGTGGTTAAAGTGACGCAGTGCCGAATCGCAAAAAGTGCTCTAGTCTTTGGCCAGTCAAATGGTCCAGAGGTGAAGTGGTTAAGCTCTTATTTCTTCTGCCTAGAACCCCCCCTCCATGTTAGCCAATGTGTCCATGCACCCCACCACCAAACTTGTGTTTTTGAGAGGAGCTAGTGCCCCAAAGATCTAAAAAAATCTCAGAAATGCACAAAAATGTTTGTTCCAGCTTTCTGTTTTGTTTATACAGTAGTTAAGAGAAAATACTATCCAGGAGCATTGGTGAAAAAAAAACACTTATGCTCAAAAAAGCTCAAAAGAGCTCAATAAAAACACAAGATAGAGCACAAAAAAAGAACAAGCTTTTATAGGCAGAAATAAAAGCTCAAGCGCCTGTAAAAAGCAGCTTTTGTGGGGTTTTTTTTTTTAGTTTGCTGGCAAGGCCTCTTCTCTAGGGCCAAGGCATAATTTCAACATCATGTAGGCCTGGTAACTCCTGTGCTTTTAATGCTGAATTCAAAGTAAGAAAAAAAAAAACACTGAATGAAATGACAATAGGTACAAACATTACTACCTACTTTCCTTTTGAAAACAAAAAAACTGATGAGTGTGAGTCTCAAGTTATTCTAATTTTCATTAAAGACTTTGTTCCGCCTTTGGCAGGAAATAATGGTGAATTATGCTTGTTGTCCCTGCAATATTACATTTGCCCACTAGATGGAGCCTGGAATAAATTTACTGTTTTACAGATGTTAGAGACTGTTTAGCTTTAAATTGGTTGTAAACTCTGTTACACCACTTGTACTTACAGGTAAGCCTATAATAAGGCTTACCTGTAGGTACTGTAAATATCTCCTAAACTTGCACAGTTTAGGAGATATTCACTAAATGTGCTGCTGCCAATGTCATCGGTGCATGCACACTGAAGAAACGGCCTGCTGGTGTAACTCCGGCGAAAGATGTCGACTGCAGGAGCAAAATGCGGGGCGGCACTGCAGGGCATCATTCTAAAGTAAGTATTTCATAATGAGCTAGTATGCGATGCATACATACTAGCTCTTTGTGCCTTTGTCTTGCAAGTTTTTTGTTTTGTTTTTTTCTGAGGTTTACAACCTCTTTAATAAGAGCTTCCTTCATCAAAAAGAAACAGGTGCATTGTTGGAGCTCAGACTCCAGTTCAAGAACTGAGGGAAAGGAAACCAGGGACATGCAGTCAGGGAAGGCAGGTGAGGCAGAGCCATGAACATTAAAAATAAATAAAAAAATCGAGCTTCGAGGGTTGTAGCTCAGTGACCTGAGGTCAGATTTGTAGCATAAGTCCTACCCCACCACTGGTAAAAATGTGGGGCTCCTATGACCTATGGTTCTGGAGATACGGGGCTCCTTGTGCAGCCTGTCAGAAGCTACATACAGAGCGGCCAGTTTAAATACAAGCTGGCACACTCTGTTTGCAGCAGCCTGAGAGGATGAGCTCACAGTGCCTCTCAATTCTTGTCAGAGGCACTGAGCTCAATGGACAGCTTGGAGTCTTGGACCAATGGTAAAGTACTATCAGCCCAATCTGTCCAATAAAAATGCCCTCACTGCAGTGTCATAGAAGGGGGCATGTGTCTAAAAGACACATGCTCCCTTCCAGCTCAGCCCTCTTAAAGTGGAGTTCCACCCAGAAATGGAACTTCCACTTATCCAGTTCCTGCCCCCTCCGGTGTCACATTTGGCACCTTTCGGGGGCTAGCAGATACCTGTCTAATCCAGGTATTTGCTCCCACTTCCAGCGAAAGAGTGCCACAGAATCCGTGGCGAACTATGCTTGGTCCGGCCCCTCCTTGGTCCCCCCAGCTGTCTTCTGGGAGACACAGATGTCCCAGAAGACTGCAGGGATCATTCAGAACACGCAGCGCGACTCACGCATGCGCAGTAGGAAACATGCTGCGAGGCTTCACTTCCCAATTCCCTTACTGAAGATGCCAGCACCTACACCCGGAGCCAAGAGACAGGTCGGCATCAGGTGAGGACATCGCAGGCGCCTTGGACAGGTAAGTGTCCTTATTTCAAAAGTCAGCACCTGCAGTATTTGTAGCTGCTGACTTTTATTTATTTTTTTGCAGGCGGAACTCCTCTTTAACTACAAGGAAAGACTTGGGTTTATGGGTATAAGATTTAAAGCGGGAGTCTACCGGGACTCCGCGTTTTTTTTTTTTTTAAAAGCCAGCAGCTACAAATACTGCAGCTGCTGACTTTTAAATAGTGACACTTACCTGTCCAGCGCGCCCGCGATGTCGGCACCCGAAGCCGATCGCTCGCTCGTCTATCGGGTCCTGCCGCCGCCATCTTGGGTATGGGAATCAGGAAATGGAGCCTTTCGGCTTCATTTCCCGGTTCCCTACTGCGCATGCGCGAGCCGCGCGGCGCAATCTGGACGGTCCCCGCTGCCTCTGGGAGCTGTGTGTTTCCCAGCAGGCAGCGGGGCACTTGCTGAAGGGGGCGGGCGCTTGCGGAAAGGGGCGTAACGTACGCCCCTTTCCGCAGAGAGCTAGCCCGGAAGTGGGTGCAGTTACCTGGATTATCCAGGTAACTGCACCCCCCTCCCCCCTGAAAGGTGCCGATTGTGGCGCCGGAGGGGGGGGGGATTCCGATGAGCGGAGGTCCATTTTAGGGTGGACCTCCGCTTTAACCATAATCCCATGTTTTTCTCAAACAGTTAAGAGGGAGAGTGAGAATCTGCTGCTGTTGAAAAGGTACAAGCTAAATCATATATTATGATGCTATATGTTATAAGATAATAATTTATTATTTATCTATTTACTGTGAATTTACTGGTTGGAAGATATAACTTCAAACTTCAGTGATTTGTCTGTTAAACCACCTGCTTGAGTACAGTTTTTGAAGATATAGTAAATTACCTTAACAACAATATATAATAATTATTTGTATATTCCTTTTGGTAATTAACCCCTTGCCACCCAGGCCAATTCTGATACTTCTCTCCTACATGTAATAATCATATTTTTTTTGCTAGAAAATTACTCGGAACCTCCAAACATATATATTGTTTTAGCAGACACCCTAGGGAATAAAATGGTGGTTGTTGCAACTTTTTATGTTACACGGTATTTGCGCAGCAATTTTTCAAACAGGTTTTTTTTGGGGGGGGGGGGGGCTGTTTCATATAGGTATTGGAATAGGGACCCCCCCCCAAAGGTCAGCAGGCATGTCCCCCAGAGGCCAAAGGTCAAGAGGTCGGGCTGACCCACCCCCACCAAATTGTTCCGCCTACTCTAACTAAGTCGGGGCTTGAACAAGTCAGGGTAAGCGCGTGAAAGATGATGTTACACCAAGTAAATATATACCCAACATATCATGCTTTAAAATTGTGCACACTCGTGGAATCGGCCAAACTTGGGTACT
The DNA here is from genome assembly GCF_037356315.1 of Lithobates pipiens. Classification (NCBI taxonomy): domain Eukaryota; kingdom Metazoa; phylum Chordata; class Amphibia; order Anura; family Ranidae; genus Lithobates; species Lithobates pipiens. Next base: position 550,173,170 of record NW_027507903.1, on the reverse strand, counting down.
TAAAGCGGGAGTTCCGCCATTTTTTGTTTTTATAAGTCAGCAGCTACAAATACTGCAGCTGCTGACTTTTGAAATAAGGACACTTACCCGCCCAGTGCTCCCGCGATGTCGGCACCCAAAGCCGATCTCTCAATCGGCTCTCGGGTGCTGCCGCCGCCATCTTCGGTATGGGTATCAGGAAGTGAAGCCTTGCGGCTTCACTTCACGGTTCCCTACTGCGCATGCGCGTGTCGCGCTGCGCAATAAGGATGGTCCTCGTTGTCTCTGGGATCCATGTGTTTCCCAGCAGACAGGGGGGGACCCGCAGGAAGTGGCGTAAATACCCGCAGATTCTGCGGATATCTATGCCGGAAGTGGGTGCAAATACCTGTATTATACAGGTATCTGCACCCCCCTGAAAGGTGCCAATTGTGGCACCGGAGGGGGGGAGGGTTCCAATGAGCGGAAGTTCCACTTTAGGGTGGAGCTCCGCTTTAAAAATCTCCATAGGTGACACTTTAAATTTTTTTACAGATTACAGTGGTGTGAAAAAGTGTTTGCCCCTTCCTCATTTCCTGTTCCTTTGCATGTTTGTCACACTTAAGTGTTTCGGAACATCAAACCAATTTAAACAATAGTCAAGGACAACACAAGTTAACACAAAATGCAATTTGTAAATGAAGGTGTTTATTATTAAAGGTGAAAAAAAATCCAAACCATCATGGCCCTGTGTGAAAAGTGATTGCCCCCCTTGTTAAAACATACTATAACTGTGGTTGTCCACACCTCAGTTCAATTTCTCTAGCCACACCCAGGCCTGATTATTGCCACACCTGTTCACAATCAAGGCATCACTTAAATAGGAGCTGCTTGACACAGTAAGGTCCACCAGAAGATCCTTAAAAGCTACACATCATGCCGAGACCCAAAGAAATTCAGGAACAATTGAGAAAGAAAGTAATTGAGATCTATCAGTCTGGAAAGGGTTATAAAGCCATTTCCAAAGCTTTGGGAATCCAGCGAACCACAGTGAGAGCCATTATCCACAAATGGCGAAGACATGGAACAGTGGTGAACCTTCCCAGGAGTGGCCGGCCACCCAAAATTACCCCAAGAGCGCAGCGACGACTCATCCAAGAGGTCACAAAAGACCCCACAACAACGTCCAAGGAACTGCAGGCCTCACTTGCCTCAGTTAAGGTCAGCGTTCATGCCTCCACCATCAGGAAAAGACTGGGCAAAAATGGCCTGCATGGCAGAGTTCCAAGGAGAAAACCACTGCTGAGCAAAAAGAACATCAAAGCTCGTCTCAATTTCTCCACAACACATCTTGATGATCCCCAAGACTTTTGGGACAACATTCTGTGGACCGATGAGACAAAAGTGGAACTCTTTGGAAGGTGTGTGTCCAAGTATATCTGGCGTAGAAGGAACACTGCATTTCATAAAAAGAACATTATACCAACAGTAAAATATGGTGGTGGTAGTGTGATGATTTGGGGCTGTTTTGCTGCTTCAGGACCTGGAAGACTTGCCGTGATAAAAGGAACTATGAATTCTGCTGTCTACCAAGAGATCCTGAAGGAGAATGTCCGACCATCTGTTCGTGTACACAAGCTGAAACGAACTTGGGTTCTGCAGCAGGACAATGATCCTAAACACACCAGCAAGTCCACCACCGAATGGCTGAAGAAAAACAAAATGAAGACTTTGGAGTGGCCTAGCCAAAGTCCTGACCTGAATCCTATTGAGATGTTGTGGTATGACCTTAAAAAGGCCGTTCATGCTCGAAAACCCTCTAATGTAACTGAATAAGGACAATTCTGCAAAGATGAGTGGGCCAAAATTCCTCCAGGACGCTGTAAAAGCCTCATTGCACGTTATTGCAAACGCTTGGTTGCAGTTGTTGCTGCTAAGGGTGGCCCAACCAGTTATTAGGTTTAGGGGGCAATCACTTTTTCACACAGGGCCATGATGGTTTGGATTTTTTTTCACCTTTAATAATAAACACCTTCATTTACAAATTGCATTTTGTGTTTACTTGTGTTGTCCTTGACTATTGTTTAAATTGGTTTGATGTTCCGAAACACTTAAGTGTGACAAACATGCAAAGGAACAGGAAATGAGGAAGGGGGCAAACACTTTTTCACACCACTGTACATGTTTAGAGTTACAGAGTAGATCTAGTGGTAGAATTATTGTTCTCTCTCTAACGATCGTGGCGTATGTAACCTACGTGTATCTGGCTCTGATACTAGCCAGTGCTTCACCAGCTATTGACCTCACCGCACGTCCCTGGAGGAAACCAGCCATCATTCCTGTAGCACAGGTTGGTGAACTAAACCTACATCCTCTACAGGCATCATCGCTGGTGAGCATGGACTTATTGCCATCTGCAGACAAGTTATTTCATTGTGTTTTTGTATGTTTCATACATTGTATGTATTTCTCATCTGTTTTGCCCAATAAATTCACTCCACCCTGTTTTTGTCAATAAAGCTTCAAGATTACATTCAGTCAGGCTTATTGCAGAATAGGAAGGTTTACACACAATAAAACATGTCGCAAAGACAGAACAGAGCTTGTGCATGGGAAAGGACTTGGCCTAAGCCCCTGTACACACGGTCGGACATTCTGCCAACCAAATCCGTTGGATTTTGTCCGACGGATTGTGTCCAAAACTGTTGCATACACACGGGCGGACCAAGTTGTCGGAAAATCCGATCGTTCAGAACGTGATGACGTTATTTCGTTACGATGGGACTACGTTCAGGCTAGTAGCCAATAGCTTTGGTGTAGGAATTTGATCTGAGCATGCGTGGCACTTGGTCCGATCAAAATTCTCTACACATGATCGGAGTATGTCTGATCGGACCAGTTTGTCGGAAAATATTTCCCACAAGTTGGAAAATTGGGTCCGACGGATATTCCGATGGAAACAGTTCAATGCATACCACACACAGTCGGATTATCCGACAAAACGGTCCGATAGGACACATTCCGTCGGAATCTCTGACCGTGTGTACAAGGGCTCAGACAAGTGATCCAGGAGCTGGAAATAAAGTTCAGTACAACCAGCCTGTGAGGGTTTGTTCATGAGATCATAGCCAGCAGCTTAAGCCACCAGCAGAGATCATTGTACTCTGATGTTGGGGAAACCAGTCAGAATACAGCACAGTGAGAGGAATTCCCCCCACTGCCTGTGTTGATGTGGGAATTAAGAGATTTTCTTTCCTTCAACCTGCGGAAGGAAAGAAAAATGCATAATCTATGGCCAGTCTAGTGAAAGTGAACAATTTCCATGACCTACGGGGGGAGCAGGCAAACAATTTGCTTTTCATCTAAGAACAATAAAGTCTGTACAAAAGTGCAGTGAGTCAGATGAAAACACATCACATCATCCGCTCTGATGTGTTTCCTTGTCAAAACATAGTAACTACATAATATGAGCAGCCTAGCTCTCTTCACAAAAGTTGATTGAAATAATGGATAGAGCTAGTAAGCACGCAAGGCCTTATGTATAAAAAGTGTGCCAATCAGAACAACTCTTGTCCATTAAAACCAACTAGCTTCCAATTTATTTTTGCAGGGGAGAATTGAAAGTGGAACACAGACTTCAATTACGGTAGTTGCTAGGGCTGCAAAAATGTTCTTGTTAATACACTTGCATACAAACTGCTGTATTCTAACAGTGGAGAAACCTGTGGTTGAAGGAAAGAAAATTGCATAATTTTTGATCAGCTTTAGTCTTCCATAAGAGGGCTCCCCCAGCAAAGCCTTCAACCAAATCGCTTTCCAAGTATTAGTCATGGGGAATTTCTGGGGTGATGATGCAAAAAAGGTAATTTCCAACATCTCAGGGATGTGTGGTTTTTTTGCTACCTTGTTTCCCCAAAAATAAGACCTACCCCGAAAATAAGACCTAGCGTTATTTTCCAGGAGGGCTGGAAAATAAGCCCTAGTTTAAAATGCTTGTAAAATCCTATAATCCACTCCATTACAGTAGTATATAATGTACAATGTGTGTGTTTCTGTAATATAATTGCTGGGAAGAGAGCTCCGACGGGTCACAGAAGAACAGAGCGGCGCTATAATTATATTACAGAAACACACACATTGTACATTAGATACCACTGTAATAGAGTGGATTATAGGGTTTTAAAAGCATTTTAACTCAGTTCACACTGGGGATACCTGTCAGGCAAGGAGAGAGAGGGGGAGAGAAGACAGCACATTACATAGTAAGACCTACCCCGAAAATAAGCCCTACTGTGTCTTTTGTTGCTGAAATTTATTTAAGACCCAGGCTTTTTTGGGGGAAACACTGTAGCAGTGCTGCAGATTTTGAACTTTCCATAGGCACACCGCCATCTAGCGGCAAAGGGAAGAAAATTCTATTTGGTGGGAAGCAGGAGCTGCTGTGATTCATTTGTATTTGTATGACTCGGAGCAGACCGAAGTGAAGTGGACAGGAGGAGAGGGAATCTTACCGGCATTTCACTATATTTTATAACATTTCTAAACCTCGGGGAATGTTAGAGCCATGCTGACCCCAAAAACATTGAGTGATTTCAAACAGGGTGGGTTTTTTCTCTAAATTAAATAAAAAAGTGCTTACCAGAGTTCTTCTTTAATGGTCAGATTTAACTTTGTATAAAATTTTGGCAAATTCCATTTCCCATCTTCCAAAGCTAAACAGTACTAACTCCTACCCCTATCTAAAATCTCTTCAGTGCTGGCCACACCTACACATTAAAGCTGGCCATACACATAGTAGATTTTGAATTAACATTTGTACAAAAATTCTCAGTACATTTGAAGACTTTGAATAAATGGACTTTCCCAAACAAAAAACACACCAAGAAATGTGTTCATTTGCAAAATAAATAAGATCCATCCCGTTCCTTTGAATTTTTTAATGATTAGAAAATTGAACAGGCATTTCTAAAACAAATGGTGGCTCTGAAGAAGAAGGTCGTCCTTCGAAACACGTCAGCCAGCAGGGTCCCATTTAGGACTCCCTACCTTGGTCTGGTAGTCCAAGCAATATGTGAGAGACTAGCCACCCATGTGGCTTGATGATCGAGTTTACAAGTTTATGTTTGTTTTTTGGTTTTATCAGATATTTTTTATAGATTTGTTGGATAATGCACTAGGCAGTGCGCCCTCTCTCTTTTTTCTTATATTCCTACAGTGATAGCATTGCATTGGTTTGTTGTCCCCTGAAATTGTCATTTGACTTTATAAGATGTGTAATATTTGCAATATGTGTTGCCAAATTAATCAATAGATAAAACATTGTTATTTATTGTTGCCCCTCTTGAAGAGGAAGTAAACCCTCTTTTTTCCCCTGCAAAGTAAATGCATAATGGGCTAGTGTGCATCGCATTATGTTTCACTTGCCTGCAAACGAAGCCCGCGATATCCGCATCCATCTTCAACCCTCTTCCTTCCGGGGCCGTGGACTCCGGCTCTGTGACTGGCCAGAGTCGTGTGACGTCCCTCCAGAGAATGCGTGCGGGAGCTGCCGGTCACGGCACAGGCCCTTTAGAAAGGCATGTCGTGCCCTTTCTTCAATGCGCGTGTGCCGGTGACGTCACCAGCGCAAGCGTATATGGTAAATATCTTCTAAACCGTGCAGGTTTAGGAGATATTTCCAGTACCTACAGGTAAGCCTTAATATAGGCTTAGCTGTAGGTAAGAGTGGTGTGACTAGGTTCACAACCACTTTAAGCTGGTTATACACTTGCAGATTTTTAATGAACATTCATATGAACAATTGTATGAAAATTTTTATCAAAATTTCCAGTACATTTGATGGCTTGATGAATGTCGTTTTGGAACAAATTCACTTTTCCCAAATGAAAACTACATACACAATGTTTTCTTTCTGAAAGCTTTCCATCCAGCTCCTTCAGATGTTCTCATCACTACAGTCAAAAACAAATTTCAAATTTGACCCCAGTAATGGTTAGAATATTGAACAAATGTTCTTAAAATTTAACATTTCAAACAAAATTCTTTTAGTGTTAAACTGGCTACAAAACAAACAAATTCCTCCATCCACACAAACAAGGTAGATGGAGGAATCCCCCACCGGGAGATTATATTCTGACAGCGGCACCCACTGCTATCAGAACACACTGGTCACAAAAGCAGCCACTGATCGAGATAAGTTTTCCAATGTTTCCCTTCGGCAGAAGATGATCATATGATCAACTTCTGTCAAGTAAGGATGGCAATACACTGATAGAAATTCATATGGTCTCCTCTGAAACAGTCAAATTTTGATCAGTGTATGGCCAGCCTTAGGCCGCTTACACACGGGCAGATTGTCTGCCCAACTTAGTCCGCTGAACCGTGTTTCAGCGGACAATCCGCTCGTGTGTGGGCTTCAGCGGACTTTTTCAGCGGACAGTCTGACGGACTAAGTCTTTCGGAATTTCCGTAATTTTGTCCGTCCAAACTTGGTTTTGTCCGTCCAAACTTGGTTTTGTCCGTCCAAACTTTCAGCGGACAGTCCGCTCGTGTGTAGGCAAGTTGGACGGACTAAGTATGGCGCATGCTCAGAAAGGATTTACACGGCCGAAGGTTGCACTGCTGTGTATTGGACGTCGTTTTTCTAGTCCCGTCGTACGTGCTGTACACGTCATCGCGCAAGCTTTCAGCGGACTGTCTGTTCATCGTGTGTGGTCAAGTCCGTTCATTCAAATGTTGGACGGACTGTCTGTCGGATTGTCTGACGAACTTAGTTGGGCAGACAATCCGCCCGTGTGTACGCGGCCTTAGTCTGCTGGGAGTTTGGCTTATCAGGATCAGAGTTCCAAATATAACAGATATGGTTGTGTACTTGTTCATTTTCTCACCTCACACAGTTCTAGACTCTCTGTGCGTTTCCGGGCCTGTAGATCTCTGTCCAGTTCCTCTGTGAACTCACGCAGCTCTGTCTCCAGCTGATCCTGTCATGTAATGAAGGGACACAAATGCTTGTATGATATATTTACATAAACAATATTTGCTTCACTAGAGTGTATATATATATATATATATATATATATATATATATATATATATAATGCAGTGAATTTTTGCAAACTCATGCACATTTCCCCATGTTTTATCTATTCAGATAAAGATCTGCAACACTTGCTGCCAAAAATGCCCTCAGCTACTAGTCAGCTAAGGTGTCAGCCCTGCCCAGTTGACTTCTGCTTAAACTACTCAAACCCTCTCACTCTCCTAATCTCTGCCACATACACACTAATTATTCTGTAGTTTTGTATAAGAACTGGGAGGACTCATTAGACTTGAGATAACACAAGGAGAGTTAACAGGACACAGGACAACTATGAACATGACATGATCAGTGACTATAGAAGTCCAGACTTTACTTTAAAAGTCAGATTTCCAGTCTGAGTTTTCACAGCTGCTACTTAGGAATTGCTAGATATTGGAAAGAGAGGGAAAAATAAAGAGTGTACGTCAGTCTCTATATACACGTAAAACATCAGCTATTGGATAGCAAGAGCAATGGCACGGTTAACCTTAAATAAAACACTCTACTGTTGAAAAACTCAGCTCTAAACCTGTACTGTAACATCACATCTGTTCAAAGGGAATATGTTTTTTTTGGTTTGGATAGTGAATGGTTAAAACCCCTGTCAGGTATTTTGGTGCCTGTTTCCCTTTAGGGCAATATTTTTTCACTTCATGTTCCACAGAAGAAAGAGAGGTGAAAGGGAGGGGAAATGCTCTTTTTGTCGGTTATCACCAGAGCATATATCCCAACTGGAAGATTTAGATAAGAATTATTCTGTTCCAACTGCAAATTTTGGATTTCTTCCCATTACCATGGTCACTAGGACTAATAAAGAGTAAATCTCCCCAGCAGAAGCACAGACAACAATAAAAAAAAAAAAAAAAAACTAGTGGATTTAACACTTTCCTACTCTTCAAAACTTTAAAAAAACTAAAGTTTTTCATTAGTCTAAACCAAAATTCACCCTAAATAGGTGAATGTATGTTCTGCCAATACATTGGTCACAAAATATCTTGTTCCATAATATCTGGAACACACATCATATTCCAGACTTTTCACACATCCAGTCACCACTTACCAACACTTTAGAGGATTTCATTTGATCTCTGGATGTGGGACTTAAAGGACTTCTGGCCGAAGAGTTGACTCCTAAAGTGAAGTACTTGATCTTCTCTGTGGGGCTTTTTGGTGAAGATGTCTCCCTGTTTGTAAGGAGTGATTGAGTAGGAGAAAAGTCAGAGACTTTCGAAGTGTATAATGGCCTAAAAGAGTCTGAATTAGGCAAAGTAGGTTCTGGAGTTTGCTTTTGGTTGGCATTGGCCTGTACTTGTTGAGGCTGTTTGGAGGTAGAGATTGTTGAGGAATATGTACCAGTGGAGCAACGTGTAAATGGTGACTCTTCAGACCTTCTAGGTGGAGATTGTTGTTCTGATGGTTTATTTAATAAGTGATGAGAATATCCAGTGGCATGTAACAAGTTTGATGAAGGGACTACAGATGTCTGAACATTGGAGGTTACGCTTATCTTGCTGGGTGACTCACTGACAGTAGGTTTCAGTTTTATATGCAGGTGGCTGGTTTCTTTATTTCTTCTGCATTGCTCATCCTGATCTGGCTCATTTTGTGGATCTTTATTTAGATATCTGTAGAGAAGAAAAATTATATATATTGAATAATAAACTATAAATGTAAATTTAGTGATCCAGTCATGTAGTATAATTAGGCTGTAAAACGTTGCTGTATCTGAACCCTAGAAAAAAGAAAAGCGTATCAATAAAATGCTGTTATGGAGTGACAGAGTTAATTCAATATTTACCTAGAAACTGTTTTCACATGGTGGGTCCGTGATCTGTCTTCAGCCTGGATGGACCCCTCACTGTCACTGTCTTCAGCATCTGAAGAAAAAATAGTTTCATACTGATCTTTATGGAGATTTATATTTTATATTGAGTTATTTAGTGTTAGTGATACTTACCTGACAGGGGATGGAGAATTCTAAACATGTTCTTGTACCATTCTCGGGGTTTGTCCACACTCTGGAAAAACAAATATAATCAGGTGAGGTTAATGCCCATGCTGACCCCCTACATGTTTTATAGAATTGCAGGTGCTATCTGAAATACAGTTATATTACAGGACATGCTGGACAAAAGCCTAAGACAAGAAACTGTCAGTACAAGCAAAACTATTATTTCAGTGTTTGCCAGATGCTGGAGAGGTAAATCACCTAATACAGCGGTCATTTCATCTCATTCTATGGTGAGATCTATGGGCTTTGGTTCCCAGATTGGAACATCTCCTATTGAATTTGCAAAAATCTCTGTTGAAATTGTATTTTTTAATGTTAAAAAATAAAACCAGGTATAGCATATTAGACATAGTTACTTGGCCCATCCAGCTTGGCCCAATGTAACTATGCATATACTATACCTGTGGGATCCCTCTAGATGCTAAAAATCACTGTAGTAGACACTGCTATAACAGTGATCTCCATCAGCTTCTGGGTCCTGTGCCAAGAGGCTGCATTTCTGAACACAGGAAATCAGTTGCGTGGAACGGGCACCATTCACAGAATGCTAGTCATAGTTCTCAATGAATGCTGAGCATTCTCTGATTGGATGAGGTGGAAAGGAGAGACAGTGATGTCACACTTTCCACCATGTCCACTCAGAGCATCCTTTGCGTTCATTGAGAAAATGTTTCTTCTAGGAAGGTGCCACCTGGCAAAAGGTTTGTCACCTTGTCTCATGGTAAGACAAGCTGATGGCTATTGAGGTATTTAGGCGATACATATATTGGCTTATATATATTGTTTGGACATTTGTTGTCTTGTATTTATCTGGGACATTTATGGATGTATATCTTAGGACTCCTACTCATGGATATTCAGTCTTCTAAGCTGCATACTCAGTTCTTTTAGGCATGGTGCACAAATGTGTCCTCCAAAATGACAATAATGTCTGGAAGGGGGATGGGTCACTGGAAGGCATCTATACTCATGGATACTACAATCAGTTCTCAATAAACCTTGCATATTAGATGCAGCTAAGGTGAATTTAGCACTGATAACATTTTGAGTAGTGTCACATGAATCAATCAGCAAAATCTATGGTCTCTGAACACCGTGGACCAATGCATATGGAGGTATTGGAAAAACAAGCACCAAAGAGTCCTTGTCCATTGCAGGAATACAGTACTTTAGAACTCCAAACCATTATTGTAAAGTGATTTGCTTTTTATATTGTATAGCGACTTGACAATAGCTTGAAATCTTGGCTAATATTTAGCTCCACCTATTTCCTATGACAGCGACCTGTAAGCAGTACAGTAACACCTTTGTTTGAGAGTAACTTGGTTTGAGAGTACTTTGCAAGACAAGCAAAATTTTTAAATAAATGTTGACTTGATATACAAGCGATGTCTTGATATACAAGTAGCGTCATGTCACAACTCAGTGTAAAAGAGAAGAGAGGAGCCTCTAAGTGTAGCAATATGGTTACATTTAATGAAGGTACAACATTTAGCAACATATTGCTACACTTAGAGGAGCCTCTCTTCTCTTTTATATTCTGTAGCTCCTGCTGGATTTTTCCTCTAATCCCCTTCCATTTGATGATGGACATTTTATGGTCACACAAACCGGTCACATTGCTATAATCTTTTTATATGGACTACAAACTGAAGGACCTATGAATAAATGGTTGTGGAACAAATCAATTTAGTTTCCATTATTTCTTATGGGGAAATTTGCTTCGATATACAAGTGCTTGGGATTACAAGCATGTTTCTGGAAAGCATTATGCTATTCTTCTCTTCAGGACAAGGGGGTCTCACAGCTTTTTAGAACACCAGTGACCAAGGCTGGCCATATATATATATATATATATATATATATATATATATATATATATATATATATATATATATATAGTTACATAGTTGGTGAGGTTGAAAAAAGACACAAGTCCATCAAGTCCAACCCGTGTGTGTGCTTTTATGTCAGTATTACATTGTATATCCCTGTATGTTAAGGTCGTTTAGGTGCTCATCTAATAGTTTTTTGAAATTATATATGCTCCCTGCTGAAACCGCTGCTTGCGGAAGAGAATTCCACATTCTTACCTCTCATACAGTAAAGAACCCTCTACGTAGTTTGAGGTTAAGCTGCCTCTCTTCTCATTTTAGTGAATAGCAACGCGTCTTTTAAATTTCCCTTTCGAAGAAAAGTTTTATCCCTATTGTGGGGTCACCAGTACAGAATTTGTATAGTGAAATCATATCCCATCTCAAGCGTCTCTTCTCCATAGAGAATAAGTTCAATGCTCATAATCTTTCCTCATAACGAAGGTCCTCCAGTCCCTTTATCAGCTTTGTTGCCCTTCTCTAGACTCCCTTCAGTTCCAGCACATTCTTCCTGAGGACTGGTGCCCAGATCTGGACGGCATACTCCAGGTGCGGTCGGACCAGAGTCTTGTAGAGTGGGAGAATTATAGTTTTATCTCTGGAGTTAATCCCTTTTTTAATGCATGCTATGCCATACAATCGTCTCATACCATTTTCATTTAGATTTACCAAAACCATATAATTTGCAGTCAAACCTAAACACTTTTAATTTGTATGCAATCAGGCAGGCTCTTGCACTACATAATTGAAGGTAAATCTGTAGAAAATTGTATAATTGTCACATAGCCAAACAGAAAGTCAGAGGAAATCCCTGCAAGTTAAGGAAATTTCTTGGGGACACTAGCTTTGGTGACCTGGGGGTCACCAAGAAATTCCCTTAATCTGCAGGGATTTCCTCTTACTTCCTGTTTGGCTATGGGACAGGAAGTGAAGGGAAATCTCTGCAATGAAACAAAGATGGGGGAAAAAAATCGGACAGGGGTTATATTTATCCCTTACTCCCTTAATCCAAAATGAAAAAAAAGTTTTGCCTATAGTTCTACTTTAACCACTTCCCGACCAGCGCACGACGATGTACGTCGACAGAATGGCACGGGCAGGCATATTGGCGTACAGGTACGTCCAATATTCAATGCCGCCCTGCCATCGGGAGCGTGCCGCCGGTGGCGCGCTACCACGCTGGTCGGGACCCCGTGAGTCCGGTCCCGGGACCCGTGGACTCGATCGCCGCGGGCATCCCCGTGATCGTCTCACGGAGCGGCCGAATGGAGGAAATGCCGAGTAAACAGCATTTCTCCATTCTGCCTAGCAACTAGTGACGCTGATCTCTGCTCCATGTGATTGGAGCAGAGATCAGTGTTCACTAAATAAAAGCCCAACCCCCCCACAGTTAGTAACACACCCCTAGGAACACTTAACCCCTACACTGCCACCCCTTGGTTAACCCCTTCACTGCCAGTGTCATTTACACAGGAATCACTGCATTTATATAGCAGTGATTACTGTATAAATGACAATGGTCCCAAAAATGTGTAAAAAATGTCCGATGGGTCCCCCACAATGTCGCAGTCACTATAAAAATCGCTGATCGCCGCCATTACTAGTAAAAAAAAAATAATAAAAAATTATTAATAAAAATGCTATAAAACTATCCCTATTTTGTAAACGCTATAACTTTTGCGCAAACCAATCAATAATCGCTTATTGCGATTTTTTTACCAAAAATATGTAGAAGAATACGTATCGGCCTAAACTGAGGGAAAAAAAAGTTTTTTTATATATTTTTGGGGGATATTTATTATAACAAAAAGTCAAAAATAATGCGTTTTTTTCAAAATTGTCGCTCTATTTTTGTTTATAGCGCAAAAAATAAAAACCGCAGGGGTGATCAAATACCACCAAAAGAAAGCTCTATTTGTGGGAAAAAAAGGACGTCAATTTTGTTTGGGAGCCACGTCGCACGACCGCGCAATTGTCAGTTAAAGCGACGCAGTGCCGAATCGCAAAAAGTGGTCTGGTCTTTGACCAGCAAATTGGTCCGGTCTGAAAGTAGTTAAGTAAGGAGATGTTTAACAAAAACAAACAAAAAAATTTCTTGATTGTCCTATGGGAAATACAGCAATTGTAATAATATCAGAAGGAACCTGCAGCTCAAAAGTCATACTCCAGAGTGTAAAATGTAACCTATATTATATCTTTGAAAATAAAAGGCACCTCATAGATTCTCTGCATAGTACCCTATGGTGAACTATAGTCAAATCAGGGACTAATGACTAACCTTTCATCATCTAGAAGAGACTGTAGATATATGATATAAAGAAGAGGGACAGCTAGAGTACAATAATACTCCAGATTATTTCCTTTCATCATTTTTGCCTTATTTCTTTTAGTTTTTGCAATCAAGTCTACAAGAATGATTTTCTTTTTATTTACTCGCCAGAGCTACAATATATTTTTGTCCTAATGCCTAAACCCTGAACTAAAGAAAAAAAAAAACACCCAATATTCTTCGCAAATATATGAGGCGACATCAAAAAGTTTTGTGACTAGTTTTGTAACATGCCAACAGATGGCAGCACAATGCTGCACACATAGTCACAGGGAGTACCGACCTTCATAAGTCAGTGTGCCAAAAGACATCATCCTGTGTACATCGGGAGCTGTGCAACTGGTGCTAATCTGACCATGTGCATTTCCACATCTGCTAATTCATCATGAACAGAAAGTTTTAACAAACGTGAAATTCTGTGTGAAACTGGGCAAATCTGCCACAGAGACATCTGACATGATTCTGCAAGTTTACGGTGATGCTGCAATGAGATGAAGATTCAGCTCAAAGGTTGCCGCTTTAACAGCATTGCAGAGTTCCAGTGAGAATAGCAGAATGTGACCAGTTTCATAAAGAAGACTTCCAGGACACATTCCAGAAGTGACAGGAATGCTGGGAGCGCTGTGTTGCTGGGAAAGGGGACTATTTTGAAGGGGATGGTGTGTAAATGTAAATAATGGTATTGGTTTCATCAGGGGATCTGTGAAAATCAAAAACAGAAATTTGGAATGTACACCATAGGAGTAATTGCCCTTCACACACACTAAACACTCACAGATCTGGACGCGAAGGGCAATCCATCTTCATCTGTAGGTCCAATGCCTTCATAGCGGATCCAGCGCCTCTGTGTACGTGGACTCGGGCTGTCCCAGGTGTCTTCAGAGGTGAGCACCAACGTGGCTTTGTACATATGATCTTCATTATCAGAGATTACCTGTATTTATATTAAAAATGTTATAAACAATTTAGGTCTAATATTCAAGATGGTCTAGCTGTGCTACTGCAGAAGTCCTGGAGAGATGGCGGTGGGAGAAGACGGCACCAGGAGAGATGGCAGTGGGGAAAGATGGCAACGGGGGAGATGGCACCGGGAGAGGCGAAGGCGGGAGAACAGCTCAGAGCTATTAATAAAGGACTTGTCAAAAACCGGCTTTTTTTATTTTTTACTTTTCACTGCTTTTTTGATGAATAGGCAGGGGTACGATGTACCCGATATCCACTCACATGGGGGGGATCTGGGGGCATGACCTGCCGGGCTGCATGCTTGGATAAGGGTCTGGTATGGATTTTGGGGGGGGGGGATTTTGGCATGGTGGTCCCCTCCGAATCCACACTAGACTCGAAGGGCCTGGCATGGACCTGGGGTGGACCCCACGGCATTTTTTTTACAATTTTTTTTTTTTTGCTAGCAATTTTTTTTCTACATTCAGCTATCAGCGGAGAACCATGCTGACAACTGATGACTCATCGGTTGTTAAGGACATGGCGGCCGGCTTCCCAGCCATCTCCTTAGCAACCAGCTATATATAGTCTGTTTAATGAGGAAAATAAAAGGGGTTGAAAAACGAATCTCAATGGATCAGATGTAAGCAGATCTTCCGTTCGGTTTGTCCACTATCGCCCGCATCAAAGGGGCCTAAATAATATTGTTATTCTATAGTGTCTAGCGGAGTTGTCTGTATTAGAAAACCATCTGTATAGAAGTAAAACATTTTTTGCAGGTAAGGCAGTTCACACATACTGTATGTATTTCAACTATACATTTAGGCTACTTTCAAACTGATCTCCTTTTGTTCAGTTCTTCTGTTTAAAAAAAAAACAGAAGAAAAATGCGTCTCTTTAAATCCTATGTAGCTCTTCACACTCACTGGTCAGTTGCGCTTCATTTGCATTTAAAAAAAATCCTGGTTTCTGCATTTTTGGTGCATATTCAGTCAGGTAAATTTATAAATTCATTAAAAATGCACCATGCGGTGTGGTAAATTTAATGCACGCAGCAAAAAAAGTGACAATGACGCATAAGTGTTCTTCATGCAGTTTTGCTGCGAAGCAGTGTAAAAGTACCATTAGTTGTTTGTCTACACTTGCGCTTTATAATTTTTTAGGAATCTGCCAGTAATACAAGCATGCCAGTCTGAGTACCATGTAGGCACCTTGCCACACATACACCTTTAGATGTCTTCTCAAGGAGCCCTGACTCCGAAGGGGCACTAATATACAAAATGTTGACACTTCCCTGGAGTGTTCAAAGACACAGTGACCCTTCTCCAACTTCCTATTGGCTAGCAAGGTAACCCATCATATTGGCCATTAGACCTATAAGCCAATAGAAACAAAGTGTGAGCCAGGAAAGGGCAGGCTTTGGGGTTGATTTATGAAAGGCAAATCCACTTTGCACTGCAAGTGCACTTGGAAGTGCAGTCGCTTTAGATCTGAGGGGAAGATCTGAAATGAGGGGAAGCTCTGCTGATTTTATCATCCAATTATATACAAGCAAAAATGCTGTTTTTTATTTTCCTTGCATGTCCCCCTCAGATATCCAGCAATTGCACTTCCAAGTGCACTTGCAGTGCAAAGTGGATTTGCCTTTAGTAAATAAACCCCATCTTGATATTGCAGGGAAGGGTTGAACTATACACATTAGTGTGGGGCTCCAGCAGATCTGGATTGTCCAATAGGCAACTTAGGCTGGCCATACATTATACAATTTTCTAGTAAAAATTTTATTTAGCTTTACCAAAACCATATAATATGAGGTCAGACTTAAACACTTTCAATTTGTATGCAATCAGACAGGCCTTTGCACTACATAGTTGAAGGTAAATCTAAATCTGAGCAGTATTTTAGCAAATACAATTCATTTTTAAATAGTTAAAAATGACTGTAGTTCCTCCCCAGGCTGAAGCCCAAATTATGTGTTTTGCTACGTGGGCGTTACAGCCAGCATTGAAGCCCTGTTCCCTATACATTCTGCAGCCATACGTGTAATATTGCAGCCCTGTCTGTGCCCCCTCTGCTGCCTTACTTGTACATAAAGCACCAACTTGACTGATCCCAGAACTGCCCACCAGCCACCTGCATGTTCTTGTGAATGACAGTGGCTGTACAGAAGGATCACCATTCACAAAAATACAAACCCACAACAATCCAAGTCAGACAGATACTAGGTAGTACAGTATGTGTTGTGTTGTTGTAGGCTTGTATTTTTATTAATGATGAAGCTCCTCTACAGATGCTGTCATTTACAAGAAAACAAGCTACAGCTTGTAATGGTAGCCAGATAAGGGTGTACACATGCCACAGCTGCAATGCTTTGCGGCCACAGTAAAAATGATCTCTGCCTCTTTCAAG
Source organism: Lithobates pipiens (assembly GCF_037356315.1). Classification (NCBI taxonomy): domain Eukaryota; kingdom Metazoa; phylum Chordata; class Amphibia; order Anura; family Ranidae; genus Lithobates; species Lithobates pipiens. Next base: position 550,156,569 of record NW_027507903.1, on the reverse strand, counting down.
TACATTAGATTGCACCACAACTATGCTGCAAATGCATATAATGCGCGCAGTGCTGTTGCATTTACAGGCCTAGAATAGGGAGTGACATGGCGACATATTGTCTCCTCAATGCCTTTTAAACACCTCTGAAAAGTGATCAGCCACAGATTGCATTTCAGAGTTGTGGCAAGCACTACTGAATTTGTAAACCAAGTCTTATAATTAAATACTTTTAAGGCCTCTTTGACATGTGCATATTTGCCCACACGGAGATGCACAGGTGTTCCATGCATACCCGTGCAGTCAGTCCCATTAATGTCAAGAATACCTGTGCATCCCCATGCGGGGCAAACACAGCCCTCGCACAGGTGTACGCAGTCATATGCCGTGTGAACAAGGCCTAAAGGGATGCAGACACTGAAACGTTCCTCATTAGAACACTGAAAGTGCAACAGGTGGTTATAATGGGTGCAGACCTTCGTATTCAGGAATCAGTCTTGAAAGGACATAGTGGAACAGCTTTTTCTTCCGAACAGGAAAAAGGTAGAACTCTGCTACAAAGTCTGTTAAAATTCTGCAGGAATCCCTAGATTTTCCTGCAGCATAAGGTGTACCCTTACCTGGTGGTCTTCTGTGTAATTGTTGGTGGACCTGCTCTTTCTCTGCAGGTGTGGAGGGATGAAGTCATCCAGTGATAACTGGAGATCTGTCTCTACCCACTGCAGCGCCATCTAGAGGAACAGAGAGCACATATCAACCTGCAGCACAGAGCAGAACAATTCAGAGCACATAAGAGCACACCAGCTCAGAGCTTTCCCAGGTAGTTCAAACCCGTAGAGCACTCTGTGATCAATTTGATATCATCACAGTCATTTTTTCTACATACCAAGCACCGATCTTCACATTCCCACCTGTATACACACATCACTGCCACTCACAATACACTGCCATTCTCCCCACACACAGTCCTGGATACCTGGCAGCCTGTCACCCCACAACAAAGGAATACTCACACCAGTTTCACAACACTGAGCACGTCACACCAGATCCGACAATGACATCTGTTGTCACACACTTTTGTGCAGAAAAAAAACCCCTCTTTTCTAGTGTTCTGCAAAGTTGGAGCACACACCCTGCACTATAGTGAAGCACCATACACACCCCGGCTGTATATTTTCCATGGTACACTGTACACACCCTACCCTGCGTGTCCCGTTTGTGACACACACACCCTCTGAACTCTGCCCTACAGGCTAGATAATGTTTAATAGCAGTACAAGGAAAGAGATGGCAGGGAGAGGTGGGAAAGAAGAGCAGGGATGATGGGGAAGAGAGAGGATGGGGATGGCAGTGCATGGAGATGGAGGGAGGGGGAGAGGGAGTGGGAGAAGGAGAGAATGTGACAGGGAGGAGAGAGGACTGGTGACTCACACAGAGGTCAGGAAAAGTTGGATGCAGAACCTGTGATAGGAAAAAATGATGGAGCAAATGAGAAGGGAAAATACGAATTTCCATAACACAATACAGACCTGTATCTGTAAAGGTTTTCATTATTTATGCTGGATTGTGCTTATTCATCATTATATACACCGACCAGCCATACATTTATTGCCACCCACCTAATATTGAATAGGTTCCCATTTTGCCACCAAAACAGCCCTGACCCATTGAGAATGGACTCCACTAGACCTCTGACGGTATGCTGTGGTATGTGGCACCAAGCCATCAAGCTAAGCCAAGCCATTAGTAGCAGATCCTTTAAAGTGTAAGTAAATTTCCCTATTGTTTTCAGCCAAAAAAGCTGCCATCTTTGCCTATGTTTACTCTACAACTGTCATGATGCTGCACATGTGATCAGGTATGACACCAGCCATTGGATGGTTTGACAGTTTGGTTGAGAGCACAACCAATGGGAGTGGTACATTTCCGGCACGTGCCAGAAATGAAACTGTTTTATGGATGGGTTTACATCTGCTTGAAGTCCTGTAAATTGGTTATAAAGTATATATATATATATATATATATATATATATATATATATATATATATATATATATATATATATATATATATATATATATATATGATAGAGAGAGAGAGAGAGATAGCTATAAATACACACACACACACACACACACACACACACACACCAGCCACTTTATTAGGTACATCTGTTCAATTGCTTGTTGTCAAAAATTGCTAATCAGCCAATCACATGGCAGCAACTAAATGCATTTAGGCATCTAGACGCATCAGAATGGGGAAGAAAAGGACATTGAACGCGGCGTGGTTTTTGGTGCCAGACAGGCTGGTCTGAGAATAAAAAAAAAATGCTGATCCACTGGGATTTTCACACAGAACCATCTCCAGGGTTTACAGAGAATGGTCCAAAAAGAGAAAATACCCAGTGAGCGGCTGTTGTGTGCATGAAAATGCTTCGTTGAGGTCAGAAAAGAATTGGCAGACTGATTTGAGATGATAGAAACGCAACAATAACTCAAATAACTACTCGTTACAACCAAGGAATGTAGAATACCATCTCTAAATGCACAACACATTGAGCCTTGAAGCAGATGGGCTACAGAATCAGAAGACCACACCGGGTGCCACTTCCGTCAGCTAAGAATAGTCATGTGAGGCTTCAATTCACACAGGCCCACCAAAATTGGACCATAGAAGATTGGAAAAACATTTCCTGGTATGACGAGTCTCGATTTCAGCTGCGACATTCATATGCCTTGTATCAATGGTTCAGGCTGGTGGAGATGGTGTAATGGTATGGGGTATATTTTCTTGGCACACTTTGGGCACCTTAGTACCAATTGAGCATTGTTTCAATTCCATGGCCTACCTGAGTATTGTTGCTGACCGTGTCCATACCTTTATGACTACAGTGTGCCCATCTTCTGATGGCTCCTTCCAGCAGGATAATGCACCATGTCACAAAGATCAAATCATCTCACCACCATTTTTTGGAACGTGATAATGAGGTCACTGTACTCCAATGGCCTCCACAGTCACCAGATCTCAATCCAATAGAGCACCTTTGGGATGTGGTGGAACAGGAGATTCACATCATGGATGTGCATCCAACAAATCAGCAGCAACTACGTGATACCATCATGTCAATATGGACCAAAATCTGTGATGAATATTTCCAACACCTTGTTGAATCTATGTGGAACTGGAAGGTTTAGGAAGATACAGAGAACAATGCAATCCCCAATTTTTCCCTTTCTACTAAATAATAAAGGTATTTTTCCCCCGCCGTGTCTGTCCCCATGAAAGAATTGCCATCATTGTTTGTCCTTGTTGTGACACCCTGTGATTGGACAGGGTAATTATTCCTAATGGGGGGTCACACTGCAATACAACCTAATGCCGCGTACACACGAGCGGACTGTATGGCGTACTTAGTTCGTCATACAATCCGACAGACAGTCTGTCGTACTTTCCACTGAACGGACTTGACCACACACGGATACCCAAACAGTCCGTCGAAAGCTTGCGCGATGACGTGTACAGCACGTACGACGGGACTAGAAATAGGAAGTCCAATACACAGCAAAGCACCCTTCCGCCGTGTAAATCCTTTCTGGGCATGCGCCATTCTTAGTCCGTCGAACTAGCATACTGACGAGCGGATTGTCCGCTGAAACCAAAGTACGACGGACAGAATTTCGAAAAATCCGAAATTCTTAGTACGCCGGACTGCACGCTGAAAAAGTCAGCTGAAGCCCACACACGAGCGGACTGTCCGCTGAAATGTGTTTCAACGGACTAAGTACACCATACAGTCCGCCTGTGTGTACGCGGCATTACAGTGACTTCAAAATTCTCCCCTTCATAGAAACCTAAAAAAAAAAAGTGGTTGCAGTTGGGCTTTAGGGAAATGCAGGGGCTGCCATTGTTTGTTCTGAAAATGCTAGTTGCCTGGCTGTTACATGCCCAGCTGACTATCTGGCTACAATGTTTTTTCTGAGTCACTTACCCAAGATGTGCAGATCAGGAGTTCTGTCCTCACAGTGCCAGAGATGGAGGGAGGGAGATTGTTATAGAGAGTGGGAGAAGGAGAGAATGTCACAGGGAGGAGAGAGGGGACGAGGGACGTAGAGAAAGGTCAGGACAAGTAGATGATCGGATGTGGGACACCGCAGGGACAGGGAAAACAGCATCCAGTACCTGCAGAAGGATGGAGTGAAAGGAGAGCTGAAACAAAGATAAGGATAGTATTACACAATACACCACTATGGCTCACACACACATACTGTATATACAAGAGGGATTTAGAAGGGCCACATTCATACCGGCATTTACCAACCTGCAATTCTAGGTTTTTTACAGGACATTTATAAACGCATGTAGTGATTTTTTTAGGCCTCATTCACATGGGAGCACTAATCCGTACATGCATGTGAAGGGCTATCGTGATGTACCCAGGAGTTCCGTGCAACTGCGTGCAGACAGCCTGCTAATATCAATAGTAGCTGGGGCCATCCCTGACTGCACACCCGTGTAGAACCGATACAAAGATCAGAACGCAGTACCATGCGATTTAGGGCAGGCAAACACACTGCCTTTGTGACCTACATGACATGCACAGCTCTCTCTGTCACACTCTTGTGAGAGTTTGCCAGGAACGGAGGGGGATGAGTCATAAGAGGGCCAATGAGAGCTTCAGAGCTGGAGGTGTGTCTCTGTAAATCCACAAAGTGAACAGGCATCGGCTTCAGCTGCCCACAGTTAAAATGGCTGCAGCCAGACTCAGTGGAGGGAGATTTCTGCAGCATATTTGGCAAATACAGAACCACAGTTTATATAAAATAATATACAAAGTGGTTGGAGGGAAGCTTCAGAATGGCAAAGATGTTTTTATTATAAATGCTGTGAACAGACTGCAGTTCCGCTTTAAGTTAGCACTGACACCAGCTGTAGATTACAAGTGCAGTACGTTTTGAAAGTAGTGCAGGAAATGCACACGGAAGGGTCAAACCCATCCTTACTCCATCCAAAACAAAAAATGAAAGTTTTGCCTTTAGTGACACTTTCATGGAGGCCTATACTTGTTATGACTTGTCTATACACTTGTGAGGGACGCAGCTTGAAGCAGAAATCTGGAGTCCAGGCATCTTCTAGCCAGGCAGGTGATGACCTCCCGCCTCATTTTTGTTCTTCCAGTAATGGCGGTGGGGCGGTTTTCCTTACTACAAAGAGTGGTCCTGGCATTATGACATTATCGCTGCTCTCTGTAGTGCTCCACCAAGAGCCCAGGATGACGAGGTGGACAGGGATTGGACATTGTTGATCATTTAACTCAAAAGAGGACTGAAGCTGGACGTCAGAAGCAGTGAGTCTTCATGGGACAGCTCTAGCCAGAAGCGAGTATAGCAGCTGGAGCATTGTTTTGTTACAACACACTGCACTGTTTACATTTTTCTTTTTTTTCTAACTTTATTGAAGTGTCACAAACTGACAATTCACTCAAGTCTGTGCACTGCAGTGATATGCTGAATTTCTATGTAACACACCACGCTGCACCTCAGCACAGTGTTATGATGAGCATAAGGCACATAAAAAACATTTGTTTTCTATGTGCCCTTGTGTTGTACCTGTGATGCTCTATGCTGATCAACACAGCTTAGCAAATACGGTGTGAATGAGCCCTAAGATTAAGCTGTTGTGGGGAGGAGCTTGTGCGGCTGGTGGGGATCATATGTTGGTATGTGGTTGGCATGTTGTGAATTGGAAGTTCATATGGCCAGAGGTGAGCCATTGGGTCCTGGACCTGAGGTGGAGTGGACAGCACATACATGTGCCTGGAGTGGGATCATTGCTTTCTTCATACACTACATCATGCAAATGTTATTTACACCATGTTCCTTACATGACCATATTATTACAACAGGAAATCAGATATGAGACTGTACTTTGGCTTTTCCATTTTGTAATAAAAATAAATAAGTAAAATGTTTCTGATACGATGAAAGCACACAGCAAGTTATCAAACCTCATGTGTGTAATGCCTGCCATACCCTGGAAAACCAATCCATGGGTCGGCTGATTGCTGTACTTGAAACCTAATGGGAAGCAAAAAATTGCTAAATTTCTGGGCAGCGCGGTTTCCTATCACGCCGCAGTTTTCTGGCAACTTCTAGTATTTTCAGTACAATTGGACTGCGTTCTGTGGTTAACTGCAGCCTACCACCATCCGCCATATAGATATAAATCGGTCAACCTTTACTGACATGTTGCCTTGGTCCATGTAATTGTTTTTATGATTGAAAGGTGGTTCACTTGAAGACTATTAAGCCTCATACACACGATCGGATTTTCAAAGAGGAAATGTGTGATGTCAGGCTGGTGTGTATGCTCCATCGGAAAATTGTTGGACAACTTTCCGCAGACAAATGTTGGATAGCAGGTTTTAAATTTTTCCGGGAACAAATGTTTGTTGTCAGATTTTTCGAGCGTGTGTACACAAGTCCATTAGACAAAAGTCCAAAGTACAAACACAAATGCTCAGAAGCAAGGATGAGACAGAAGCAGTCGGTCTTGTAAACTCGCATTTGTAATGGAGAATTAACATTCGTGACGTGGCAAATTATGAAATCTCGAAATGCAGCGCACATTCTCTTCTTCTTTAAAGGGATAATAATGAAGCTGCTTTGCTGGTGATACTGATGGAGTTATTGCAAACACATTTTTCAAGGCTTTTTTTTCTAGTGAGATCAAGAATAATTTTAATTTTTTTTATTTTTTTTGGGGCAAGTTACCACAACACCATTGTCCTGTAGTTTTTTACGATCAAAGATACAACTATGTTGGTGTTACTTATCATATTTACATTGTATTTTTTAAAATGTAACTGCCTACTCCCAAAATGTCATTTGAAGTAAAACACATAGCCAAGTATTATTCTCCACAATTTTATATTGTGCATTAAAAAAAGAAAACAAATAAAATTGGACATGTGATCTGCCAATAAAGTGCATTCTATGCATCCAAAAATAGAAAATATACCAAATCAAATCATTATTCAACCAACAAAAATAATGTCAAAGCAATAACTCCAAGGCTAATAATAAATAACACGTTATCATCTCCGATTTCGCAAAATGCTGGTTGACAAACGGCTATTCAGAAACTAACTGAATAGCGCAAAATGAAAAGTGCGAAATGAAAAATCCAAATCAACACTCAACAAACTTCTACTAACATGAAATTAGCAGAAGGAGCCCAAAGGGTGTCGCTAAAGAGCTGAAAAACAACGTAGTACATCACTACGTTCATAATTGTTGGCCAACAATTGTGTGGGCGTGTGTATGCAAGACAAGTTTGGGCCAACGCCATTTGGACAAAATTCCACGCTTTTGTTGGCCAACAATCCGATTGTGTATACAAGGCTTAATGGTTTTGGTCAATTTTATTTTCATTTTTGTAGCAGACCAGGGGTGAGTCCCAGGTGTTCTAGAAATCACCTGAATTAGTGTGCCTGCAAGTTGATGAGCACTTCATCAAACATCCATAAAACATAGGAGGTGCAACCCAACGCCAATTTTTCACTTTCAATCCTTCTTTGCTCCAGTTTATATGTCCCAAAAAGCTATCACAGGGGCTGTCTGAAACAAATTCATACTAAGGTCTCGTTCATAGGCGGACATGTTTTTACTTCCCCCTGTGCACCTACCTCCAAAATCAATTTGAACTCTGCAGACAGAGCTTGATATGCCCCTTGCCAAACTCTTCTAATGGCCAATAGGATCCACACTGCAACCGTGAGTATTTAGAAGGCAGCACTATTGCTTCTCGAACCACTTGCAAATCATCTCTGAAAAGCCATCTACTATGGATCGCATGTCAGAGGGGTGTTAGAGACTGATGCCAGTGTGAACATTGCCTTAATGCGGTACTCAACTCCCCTCTCACCTGTAGTGCTGTGCTCTCTACAAATCACATATTCACCTGCACAGTAAATCCAGAGTTGTCCCACTACGATCCGCTGTTGAGGTGCCATACAATGGCTCCAGCGCCATCACCTTGACCCTCTCCTGATGGTGCGCCGGATCTGCCCTCCAGCTGGCTTATTGGCTGCTTTATGAGCCGATCATGCAGCCTTCTGCACGATGTGAGGTATGCATCCTAGGAGGCTGCAGGGACAGCTACACATTATTCTGATCTAGGCTTGGATGGTGGCCAGGGGTGGATCCAAAAAGAAAACAAAGAAGTAAAAAAAATGTATATAAAAGAAAATTCCAGCAATTCTGCTTGGGTAGGGATTAAGTGTTGAATGGAACTCCCTAAACATTGGCGTTGCTGCAAATCTATATTTAATATACTGTCCCTATTTATATAATCCATGGGTCTTCAAACTACGGCCCTCCAGTTGTTCAGGAACTACAATTCCCATCATGCCTAGTCATGTCTGTGAATGTCAGAGCTTTACAATGCCTCATGGGATGTGTAGTTTTGCAACAGCTGGAGGGCCGTAGTTTGAGGATCCCTAATATAATCTTTGTTTCACAAATAAACATTAAATACAGAGTTTACCCTTGACAAAGGATACACCGAGAACTGTGAGAAAAGTAAGAGTGAGAGCACAGCAGTAGTTGTCTCCTTTCAGGCTCTCTGTCTGAAATTAAAACCTTGGAATTAAAATATGTAAGTAGTGAAAGAGGGGGAGCAATCACACCTTTGGCTCGTTTACTTGTGTGTGTCAATCTCAGTTTGAGTTACTGAACTATGTAAACAAGAGGCTTTTGTTACCAGGTGACAGTGAGCAAATTGTTATCATAAAAAGCATGAAACGCCACCTGCTGGCTATATATATATATATATATATATATATATATATATATATGAAAATACAAAATATTAATAAATAAACAGCCGATAAGAGGCGTACGCTACCAAAAATCAGCAGATTTCTGCAGCAGGTAGCACAGGTGTTTGTGATTACCTGTAGACAGCAGCTTGCACAAATCAATGACTGGGTGATAACGGCAATTTTACCATGGAATAGGCATTTATATAGTGCTGACAGTTAGCACAGCACTTTACAGTATGTTCACATCAGTCCCTGCCCTCAAGGAGATTGCACTCTAAGGTAATTTTCTCACATACATGCCAATTAGCTTATCCACATATGTTGGGAGTGTGGGAGGAAACGGGAGTACCCAGAGGAAACCCACACAAATGCAGGGAGAACAAACATGTGGGTAGCGTCCGGGCCTGGATTTGAACCAAGAACCCTAGTGCTGCAAGGCAAGGGTGCTATCCACTAAGCTGCTGCATTGCCACCCAAACACTAAATCCTCCAATTCATATACTAATATTAGATGGATTTTTTCTAGGGCTGCAGAAATTAACGATTAATTACTCGATTAATCGTTAATTTCTTTGATCGGACCAAAATAATTTTGATCTAGCATGATCCGCGGATTGAGCTCTGCAGTCTTGCCCATAGGAAAGGCCGTGGCTTCGGCCTAGGTCTGGAGCGGCGGCCATCTTGGTTCACCTGGCGGCAGCCTAGTAGCAGCGCGCTAAAGTCCTCATCACCCGCCTGCTTGTGCCATCTACTCAGCGGACAGGTCTGCCTGCTGTCTATTTTGGACAGAGCGGACAAGTGGAGATGTGGATATTACAGTATGGGAGAGATGTGGACATTACAGTATGGGGGAAGATGTGGACATTACAGTATGGGAGAGATGTGGACATTACAGTATGGGGGGGAAGATGTGGACATTACAGTATGGGGGCAGATGTGGATATTACAGTATGGGGGGCAGATGTGGACATTACAGTATGGGGGGCAGATGTGGACATTACAGTATGGGAGAGATGTGGACATTACAGTATGGGGGGAAGATGTGGACATTACAGTATGGGGGCAGATGTGGATATTACAGTATGGGGGGCAGATGTGGAAATTACAGTATGTTGGGAGATGTGGACATTACAGTATGGGGCAGATGTGGACATTACAGTATGTTGGGAGATGTGGACATTACAGTATGGGGGAGATGTGGACATTACAGTATGGGGTAGATGTGGACATTACAGTATGTTGGAAGATGTGGACATTACAGTATGGGGCAGATGTGGTCATTACAGTATGTTGGGAGATGTGGACATTACAGTATGGGGCAGATGTGGTCATTACAGTATGTTGGGAGATGTGGACATTACAATATGGGGGCAGATGTGGACATTACAGTATGTTGGGAGATGTGGACATTACAGTATGGGGGAGATATGGACATTACAGTATGGGGGAGATGTGGACATTACAGTATGGGGGAGATGTGGACATTACAGTATGGGGGCAGATGTGTGGAGATGTGGACATTACACTATGGGGTCAGATGTGGACATTACAGTATGTTGGGAGATGTGGACATTACAGTATGTTGGGAGATGTGGACATTACAGTATGGGGGCAGATGTGCACATTACATTATGGGGGCAGATGTGGACATTACAGTATGTCAATATACTAGATATGTTTTATAATTAAAGTTAAACTAACTTTCTAAGTTTTTCTTAACGTTTAATTAAAAAAATTGTAAAAACTGTATGTGTGTGAAATTAGTCGATTCGTCGATTAAAAAAAATTGATCAATTGAACAAGAAAATTTTAAATCAGTAACAGCCCTAATTTTTTCTCATAAAAATACACCCCAGTTGTAAATAAAGGTTTGGTGTTATCCTATATATACCATTTCCTTTTGTAGGCAGAAAAAGAAGAATTCTTGTGTTAATCTTTAACCCTTCCTATCGCTGTGTAAACTGAAAACAGGGGTATAGAGACATGACAATCATTATCTTCAGGAAAGTTTACACATGGCATTCATGCTGACAAGTAAAAGTAATTTAAGACACTTCACTTTCCAAGTTATTTAAACAAAGGGTGTTCACCTAATAAAACTTCAATGGTATTCACACTTAGTGACGGTACATCTGACAATCTTTCATTTCCTAATGGGGACGTTACTATCATAAATATACATACACACAATATTGTCAAAAGTATTGGGACTCCTGCCTTTACACACACATGAATTTTAATGGCATCCCAGTCTTAGTCTGTAGAGTTCAATACTGTGTTGGCCCACCCTTTGTAGCTATAACAGCTTCAACTCTTCTGAGAAGGCTTTCCACAAGGTTCAGGAGTGTGTCTATGGGATAGTTTGATCACTCTTCCAGAAGCGCATTTGTGAGGTCCGGCACTGATGTTGGATGAGAAGACCAAAGGTGTTCTATCGGGTTGAGGTGCAGGCCAGTCAAGTTCCTCCACCCCAAACTCACTCATCCATGTCTTTATGGACCATGCTTTGTGCACTGGTCCAAATCATTTGGTGGAGGGGGGGATTATGATGTGGGATTGTTTTTCAGGGGTTGGGCTTGGCCCCTTAGTTCCAGTGAAAGGAACTATTAAGGCGTCAACATACCAAGACATTTTAGACAATTTCATGCTCCCAATTTTGTGGGAACAGTTTGGGGATGACCCCTTCCTGTTCCAACATCACTGCACACCAGTGCACAACGCAAGGTCCATAAAGACATGGATGTGCAAGTTTGGGGTGAAGGAACTTGACTGGCCTGCACAGAGTCCTGACCTCAATCTGATAGAACACCCATAGACACACTCCTAAACCTTGTGGGCAGCCTTCCCAGAAGAGTTGAAGCCGTTATAGCTGCAAAGGGTGGGCCAACTCAATATTGAACCCTACTAAGACTGGGATACCATTAAAGTGCATGTATGTGCGTGTAAAGGCAGGCGTCCCAATACTTTTGTATGTGTAGGTTTGAGTATATTGAGATTTCTGGCATAAACTGGCATTGCAAGAATTTTTTTAAGTAATTTACACCTTTAAAGCTGAACTGCAGTCTCCAATAGTAAAGTACACAGATATATGGGAGCTGTTTTACTTCACGGATTTGTATTTTTGTCTGCCCAGTCCTGAGATTTAGCGCTTAAAGTGATTGTAAATGAACACTTTGTAAAGTAACCCATTTAGTGAAAAATAAAAAATAAATGCAAAACATTTGTGTGTACAGTGCCTTGAAAATGTATTCAGACCCATTGAAATTTTCCATGTTGTCATGTTACAACCAAAAATGTAAATGTATTTGATTGGTATTTATGTGATAGACCAACACAAAGTGGCTCATAATTGTGAAGTGGAAGGAAAATGATAAATGATTTTCAATTTTTTTTTACAAACAAATATGTGAAAAGTGTGGCGTGGATTTGTATTCAGCCCCCTTTACTCCGATACCCCCAACTAAAATCTAGTGGAACCAATTGCCTTCAGAAGTCACCTAATTAGTAAAAAGAGTCCACCTGAGTATAGATACATCTGTTCTATGCAGCCCTCAGGGGAAGGGGGTGTTGGGACAATTCTGAATATTGGAGGAGGGTGCATGGAGTTCCCAGCATTGTTAGAGAACTGACTGCGATGTGTTCTCCTGCTTAGTGTGGTCAGTTTTTATTAGGAAAGCAGAGGGATTGGCAGGGACACCAGTGATTTCACACAATGGAAACTATAAAGAGAGAACATGATAGTACATGATGGTACAGTAGGCACATATCAGGAATATGAAATGTTGGGTTTATATATTAGGTCACCTCCCCACCCCCAGCCTTTGATTGGACAACAAAAGAGCAGAAACAAACTGATGAGGCCATCTCTCTGCTCTCTCCTGTCAGCATAGTAGAACTGCACGATTCTGGCCAAAATAAGAAACACAATTTGTTTGCTTAGAATAAAAAGATCACGATTCACATTATACAAAAAAAAATGGGCTAACTTTACTGGTTAGTAGTGTTTTTTTTTTTTTTTTTAATTCATTAAAGTCATAAATATAAGAACACAAAAAATACAGAAGTACAATCATTGATTTATTTTTATACCCACCTTGAGTTCAGATTTAAAGGGATACTATAATCACTTTGGATCAATTTAAATTTTTAATAAAAAAAAACAAAACAGCTTTAGTATGTAAACATTTATATGTTTTTCATTATATAGATACCATATTTGTTTAAAAATAAACTTGTAATGCATAATGAGGGACTCCCAGAGCACCATGGGTTAGATGGAACAGTACAACAGAGCCCTCTGATAAGGGATAATTTCCTGACGTGATGACTCATTGACTTTAACCGCTTCCTGACCGCCTCACGCAGATATACTGTGGCAGAAGGGCACCTACAGGCAGAATCACGTACCTGTACGTTGTCCTTTAAGAGGCGGGTTGCCCGCCGGGAGCTTCAAAGGTGTGATCGCGGGTTCCACGGACTCGATGTCCGCAGGGATACCGGCAATCGTCTCACGGAGTGGAAGAACGGGGAAATGCTGATGTAAACAAGCATTTCCCCATTCTGCCTAGTGACACTGATCACCGCTCCATGTAATCGGGAGCAGTGTGGTGTCACACACAGCCCCTCTTCCCAGTTAAAATCACTCCCTAGAACACACTTAACCCCTACAGCGCCACCTAGTGGTTACCTCCTTCCCTGCCAGTCACATTTGCACAGTAATCATTATTATTGCACTGATCACTGTATAAATGTGAATGGTCCCAAAATCATGCGAAAATTGTCCGATATGTCCGCTATAATGTCTCAGTCATGATAAAAATCGCTGATCGCCACCATTACTAATTACTAAATTATTAATAAAAATGCCATAAAACTATCCCCTATTTTGTAAACGCTATAACTTTTGCACAAACGAATCAATAAACATTTATTGCGATTTTTTTTTTTTTTTTTTACCAAAAATATGTAGAAGAATACGTATCGGCTTAAACAGAGGAAAAAAATATGGTTTTTTTTAATATTTTTTGGGGGGATATTTATTATAGCAAAAATTAAAAAATAATGCCTTTTTTTTTTAAATAGGCGCTTTTTTTTGTTTATAGCACAAAAAATAAAAACTGCAGAGGTGATCAAATATCACCAAAAACTGGAGTTAGTACTTACCGGTAACTCCTTTTCCGGTGGTCTTCCAGGACAGCCCTTGAGAGATGGAGCTCCTCCCATCGACACAGGAAACACATTGCCACAGTTCAAAAGGCGGTCCCTCAGGTCCCTGGTCCGTCATTTACCAAGAACCGAAGGATGGAACTGAAAAACATATAAACCATAACAGGTAATAACATTAGTACATCACTACAATCAAATAAAGGGTGGGATCGTGCTGTCCTGGAAGACCACCGGAAAAGGAGTTACCGGTAAGTACTAACTCCAGTTTTCCCAAGTGTTCTTCCAGGACAGCCCTTGAGAGGATCCCCAAGTACTTACCAGATTAGGGGGGGACCACGGCCTGGAGGACTTTCCTCCCAAAGGCCTGATCCTGACTAGACATTAAGTCCAGTCGGTAATGCCTTGTAAAGGTGGAAAAGCTTGATCATGTGGCTGCTTTACATACCTGCTCCGGGGTGGCACCAGCTCTTTCTGCCCAGGATGCAGACAACGCTCTTGTGGAGTGAGCTTTAACACCCTCAGGAGGATCTCTATTCAAGGCCTTATACCCCTCTGCTATAGCTAGCCTAATCCATCTAGCTATGGTTACTTTTGAAGCTTTCTGTCCCCTACGCTGTCCGGAAAAAAGGACAAAAAGGGAGTCTGAGATTCTGAATGGATTTGTTATTTTAAGATATTCTAGAATACATCTCCTCACATCCAATAAATGAAAACGTTCCTCTTTCTCATTTGCTGCATTTTGACAAAATGAAGGGAGGACAATATCTTGGGACCTATGGAAGCTAGATGCTACCTTTGGTAAGAACCCAGGGTCTGTCTTTAGAATGACTCTGTCTTCTAGGATCTGTAGGAATGGTTCCCTAATGGATAGGGCTTGGATTTCACTGACCCTACGGGCTGAAGTGATTGCCACCAGGAGAACTGTCTTAAAGGTAATAAGCCTTAGGGAGGCCTCTGAGATAGGCTCAAAGGGTGACCCCAAGAAAGCTTTTAGCACAACTGCTAAATCCCAGGATGGGACTTTTGTGATTCTGACTGGCTTGCGTCTAGCGACTGCCTTACAGAATCTAGCGACAAAAGGATTTTCCTGTAAGCGTTCATCTAGGTATACACTTAAGGCAGCTATCTGTACTTTAATAGTACTTAGGGTTAAACCCTTGTTTACACCTTCCTGTAAAAACTGTAGAATATTAGCCGTATTTATGTCCCGGCCATTCAGCCAGCTATTGAATTTTTTCCAGACTTTTTTGTAAATAGCTCTCGTGACTGGTTTGCGACTCTGTAGTAAGGTCGCAATTACCTCGTCTGACAGGCCCTTACTCCTTAAGATTTCCTCCTCAGTAACCACGCTGACAGCTTCAGTGTGGCGACCTGCGGATGGTAAAGAGGTCCCTGCGACAGGAGGTCCTGTCTGTAGGGAAGTCTTAGAGGCGGACAGTCTGTCAATTGTAGCAACGTTGTGAACCACGGTCTCCTGGGCCAAAAAGGTGCTACTAGAATCAAACAGGTTTTCTCCTTGAGGAATCTTGCTAGGACCCTCGGAATGAGATGAAGAGGGGGAAATGCATACGCCAGACTGAAAGTCCATGGAGTTTGCAAGGCATCTACCGCCAGGGGTTGATCTCCTGGGTTTAGCGAGAAAAAATTGGGAACCTTTGCATTTTTCTTGCTCGCAAAAAGGTCTACCTCTGGTTCTCCCCAGTGAGCTGTTATGAGATTGAATGCCTCTGGGTGTAAGGACCATTCTTGGTTCGAAATCCTCTGTCGACTCAAGAAGTCCGCCTTGTTGTTCAGCTCCCCTTTCAGGTGAACTGCAGAAATGGATTCCAGATTGGCTTCTGCCCACTGGAGAATGCGTCTGGCTACCAACATCAAACGAGGACTTCTGGTTCCTCCTTGTTTGTTTATGTATGCTACAGCCGTCGTATTGTCTGAACGGACTTGTAGATGGTGACCCTGTATTGCGGGGTGGAAAGCTAGAACAGCTCTCAGGATTGCTGTTAGTTCTTTCCAATTGGAAGAGAAACATTTCTCCTCCGGGGTCCACTTGTCCTGGACCCAGCTTGAGCCTAGGTGGGCTCCCCAGCCCCAACTGCTCGCATCCGTTGTTAGTGTTGAAGTGATAGGAAGGACCCAATGAACCCCTTTGTTTAGGTTCTCCCTGTCCTTCCACCACCAGAGGGAGCGTTTTACCCTTGAGGGGATCGATACCTCCTCCTCCAGATCTCTGCCTTTTAATTGTTCTAACAGAAAACCCTGAAGTTCTCTTTGATGGAACCTGGCCCATTGTACGGCTGGAATGGCTGCCGTCATAAGACCTAAGACCGACATTACTTCCCTCACCGTACACTTGGGGCTGCATTGAAGAAAAGATATTCTCTGCCACAGATTCAAAATCTTTTCTTCCGGCAGTATAATTTTCTGATCTACAGACTTGATCCAGTACCCCAGATACAGGATCTCCTGTGTTGGGGTTGTCTTGGATTTCTCCTGACTGACAATCCACCCTAATCGACTCAGACTGAGTTGAGTCAATTCTAGGTCCTGTGAAATTCCAGCGCATGACCCCTTTTTATTATATTTAAGACAAACTCGTTCGAGGTTGTCTCTTCCCATTGAGGAAGAAATTTGCTTAATCTTCCTCCCACAGGAACCCTGACGTCACTGGGGTTTGGGATCCTGATTGGGGCGGCTAAACAGTATGCCCCCTTTTCCTTTCCCTTTATGTCCCGACCAATGTTTTTTGGGGGTTGAACTCTTCTCTGATTTAGAGGGTTCCTTAAAGGGACGAAAAATTTTTCTTTGAAAATTTTTCTTTTTTGCGGGAAAGGTTTTCTTTTTGTCCGCCGTCCTTTCTAAGGCGGAGTCTAATTCAGGCCCGAAGACTAAGTCTCCTGTAAAAGGGACGCTGCACAGGCGGGTTTTAGACGCCGTGTCTCCCCCCCAGGTTTTCATCCATACTGACCTCCTTGCTGCCACTGAAAGTGCTGCAGATTTAGCCGTAAATTTAACGGAGTCCGTGGAGGCGTCAGAGATGAAACTGGTGGCCTTAAAAAGCATAGGGAAGGATTTCAAAAGCTCCCCCCTAGGAGTGCCTGCCTTTAAATGTTCTTGTAGTTGCGATAACCAGAACTCCAGGTTTCTAGCTACACAGGAAGTGGCTAGAGCTGGTTTTAAGCCTGCCATAGAGGCATCCCAGGCCCTCTTTAAGACAATGTCTGTTCTCCTGTCCATGGGATCTTTCAGGTGGCCCATATCCTCAAAGGCCAGATCAGCCTGCTTTGAGATTTTGGACAGAGGGGCGTCTAGTTTTGGATTTTTATTCCAGACCGCCTCTGGGCTCTCATCAAAAGGGAACCTTCTCTTAAGGGATTTAGGAAAGAAAACCTTCTTGTCTGGTTCAGACCACTCCTTAAGGACAAGGTCAGAAAGCACCTTATGTATAGGAAAAACCCTTGCTTTCTTTTTCCCCAGAGCCTCATACATTTGATCATGTCTGGATAACTGAGTTTCTTCCTCCTCAATTTCCAGCGTATCATAGATAGCCCCCATTAGCTCATCTACTTCCTCGAGAGATAATCTATATTTTGAGGCTTTAGATGCTGCTTGATCCTCTTCCTGACCCGAGTCAGTGTCAGAGGATTCGGGGCTAATCAACGTGGGGCTAGGCTCCCTGACCATACGGGGCTCCCCTGAGCTGGGTGTTGTAAGGCATGGTGAGGATGAGATTATAGTTGTTTTACTCGTGGAGGCAGCTGCAGCTGATCCCACGTCAGTGATTAACTCCCGGAGGGACTTAAAAGTCGACGCCATTTCCTCTTTAAAGGAGCCCAAAAACTTTGCTAGAGGGGAATCTGCCTCAGATTTAAGCAAGCTTGCAATGCATTGCTTGCATAGGGCTTTGTTAGAGCCAGAGGACAACCTATTCCCACAATTAGGGCACTTTTTGCGGCCTGTCTTGTCTTCCCTTGGCATCTCTTTAGCCTGAAAATAAGAAGACAAAGGATTTCTTAGCGTCAGCACCATGTCCCTCTTAGAATCACCACTAACAAACAACCTCACTGTGAGTAAACCGCCACCGTGGGGTACTACAGGGCCCAGCCTACAAACACCACCACTCCACCAGAGTAATAGCATGCCCAGCAGCCTACCTGGGTTTGGCTGGTGCCTGTCTCCGCCGGAGTATCCTGGGGAATAGCCTCCATGGTCCCCCTCTGACGCTCCGAATCCCGCCGCTAATCCGGTATAGCTGGACGCTGGTCGGGCTTCACAGGCACAGCGCTGGCTCTCCCTCTCCTCCTTGTACCCTTAGAGACCCGGAACCGGAAGTCTCGGCACGCAGTGATGACGCGGTTCCGCCGGAAGTGAACGCTCGGCGTCTCCGACCCCCTGCACGAGGAGGGAAGATGGAAGGTTCCACTCACCACTCCTGGGGGAAACCGGCGTCATTCTGCCCCTGGCCACCTCGGCACTGGAAGGAGGAGGGTAACGGGTCTGCTCCGGTTCAGCTGGACGGTACCCGAGCCAAAGAAAAAGGTATGGACCCAAACTGCAGCCATAAACCAGGACCCGGTCCCTTAGGCTTGCAGGTTCTCAGGCAGCCCCTGAGAGGGGCCTCCAGGTTCCTGGCAACATGTTCCTCCGACGGAGGAAACACAAATGACTGACCAGGGACCTGAGGGACCACCTTTTGAACTGTGGCAATGTGTTTCCTGTGTCGATGGGAGGAGCTCCATCTCTCAAGGGCTGTCCTGGAAGAACACTTGGGAAAGAAAGCTATATTTGTGGCATGACCGCGCAATTGTCAGTTAAAGCGACGCAGTGCCGAATCGCAAAAAACGCTCTGGTCTTTCTGGTCCGGGGCTTAAGTGGTTAATAAACATTGGGCTACTTTCACCAGAGTGGAACTAACTTTGTAAAAAAAAAAAAAAAAAAAAAAAACTACAGCTCCATCTGCTGGCTGGATAAAAGTTTGCGTAATATTAAAATGCAATGTTTTATATTTAGTTATAATTTTCATAATAAATGTGTACAGAGCCACTACACATTCTTTTTAATAGGAATTGCATATTTTATTATCTCAGTTTTCTAATAAAACTGTATTTTTGTTTGGAAATTTCTTCACTAGTAAAATTATACGTACGCTTGAATATGTTTTTCTAGTTGATAAAGTGAGCTATCTTGCTGTAAATACTTGGGGCTAATCAAAGCAAGTAAATGTCTAAAAAACTGACTTTGGAATAAACATTTACATAGCTCCCAACTGTCCCTGATTTTGAGGGACTGTCCCTGATTTGGAACAATGTCCCTCTTTCCCTCTCATTTGGCCCTCATTTTGGTCTGATCTATATAGTTGTATAAAAAATGCACTTTTTACCTTTCAAAAAATGTTTCCCAGTGATAAACCTTTCATCTAATTTCTAAATTGATTCATTTCTGTATTTAAGTGCATGTTAGAGGATAGATCCATTTGTGTACCTATATGAATTTTTTTTATGTATTTATGGGTACTTTGAGAATGTTTTGAATTTTTATGAATGACTCGCAAATTGTTTTGCAAAGTATGTAAGATTTTTTTATCTGTAAAAACGTAATAAAAAACTATTTAAAATAAAGAAAAGAACCCCATGGCAAAGAAAAAAAAACAAAAAAAAAACAAACAAAAAAAAAAAACGTTTCCCAGTGCTAAACCTTTCATCCAATTTCTAAATCTCTGCATTTGTACATTTTAAAAGCGAATATAAAGGAATAGTAGTGGTAAAAAAGTCCTTGTGTAATTAATTTACTTTTTTTTTGGTTAATTTTTCTTTAAGGGGGTGTGGTAGGGGGAGTGTCCTAGCTACATACATTTGTTAGTAGGTGTCCCTCATTCCCATCTCAGAATGTTGGGAGGTATGCATTTACAGTAACTAACAATGACTGTTCACTGGAATCGCACAATTGGAAGCCCTTTGGAAATGTAAAGAGGCAAAAAAGTTTTATTTATAAAGTGCGTGCGGGGTGTTCATGAATCTGTCCTTCCCTTGTGACATGCCCTGTTGACAGTGATAAAATAATACATTATAAGATGATGTGTATAATTGCCCCCCGGCTCATTCCTGCGTTCTGTAAGACATGCCATTCGGAGTCTGGTCATTGTAAGTTGGAAGAAAGTGACATAAATTAACCTTTCACCTTCACCCCACACACATATCGTGGGCATGAAAGGTCTATTGTGCTTTTTATTTGCATTTTGCCAGTTCTTAAATCTGTTTCTCTCTGTATGACTTCTCTGAAGAATGCCGGGGGAGACTCTCGCTTACTGGCCAAGGTATAGAAGGCTTACAGCTAAATACACAGCTGAGATACATACAGTATATTTGAGCCTATTTACCTGTCAATTCTCTATAACCAGTCGTATGAAGCCGGCTTGCCTGCCACAGTAGACAAACAGGTCGGTGACATCATTTTTTTGACTTGCAGCTAAGTAATATACAGGTTGGCCATGGACCTGCTTACAGGCTGCTGGGTGGACAATGAAGGAGCAGCAGCACAATGATGAGGTCATCTCTATGTCTTTATCATGCCCGTAAGCATGTTCACAATGTTAAGACTGGTAGAATATTTTAAAGCAAACGAGCCTCTACAGGCCCCCACTGATATCATTTCCTCTTGGGAAAGTTAAAAAAACAACAACTTTATGGTGAATCTTTCTACTATGCTCCATCTACAACTGAACTATCACCTTTGTGTGGTCTGACCCTTTTTGGTTATTTCCATCAAGCTGATCACAATCACAGATGGGTTGAGGAAAGTATAATAACGTATATTAGTAAAAGTATAATAAAGTATGATGGCATATAATAGTATAAGTATAATAATGTGGCGTTGACCATCGGTGTCCTGGTGTGATCTAGGGCACTGAATGCTTCATCTCCCACGGTGTACTTGATCTATTTGGTCCTCTCCATATACATTATGTTCCTATTAATGTCAGCATTTTCCCATAGATATCACATTGCTTTTAATATGCTCTCCTCTTCTGGTTATCATATACATAGTACGAGTGAGCACCTGTTGCTAACTTTATAGTATCTTTACCTATTAAGTCTGCTGCACATGCCTTTACCTCTTTAGGTCTGATTGGAGTTAGCTGGGAGCTCTCCATCTTGCCCTTCTTGCCCATCCTTCCTGATTTATCTTTAACGTCCCTTCTCTCCCTTCACCTTCACCCAACCTCCCTTTTTTTTCTGCTTTGCCACCTCCTGGCTACAATGGATGCCATCTGTATTGTATC
This sequence comes from Lithobates pipiens, assembly GCF_037356315.1. Classification (NCBI taxonomy): domain Eukaryota; kingdom Metazoa; phylum Chordata; class Amphibia; order Anura; family Ranidae; genus Lithobates; species Lithobates pipiens. Next base: position 550,135,324 of record NW_027507903.1, on the reverse strand, counting down.
CATTAATGCCAAGGGACTTAATGTCCCCGAAAAAAGATGTATGTTACTCCATGACATGACAGGAAACCCATTTCAGAGATGACAAACTGCCTCTTCTCAAAACGTTTTTTAATATGACAATCCACGAACAGGGCTGCTAAATCGAAGGAAGAATCCATTGTACTCTCCGATAGATTACCATGAACATGTCTGAATAACCTAGTTGACCCCAACAAGCATTTTCTGTTTGTAAAGGGCACAATTGGTGGCATTCAAATGACGCTGGCTTTCATTTATGTACCTAACATCCACCAAGATCATTTTGTTGGTCCAAGTCTTGAAAAACTCCCCGAGTTTGCAGAGGGCCATTTGATACTGGGCGGTGACTTCAATGTTTCCCTGAACTCCTCTGTGGATACCTTCTCAGGGTCTTCCTCTGTACCTACTGGGTCCCTCAAGCGAATCTCCAGAGTCATACATAAGGCACAACTAATTTATGTGTGGCACTTACTGCACTCAGGGGAAAGAGGCTGTACCTTTTACTCTTCACCTCATAAACTGTATACACGTATAGACTACTTTCTTATCCCACATTCCCAAAAACATGCAGGTATAGATTCCCCCATCAGTACGATTACATGGTCGGATCATGCACCCATAATCTTGACATATGATCTTTCAGCAATGTTCTCCTCTACTACTAAGTCTTGGAAGCTAAATGAGAGGCTTCTCCAGGACCCAGAAATGTTGGTGGATGTGGTTAAAGAAGAGGGCTTTCAATTTCAAACCAATGATACTCCTGATTTCAATCAAAGGATTGTATGGGAAGCGCATAAGGCGGTTATACAAGGTGTACTTATTAAACATGGTTTACGAGTCAAGCAGGAGTGTGAAGAGAAACTACAGTCCCTCATGGTAGACATCAATACTCTGGAGTCCTGCCATAAACATGTCCCATCTCTCAACCTTCATTCACTCTGCTCTTCATGGGACCCCCTCCTTTTACCATGACTCTTACCTCTGTACATTACACACTCCTGACCCTGCAAAATTAAATACTCTTGACCCCTGCACATTACACGCTCCTGAGTGCTACACCCTGTACATTACACACTCCTGCACCCTGTAAATTACATACTACTGAACCCTGTAGATTATGTTATGTACATTATTATGTAAGCATCAGAGTCCGCAGAGGTCCCCCTTACATCACAGTCCACAGAGAGGTTCCCCCTTACATCAGAGTCCGTGCAGAGATCCCCCTTACATCAGAGTCCGCACAGAGGTCCTCCTTACATCATAGTCTGCACAGAGCTGCCCCCCCCCCCCCCCCATTACATCAGTCTGCACAGAATTTCCATTTACACTGTAAGGGGGAGTTCTGTGGACTAATGTAAAGGGGAATCCTGATTTAAGGGGGGATCTGATGTAAGGGGTGTTCTGAGAACCTTGATTTAAAGGGGAATGCTGCGACTCTGGAGTAAGGGGGGTCTCTGCTCACCAAAGCCTGCCCCCCTCCTCTCACACCCCTTAAAATCATTTTATACACTGGGAGGCAGGAGAGAGGGTGAGCTTACTCATCTCAGGATGGAGGCTGAGGCGCAGATTGTCTGCAGCTTTTATTTTCCTGGGTTCAAACATGCCCGGGAAGTGTATTTGGGGCAGACCCAGGAGGAGGAGGAGCTGATGAGCCCCATCTCTTCTCACGTCCATGCAGAGAGAGGAGGGGGATGTCATTTTCAGGGCCGGTGCGCTTTGAGGCTGAGAGACACACAGCTCAGCCATCTACCTTGGAGGAGAAACAGGTCAATGCCGCACAGCGGGAGGTGAGTGGCAGCCGTGATCTGTGTTAACCCTGTCCAGGCAGCGATGTTCATCCCTGGGCTGGAACCATAGTTCTAGCAGGCATATTCCTACCTCTCCGCTGCAGCTCTGCAAACACAAAATACTGACCCCCCCCCACTAATAATATACACCCCACATATAATACTGCCCCCCACTGATAACACACACCCCACATATACTATTAGCCCCCACTAATTGTCAGATACAATATGACACCCCATTCATAATATACACCCCACATGTAATACGGACACCCTGCTGATTATATACACCCCATCACTGTCCTACCCCCAATTGCGGCACCCAGACTCACCTCGTCTTTGAGTTTGGGGCCCTCCAGTAGTTGATAACGAATTGGTAGCCTCCACAGGTTACTCAGCAGCCGGGAGAAGTGTTTGTCCCACGGGGTGATAAGAGTTTCCGGGGGGAGGGGCCCAGCAAGGGAGATCTACATGTGTAAACACACAGTTTCCGGTTCTCTGAGGGGAGAACACACAGTTTCCGGTTCTCTGAGGGGAGAACACACAGATCGTCTGTTCATACAGAGTATGAACAACGATCTGTCAATTCCCCTGCACAATCCCCCCCCCCCCCTCTTCAGTTAGAACACACACTAGGGAACACATTAACCCCTTGAGTGCAGAGGTGATCAAATAGCACCAAAAGAAAGCTCTATTTGTGGGAAAAAAAAGGATGAAAATGTTGTTTGGGTACAGCATTGCATGCCCGTGCAATGAGCAGTTAAAGCGACACAGTGCCAAAATGTAAAAAGTGCTCTGGTCAGGAAGAGGGTAGAACCTTCCGGGGCTGAAGTGGTCAAGTTCTTGTTTAAGGAAGAGACTGTCGCATCTACAGCTGGCATGCTCTACTTTTTAACAAACTTTTCATCCATGGGATATAAAAGGGAAAATCTCTTAGTCCACGTACACACGGTCGGAGGTTTTGCCAACCAAATCCGTCGGATTTAGTCCAACGGATTGTGTCCGAAACTGTTGCATACACACGGTCGGGCCAAGTTGTCGAAAAATCCGATCTTTCAGAACGTGATGACGTAATTTCGTTACGATGGGACTACATTCAGGCTAGTAGCCAATAGCTTTGATGTAGGAATTTGATCTGAGCATGCGTGGCACTTGGTCCGATGAAAATGCTCTACACATGATCGGATTAGGTCCGTCCAGCCCAGTTGGTCGGGAAATATTTCCAACATGTTGGAAAATTGGGTTGGACGGAGATTCGGACGGAATCAGTCCGATGCATACCACACACAGTCGGATTATCTGACGACACGGTCCGATAAGACTCATTCCGACAGATTCTCCGACCGTGTGTACAAGGGCTTAGGATGTTCCCAATCGGCATACACCGCTTGTTCCAACAAAGGGTGCAAGGGGAAAACCTGTGCTGCCTGAAGAGGACTCGGGAACCCAAAGTAGATCGGGGGGGCTCAGTCACCTCTGTAAAAGGCAACTTAAAGGCAGAATGAACCATCTCGGTAAGAGTCTGGATCAAAAGCCTCTGCGACTGAGAGGCAGACATCAACTGGATATCTTCTTGTCCAGATTGCTCAGAAGCAGACTTATCTGCCAGGCCCTCCACAGAATCCTGAGCTTTTAGCTCCACCCCATCCTCAACCTATTCCTGCTCCAGACTAGAAGGCTCCGGGGAGGGGGAATCTGTCACGCTTCTTTGCCACCCTGCGGGGAGGGAGGCAATCGTGCCAGCAATCCTGTGCTCTAACCCGGCTAGGACCGAGGACAGTTCATGTTTGGTGAAAAAGGGTGAAGCAGCAGCATTGACTGTGGGCACAATATCAGATAAGCGCAGTGGCTCAGATTGCCCAGAAGCCTCTGGTCCTTCAGGGGATACAGCACTAGGGATACGACTAGGTTCATCAGTAACTACTGATGACATAGGCGTGCCCTTGCCTGTAGTGTTAGTCCCGCTCCTCTTTTTGAAGTAATTTACAAGCCACAAAAAGAGTACCTGGGTGTAGTTCTAACACACCTCAGAAGGGAGACCCTTTAATAGGGCTCACCAAGCCCCTATGCAACAATCCTGCCAAGCACCTTTAGCCCACCAAGCAACACCTGGTGACTCACGACCCGGGTAAGGAGAAATGAACTGCTGCAAATGCCTGGTTCAGAGCCTGCTCTGTGTCCCACAGCTGCCTTCTGAAAACACTGCATGCTTGGCATTCACAGCTTAAATAAGCTGGCTGTGAGCCAGAATGTTCTGTGCATGCGTGCGCACGCACATACGCGGTCCCAGCGAATGGCATGGCTGTATTCACGTATGACGTGAATCTTCGTGTGCATAAAGGCTATGGTGTATGTGCGGCTTTAGGTGAAGCTGCGTGCGCTATGGCCTGCCAAACTGACAAGCACAGCAATGCACGGCGAACCAGGGCAAAATTGGCACACCGTCGTGCATCATCATACAGGTATAAAAACAGCCAGACACAAGCAAAAAGGGTACATTTTGCAAACACAGGTGTCCAGCCTCTAGCTAGCTTGACTGATCACTGGGACACCCCACAATAAGTAAATAGGTTTCACTTACCCATCCAGGTGCAGGGAAGCTTAGTAAACTAAGAGCCCAATCTTCACCCATCACGGCGGGTTCCTGTTACTTGAGGACCTTCAAGGACTAGGTACCCTTTTCATGTTTAGGGTCCGCTCCCTTGGACCTGTACAGCACCCTGCAGGAATGCCTTAGCGCTGTGGTGTCCAGGATTCCACTTCGCAGGGTCCAGGACACAGAGGTTGCGTTACTGGCAAAACCTTGCAGGATCTTAAATCTTCTTTGCAAGGCTCGGGTACCATTTTTCTAAGCATATAGAGCCTGTGTCTAATGGATCCGATCGGTCAGTCCCCTCATTCATTTAAAAACCATTTATGGGACTAGAGACCTGGAGCTCAAACAACCATGCCATCCACCTTGCAGACATTGGTAAAAAAAACTGAAGTACTTCCTGTATTATAGGGGTTATATAGGGGATAACTTCCTGTCTAAAGACCTTTGGTCTACCAGTGTCAATTCACCTGGAGATGAAGTAGAACAGTAGGTAATGAATATTAGCCTGTGTCCCATGATGTATGAAAAATAAATATAGTCCATACAACTGGTCATCCTACAGACAGCCACTACCAACCATCTGGTGACATTGGATAGTCCACATCACTATCCTGGGGATACCAATAACCCATAAACAATTTGAAAACCATTTATCGTTTTCCCTCCACTTCACAGTTATGTGCCACTTTGTGTTGGTCTATCACATGAAATCCCAATAAAATACATTTACGTTTTTGTTTGTAACATGACAAAATGTGGAAAATTTCAAGGGGTATAAATACTTTTTCAAGGCACTGTAACAGCAGCTTATAAATGTGCACATGCTAGAACTGCACATAAATGTTCTCCTTTCTATAACCTTCTGTGTGTTCTTCACATTTACAGAAACATGTCGGCAGTTGCTATACACGCTTCCCTGGCAGTCATAGAGTTAAAGAGCACATATATGATGCCATAAAAATATACAAAGGTCATAACAAATAGGATATAATGTTGTGCAGCAACACACGTACAAAATACAGCCATAAAAGGAATCTATTAATAGAATGTGCACCATATAACCTACCCATTTCCCAAGGGATTCTGGAAATGTTACCAATATAAAATGTCTCTGTACAGTCTTTACTCAGCCCCACCAGTACCAGCACACAATGTTTTTTTTGTATGGCCAGTAACCCTGAGCTGGAGAAGTTTTTCCATTTAGCTTCTACCTGTCTCTTAGATGAAGGAAGTTATTCATATTTCTAGTCAATGTACAAATTGATTTTAAAAAACAAACAAAAACAAAAAAGGTGTTACAAGACCTCATGCACACAGGCTGTTTTACAAGCTCTCCTAGACTACTCTGTTCCTGGCAGTAGCTTTTGGCAGAAAATAAGCCTTACGCTTGTAAAAATTTATAGCATTTTTAAGAGTTTTGGAGCATTTACAGGCATCAAGCGCTTGGACTTTTATTTTATTTCATTGGCCGGAATAATAATTTATTCTGGCCATTAAAATGAATTACTGCTAAATCGCTAAACACACCTAACATTAACATGTGCTTAGACACGTTTACAAGCGTCAAGTTTTTTTCTGCCAAAACACCCCCTGCTAATGGACACACTGGCAGTGTTTTTTTTTGTTGTTCTGCCTACTACAGAGAAGTGTCTCCCTGATCAACAACTGGATCCCAGCATTGCCAGGGAAGCATACTTACCTTCTTCTGCATCACGCAGCTACCATGTTATCTTCAATGCATTTTGCATTAGAATAGGAATAGTAAATAATGAAAGAAATCGCACAAATAGATGGAACTGCGCATAACCACATACATATGCCTTGGCACCCCAACGTCAGGAAACTGCGCAGTTCATAACACAATCACTGCTCACCTCTCATATCAGCTCAACACAACCCTGTTCACAAAAAAAAAAAGACAACAGACACCTTGGTTAACTATTTTGTCATTTAATCTGAACGTTTTTTTCCTCCCATTCTCTTGTGGAAAAAAAAAATCAGCATTGTACTTCTTTAAAAACATTTCCATCATTTTTTTTTCTTTTTTTTTTTTCCTTTTTAATACAAGACAACTCAGCAAATAATAAACTTAATGGAGAGAAGATTAATGAAGATGGAGAGCAGGGGACTGGGCACACCGCCAAGCTTCCCCTAGGATGGGCCATCTAAAACCTGAATGTGGATGTAGGAATTACTGTGCCGCTACGTGTCTAGAGGAACCATGGAAAACGTCCTCATATCTGGATGATGTGTCTCTTATGTGGTTCTCAAAGGACCCCGCAGGAGATGCTCTAAGGATGAGATTGTCTAAGGTAACCCAGCTCCTGAGTGCCTTATTGCCATGGCAGTACTGGCCCCTGGTTATTAAAGAAGAACTCCAGTTGGTGCCATTATAGTCTAACAAAGTCATGTGGCAAACTGTTAAATACAAAAAAATGGTTCCTTCTGGATATTACCCAAAAGCAAATTTCAGCACTTCACAGGTGATATCAGGAAGTACAAGTTATTAGAAACCAAAAGGTAATCCTTTCAGTCACCCAGAGGTAAGGGTAAGGATACACGGCTTGATTTTCTATTCAGTCCGTGGTTTCCCCATCCATGCTAAGCTTGCATTCACACTTGTGTATCATGTGATCTTGCATACATTTACAATGTGCAAAAAAGAATAGTTAATGTTGCACTTGTGGTGTCATTCATTGTTAATGGCACCCCAAAATACACCAAGCAATATGTGCGGTTTTGTGCTTGAAAGTTCAAAAAGAACTGCCTGAACAGGAACTGCACCTGATAGGATGCAGCAATTGGTGAGCTAATAATTTTCTACCTGGCGCAGCTGATTTTAAATCAAATTTCTTCAAGCTAGGTGGTGCTTGCAGGGCCACCAACAGCTCACATTAAAGCTAGTTCAGCAGGATCCAGTCAAAATTTGAGCCATCTATGCCCAGCTTATGTATCACAGGGTTCTTTTTATTAGATTCCACTTTAAGGACCCAACAAATGCATGAGAGAACGCAAACATTCATTGGCACTAGCACTTTATGCCAAATAAAGATTACAACATTTGATGTCACATTTCAGGGAAGGGCAGGATTTCTCCTCCATTATCAGGAGAATCAACTTTTTCATGAGTACACCTGTTAGAAAGTTTGAACTTTTGGAAATTAAAGTCGGCCCTAAAGCAAATACCACTAGGTCTCATTTCTTAGGGATCAGCCAGTAAAGTCTCTTCTGTGTACCTCTCTCAGACTCTACCCTGCCATCTACCACTCATACCACCGTTCATGTGAGGAGCACACTTTGCAGCAGATATGAAAAGAGCAAATCTAGGCAGAAATTTACCACTAAAGCCCCATACACACGATCAGAAATTCTGCCAGCAGAAGTCGTATGAGAGCTTTTGGTCAGAAATTCCAACGGTGTGTACGCTCCATCGGACTTTTGCTGGCAGAATTCCAGCCAGCAAAAAATTGAGAGCAGGTTCTCTATTTTTCGGTCGGAAAAAGTTTTGATCGGAAATTCTGATTGTCTACACAAATTCCGCTACGCAAAATTCCTACGCATGCTTGGAAGCATTGAACTTCATTTTCTCGGTTCGTCAGTGTTGTATGTCGCCGCGTTCTTGACGGTCGAAAGTTCGGAAAACTTGCGTGACCATGTGTATGCAAGCCAAGCTTCAGCGGAATTCCGCCGGAAAAACCATCCAAGTTTTTTCCAACGGAAAATTCGCTCGTGTGCACGGGGCATAAAAATTCAAAATGGTTGACAGGTTTACTTTAAAGTGCTGTCACATTTCTAGTTGATCAGCTGATTGTGTTACATTTTAAAAAATTCTGATCTGTGTGGCTTTTTTTTTTTACTTTTGACCACAACTATTGGTATTAAAAAGTCAACTTGTGGCAAGCCACGGCTCACAATCTCAGCAAAGTTCCAGAAGAAAAAGGGAGTTTATGGCAACACATAACAGCCATGTTAATTTGTATATTAAATAAAAAAAAAAAAAAAGTAAATGAAAAATTGTGTACCCGTAATTTTGGCTTTAGGCTGCACTCATCATCCTAGCCTGGAGTTCTCCTTTACAATATGGGTATCCTAGTATTTGAGCGCCATATTAATTTTACAACTTTGTGTCACCAAAAGCCCTTGTAGTACAAAGGTTTCCTCTGTAGATAGCCCTAAAATTACCCCCCAACACAATGGATGTGCCCTAACAGGGGGAGGTACAGGGGTGAACAGGAGTGTGCGAGGTTCTTTATGACCCCTTCAAGAATGAAAATAAATTAAATTCTCTTAGTTACAACCATTAGTGCTTGCAAGACCAGCTGTGCGCAGCCGCCTCTCCACCAGCGGTACATTCTGTGCATGCAGAGCCGCCCAGATACAGCAGAGCCACCCACGGCAGTGCAATTGGAGTGAGGTGTCACCCATGACAGAGTTCAGTCTGCAGAGCTCCTATGATGTTGCCTTCTGCAAAGGGGGAATCATATCCCAGGCAGCGTGGTAGATAATATGTGCAGTACATGGTCAAAGGAGGGCAGCTTGTCCATTTGTGGTCATCATACATTCCATGTCAGGCTAAGTTCTGAGTGGTGGGCTACTTACATCTGCAGAAGTGGGGGAAACCAGGCTTAGGAGGTATGGTGGTACAAGGGTGCCATTTAGACCAGCACTTAGTCAAGAAATTTTCCAAAAACTAAAGATAATCTGTGCCGAGACCAGCCTGCCATTGTGGAGTCATTCTTCTGATAAAGCCAACTGCTTGACTGTCATATTGATCCTATGGCTTCAGTTCCTTGAACAAGCATGCAGATTAGAACTTCACTGGAGAAGGGAAAAGAGCAGCATGACACAGCCAGGCTACTAGCATTTTCAGATGAAGTCGGCAATGGCAGGCTACATATTCTCGTGTGACAGTATTCCTTTAATGTTATGTACAGTAATAGAAACATAGAACAATAGAAAATAAAACCCAATAAGGGGAACACAGCCTTAAGTTCTAGCTTTTGTACCTGGCTCTGCCACTATTCTTATTTGACAAGTAAGGTCGTGGTTCAAAGCATGGGGCCCGGTGCGTCCCTGTTCACTAGTTCAGGTGCGAATCAGATCAGAATTTTTGCCCGAATCCACACCTAAATCGGACCCAAAGACACACAGGACCCTTCTGGGTGCGGAATGCGGAAACCCCGACCCGTCTGAACCGGCTCCTAAGGGAGGCGGGCAAATTTGCCTGTCATGCGAATTGGATGCAGGGAAATCCACACAATTCTCACATATGTGAACCCAGCCTTAGAGAATGGTAGGTCAAAATGCATACCATACTTTCTTTGAGATTTCAGCAGAGTCAGCCACACACATGCTGCAGCGACATGTAACAAGAGGTTACAGTTTCATATAGAAGCTGTGTGAAAAGCCAGATGAGTGTGGCTAGCAGGGAATACATAGCATTACATAGCTACTTCTGTCAATTGGTTATGAAAGAAGTAGATCACTAGCAATCATTTAAAAACCCCCACCACCCACCCCTGTGTGACTACAGCCAATCGTATGTTCGTTATCAAATGCTGTGATTTGCTGCATACAGCGTCTTAAAAAGAAAAAAAAAAATCATCATGTACAGTTCTCTCACCTGTACATTAAAAATCTTCAATCAAAAAATAAATAAATTAAAAAAATGCAGAAGACTAAAGCTTTCTGACCATATTTATGAGCACTGATACAGAGAATCACGCAGCAGTATGAAACTAAGACTCATCATAGAAAGGTCACATTTTATAAAATACACAGCAGATCATTGGAATGTGACTCTCACATTTTAAATGACAAGTAGTCAAAATGTAATCAACACTCTATAGGCAGAGATGTGTTTTTTTTTACCCTGTAGTAGTGCTTTTAACAGATTTACACAGCTGTATATGCCAAATAATTAACCTAGGGTAGATTCTGCTGAAGTCCTGCCCTAAGCTTGCCATACGCGGCTGGATTTCCAGCCAATTCCTGCTGAATGAGCTGAAATTCAAGCTGTGGGTGGATATGAATGGATTCCTAAACAGCGTTTGGACAGCATATGGCCAACTTTAGCTATTAACACAATTAAGGCGGAAGTAAACCCATTGATTTAACGGTTTCAGAAAACAGTTACATTCCCAGCATGCTGGAATTGCTTGCGGTCACATTTGCTTGTGCGGTCAACCAAACTGTCATATCATCCAATGACTGGTGTCATAACTGATCACATATGCAGCATCGTGGCAGTTGAAGATCAGAGGTCAAGATGGCAGCTTTCTTGGCTGAAAACAATAGGAGGGTTTACTTCCACTTTAAAGGGAGAAAGGATGAGTAGGATGGAAGAAAGACACTGCAGTCTATGAAAGGAAGTACACACATTGGCTGCTGTAAACTGCTCTAGAATCAGATTACATGCAGTCTGTTCATTCAGAGTCTGTCTCTCCTTTTGTGAACTTTATGCTAGGTATACAAATCGGGCAAAAATGGTGGCTTCGGTAGTTACCTGCCATCTTTCGGACAGTGTGTACATCTCCTCATCTGACAGAAATGGTCATACCACCAGCTTCTGTTGAACGAGCGAGCTGGAAAACCAGAAGCTGTTTGGCATCCGATCAGCACTCACAGCCAATGGTTGCGAGTGCTGACTGGTGTGTTCTGGCGGGGAGGCAGTCCCTCTGTGAGAACACAACAGCACAGTGGGGAGATCGTTGTACTAACATCGCATCGTTAAGCCTAGTACACACTTTTTTTTTTGTTCAACCCAGCGGACTGAAGGAAAACTAGTTTTCTATTGAACGGCCTGATGCCACCATACATTCGGCCGGTGTGTACGGGGCTTTAGTACAGCGAGCTCCACAGTTTTTCTTTGTTCAGCTCACTGGGTTAAAGGAAAAAACTGCTTGTGTTTACCAGACTTTAGAAGACGCAGTATATTTCTCTAACATAAAAGTTTAATCTAATGTTTTTGAAATGTATAAAATACAGTTCTGCCAGGGCTCCAATTTATACCATTGTAATGGAATTCTGCCATCTTTCTGAGTCTGAAGTGCTGGTGAGGACAGCAGCTATGTGTCACCGCTCACAGAAGCCTGATTAGCACCAAATCAAAGCTGTTTTTGTTCCATGCAGCAGTAGCCCATGTGGACGGCTCTGTTCCTGGGTGCAGTGCAGGTGGCTCTGTGCTGGGTTGGAGGGGGCAGACACACAGCTGGCCCTTTTAGTATGGTAAATACTGAAGCTGTAGCCGCCAAACAACCCCTACATTAAAAAACAGGGTTCTTTTATATTACACATGTATAAATATATATATAGAACGCAAATGACATTTACAAAGAGAATACAAACTGCGGGACAGACCATTTCAGTGTATGTGTGTGCTCACAACTCGTGTTCAACAAACCTGTGTGTGTGTGTGTGTGTTTAGATGTCAGTCTGTCTGTGTACATCTGTAATCCCTGCATTCATATGTCCCTGTTTCTACAGCAGATATCTGTGGCATGATATTTTGGACCCTTTTTGCACAAAATACTTGTAGATTAGTTGGCCTAGATTTCCCGCCTGTGTATTTTACTATGGTACCTTAAGGTTTGTGTGCAGAGCAGCAGCTAGGTGTGTAGATCACTATGGAACCTGTATGGATGTGAGGCAATATTGATCATGTATAGGTATGCGTGTGGAGCAGAATGGATCCTGTATAGGTATGTGTGAAGAGCGGAACGCATCCTGTATAGGTATGTGTGGTGAGCAGAATGGATCCTGTATAGGTATGTGTGTGGAGCGGAATGGATCAGAACGCATCCTGTATAGGTGTGTGTGGGGAGCAGCACGCATCCTGTATAGATATGTGTGTGGAGCAAAATGCATCCTGTATAGGTATGTGTGTGGGAGGGAACGGATACTGTATAGGTATGGGTGTGGAGCGGAACGGATGCTGTATAGGTATGTGTGGGGAGCAGAATGGATCCTGTATAGGTATGTGTGTGGAGCGAAATGGATCCTATATAGGTATGTGTGGGGAGCAGAATGGAGCCTGTATAGCAAGGGTCTCAAAAATTTTCACGCAAAGGGCCACTTTATTGTCCTTCAGACTTTAGGAGGGCCGGATTGTGGCCAGCAGGGGCAGAAAGTGTCACGGGCCCAGCATCAGTGAGAATAAATATGACCTCAGGATTGGTGGTCAATAGGAGTATTCCCCCTTATAGTAGGAGGAATAGAATTCCATCATTGGTATCAGTGGAAGATTATAGTGCCCTATTGTTGGTGTTAGTGAGGAATAGTGCCTCATATCAGTCGAAGGAATTGTACCCCAAGGGCCTCATAAAGGCTAGCAAAGGGCCACAGTTTGGAGATCCCTGCTGTATAGGTATGTGTGTAGAGCAGAATGGAGTCCATGTGTAATAGGCTGACCATGTGTGCAGAGCAGTGAGCGGTACACGCTGAGTAAGATAATACACATCAGCAACATGTGCATGGTCTCTGGATGGTAGTGGTCCTGGTTATGTGAACAGCAATAAAAGTCTTGTGTGTAGACAATTCTAGAGATGTATTTTGTGTATGGCAGTATAGTATATAGCAGTATGGGTTCAATGTACACAATACATGTGCAGGTCCCATAGATAAAGCTATATAAATGCTCTGTAGGGGCATGTCTATACAGTAGTAAGAATATTGTTTATATGCACAGCAGATTCTTTGTGCAACTAGTGCATGGGATTTCCTGTTTATATGGCAGTGTACAAATCCCAGGTGTACAGGAGCATGGCTTCTGGAGGGTGGGTGTGTACAGCAATAATGGACCCCACCATTTATGAGTCCTCCATATAGGATTGTGGGTCCAGGTTTATAAAGTCAATGTATACATGTACAGTACAGGTCCTAGAAATACAGCAGTATGGATATCCTGTGTGTATACAGCAATACAGAGCTTGTATACTTGTGCACAGCAGTAGGGATCAGCAGTGACAGTTTAGAGCCAGGAAATGTGTACAACTGTACTGATCAGCAATGAGTGTGTACAGCTATACAGATAACCCATAGGGGTTTGTGTGTACAACCATATGGAAAACCCACAGGGGTAGGTGTGTACATCTTTAGGGATCAAGAAAGTATGTACAGCCATACAAATAACTCATTGTAATTTGTGTGTGCAGCTATATAGATCAGCAATGAGTGTGTACAGCTTTATGTATAACCCATAGGGGGGTATATGTTTATAGCTACACGGATTAACACTGCGCGTTTACAGCTGTATGCACACACGAATATCCCAGGGTGGGCCCCCGTATACAGTATATTAGTTTGTATGGATCAGTATTGAGTCAAAAGTTGTAGAGCAGTGTATATGTGTCCTTTGCTTGGATTGAGAGTCCGGCCCTCGAGCACACGATATCGGTGGAGGTGACGGGAGAATTGCAGACAGATTCAGAAGGTCACTGCTGGCCTTTGTTACTGTTCTTATCGGTAGAGTTCAGATTGATGTCCTGGGAGGAGGGGCGGCGTGGGGGCATGCGCTCATTGATGCGATCCAGACCCCTGGCTTCTTCAAAGCTGCGGATCTTGTGCTGTGGAGAGAAGCTTTGGACAGCTGTGGGGAGAAAAGATTGCTGATGAATACATCTCATGCTGTATACATAAACTTAGAAGATTTATAGGGAGCATCTTTAGCAAAAAAAAAAAAAAAAAGCTATGGTTGCTAACCTCCTTCTGAGATTGGTTGTTGCATGGATGCCTTATATTTTTTGGGTCACTAACCTGGAATGAGCATGCAGCCAGTGAAGTCTGTATTAGAGACTAAAGTTGACCACGGACAGTCTAAATTTCGGCTGATTGAGCAGGGACTGGCTAAGATATGAACCATCACCATGCAATTTTTGCCAGATGCTATAGCTGTTGGCAGTAATTACTGTGGGTTCTTCTGGCCGGGACTACCCAACCTGTGTTTGCAGGAAAGAAAATCAAATAATGTATGGTTTACTTTAACCACTTCGCACCGGGTGGATGTCCAGGGACGGCCTAGAATTTCAGTGGTTATATATCTGAATGATGCCTGAGGCCACAGACATCATTCAGGTTTCGGCATTTTCAGCCGGCGATTCCCTGCACCATAAGAACGAGCATAGCGGCTGTTCCGCCTCTTGATCGTTCTTACAGGCGTCGGGAGGGGACGCCCCCCCCCCTCCCCTCCTGCCGCCCTCCGGTGCTTCTACCAACTCACTGAGTCGGGCACAGGATCCGCCGGCCCCTGGATGATGCCATAGAAATTTCCGGCGGACCAGATGGTCCCCGGAGTCTCTATGATTGTTCGGAGGCCGGGCACGATGTTATGACGTCACACCCGGCCTCTGCATTTAAAATTACGGCGCCAACTTAGCTGGGAAGCCGTGATCATTTTATTTTTATTTATTTTTTTTATTTTTATTTTTATTTTAGGCTTCCCAGCCTAGAGGTGAGATATGAGGTCTTATTGACCCCATATCTCACTGTAAATAGGTCCGATCATGCCATATTCCTATTACAAGGGATGTTTACATTCCTTGTAATAGGAATAAAAGTAATAACATTTTTATTTTTTTAAGTGCAAAACTAAAAAAAATAAAAGTAAAATTAACAATAAAAAAAAAAGAAAAGTAAAGTGCCCCTGTCCCTGTGAGCTCGTACGCAGAAGCGAACGCATAAGTAAGTCCCGCCCACATATGAAAACGGTGTGCAAACCACACATGTGAGGTATCGCTGCGAACGTTAGAGCGAGAGCAATAATTCTAGCCCTAGACCTCCTCTGTAACGCAAAACATGTAACCAGTAAAAAAAAAAAATTTAAAATGTCGCCTATGCAGATTTTTAAATACCAAAGTTTGGCGCCATTCCACGAGCGTGTGCATTTTTGAAGCGTGACATGCTGGGTATATATTTACTCGGCGTATCTTCATCTATCACATTATGCAAAAAAATTGAGCTAACTTTACTGTTTTTTTAAGCATGAAACAGTTTTTTTCCAAAAAAAAACGTGTTCGAAAAATTGCTGCGCAAATACTGTGCGAGATAAAAAGTTGCAACACCCGCCATTGTATTCTCTAGGGTCTTTGCTAAAAAACATATAATGTTTGGGGGTTCTATGTAATTTTCTAGCAAAAAAATTATGAATTTTACATGTAGGAGAGATGTCAGAATTGGCCTGGATGCAAAGTGGTTAAAGTGGGAGTAAACTCCTATGCATAAGAAAATATTGTGAATTGCTGGAAGTTGAATAGTCAAAGAGGCACCACATCCCTAAGAATACATTTATTGGTAGGAGAGAGGATATAGGATTTTTAGCGTGCCCCAGAAAAATGACTAGTCAAATATATATAAAAAAATTGAGAATTATTAATACAAAATGTATAAAAGACATCAGAGTATCATCATAGGTTCCACAGTTCGGGGCGGGCACTCTTGGTCTAACTGTATTTGCGAGAAAATTTGCATTTCTATTTTTGATTTGTTAAATATTGGTCCGATTATTAAATATGGATTTTAATATATTGTTTTTCACCTATAGTTACCATGCCGTGCAGTGCTTGTTAGAAGTCTCCTGAGGAAACCATTGTATGGCAAAACATGTAGAGCAAGAGGTCACAGCTGGTTACTGTATGATACTGTGATGTCCTTTATACATTTTGTATTAATACATTTCTATTTTTTTTATACATTTGACTATTCATTTTTCTGGGGCACCCTAAAAATCCTACATCCTATACATAAAGCTTACCTATACAGTAGGGAGAAAAAAGTTTTTGATCCCCTGCTGATTTTGTACATTTGCCCACTGACAAAGAAATTAGCAGTCTATAAATTTTAATGGTAGTTTTTTTTTTTGTTTTTTTTTTAACAGTAAGCGAAACACAAAAGCATAAAAAATATCCAGAAAAACGCATTTCAAAAAAGTTAAAAAAATGGTTTGCACTTTAATGATTGAAATAAGTACAGTATTTGATCCCCTATCAATCAGCTAATTTTCTGCCTTCCAGGTGTCTTCTATACAAGTAACGAGCTGAGCTTAGGGGCACTCTCGCTGGCTTAAAAATGATATGGTCCAGAAATATTTAGACAGAATAAAGGTGGATAAAGCACCTGGAATCCACCCACAGATCCTAAAAGAATTGAGCTGTCATTTCAAAGCCATTGTATCCAATTTTTAGGGACTCGTTAATGACTGGAATGGTGCCACTGGATTGGCATAGGGCAAATGTGGTGCCCATGTTGAAAAAGGAATCAAAGCACTTGCCAAGGTTACCCCTCTTCTATTTGTCCTTGTGATTGTGCATTTGGCATGTGCTATTCGTCAGAGCACCTCTATCCAAGGCGTTCAAACTCCCTCCGCTCACCATAAACTGTCCCTTTATGCTGATGACCTGTTGATTTATGCCCAACAACCTCATATGACCCTGTCTTCGTTGTTTTCTGAGTACCGATGCTTCGGTTCTTTTAGTAACTTTAAGCTTAATATCTCCAAAATGGAAGCTCTTAACAGCTCTAACTGCCCCCATGATATCCTCAGTTCGTTCCAACTACTCCTTCCAATGGCAAACCAAGGGCATTTCCTACTAAGGCGTACCGATACTTGTTTACCACTATAATCTATAACCCTCTCCTCTACCGTCTACGGAAAGACCTGGAATCCTGGGGGGGGGGGGGGTTGGGACTCCGCTTTACCGTGTCTGGCTGAATCAACACAATTAAAATGGATACCCTACCAAAACTATTGCGTCTCTTCCAAACCATACCCGCTTGAAATCCCAAATCCTTCTTTGCTGCCCTACGCTCACTTTCCATTCTCTTTAACTGGAACCGTGGCCTATCTAGAGTCAACTATAACCTACTCAACCTTCCAAAGCTCCAGGGTGGCACTGGACTACCAGACTTTGAATTATACTACAAAGCTACTCTTATGGCACGCACCCTTGAGTGGTTCCCACGTCCTTTCCAAAAAGCCTCTGACACGATTGAGCCGGATTTGGCCCTGGTTGATTTGCATGCCCTCCTACGGGGATACAAGGGAAATTTCTCTCACTTGACCTCCGATTCGCTCTTGCTGTTCTCACATTATGGTACCGAAGGGGGCTATGTGTGGTCCTCTCCTCAGACCCCTCTCCCCTATTCGACAATCCTGATTTCCCTCAGGAAATAGGGGTTCCCACGCTGGGTTCATTCCATTGCTTTTTAAGGGCCCCAGGCCAATACCTTCATTCGACCCGGACCCCGATCATTCCCGACGATACGCATGACTGGCTCACCCACCTACTTCTATCATCCTTTCCTTTAGGCTCTCTCCAAGACATGCCCAGACATCTACTTTCCTCTCTTTATGGTTTAATTCAGGCTCTCACACATGATGACCTACCCCCCCATACTAACATGTGTTCAGCAGATTTGGGAAAGAGCCTCAAGGGGAGAGTGGCAGACCACATTCCACTTTACCCACAAGTTCTCCATTTCCTGCTACTCACAGGAAAACTATTTTAAGATCCTGTTCAGATGGTACAGGGACCCCCCCCCCCTCCCCCGAAAAACAAAATTTACCCCATCTACTCCTGCCGGCGCTGTTGTACGTCTTCTGGTACTTACCTCCATGTCTGGTGGAAGTGTGAACAGATACAACCCCTCTGAACTCAAGTATTTCAGGTGTATAACGCTATTTATGAAGAATCTTTACAGCTGACTCAAGAGATTGCCCTCCTCTCCATTTTGCCGGGCTCTGTGGCCTCACAAACATTATGCCTTTTTCATTTTTCTCAGTCTGCAGCTCGGCAACTCATCTCACTTTTTATGGAAGCCCACCACTGCTCCCCCATTATCACTGTGGGTCTCTATAGTGAATGACGTCATGAGAATGGTGATGCTGGTGCTTGACAAAAACCCTTATGACAAATATAACGTTTTGTGGTACATTTGGCTCGGCTTCTCTTCCTCCGATAGCCTGGCAGACATGCTCTCTACCCCCCTTGAGCTCATCCCCGCCTTAGCTTTGATTCATAATGTATAATGATGGTCCCCATAAGAACTGTTCCTGTTCCTCCTATCCCATGCTCTCTCAGCAGACTTTTTCTCCCTTTCCTCTCTTCTTTCTTTCTTGTTTTCCCCTCTTCTCTATCTCTACTCCCTCATTCTCTTTATTACTTTTTTTTTTTTTTTTTTTATTATTTCTTTTGTTTATTTTTCCTTCCCCTTCCTCATTTTTAATCCCCTGTGTTATTACCGTTTGATGGCACGAGCACAGCTGTTGTAGGCGATAGCCAACTCGCTGCCCTTCTTTTCCATTTGATGCCTCATGTTTGTATTTGTTATGCTGTTCTTAATAAAAACATTTTTCAACCCTAAAAAGGATCAACGTCTTTACCAAGCAACTATAGACCTAGACCTGTTAGTTTAACTTCTATAGTCGGAAAGATATTGAAGAGTATAATAAAAGACTGCATAGATGAGTTCTTGCTGGAAAAAAATATTTTAACCACTACAATACAGGGCACTTTCGCCCCCTTCCTTCCCAGCCCAATTTTCAGCTTTCATCACTCTCGCACTTTCAATGACAATTGCGCGGTCATGCTACACTGTACCCAAATGAAATTTTTATCATTTTGTTCGCACAAATAGAGCTTTATTTTGGTGGTATTTATTCACGACTCCCTTTTTTATTTTTTGCGATATAAGCGCAAAAAAAGCGGAAATTTGGAAAAAAAAAAACAATATTTTCTTTTTTCCCCATTTTAAAAGAAATCCAATAAAATCAAATTTTGGCATAAATTTAAGCCAAAATGTATTCTGCTACATATTTTTGGTAAAAAAAATTCCGTTAAGTGTATAATGGTTTGTGTGATCACGGACATATGTACGCTAATGATCATGTACAAATGTGTGCAGGTGATCACGTACATATGTGTGCAGATAATCATTGGAACATGTGATTTTAGTGGGACATATGTGGGGGACATGTGTTTTTTTATTTGGGGACTTGTATGGTGACATGTGTATTGTGGTGACATGTGTGTTTACACTGTGTGGTGATGTGTGTATTACACTAGACTGGTGATCAGTTAGTAAAAAGCTGTAAAAACAGCTCATACTCACTGATCATCAGCCGGCTGCAGCGATCTGCTCTCCTCTCCTCAGCGATGACTTCTGTGTGAGGAGAGGAGGAGCCGATTGCCTAGCAAACGGCTGTTTGTTTACATCACATGACGGCCGTGATTGGACACGGCCGTCATGTGAACAGGAGGGCCAATCACAGAGCCCTCCTGCCGATCCGAGATGCGCCGTGTCCGGGTGACACGAGCACATCGGGATCGCGCCGCTGCGCGGGCACGCGCGCGCGACCCCCCTCCTTCTGAAGGACGTTCCTGAACGTCCTATCAGAAGTAGAGAGCTCCCACCCGGCCGTATAAGTACATTGGCTGGGTGGGAAGTGGTTAAGCATGGATTCATGAAAGACAGAAGTTGCAAAACAAGCCCGATTTCTTTTTATGAGGAGGGAAGTGAAGCGGTGGCTGTGGACGTGGTATGCTTGGATTTTGCAAAAGCACTGGACACAGTTCCCCAAACACGGCTCATGTTCAAGGTAAAGTCTACAGGCTTGGAAAGATCCATTTGTAAATGGATAGAAAACTGGCTAAAAGACAGAATTCAGAGTAGTGGTTAATGATTCTTACTCTGAATGGTCTAAGGTCATCAGTGGTGCACCCCAAGGTTCAGTGTTGTGACCTATACTTTTTAATATCATTATAAATAACGTAGGGTCTGGGATTAAAAGCATAATTTCAGTGTTTGCAGATGACACCAAGCTATGCAGTGGAATAAAGTCCATACAGGATGTCTCCAACTTACAAGCCGACTGCTGTTTAATTGGGCAACTATGTGGCAAATTAGGGTTAATGTTGATAAATGTAAAGTTATGCACTTGGGGCTAAGACTATGCATGCATCATACCTACTAGGGGGAATCCATAGTAGAGAAGGATCAGGAGGTTTTAGTAGATCAAAAGCTTAACCAGTTGCTGGCCACCCACCAAATAACGGAGGGACGGTACGGCTCTTGTTTTGGGTGGACATCATATGACGGCGCACCTGAATGGGCGCGCCCACGTGCCGTGCTATGTTGCTATGACATGGCGCGACCCTGATCTTTGTAAAGACCAGCTGATTCGGCTCTTTAGCCCTCATGTGATCGGATGTGTCCAATCACAGCCGGTCACATGTAAATACAGGTGCCAGTAATCTGCTCTCATTACCTCACACAGAGTGTTACTGTCAGTACTTCATTGCTGACCTGTGCCTGTGTGTATGCTTGTTGCCGATGCATTGCTGTTGGTGGGTGTGTGTATATTAGTTTTTCTTTTCTTTCTTTCTCCCCCTTTTCTTGTTCATACATCACGGGACACAGAGGCTTGGTAATTACTTAGGGGATTAGATAGTACCCTCAGGTGATTGGACACTGGTAACCCTAATTACAAGGAGAGTTCCTCCCCTATATAACCCCTGGTGGTTGGTCACATTGAAGATGTGCTAGGAAGAAAGCTCTGCTAGATGGTCTCTGCGAGGGCCTAGGAGTTATACAACCGGATCCATAACTCGGCAATACGAACGCCTAAGATGGATGGTACCCTGGCCTCGTGATAAGAAGAAACAAGGTTTTGCCTGTAATTTCTCTCCTTGGATGTCTGGGCTCTGGGATCCAGGCTTTGGTTTATAACAGTGGCATGAAAAGTTTCTGGCAGCCTTCTACAGGTCCAGGGAAGAGGTTCCTGTGAGTAGGAACCGAGAACCCTGAAGGTTGGCACAATGCTATCCGCCGTGATGGGTGAAGGCTGGAATCTGTCTGTTCTCAGCAGTTCCTGCGGCAGGGATAAGGCAAGTGAAGACAATCCTAAAGTTTACACATTATGGATTATCTTCTGTGAGTAGTTGTATGTCTTACCTGGTTTCCGCCACTAGAGGGCGTAAGAGACATACCTGGCATATACTTGCATGCCTTTCAGGATACACGCTCAGTGAAGCTGGTTTGTGAAGCCGCTCACCTCCTCCGCTGCAGACTCTGCCACATAAACTGGAAGGGTGGGAGCCATGATGGTCCTACACACGCGTGTGTGTGCAGGGGGGCATGCTTTTATGGTGGGGAAGGAGGGGGCGTGGTTACGGCACAGTGCGCAGCGCACTAGTGCACAGGCACAAAGCGGCTGTTTTTTAAAAGACCAAGCCGCCAGAGCTCCTGTAAGTGGTGGGACACAGAGCTGTGGGCAGTAAGCATCTCAGTGGATTGGATCCTGGTAAACCTAAGACACCTACTTGGCATCAGGTTGTGCAGTTTGTAGCTAATGTTTATATTGTAAGACTATAGCACTTTATGCTATAGTCTCATTGCACTTTACACTAGTACCTCTGCTTTGCTGCTCAGGACTATGTCTCCTCCTAAGAAGGGGGCTTCGGGGGAGGTAAAAAAGGCACCAGAAAATCACAGCCTACATCTAGAGGTTATGAACATACCTGCAGGATACCATCCCCTCCCTGCTAGACTGGAGGCAGCCTCACAGGATGAGTCTGTACCCCTGTCAGGTTTTGCAGCCTCTCCCAATGTTTCAGTCCCTGTTTATGTCACAGAAGACGCTTTAAAGGCTGCATTGGATGGTTTAGAAGGAAGGATTACTACCTTTGTCACAGCTTCCTTAAAAAATTGCAGAAAAGGGGGTAGATCCCCTCCCTCCGCTTTGGGTTTCCTATCAGATGAGCATTCTGATAATGAGGAAATATCCCTGAGGATGGGAATCAGGTGAAGTTGGACAAATCAGGGGAAGAGGAGAAGCTCTCTTCTACCGCCCAGGCCCTCAAAGCGCAGGTGCAATACTATACTGAGTTGGTGCATTTAACCCCAATTACAAGGTGAGGTGGAGTAAGGCTCAGGGTTCTACTCAAACCTCTTTATGGTTCCAAAACCAGAGATGTCAGATCTATTCTGGATCTAAAAGACTTGAATCAATTTCTAGACATACGTCCTTTCCACATGGAGTTTATCCGCTCAGTAGTCCCCACCCTTCAGGGTGGAGAATTCCTAGAATCAATAGACAAAGATGCATATTTGCATGTGCCAATATTTCCCGTTCACCAAAGATTCCTAAGGTTTGCTGTGGATCGGCACCACTTTCAAATTTGTGGCCCTTCCATTTGGTCTTGCTACCGCTCCTCGAGTGTTCACAAAAGTTCTAGCCCCGCCCCTGGCACATCTAAGGGCTCAGGGCATAACTGACAGCTTATCTGGACGATTTACTACTCATAGAACAGTCCATAACATGCCAAAGCCACAATGTGCTCTGTACAGAAAAGTACTTAGAGTACCTAGGCTGGGTTCTCAATATAAAGAAGTCCTCCTTGCAGCCCCTAAAAAGGCTGGAGAATTTGGGCATGGTCATAGACACAGTCCAAAGCAGAGTGTTCTCACTCAGATCAAAGGCCAGGGCCATAAAAGATTTGGTCCGGGTAGTCTCAGCAAGGAAAAATCCCTCCATCCAACTATGTTTGAGACTATTGGGGAAAATGGTCGCTTACACCCAGTTTCACTCGAGGCCTTTACAAAGTAGCATCCTTTCTGCTTGGAACAAGAGGGATCAAGCCTTGAATCTTCCAATGTGCCTATACCCAGGGGTGCCAGAGTCTCAATTGGTGGTTACTGACCAAGAATCTTCTAAAAATTAAAGTCCTTTGTCCTAGTTACTTGGAAACTCGTGACCACAGATGCCAGCCTAACAGGCTGGGGAGCAGCTCTGGAAGAAGCTTCCACCCAGGGAAGATGGTCCAGATCCAGAAGGCTCTTGCCTATCAACATTCTAGAAATTTGGCCAATTCATCTAGCCCTCAAGGTCTGGACTTTCAGACTACAGAGTCATCCTGTCCGGAAACAGTCCGACAATGCCACGGCTGTGGCTTATAACAATCACCAAGGTGGCACCAGGAGGCTGGATGCCCAAAAGGAGGTGAATCACATTTTTTTTCTGGGCAGAAAGGCATATTCCTTGTCCGCCTGCGTTTTTTTTTTATTCCAGGGAAAATTGGCAGGCAGATATTCTAAGCCACCAGCAGCTGTGTCTAGGAGTATGGGCCCTGCACCCCCCCCCCCCCCAACGTATTTCAGACCATATGTCAAAATTGGGGTACCCCTGAAGTAGACCCGTTTACGTCCAGGTTCAACAGAAAACTGGACAGCTTTGTGTCAAGAACAAAGGATCTGCTAGGACAAGGGTCAGATGTCTTAAAGATGCCATGGGATAAATACTCTGATTTATGCCTTCCCTCCGATTCCCCTTCCTCCGCGGTTCCTTTGGAGGGTCAAAAGGGAAGCAAAGTGGGTCAATCTGGTGGGCCCGACTTAGCCCAGACGACCTTGGTATGCAGAGATCATAAAGATGGCAGTGGGAAGACCTTGGGTTCTTCCGCTGTGCCCAGATCTACTCACAAGGTCCAATATTCCATCCTGCCTTACCAAGTCTAAATTTAACGGTTTGGCTGCCGAGACCCACATTCTGAAAAGACATGGGCTTTCGGAATCAGTCCTTTTCACTCTGGTTAATGCTAGCAAGCCGGCCTCCAGGATCATCTACTACAGAATCTGGAAGGCAAACGTTTCCTGGTGTGAACCCAGTGGGTGGCATCAGTGGCATCCTAGAAAGTATGCCATTAGCAGAATTCTTGCTTTTCTTAAATCAGGCATTGAAATGGGGCTGGCTTTGAGCACAATCAAGGTCCAGATCTCGGCCTTATCGGTATTCTTTCAAAGGCCACTTGCATCACACTACCTGGTCCAGGCCTTTGATCAGGGGGCACTGCGCTTGAATCCACCAGTCAAACCTCCTGTGTGCCCATGGGATCTAAATTTGGTGTTGTCCGTTTTGCAAGAACAACCCTTTGAACCATTGCACCATGCTTTTTGGTAGCCATTCCTTGCTAGAAGGGTATAGAATTAGCGGCTCTTTCTTGTAAAGAGCCATACTGGATTATTCACAAAGACAGGGTGGTGTTGCATCCTCACTTGACTTTGTTACCTATGGTGGTTTCAGGATTCCATCTGAATCAAGATGTGGCCCTACTGTCCTTTTTTCCAGATCCACAGTCCACAGAAGAGGAGTTGTTACACTCTCTAGATAATGTAAGAGCAGTCAGTATCTATCTGCAGGCAACTGCTCAGATACAAAAGATTGTCTTTATTCTGCCAGAAGGCCCCAGAAAAGGCCAGGCAGCGTCGAAATCCACCATTTCAAAACGGATTTAGCAAGTTATTATTCAGGCCTATGGTACAAAGTAGATTCCTCCTTTTCAAATTAAGGCACACTCAACTAGAGCGGTTAGTGCTTCATGGACAGTGCATCACCAGGCATCCATGGCTCAGATCTGCAAGGCTGCAACTTTATCTTCAGTCCATACATTCACTAGATTCTATCAGGTGGATGTTAGAGGGCATGAGGATGTCACCTTCGGGTGCAGTGTGCTGCGGGCAGCACTATAGATCCTCTCTGTTGGTGGTTTATGTATTTTCTGATCTGCGTCTCCCTCCCCTCAATTTGGGCATTGCTTTAAGACATCCCGCTAAGTAATTACCAAGCCTCTGTGTCCCATGATGTATGAACAAGAAAATAGGTTTTTCAATAGAGCTTACCTATAAAAAAAAAAAAAAAAAAAGTTTATTGGGAATACATCACAGGATACAGTGCTCCCGTCCCTCTTCGGGATTATACATGCAGTACTTATTGCTTTGCTACAAAACTGAGGTACTCTCCATATGGGAGGGGTTATATAGGGGAGAAAATCACCTTGTAATCAGGGTTACCAGTGTCCAATCACCTGAAGGTACTATCTAAGCCGCCAATTACCAAGCCTCCCGTGTTGTATTCCCAAGAAAAGGATTTTTTACAGGTGAGCTGTATTTAAAAATTCTATTTTTTTTTTCTCCCTATGCAGCAGTTGCTTAGCTCTGCGGCTCCCCCACTGGTCTCTGCACAGCCCCCTCCCTCTCCCCTTTGTGTTGTGGGGGGGGCGTGTCTCGATACGTGAGGGAAGTCTGCATGCTCTGTGGCTTCTCCTGGAGCCGTGCTTATGGCTGGCATGGCTCTCCCCATTCGGCGGCGGCGTTGTACGTTCAGAACATCTGTGTGCGGTGGTAGCCGCTTCCACCCACACATGCCCTAACTTACCTCCTATTGGCCAGCTCCCATTTGTGTGAGACAATGTCCTACATCACATGTGTGGGCGTTGTCTCGCAGCTATATCAGGAGGAAATAATCTTCCCCTCATTAGCTGCTTCTTTGTTGTCTGGGAACTTCCCTTCTTTTTGCATACATTATTGCTCTGGTACTGGGACCTCTGGAGGTTAGTCCATACTCATGTCATCTCACATACACACACACACATATACATACATACACATATATATATATATATATATATATATATATATATATATATATTTATTATCCGCTTTCTTTTTCTTCTAAAAAAAATTAGGGATGGAAGTGCGCTTGTTTATATCATTCTAGGTCTGATTAATACCCAATCATATCATGTAATAATGAAATGACCTAATATAGGAATTCACCCTCCTCCAATCGGGCTAATCCCCATGGGATAGGGCTTTTAAATAGTCCAATATCCTTGGCAGCTGCATGTTTCACATGTTCTAGATAGGAGCATTTGCTCCATCACCTTGGGAGCTGCGAGGCGTAATGAGAGTCTGCCTCCTCCCCTCCTTATAGGGTGGGTGGACCGCCCTGTACTACACATCGACATCACGCCCTGTGCGATGGAACCGCTGTGCCACGCCTTTGGCGCCGCCGATTTCCATCACCTTCACACCTAGCAGCCAGGTGGAGGAACAATTTGGCACTGTTTTGTCTGGGGTTGGTCCCGCCCTGCTGCAGTTGCCTACTCTCCATAGTGCACGCCCACGTGATGGTGGATGTGGTCGACTAGCCCTTATAAGCAATTCTAGGGCGGTTTGACTCACATGGTGGTTCCAGCTTTTTACCTGCACACCTTGTGGATCACTCAGAATTGAAGTGCTTAATAGGTAAATTTGAGTTAATTTTTTCACCAATGATTTATGTTGCACTTTCATGCTACCTTACCTAATTTCTATGGTTAATATGGTTTCTTAATAGTCTCAATATTGGATGTACCTCACCTCTTCATCTTTATTTTCTACTCTCACTAACCTAACCTTATCTATACACTCATTAGCATCTCATTCCACTATCCTTTAACAAGTTTAGGACATATGACCCATTGTACCACATAATATGAGTTTTTAATCTATTTTATAAACTCATATTTGTTCCCAGCACTCATGGTCTTTTTTGACCATTATCTTTTGGAATTTCTTTCCTTGGAAACCATCTCCGAGTCCTAGTCTGCCATAACCACCTCAGCTCCCACCAGTGATACCCCTAGGGGTTTTCTGATTCATGTTGGCACATTGCTACTGCATAGATACAGACAATGTAAGTACTCTTGAGAGTGGTTTTTTTTTTGGGGGGGGGGGGGGTTATCCTAGGCAAGATTACCTTTAATTACCTTATTTTAATCTTCTTCCGTGACAAGGTCAGACCTTACAGATATTCTTGTTACTATTATACTACAGCATTCAGTTTTCCACGTGCATGCTCCTGAAGAGTGGCTAAATCCACGAAATTCATAGAGCCATTATATAGCTATTATATGCCATATATATGTTTTACCTACTTGATGAACACCTGTAATATGTGATTTGTATTATTAGTGGTTAATTGTCATTGCCGTATGTTTATTCACTGAAAGAAATATATTGGTTTTCCTGGTGTACTCATTACCCTCATGTAACTTATCACCGATTTCCAATAAATTAAAAAATGTAACACCTGCCTGCTTCATTTAAAGTCCCAACCCCCAGTCCTCCTTTTTTTTTCAATTAGATAGGGATGGAGGCAATTGACATTATTACCTGGTCACCGCCTCATTTAAAGTCCCAACATTTTATTTTTCTTCTATTTATTTATCCGCTCAATATTAGATGGGTTACTATTCCCTTAACACTTTACCATGCTTTTAGTGCTATATACACACCCACCTCTAACTATAGATATATAGGTTACCCCCTTTGTACCATGCTTATTATTATATTCAAATCTAATTGCTTTATCTGTAAATGTCAATATATCAGATCTTTTCATACCCGTCAGACATTTAATTTTTTTAATTTATTCATTTTGCTTTAAGGTCCTTGCTTCCTGTCCAGGGGCTGCACCATTCCTGCATAGCAAATTGCGGGTCCACAGCCTGGTGGTACCAGTAGGGGGCATTTTTGTCCTCATTTATCACCATTTATCTCGCCTCCGCTGTAGGACCTGTACGGCATCACCCCTGCAGTATCCTTGCACTGATAGCATGTGATTCCACACTTTATAATTAGCAGGCTTAATTTTCTTCTTGCTGTTACCATTCTTTTTTCCAAGTGACTGGTATGTATGTTTTTCATCCCCGTTTAGTGTGAATCTTACGTGTAATTTTGTCTCATTGTAGAATACCAATACAGCAGTGTTACCTTACCTTATATAACATACCCCTGAAGAAAGGACTCTACAGAGGTCCAGAAACATGTTGGGATCAGTATGTAAGGTTCTGTCTTTTTTAAATTCATGTCTACTATGTGAATTTGTCTATGCTGTATATATGCAATGTAATTTTTGGTGTTATGTGCACCGATATTTTTATAAATAAATGATAAACTTTTTTTTACCAACCAATGATCAGTTGCCTTTAAGTCCCTAGTATTCCTTGGGGGTACTTTCTCTATAATATTGTTACATTTGGGATGTTGGCAACAGATGGGTCTTCTTGAGTGGATTACTTTAAATGACTGAATAACAGGAGTGCTCCTAATCTCAGCTGGTTACTTGTATAAAAGATACTTGTCCACAGAAGCAATCAGATTCCAATCTCTCCACCATGGCAAAGACCAAAGAGCTGTCCAAGGATGTCAGGGACAAGATTGTAGACCTACACAAGGTTGGAATGGGCTACAAGATCACCGCCAAGCAGCTTGGTGAGAAGGTGACAAGAGTTGGTGTGATTATTCACAAATGGAAGAAACACAAAATAACTGTCAATCTGCCTTGGTCTGGAGCTCCATGCAAGATCTCACCTCGTGGTGTTTCAATGATAATGAGAACAGTGAGGAATCAGCCCAGAACTACATGGGAGAATCGTGTCAATGATCTCAAAGCAGCTGGAACCATAGTCACCAAGAAAACAATTGGTAAAACAATACACTGTGAAGGGCTGAAATCCTGCAGCGCTTACAAGGTTCCCCTGCTCAAGAAAGCCCATGTACAGGCCCTCTGAAGCTTGCTAACATCTGAATGATTCAGAGGAGAACTGGGTGAAAGTCTCGTGGTCACATGAGACCAAAATCTAGCTCTGTGGCATCAACTCACTGTGTTTGGAGGAGGAGGAGGAGGAATGCTGTCCTAAGAACACCATCAAACATGGAGGTGGAAACATTATGCTTTGGGGTGTTTTTCTGCTAAGGGGACAGGACAACTTCACTGCATCAAAGGGATGATGGACGGGGCCATGTACGGTCAAATCTTGGGTGAGAACCTCCTTCCCTCAGTCAGAGCATTGAAAATGGGTCACGGATGGGCATTCCAGCATGACAATGACCCAAAACGCATGGCCAAGGCAACAAAGGAGTGGCTCAAGAAGAAGCACATTAAGATCCTAGAGTGTCCCTGGCGGTTTCCAGACCTTAATCCCATAGCAAATATGTGGGGGGAGCTGAAGGTATGAGTTAACAAATGTCAGCCTCTAATCCTTAATGACTTGGAGAGGATCTACAAAGAGAAGTGGGACAAAATCCCTCCAGAGATGTGTGCAACCTGGTTGCCAACTACAAGAAACGTCTAACCCCTGTGACTGCCAATAAGGATCAGCTCAGGCGTGTTCGCATGCTCCATGTGCAGAGCGTGCCAGGAAGTCGGCGCAGCGCTAATCACAGGCAGTGAGACATTGCCCCGATGTGCGGCTGCAGAGATCGGGCAATGTCTCACTGCCTGTGATTAGCGCAGTGCTGCGCCGACTTCCTGGCGGGCTCTGCACCTGGAGCACGTGAACACACCTGAGCTCATCCTTAACTGCCAACAAGCGTTTTGCAATCGAGGGGGTCAAATACTTATTTCACTCACTCGTTACTGTAAATATCTCCTGCAGTTTAGGAGATATTTACTGTAAATGCAGCCGGTGATGTCACCGGCACATGCGCTCTAAAGGAACGGGCACCTGGGCCATTCCTACAGAGTCCTGTGCCCTAAACGGCAGCTCCCATGCGCATGCATGGGAATGACGTCTTTGCGGCTCTAGCCACTCACACAGCCAGAGTCACCAAACCTGGAAGGAAGACCGGGTGAAGATGGAAGTGCCTTCAGTGGTGACAGTGTGGCGCTGGAAGGCTTCTTTTGCTAAGGTAAGGTTTCACATAATGTGCTAGTATACGATGTATATTAGCACATTATGCCATTGCCTTGCAGGTTACAAAAAACAAACAACAAAACAAAAAAACAAAACAAACAACGGTTTACTACAGAATTAAAGTATCAAAGCCCCTAGATCAAAGAGGCAGCTCAGCTTTAGGCAAAATACTATAGGTTCCCTCAGTACAGGTTTCCTTTAAGCCCTGCTTATCTAAAGCAACCATCTGTTGTATATAACAAGATCCTTCAAGGTGTGTTGAAAAAACAAATGAGAGAACATAACAATGCAAAGAGCAACCCAGATATTGCTTCATTCAAAGCCATTGATTAAGGAGGCCTTTTGTTTCTCCTGACAACCACTTCTACCTTTGAATGTGCATGAGGGGTGCTAGTTTTATCCCTGAACTTACCGTTGAGTTAATCCTGCTGCAGAAATTTCACCCTACCCAAGTTTGTCATGCAATGCTGTAGCAACATTTGGCACCATTGCAATCACAATCACACACAAATTCGGGATCAACATCTGTCAAAATGACAGGCATCAGATGCTGACCTTCATAAAGCTGATATGTAACAATGTATGTCTTAACACTGAATATGCTGACAGGTAGAGGAGGAACAGGGAGTGGTGTGCCGCTGTCCCCTCAACGTCCAATTAGTTGGCTGTACGAGAAAAGGTGACTAAGGATACACTCATTCTTTCTTGTAGTTAACCATAGGTTAGGCAAGTACCATTACGATTAATTTAAGGGTGGACATCAGAATAATAGTGCAGGTCCCCATCAAGTATTTTTCGACAAATTCGGGAAGCCCCAAAACCTGGAAAGTTCTTATAAGCAAATACACCCAGGGCCAGGCCAAAGCAGAGGCACCCACCATGGGCACTGTGGTGGTGGTGGTGGGGCGATTACCGTAGCTGGGCTGCAAGCCTCTCCTGCCTCTGCATCACCCAGCCATGTCCTGAACTTGGCAGGACTCAGCTGTAAATCGAACAAAGACCACACTATGAGATCTTGATTCTCCCTGCTGTCAATGTGACAAACATCCACTCTGTATCTAGAGCTCTTTGCGCCTGGCTGTCACAGAGCTGTAAACACTAGACAGAGAGAGCTGTGCTCTCCCTGTGTAATCTCAAGAACTGAGCTATCAGACAGCTCAGGTCCTGCTCTGCGATCAATATGAATGGAAGCTACTACTGTTATGTGTAAAACGGTTTTCTTGAAAAGAAGACGTTTGGCTTTACAAAAAAATAGGATTTTTTGTACTCCCAATAAAATATTTTTCTCTGTATTTCACTGACTGACACAGCTCCTTTCTTAGCCATTGGGTTGTTACGCCACCTTTAAGAGAAGAGTAGGCATAACATGCTATGAAAAACACAGAACTTTAGTTCTGCCTAAGAGGCGGTCCCTTAGGTAACAACCCCCCAGCCTGCCATGCAGCACTCAGTACGTCAACAAGCAGTATAACGTAAAGAAAATTAGGAGAGGCGGGTGCTGTGTCAGTCTGTGAATCCCAGAGAAAAGGATTTTACGGTGAGTACAAAAAAATCCTATTTTCTCTTATATTCACCGACTGACACAGCTCCTCTCTTAGCCATTGGGACGTCCCCAAGCAGTGCCAAAACGAGGGTTGGGAAAACAGGATAAAAACTTCATCCACCATGGCAAGTGGGAACTAGTATGAAAAAAACAGGGTGCCCCTCAGAGAGACACTACCTTCAAACCGCACCAAAAACTGTGGGAACAAATGCAACAGTGTAAAAAGTACTGCGTTTTTACCCAAAAAACAGGAAAATTTGAATTTGCAATTGCAACTATACAGCCACCTGCAAAACTTTGCGGCCAAAACAGGCATCAGCCGATGCACTGACATCTACCTTGTAGAATTTTGTAAAGGTGTGAACAGACGACCAGGTCGCCGCTTTACACGCTTGAGCAACAGACACTTGATGTCAGAAGGCCCAAGATGTTCCGATTGCCCTTGTGGAGTGGGCCATGACTGGAAAGGGGGGCACCTGCCCCTTCAAGGCATAGGCTTGTACTACAATCTGCCTGATCCACCTGGAAATGGTGGCCGACGAGACCGCCATGCCTTTCTTTGGACCAGCCACCGAAACAAACAAGGAGTCGGAACGGAGCCGTGGCAGACAAATACACCCTCAGAGCCCGAACCACGTCCAGGGAATGGAGGGCCACCTCCTTAGGATGTGCTGGCTTGGAATACAGAGATGGTAACACAATGTCTTCATTGATGTGAAATGCCGAGACCACCTTCGGCAGAAAAGAAGGTTACGGACGCAACACCACCTTATCCTTGTGGATAACCAGATAGGGCGACTTGCAGGACAAGGCTGCCAGTTCCGAAACCCTCCTGGCTGATGTGATGGCCACTAGAAGGACCACTTTCTGGGAAAGAGTCAACAAAGGGATCTCTCTGATATTTTCAAATGGGGTTTTTTGCAGTGCTGACAACACCAGATTAAGATCCCACGGGGGTAACGGTGGACGTACCGGAGGAACTACCTTGGACAAAAGTGCTCACTAGAGAATGAGACGCCAGGGGTCACTGAAAAAAATACAGCCAAAAGCTGAGATTTGTCCCTTAATGGTGCTCAAGGCCAATTTCTGGTCTACTCCTTGCTGAAGAAACAGGACCCTGGATATAGAAAAGCAGCGCTGATGCCATCCTTTCTCCTCACACATGTAGATGTAGGCCTTCCAGGTACGATGATATATCTTCCGAGAAGAAGATTTCTGTGCTCTCAGCATGGTTGGGATCACAGAGTCCGAAAGACCCCGGTTCCTCAACACCTGGCTCTCATACCGTTAAAACCAGCGATGGTAAAGCAGGATGGAGAATCTGACCTTCAGACAGGTCTTCTCGTAATGGCAGTCGCCAGGGGGCGTCTGCCACCAGGTGTACCAGGTCTGCGTACCAGGGACACTGAGGCCAATCTGGGGCAATTAATGGAATCCCCACGGCCTCTACTCTGCGGAGCAGACGTGGTAACAGCTTCAGCAGAGGAAAGGCATAGATCAGCTGGTACTGACCTCACGGAGCCACCAGCGCGTCTGGCGCGTCTGCCCATGGATCTCTTGTCCTGGACACAAATCTTGGCACCTTGCGGTTGAGACAGGAGGCCAGAAGATCCACATCTGGTGCGCCCCACCTTAGGCACAGTAGCCTGAACACCTCCGGATGAAATGCCCATTCTCCTGGGTCCAGCATCTGGCTACTTAGATAGTTCGCCTGCCAGTTCTCCACTCCTGGGATGTAAATAGCCGACAGGGCCGGTACATGTCGCTCTGCCCACCGAAGTATGTGAGCGACCTCTCGTGCAGCGACTGAGCTTCTGGTTCCTCCTTGATGATTTACCTATGCCACAGCCGTGGCGTTGTCTGACTGGATCCTGATCAGACGCCCTCTTAGTCTTATCGACCATGTGGAAAGGTATAGACTGATCGCTCTCAGTTCAAGCAGATTGATCGGCAACTTGGATTCCTCCACCGACCAGAGGCCCTGGGTTGACTGAACTCCCATTATTCCACCCCAGCCAGATAGGCTGGCGTTCATTGTGATCACCGTCCATTTTAGAGGTAGGAACGACTTCCCGGACTTAAGTACCGGGGACCTCAGCCACCAGATCAGGGAATCCCCGACTAACTGGCTCCCTTGAATCTGTCGATCCAGGGACAACTGAGATTTGTCCCATCTTGTCAAAATCTCTTTCTGCAGGATTCTGGTGTGGAACTGGGTATATGGTACGGTCTCGAAGGAGGCCCCCATGAGTCCTAGGACTTGGATGCAGAAGCGTAGCGACTACCGCTTGCGGTTCATCAGCAGTTTTACCGCGGCTCTGAGAGTCTGCAGCTTGTCTGAACTGAGAAACACTCTCGCTTCCATGGAGTCCAGCAGCAAGCCTAGGTACTCCAAACTGAGTCTGTACGATCACCAAATTTTTTAGGTTCAACAGCCACCCAAATTCCTGGAGGGTCTGCATGGTAATAGCCACATTCTCCTCTAATTCTGAGGCGAAAGATGCTCTCAGGAGGAGATCGTCTAGGTATCCCACGATCGCGATCCCGCGTTGCTGTAGCAACGCCAAAACAGGAGCCAATACCTTGGTAAAGACTCGGGGGGGCTGATGCCAAACCAAAAGGGAGAGCCACAAACTGGTATTGGGCTTCCCCGACTGCAAATCTCAGAAACTTCTGATGCTGGAGGCATATGGATATGTGCAGGTATGCATCCTGGATGTCTAAGGATGCCAGGCAGTCCCCTTGATGGAGTGCAGCGACTACTGAGCGAACTGATTCCATTCTGAACCTCTGTACTTTTACAAAGTAATTGAGGGCTTTTAGACCCAAGATTGGATGTACCCCCTTCCTTCTTGGGCACTAAAGATTGGAGTAGAACCCCTGGAAACGTCCAAATAGGTACTATCACCCCAGGATTCAGCAGGTCCCTTACTGCCCTTAAGAGGGCCTCCTGGCGAGCCGGAAGTACGGGTATGCTGGAAGGGAAGAATCTGTTTTGCGGCCAAGAGAGGAAGTCTATCTTGTAGCTGGAGGAAATCAGATCGCAGACCCACTGGTCGGACAGCCGAGAGGCCCACCAGGCTGATAACTCCCGAAGGCGACCCCCCACCCATGCTGCGGGTGGGGGCAAACCTTCATGCGGTAGCACGTTTGCTCGAAGGCTTGCGGTTCCAGGGATACTTTGGTCCTTCAGAGGTCGTCCTGTCGGGCTAGGGACCTTTGGTTGAAGCTCCAGGTGGACGAAAAAGCTGTTTGTGAGCGGAAAATGAGGGCCCTTGCCTATGGCGTGGCTCCTTAGCCTTCCTGGCCTGTGGGAGTAGAGTACTCTTACCACCTGTGGCATTTTTAATAATGTCATACAAAGAGGCTCCAAAGAGCCGGTCACCAAGGAAGGGAAGATCCGTCAGGGCTTTTTTGGATACCTGGTCAGACCAGCATTTTAACCAAAACAGGCGCCTCAGCACCACTGCTGACACTGAAGCCCTGGATAACAGAGGGAGAGTTATCCAGGGCCGCGTCACAAACGTACTTAAGGCCTTGCACTAGTTGGTCTGCTAGTTCCATGCAGACAGGAGAAGCCTGTGCTCTCCCAATTTGCGGTGCAACAGTTTTGCCCACTCAGTGTCTGCGACACAAGTGCGGATGCAAGTACTGGTCGCATGGTTGACCCCACAACCGTAAACAAGGAACGAGCCACTGCCTCGGCCTTCCTGTCTGTGGGGTCCTTAAATGCAAGAGTCCCCTCTCCTGGGATCATGGTTACTTTGTTTAACCTGGATACTGGGGGGGGGGGGGGGGTCCGCGACCGAAGGGGCCGACCACTTTTTGAGAAGGCTCTCCTCAAAGGGGTAGTGCACTGCCATATATTTGGGGACCGAAAAGGTCCGCTGCAGTCAACCCCATTCCTTGTAAATTAACTTGTCAAAATAAGTCAGATACGGGAACACCTTAGGTGAACGGGCTGGCTTGCGGGACTCAAAAGGGACCGCTACACCAGCAGAGGGATCTGCTGGCTCCTAAATCTTCAGGGTATCACGCACAGCTGTGATAAGTGCTCCAACAAGCGCTTTATCGCGCACGGACCCGGACGGGGACTCATCCTCACTGTCCGATCGGTCCTGGTCAGCGTCGTCTGAAACGACAGAACAGGGGTCACCAGCCTCAGCAGGTCCCGAGTCTGCGTCAGAGCTCTCCCCAGAGGACGGTGGGGCAGGGGCCACTTTTTAGTACCTTTACGCCCACACACCGCCTCCATCTTGGCAACGAACGAATTGAGGACTGCCGACAAAGCGTCCAGGGGCACTGCACATTCTGCAGGCAAACCGGTTGCAATTGCCTGGATTTTGGGGGAAGAAACGCCAGTTTCTGAAGCCATGCTGACCCTACCCTGTCTGCCACCTGATGGGGACTTAGGACAGAGATGGTCCCACCCTCCTAACTGCTGCTGGCTGAGGGGCTCTTTCCTGCAGGACTCACCACCCTGACTAGTTCTGCGCTGTCCAGCAAGTAGTGCCTGTGTTCCTTATCAGCTCCCAGGTGCATAGGAAAACCCACTGTGTCATCCAGAGCTGCAGCTTATGGCACTGAAACCGCTCTGCAATGTGCTCAGGCTCAAAGAAAATGGCCGCCAAGCGTCCAGTATAAGGACATAAAGCACAGAGAAAATGGCCGCCGGACTACAGGAAAGCATGCTGCTCCTAGAGACTGACCAAAAAACGTGCTCAGGCTTCAAGAGATTGGCCGTCGGGCGTCCTGTATAAAGGACAAAACCACAGGGAAAATGGCCACCAAGCTACAGGAGAGCATGCTGCTCCTTGCCCTCACCTAAGATGGCTGCTGAACACTGAAAACCATGAGGGACAGTGACAGAAAATGGCGGTGAACAGCGCTGCAGGGATCACAGACACAGCCTCCCCCATAGAGAGGAAGACACATATCAGGGCACAACCAGCATGCGCATCCCCCCCCCAGGTGAGAGCCCCTGCACATGACACACACCACTCAGCAGCCACATGCAGCATCCCCATGCATGCAGGGAAGATAGGGACAGGGAGAGAAGAGAGGGAGGTGAGGGACCCCCGAATCGACCTCCCAGGGAATGCCCAGCTGCTCAGCCCCACCGAGGCAGGGAGAGCTGTACTTTCCAGTCCTGAAGAGCTGGGAGACCTTCCATCACAGACCCACTCTCCGATCAGTACGGGGTGCCTGCTAGCCATGCCACACTGACGCAGACATCAGTAGCCCGGTCATATGTGTGCCCTGGAGCATTAAAGCTCACGACCACCTCTGGAGCTGAGGTACGTTGTGGCTAACCCAGCACGTAGCTCTGGTCTGCACACACTCCATGGCCAGGCTGGGGAGACTACAAGGATAAGGGTATCCAGTCTGTCACCCAGCCGGCTGTTGATAGCAGATCACAGAATCTACAGTCTTGCACAAAAAGCAAAGCTTCTGCAGAAAAAAATCCGGACCGATGGGCCCGCAGGGTTCCTAGGTCCTTCTTCTGGCTGGGGGGTTGTTACCTAAGGGACTGCCCCTTGGGCAGAACTAACGTTCTGTGTTTTTAATAACATGTTATGCCTAGTCTTCTCCTAAAGGTGGCGTAAAAACCCAATGGCTAAAAGAGGAGCTGTGTCAGTCGGCGAATATAAGAGAAAATATAAACACACATACTCACCTCTAAATGCTGCAGCTGTCCCCTGCCGGCTCTAAGACCTAGAACTAAGTGATCACATGAGCGCTGATCACTTAGTTCTCAGAAAGCTATGACTGTCATCCACCACTCTCTGATCTGCCCCTCCAGTGCCAGTCTGGACAGGGAGGGCAGGTCCAGCTGGCTTCAGCTCTCAGCCATAGGCTGAAAGTCAGAGCCAGCTGTAAATCAGACATCTGGGGTGAATTCCGACAAAATGGTCCTCTGTTCATTGATTCTGGGTCACAGGAGAGCACATGCAAGTGCACTCCTGTGACCCACAAGAGCAGTATGATTTAAAAAAAAAAAAAAAAAAAAAAAAAGCTTTGTAGCTACTTCTCTTTTTTTTAACCCTTGGTGAACACCAATTCGTTTTTAACAGCGCTTTAGTTATTTTAATTTGGTTTGTGTACCAGAAACATGATTCCAGTACCTTTATTAAAAAAACAAAAAAAACTGACAAATCACACAAAATGACTTAAGACTTTAGATAACCCCATTATTATTTGTATTATTCCTTCTTTCCCTTTCCAAGCTTTTTTTTTTTTTTTAAGGTTTTAAGTTCATGTTCATTAAAGAGCCGTGTTGAGGGTCAATGTATCAAAAAGTACTTAAGTCAGAGAGAGCCGGGTAATTTGCATTTTTAAAAGATTTTTCAAAAGGAAATCAGCAGTTGCATCCTCTATTTTGATGTGTTCCACTTGAACAAAAAGCACTGAAACCATTTGGATCAGCATGGCAGCCAAGAAACAATCTCCACATGCTAGTCTCCTAGCTGTCATGTTTACCCTCTTACTTTGATACTCTGTATCCCTTTCCTGCCTGAAACAAGCATGCAAATAAAAATATCTGACTTTACAGATTTGCATATCTGTCCCAGGTTAGTGATTCAAACCTTTCTGAACCCAAGTGGTCGGTGTACTGGTCACACAGCTAGCATCTTCAGAAGGGGAATGGAAGCTCTTGGGTCTTTTTTTAAAGGCATTCAAAATAATTCAAACAGCATCCCCTTGTGTCAGGTCTACTGACTGCAGGAA
Source organism: Lithobates pipiens (assembly GCF_037356315.1). Taxonomy (NCBI): domain Eukaryota; kingdom Metazoa; phylum Chordata; class Amphibia; order Anura; family Ranidae; genus Lithobates; species Lithobates pipiens. Next base: position 550,097,143 of record NW_027507903.1, on the reverse strand, counting down.
GAATGATAGTAAACAGAACACATTTGTGCAGCAGCTTTATATAAGAAATATACGTCTCTTACCTTCCTGTGCTTCAACTGTGGCTGTAAAATAAACATAAAAAGAACAGCGTTATATTTAAACCAAAATTACAGATAATGCTGAACCTTATCCAAAGTATCTGAAATGGCCTGCATAAATCAGCCACATTTGAATAAAGGGTTCAAGAAAGAATCTGACTGGGCCTATCAAGGAACACACAGTTCTTAATAGAAACACTTTGTAAATTTAGGGAACATACAATTCCATGTAGCCATTCATATATACCCGCTTGCCGACCACTGGAGGCAAAATGATGTACTGGTACGTCGCTGCCTACACCCGGGTTTAGGGCACGCACATGTACACAGCAGGAGCCTGTCAGCAAGCCCCAGCCAACAATTGACGGTTGGGACGTGCTGATCTGCTGTGTACATTCACAGCTGAGAGATCTGTGGTGAAATTCAACACAGAGCTCTGTACACAGGAAGCAATCCGCCAATTTCTCATCCCTGCTTTAAATTGAAAGATCATTGGTAAAAAGCATTTCACACATTACACATTTAGGCATATATTTAACCCCTTGATCTCCCTAGATGTTAACCACTTCCCAGCCAGTGTCATTAGTACAGTGACAGTGTAAATTTAGCACTAATCACCATATTAATGGCACTGGTGATGGCAGTGAGTCCGTTTCCTCCAGCGTCAGTGTCAGATTGTCCACTGCAATATCACAGTCCCATTACAAGTTGTTGATTGCCACCAATAGTAGAGAGAGAGAGAGAGAGAGAGAGAGAGAGAGAGAGAGAGAGAGAGAGAGAGAGAGAGAGAGAGAGAGAGAGAGAGAGAGAGAGAGAGAGAGAGGGAGAGGGAGAGGGAGAGGGAGAGGGAATGGGAGAGGGAGAGGGAGAGGGAGAGGGAGAGGGCCACCAATAAGAGAGAGAGAAGAGAGAGGAGAGAGAGGAGAGAGAGGAGAGAGAGGAGAGAGAGGAGAGAGAGGAGAGAGAGAGAGAGCCATTGAAATCAATGAGTTGCGACTTGTCTTTCGACTTTGTTGCATGACAATTCATACTAGTGGAAACGGAGCCTGAGATTTCATTTCCACTAGTGTGAGTTGTCATGCAACTTTGTTACTGAAAAGTCGCATGAAAAGTCGTACCCCATGATTTCCAATGAGTACCGTCCATATCTGTGCGACTTCAAAGTAGTCCATGCAATACTTTGGTCCCACTTTGATGCGACGTAGACCTCAAATACAAAGGGATCGCTTAAAGTTGCGGCAAAAATCGAGCGACTTTCAGGTCACAATAGTGGAAACCTAGGCTTAGGCCCCTTTCACACTTGTGCGACTTGTCCTGCGACTTAGGACTGCAAGTCGTACCCCATGATTTCCAATGAGTATAATTTATATCTGTGGGACTTCAAGTCACACCGACTTCAAAGTAGTCCCTATACTACTTTGGTCCGACTTTGATGCAAGTTGAGGTCCATAGACCTTAATTTACACAGGCATTCCCTGAAATTGTGACAAAATAGCATAAAAATGGTGGAAAAATCGCAGCAGTGTGAAAAGGGTCTTAGTCTATGGTTTCACTATAGCAACCCCAAAGTTGTACGATTTTGAGTGCGACTTTGATGCAACTTTACACTCCCTGGAACAAAGTCGCATAGATGGGAACGGGTACCATTAAAATCAATGAGCTGTGATTTGTCATGCGACTTTGGACACAGTCGCATGATAAGTCACATTTCCACAAGTGCGACCCCAAAGTTGCATGATTTAGAGTGCGACTTTACACTTTGCATCAAGTCGCTGATTTCAAAGTCGCATAAATGGGAACAGGTGCCATTGAAATCAATGGGCTGTGACTTGTCATGCAACTTTACGTGTCCAAAGTCAAATTAGTGGGACGGGTACCTTGGTGTGGTTGCCTGTACTATGAGCAATGTAGTCCGTGAGCGGAGACCCCAAAGCATTTCCAGCTACACTCACAGTCCCTCCCTGGAAGTGATGTCACTAGCTTTTAGTAACCACACCCACTGACTGCTTTTAGGCTTAGAAGGAAATAGAATTGAAGAATTTCCGTTATGTGACGACATTGGCTACTGCAAAATAAAGGTAGAAAAAATTTGATTTTCTTCATTTTCAGGCATAAGGCTGAACTTAGCTTACATTAATGATTACAGAGGACAATTTAAGTGTTAGGGTGGACTTCCACTTTAAGATAACCTGCATATAACTCATTGTCTAAGAATACAAGTACTGTTGATTTTGCAGCTTAAGGACATCAGCTGTACAATGCAACACAGCAAAACATTCCACCTGCAACCACTCATTGCTCAGACATGTACGATGAGTGGATGGGAACAAAGCCACTGTACAATTCTTTCATACAAAGTCATCACCACATAGTACAGAAAGCCCCCGGAGAAAGGCATTGTTATAATTGAAGGAAAGGCTAAAAGCAAGCCAGATTCCCCATTTCTGTGTTATACCGGTGCTGCAAAGTTGGACAGACAAGGCTACAAAAAAAAAAAAAAAAAAAAAAAGACCAAAATACTCTATGGGGAGATTTACTAAAACTGGAGCACTCTGGTGCAGCTGTGCATGATAGCCAATCAGCTTCTAACTACAGCTTTTTCAGAAAGGCCCCTTTCACATGGGACGGATCACTAATGATCCGCCCCGTGATGATCCGCTTGCTCAGCAGGGATCGCTCCGTTGTCCCCGATGAGCCGGCGGATAACAGGGCGGTCCCTGTCATATCTCCGCTCTCCTCTATGGGGGATCGGATGAGCACGGACAGTCTGTCCGTGTTCATCCGATCCGCTCTGCAGACGGATAGAAAAATAGGATTTTCCTCCTTCTGCAGAATCGGACAATTGCGGAGGCTGACGATATTGGGTGTCTGTGGATGTTCATCCGCAGACACCCGCTATCCCATAGGAATGCATGTATGTCCGTATTTCATCCGCTAATGGATGGATGAAATACGGACATAATGTCCACATGTGTGAAAGGGGCCTTAGCCTGGAAGCTGATTGGGTTCTCTGTAGAGTTGCACCAGATTTTGCACTCTCCAGCCTTAGTAAATAACCACCAATGCCCTCAAATTATATAATTCATCAAAACAATCTGATACCTAGATATGACTGGCTCCTGGATACTGTATATCTGGATACTGAACAGCTCAATGTGACCTACTTCCTCAAATGTGTATGTACATACCTGCATATGATATCTACACACTGCTAAGGTTCCCACAGACATGGCAGTGGTCTAAGGTGGCTGTTTTTTGGCAGATCAAGCTATAACCTAATGTCTATTGGGCAGCCCAGGCCTTTGCCTCTTTTCTCCATAGCTGGAGTTGCACATATTGCTGTATAGACCTGAAGCTGTGCCAGAAGACATCAAATCACTATTGTTTTGTAGACCTGAGACTGTGTCAGAAGACATCACTTCACTTCAGAAACAAGACTGATACAATCTGTAATGATATTTCCACTGTACTGATATCTCCCTTACCCAACATTGCATGTCCACCTACGCACAATACTTCCATTCCTTTCTGACCTTGTTAATATAGAGAGGGGGTCAGCAATCCGTCAATCGTATGCAGGTGATGGGTAGATCGCCTCCCTTGATTGCCGACCCCTAAACCTGGAGGGGAGTTATGCCATTTAGTGGAACCAATTGGCTCCCTCCCTGCAGCCACCTTTTTCTCTCCCTCCCGCTAGGATTCAGCAGCTGCAAGGAGGAAAATACAGCCATTGGTTCCACTGAATGCCACCCCTCCTCCCCAGGTCCCTCTTTCTTCTGATGCCTACTTGTTTGGCCTAATTACTGGCCCCTTCCTTTTCTTAATGAACACAATCGGTGAACGGTACTGATCACTGACTGTGTTCATTCACAGCTGAAGCATAGTAAATTGTGTTTGCTATGCTTCCGTTTGTTAATGGAATGGGAAGCAGCTCAGCACAGAGCACTTCCCATTCATTCACTGTCCTGCCGAGAAAAGGGCTGGGGAATCTCTGTCCTCAGTCTCTTTGTCTCAAAAGTGAGAAGACATCAGGGGTCTGTTAATATTTCACTAAAGCCCCCCCCAACGGTACACCATCCATTGTCCTACTGACACCCTCCTACACCCCACTGACACTGTCCACTTTTAAGGTAGGCCAATGTAACGGCACCCCTAATATAAAGGGGGTTAACGCCGTTTACGATGTTCCCTCTCCTAGACACACATCCACTCGCTACCAATATCCACAGCTAAACGACCCTTTCCTATAGGAGCCGACCCCTCTGGCAAAAAGACGAGATGCACTCTGTCTCTTCTGTAGTAGGAATGACTTTATTAATGAGAAACATTGTAACTTTATACACAATTCAAGGCACATGCTTTAACATGAACAAGGGCCCAGCTCCACCCACACATCCCAAGACTCAACACCTCATCCTGACGTCTGCTAGGCTTCAAACGATCCCACCCAATACACATCTTGACTGGCAGCCAGTCTGTCTGGCACTTTACAATACACACAAGGACAGACTTAAATGAACAATAGAAATGCAAAACAACTTAATTCCTCACAGCAATGATACTTAACCCCCATATACAGTATACATCCAATCTATATACAATATATATACAGCCTTGAATATGGCTATCACAGACCATATTGGGGGTTTCTTTTATTCACTCTGTGTCCAAAGTGACCCCACTGTCACAGCCAAGTTTATAATTTTACAGTGACATTTGTTTTATTATATTTTTAAAAGTTTTCTTTACTATTTAGTTAGGCCTTCTAGTTTATTGCTTATATTATAAAAGGACGCTGAAGTCCAGTGATCTTTGATCTTTCATGATGTTCAGGTAGATCTCCACCTCTCAAAAGGTTGCCTACCCCTGCTATAGAGGAAGTCACTAAAGAGTTTTCTAATGCCCACCTAACCACATGCCCCTTGGACCCTGTTCCCTCACAAATATTACAGTCATGCACTGTCCAACTCACATCAACAATCTCTCTCTGTCTACTGGCTTCTTCTCCAACCGTTTAAATCAGGCATTGGTCACCCCCACAATTAAGTACTCACTAGACCCCACTAATTAACTCTTGGACCTCTCTGCTGCCTTTGATACAGTTGACCACCCCCTCATCCTACAAAAAAATCCATTCCCTTGGTCTTTGCGACTGTATTCTTCGTTGGTTCTCATCTTAAACCCCCCACAAAAAAAATTAAGTCGGCAGCTAAAACAAGCGCTGCGCAAACTGTTGGCGCTATATAAATCCTGAATAATAATATTATAAATACTGTAGCTGCCAACTTAATATTAGGACACCTACCTGTTCAAGGTTCCCGTGATTTCGGCACCCCAGCCGATTTTTGGATCGGCTGTTGGGTGCTGCCACTGCCATTCCTAGTAAGGGAAACTGGCAGTGAAGCCTTTCAGCTTCACAGCAGCGCACTGCGCTTTCTAATTGGCCCGGCGGTGGAGGAAGGAGGAGAGGGGCAGAACTTCCGAGGGACGGTGTCATCTCCAGAAATGGGGGAAGGGGGACCTGTCAAAAACAGGTGCCTGTTCCCCCTCCTTAAAAGGTGCCAAATGTGGCCATTCTCTTAATTCCTCCCAAAACCTCCTGCTTTCTAGCTCTCCAGAGCCTCTCCCATCCTCTGGAACTGTTTTTATATTTGACTCTTTTTTGGGTGAATGGGTAGGGGTACACCATATCCCATACTCATTCACATAGGGGGTGGGGCAGAAACTAGGGGCCCTCTTCTTAAAGGTGGCTTCCAGATTCCAATAAACCCCCTGTCAGGGTTGATGGGGAAAATGCCATTGTCCAGCACTCACCCTCCCCCCCATTTTGACTGCATGAGGCCTGGTATGGTCCAGGAGGAAGGGGGTGAAGGCGAGTGCTCGCTTGGCCCTCCCTTTCCTGACCTGCCGGGCTGCATGCTCAGCTAAGGGTCTGCTATGATCTTGGGGAAGACGACCCCACGCCAGTTTTTCTTCATTTTAGCAAGGGTTCCCTTCAAGATTCTCAACGCACAAGCTGCACCACAAGTCGGATCATCATAGGGAACCATTGATTTTGACATGTCAAAAAAACGCTTGACGAGGCTAAACGCAGCTGTATCCAGCGTTAAGACATGTTTATGAGCTTTTACCTGCGTCAGACATTTTTACCGCTGTAAAGCCGGTCCTCAGAGCGCGCTGGCCCTGTGTTTTTTGATTATTTTTTTTTGCAGCTTGAACATGCCTATGCCACTTAAAGCTTAAGCTTCTAAGATCTGTGTGTGCATGGACACATAGAACATGGAGAGGCATTTTTAAGCTTAAAAAAATTAAATAAAAAGTTCTAGGCTGCTAAAAGTAGCTGTAAAAATGCCCTGTGTGCATGAGGCCTTAGGAGATCCCTGAAAACCCATTTCTGGAGATAAGCCTACCCTACCTTCACATAATTCAACTTTTACTCCCCCCAATTACAACCTATTGTATCACTTGACCCTTCCTTTTAGGCTGGGTTCACACCGCTGCCGCAGCAAGAACCAGATGTGATTCGCACCGCACTGCAGTGCAAATCACATCCGATCTCTGTGCGATGCGAGTTCAGCCATACAGATAGTATGGCTGAATTCGCATCGCACCCGCCGCAAACTCGCACGGGACCCTTTTTTGGTCCGCAGCAGAATCGGATCGCATGGGTGTTCACACCATGCGATCCGATTCCTGTCCGAGTTTGCAGATCGCACTGCGATATGCGAACTGATCTGGGGGTGTCATTAACATTTCACTGACACTCCCAGCAGTCCGCATAGGGCAGTGTGAACTGCCGGCGGGAGGCATGCGATGCGGGAAAACGCCGCGGATTTGCGCTGTTCCCGCATCGATCCAGTGTGAACCCAGCCTTAGATTGTAAGTGCTAATGAGCAGGGCCCTCTGATTCTTCTTTTATTCAATTGTATTGTAAATGTACAGTCTGCCTTCATTTTGTAAAGCGCTGCGCAAGTAGTTGGCACTATATAAATCCTGTATAAGAATAATAGTCATCATAAGTTTACTGAACACTGCTGCACAACCATTTCATGATGTATATGGCCTGCTTAGAGGGGCCCAGGTGATGCGGCCATGTTAAGGAACGTTATCAGATTCACACTCTGGACCAGGGGTCTCCAAACCGCCTTGATCTGGCCCTTGAGCAATATTCATCCCACTGATGAGACACTATTCTGACTTCTGACACCAAAAATGGGACATAATTCATGCCACTGGCACCAACAATGGGGCACTAGTTCTCCCCCTACAGTCAAAGAGGGGGCACTGTTCACTCCAACTGATGCCTGGAAAGTTTTCTATTCTGACTGGCCATAATCCAGCCCCCCTAAAGTCTGAAGGACAGTAAACTGGCCCTTCGTTTAGAAAGTTTGTAGAGCCCTGCTTTGGACCATTACAATAACAGAAGAATGTTACAGGCAGTGGCACTACAGAGAAGCAGTTATTCTCAAAATGTATGAGGTTTGCATCATCTCTTTGGGAATAGCTCCCTCTAGTGGTCACAGAGAAAAAAAACGCTCATTTTTTAAATCCAGGTTCTGACTAGGTCCAAGGGCCAACTCAAACTGGTGATTTTAACCACTTTCAGACCGGACCAATTTGCTGGTCAAAGACCAGACCACTTTTTGCGATTCGGCACTGCGTCGCTTTAACTGACAATTGCGCGGTCGTGCGACGTGGCTCCCAAACAAAATTAACGTCCTTTTTTTCCCACAAATAGAGCTTTCTTTTGGTGGTATTTGATCACCCCTGCGGTTTTTATTTTTTGCGCTATAAACAAAAATAGAGCGATAATTTTGAAAAAAACGCATTATTTTTTACTTTTTGTAATAATAAATATCCCCCAAAAATATATAAAAAAACATTTTTTTCCCTCAGTTTAGGCCGATACGTATTCTTCTACATATTTTTGGTAAAAAAAAAATCGCAATAAGCGATTATTGATTGGTTTGCGCAAAAGTTATAGCGTTTACAAAATAGGGATAGTTTTATAGCATTTTTATTAATAATTTTTTTATTATTTTTTTTTTTACTAGTAATGGCGGCGATCTGCGATTTTTATTGTGACTGCGACATTGTGGGGGACCCATCGGACATTTTTGACACATTTTTGGGACCATTGTCATTTATACAGTAATCACTGCTATATAAATGCAGTGATTCCTGTGTAAATGACACTGGCAGTGAAAGGGTTAACCAGTGGGTGGCAGTGTAGGGGTTAAGTGTTCCTAGGGGTGTGTTACTAACTGTGGGGGGGTTGGGCTTTCATTTAGTGTACACTGATCTCTGCTCCAATCACATGGAGCAGAGATCAGCGTCACTAGTTGCTAGGCAGAATGGAAAAATGTTGTTTATACAGCATTTCCTCCATTCGGCCGCTCCGTGAGACGATCGCGGGGATGCCCGCGGCGATCGAGTCCGCGGGTCCCGCGACCGGACTCACGGAGGTCCCGACCAGCGCGGGAGCGCGGCGCGCTCCCGATGGCATGGCGGCAACGAATATTGGACGTACATGTACGCCAATATGCCTGCCCGTGCCATTCTGTCGACGTACATCGTCGTGCGCTGGTCGGGAAGTGGTTAAAGTACACCTGTCATGAGAGAAATATTTAGGTAGCCATTGTTGATTGCTCTTTCTTGAAATGCTGGGTCCCTGTCTGTTGTGGTGCTTTGGCTTCAAACATAATCATTGACTTGATGCAAGTACAGGGATTAGCTCGTTCTGTAACCTAAAACCACTGTAATGGCCACACAGCAATTTAAGAGAGGCCAGCAATGAAAGCCCACCTTTTTCTCATGACAAGCGCACTTGAAACCCCCCAAAAAAAATCTATAAACTAAAATATAATATATATACATATACACAGTGCCTTGCGAAAGTATTCGGCCCCCTTGAACTTTTCAACCTTTTGCCACATTTCAGGCTTCAAACATAAAGATATAAAATTTTTATTTTTTGTGAAGAATCACCAACAAGTGGGACACAATTGTGAAGTGGAACGAA